>NC_073695.1:152969496-153681996 GCF_029784165.1 Wyeomyia smithii
ACATATATATATATAATAATATATATATATATATATATATATATATATATATATATATATATAATATATATATATATATATATATATATATATATATATATATATATATATATATATATATATATATATACATATATATATATATATATATATATATATATATATATATATATATATATATATATATATATATATATATATATATATATATATAATATATATACATATATATATATATATATATATATATATATATATACATATATATATATATATATATATATATATATATATATATATATATATATATATATATATATATATTTTGTCTTTTTAGATTGGATGCTCCGTGGCTCCATTACAATAATGTTCTTTGTTTTTTTTTTTCTCTTTCGAAATTCCAAATTCTTCCTAATACTTACACTTTTATGTTACAATCTCGTGTAACTTGGCCTTCGGCAACTGAATATATTTTTTTTCTCATAACAACGGTGATAACCCTTTTCAATTCATTGAATAACATAAGTGCTTTGATCTGATTTCATTTATTTGTCTTCATCTACATGTTTTACCTTTATATATCTACTTTCCTTTTTCACATAACTTTTTCCTGTATATAACATAAACAACATTTTTTTTAATAATATAAGTCTCATATCGACTCTCTTCGTTTTCATGAAAACTTTTTAAACTTGGAATATCTTCCCACCATTCATTGTGATAAAACTTTCTTTTCTAATAACTTTGGGTTTTCGACTGACCTCTTTTTTTTTCAATTAACTCTTATTTGTCCTACCGAATAACTTGATTAATTCATATCAGGCTCAGATAATTATCCTCGAATGCCTCTCTTCATTTTATCAAAACGTATTCTTTGTTAAACATTGTCACATTTTGCTCGAACGAAGGCATCTGCAACTCTATCTTTCTCGCTCGACTTCCTTGTTTTTCATTAAGTTTTTTTCTTTTACTTTTTGTGTCTCTTTATTCTTTCTGAAATTTCCTTTTATCCCGCCATACTTACATTTACTTACACTTCTCCTGATATGCAGTAGTCTGCATAATACCTCTCCCCCGTCCGTCTGAAGGTGCGAACGACCGCTTTAGAGATTCCTAAAAGATAAGAAGGTTAGGAAATAAACGAAAACTCGCACACTCAATCATTCTTGGCCGGTTATTTCCTTGTTTTCCTTTCACTCAATTTGCACTCCCGCCAATCATTCTGGGTAACCACCCCTGTTGTCTACATTCTCTCGTCCTTAACTAAAGATAGAATAGTCTGAATCTCTTAAAGTTGGCAGTCTTCTTGTCCGGTAGGTTTAGCCTTCTTGTCCAAAGTCTCTCCTAGTTCTATTGTTTTTTGTCATTCAAAAAAAATCTCCCAATACTTCATTAATCGATTTTTTCCTTCTGTTTCTGATTTGGCCATAAACTATTTTAACTTAATCACACCACGTTCTTATGAGGTTTTTTTTGACTACTACATATTTTTCCCATGTTAACATTTGCATTTTACAAAACAAAACATATTCCGTTCTTAATTTCTTTAAGTCTTTCTTGTCCATCAAAGGCTTTCCATAATTTCGGCGACTTCTCATATTTCTTCACGCCATTTTGTTATTATTTCAATATTTCATGCCTCTCGACCTTTGTCCTTTTCAAGGCAGGTAATGTTTACGGCGACTTTTTCAATTTCTTAACGCCTTCATATTTTATTTTCCTCTTTAATTTTTTATTTATCGAATTTTTCCCCGCAGGTATAATATATTATCATGTTTTCCCATTCCTTACTAATTTTGGTCTCGAACATACGTAGCTTATGGTCGGCACTTGTTAACGCGATTTTGTACTGCTGTTTGTTGAGCTCATCAACAGCCGGAAGATTTCTTTGTATTTACCTGTCCGTTTTTCGTCACGGGGTTTTGTGTTTGAATATATCTTGTGATATATTAGACTCAGCATCGTCGATGCGATGTCAACCCATTCCGTGTTGGCCAACAATCCTTGATTTGATGCGTTCCTTCGTGTTTTCCTCTAAATTACTGAAAAAAAAATAAACAAAAATACAGCCCGTCACCCTGAGGTGCTCAGGTGCTTGCGCTGTCGTAACTTATAACATTAAATATCGTATTCCCATAAACATACTCTGCCGTTAACTGAAATTTATATAATCAGTCATAATAACGTTTAAGTCGGATATTATGAATTTGTTACCGTTTTTAATGACGGCGATCATCGCGCTCGGGATGTCAACCACCTCATACGGTCCCCGCCATATGTTTTGAAGCTTCTGACCAGGACCCACCTGCGTCATCTTGACTAACACGAGTTCCCCCCACATTGGCTCCCAGGGGCTACATTTCTTGTCATAAATCTGCTTTCCAATTTCTTTACTCTTTATCAAGTTTGCATTTGCATGCAGGTCATGGAATATCTTCTCTATTTTTTGTGTGTAGGTGTCATAGGTCAAAGCGTCCAAATTCGCCCGCCTATAAATGGAGGTTGGCATACGTGCCGCGCGTCTATACAATAACTGAAACGGAGTATACCCCGTGGATGAGTTCACGGCTGTGTTATACTCGATCGCGAAGAATGGGAGTAGGTTATCCCACGTGCGAGGTTTGCCGCCAATAAACTGCCTTAAGTATGTTTTCAGTTCCCGATTAGATCTTTCCACCAAATTTGCTTGTGGGTGGTACGGACTCGTCGTTATTTTCTTAATTTTCAAAATTTTGCACACATCTTTCATGAGTGTGCTTACAAAATTCGCACCGTTATCTGTAACTAACTCCAACGGCACGCCAAGTTTGCAAATATAATTCTGTAAAAAAGTCCTCGCTACAGTCTGGCTTTCTTGGTTTTCCATAGGTGCGACAGTTAAATATCTAGTTAGGTCGTTCTGCATGACCAGATAACGATTTCCTAAGTCGGATTCGGGTAACACCACGATATCCATATACAATTTCTCAAACGGTTCTGATGCAGTCGTAGTGATCTGCATTGGGATCCTGTTCGACCTTCCAATCTTGTTTTTCTGGCAGGAATCACACTGCCGCACATAATTCTCAATATCTCGTTTCATAGTGGCCCACGTAAAAAGTGTGCCAATCCTCCTTAGGGTGCCAATGCCCTCCTAAGGGTGCATCGTGAAATTCTTTCAAAATTGTTTCTATCTGATCCGGCGCAACCAACGTACGTTCGCTATCAGCATTATATAGTATAATTTGCTTCTTTAGCTTACCCGCTATAAATTGAATCATATTTAAAATCTCCCGTTGTTTGATTTTTCTAAATGATATTAAATGAATTACCCCAGCAGCTTTCACAGCCGTGGGACTTCTATTGAAACTTTCTAAAAACAGTGAAAAGAATTTCCGGCAGTCGATTAGTGAATTTCCGCTGCCGTCTAATATAAAACCACCTACCGCCTTGTTTTTTAATTTGAGTACACCATCGTCTACGTATTCTTTCAGTCCTTGTGACAGCTGATACAGTGTCTGAAGTTCGCTGTATGCCGTCCGGCTGTTTAAAATGACAAGACGAGCTTCGGTATTCCTCTTATTCAATATTCTCTTCGAGACTTCCACCATCTCGCTTGGTATCAGGCCATCTGATAATGCCGGGGAAAAATCATCATACCAAATGTTGACGAGTGGTTGCACATCCTTGTCCTCAGCGATGTCCGCAATGTCTATGGCACTCAAATCTTGTATTGCGCCGTTTAATTTATTTGAAGTGTTTTTCTGCTGCTCTAGCAGGCGTTTCTGCTGGCGCGTAATCATTGCTATCTGCCTGTGGGGAGCACTTTCTTGCCCCTGACATGTCCCATCTGACAAACGTGACAAAAAATCTGCGACTACATTCTCGCTTCCACGTTTGTACCTGATGCTGCATTCCAAACCCCGCAGCTTCAGCCCCAATCTTGTCGGCGTTGGAGATGTCTCTTTGAGCCTCCAAATCGCTATAAGTGGTCTGGGGTCCGTGTAAACGATAAACTTTTGACCAAAAATGTAATGTTTGAAATATTCTATGGCCCATACAATTGCCAATAGTTCCTTCTCTATGATATGATACCTGGTCTCTGCACCTACAAGTGCACGACTCGCGAATGCGATCGGCCGGTGCATGGATTTTTCATTCGACAGGACGGCTCCAATAGCATAATTGCTGGTGTCTGTCGTAATAACAAAAGTATCTTGATAATCTGGCCGGACTAAAACTGGATCTGTAATCAGCGCGTTTTTAAGGAACTCGAACGCTTCCTGACATTCTTTTCCCCACACAAATTTAGCGTCTTTCTTCAACAAATCATTCAGCGGCTTGCGCTTCTCCGCGATGTTGGGGATAGACTTCCCGTAAAAATTTACTGTTCCCAAAAATGACCTTATACCTTTTACGTTTGTGGGTGGCTTAAGGCTCTGAATGGCCTTAATATTTGCATTGGTGGGTTTCATGCCTTCTTCATTAACGACATGACCCAAATACTCCAGTTCCTTTTACAAAAACTGACACTTAGACGGTTCTATTTTTAAGTTATGTTTACGCAAGGCTTGTAATACTTTTCGCAAGCTATCATTATGGTCGGTGATAGTGTCACCGAAAACTATAATATCATCGATGTAGACAAATGCTTTCACGTCCCCTATCTCAAAAAGAACAGTATTCATAAGTTTTTGGAATGTTGAGGGACTGTTCTTTAACCCCATCGGCATTCGTGTAAATTCGAAGTGGCCTTTGGGAGTGGAAAACGCCGTTTTACCCGCATCTCGGCGGTCGATCGGGACTTGATAGAAACCCGATTTTAAATCAATTGAGGTGAAATTTTTTGCTCCTCCAACATTATCCAATATCTCATTTATAAGAGGTATTGGGTATACAAACGGCTTGGTAACTTCGTTCAATGATCCAAAGTCCACCACAATTCTGTATCTTTTATTACCGTCAGCATCCGGTTTCTTTGGTACACATAACACCGGTGTATTCCAGGGACTAGTGCTGGGTCTAATAATACCCTGCGCCCTCATTTCATCGAGTTCCTTATGATTGTGCCGTTTCGTGGCCTCCGGAAATCTATATTGCCGCTTATTGATAGGCACCTCCGATGAAGTTTCTATCGTGTGTACGGCGGCGTCAGTAGTGGTTAACCTGTCGCCTTCGAAAAAGAAAATATCTGCATAGCTTTCAACCATATTCTTTACTGTCTTGAATTCCCTCTCAGGCAAGTGCGTCAAATTTAACACTTGCCGTAGTTTTTCAATTCTTGCAATACCTTTTGACTCTGGTGTCAGCTTGTGCTCCAACAGATCATAGTCAAGTCTCGAGTCGAGGTCTATTATAGTATTCTTCGAGTCAAGAAAATTGTTCTTCGGCTCTTCATCCCGATATGTTTGGTGCTCTCTATTTATTTTGTTTTTGTCTACGTCAGCCTCATTGCGGGCTGTGTCGCTAGTATCTCGCAACTCGTTCTGCACCATAACTCTATTTCTGGCTGCCACATAAACATGTCGACTAAGGACTTCCTCTTTGGGCATACTCCACGGACTTAAGTCGTCCGGACTTCTGTTTCCGTGTTTTTTGAACACTATATAATCAAAATTATTTCCTATTTGAAGCGTATGCTTCTTTAAGAACTCTGCTCCGATTAATCCGTCGCTTGGCAAATTTTGTAATATATGAAATTGCGTCGGGATCAAAAAGTCTCCGACTTTTAAATCCAACGTAATTGTACCTGAGGTTCGCACAATGTTTCGGCCGATACCTCCAAAAGTGGTTACATCCTGTGTGTTTACCGGTACATGCAAAAGGTTTACAATGCGTGCATTAATTATATTCGCACATGCACCTGTATCTAAGATCAGGTTCAACGTAAATTTGACATTCTGCCTAGCCAGTAGGGTTAACATTAAGTACCCTCTGACATCGTAATAGATTCGCTTAGCCACACAGGCGCTGTTATCTCTTATGTGATTGCACACGGTCTCCCAATCTGATATTTCTATGTTGCTGGGTTCATCTGTACATTTCCGCCAGTCAACATTCTCACAAATTTCTGCTAGATCATCGTTAAAATACTCCTGTGCAACAGGATCCAAAATACCTTCTTTTTAAAAATTACTACTTCTTTCATTAATGTTGGCTACCATAAGCATTTTCTGAGGCATCCGGGTATACGAATTCCTGTAACTCCTATCAGTTGGTCGATTTTGACCATAATAATTATATTTCCAACCATGGGCGTAGTCCCCTTGGCTCCGCCGGTATAAACGCTGTGCGATAATTGTATTTGGATCGATTACCGTCGCTAGATCCACATATATTGTTATAATTGTTTTGCTTGTAAATCATTCTATCCCTATTTTTGTAATTATAATATAATATTCATTTCTTCCAAGACGGCTGTTGCTATAATCAGCGTCTTTGTGATTAATTGTAAAAATATTTCTGCTACTATTAAACTGTCTAAGCGCATCGCGCTGTCTTTCGACCAATTCTAGGCCCTGAATTCTATTTTCTATTTCTGAGATGTGATTACGCACATGGTCTCCTCTAAGTCGTCTAACAGCTCTTCTAACTTCAATGCTCGTTTACCTTGAGGTGCTTCTTTCAATGCGGTGTCACACAAACCCGCCATAAAATGTAATCGAAGACTAATTATCATGCATGACTTCGTACACTTAGTTTCGTAGGAGTCGATTTGCTCCTTAATTTTCAATATCCTCTTTTTATAATCAGGAAAGGTCTCATTCGCTTCCTGTTTCAATGTTTCTACTTGATTTATAACTGCCTCGCTGCGTATAATATCCCCAAATTCCTTTAATAAATTCTGCTTAACCTGTGGCCAAGCGTTTGCGTTAATTTTATGTATTGCGGCAGCAGCTCTGCCTTTTAGTTTTAATAGAATAATATAAACCAGTGGAGCGTGTGATACTCCTTCTGGTATCTCCCGAGCAAAATGCTCGATATGATAAACGAACGCATCTGGTTCGTCTAGCGATCCATCAAATTCTGGAATGCACTGCATGGCATCTGCTTTTGAAAACGTGTACTCCATTATGAATACAAAATTTTATATATATTTTTAAGTTTAGTAAAGCGGGCAATGTATGCAGTTTGCGAGGATGCGAAAATGAACTGGAATAGAAGGTGTGACTTTTAGGCTTAGAAAAATTTTTCCCTCGTCCAGACGGGACTCGAACCCGCAATCTCCGTTGTCTCCGGCAAGGTGTTTTGGCCAATTAAACTACTGGGAAAGGTATAAATAGTTCTAAACCAAAGTCGAATCACCCTCTACTATTGTGTTCCCGTATCTCAGCACGCCAACGATGAACTGCACACAATGCCCGGTGGGAGTTTATTTTTGTAACTTAGAGAGTGATCTCTTCACGCACACAGTGTATAACGACTTATTATATCTACAGTGGCGCAAGCGATGAGACACGTCAGTTGCTGGCTAGACTCCGAGCGCGTATCACGGAAGAGCTCCGTTGGCTAAATTTACTTTACGAACTAATTTCATTTTTTGTCATATAACTTACATTTTTTTAAGTTTAGTAAAGCGGGCAATGTATGCAGTTTGCGAGGATGCGAAAATGAACGGGAATAGAAGGTGTGACTTTTAGGCTTAGAAAAAATTTTCCCTCGTCCAGACGGGACTCGAACCCGCAATCTCCGTTGTCTCCGGCAAGGTGTTTTGGCCAATTAAACTACTGGGAAAGGTATAAATAGTTCTAAACCAAAGTCGAATCACCCTCTACTATTGTGTTCCCGTATCTCAGCACGCCAACGATGAACTGCACACACTGCCCGGTGGGAGTTTATTTTTGTAACTGAGAGATTGGCCAAAACACCTTGCCGGAGACAACGGAGATTGCGGGTTCGAGTCCCGTCTGGACGAGGGAAAATTTTTTCTAAGCCTAAAAGTCACACCTTCTATTCCCGTTCATTTTCGCATCCTCGCAAACTGCATACATTGCCCGCTTTACTAAACTTAAAAAAATGTAAGTTATATGACAAAAAATGAAATTAGTTCGTAAAGTAAATTTAGCCAACGGAGCTCTTCCGTGATACGCGCTCGGAGTCTAGCCAGCAACTGACGTGTCTCATCGCTTGCGCCACTGTAGATATAATAAGTCGTTATACACTGTGTGCGTGAAGAAATCACTCTCTCAGTTACAAAAATAAACTCCCACCGGGCAGTGTGTGCAGTTCATCGTTGGCGTGCTGAGATACGGGAACACAATAGTAGAGGGTGATTCGACTTTGGTTTAGAACTATTTATACCTTTCCCAGTAGTTTAATTGGCCAAAACACCTTGCCGGAGACAACGGAGATTGCGGGTTCGAGTCCCGTCTGGACGAGGTAAAAATTTTTCTAAGCCTAAAAGTCACACCTTCTATTCCCGTTCATTTTCGCATCCTCGCAAACTGCATACATTGCCCGCTTTACTAAACTTAAAAAAATGTAAGTTATATGACAAAAAATGAAATTAGTTCGTAAAGTAAAGTTCTAATATATTTTTTTAAAAAACAATAACAGGTTCTGCGGAATAAATACTATATGACTATAAAAGGCTTATGTAGCCTTCTTCCTGTTTTTCCTAGGTATCACTAACGATTCTGTTGACCAGATGTGATAACGTAGCGTGACAGACTCTAATTTCTTTGTCGCGCCATCAAAAAATCTGGACACCAAGGTTCGAACCATTTGGTGTCAAAGCTTCAACGTTTATCTTTATCAATTAAATAATTAATTTTAGGTTTTCATAACAATTAAATGATTATAAAAAAAATCATTTTATTTAGTGTAATTAAACTAATCAAAGATTGTAAATGTTTACATTAGATGGCGTAAAGTGCCATTCCTCATTCATGAAATGATATTCTAACGTAAACTTTAAACATTAGATATCGGATTTTTCATCATCGCTGCGCGCGTTGCGCTTATTGATGTATCCATATTTTTACCCTTTTAGCATTTCACCGTTACTGGTGAGCCACCAGGTTCTCCTTGCTTATGGTAGCAAAACGTTCTACCATCGGCCATTAAAATAGATGATTACAAAATACGACCTTGGCCTTTGTTGTGTATATTTTACTTTTTTGTTACTCTACCTATGTCACCTTGACTTTGGAACCGCAGGCTTGACCAACAAACGTCGTTGAATATTGTTGATACCCGCGAGTGCCCCCCGACTTGGTGAGCGCTGCAAGTATATGTGCTTAAAGAGAGGAAAAACAAAACAAGACCGACGCGCAGTTGAATACTGCTACTAGCGCGTGTCTCTCTCGCTCAGTTAGTTTGCCCCCCGGTTTGCCGCTTCAATTGTTGGGCAAGTGAACGAGAATCGCTAGCGTGCACTTTGTCGTGCCGAGAGCTTTATTGCTTGCTGTTTGAAAAAAATAAAATCACCCGCGCAGCAGCGGCGTGAATTGATTGTTATACAAACTGGCCTACAAAGTAGTTATGAACCAATGACGAACCTCGTTTTAATTATGGGAATAATCTGACACGATGTATTTCACCCAATTTAGTGTCGGAGGTCACTTATGCTTCTTAATGTGTGTCTTCCCGTAGTTCTCTTCTATCGTCACTAGCTCCTTAATGGCCTATACTTGACTGAATTAATTCATTTTTTTTTCATGGGGGGGATTTGTTAGTAGCTTAAGTATTTATAATAAATATTAGTAAATAATGAGTATGTGTGTCCAATCACAAATGGTGACTTCTCAACACTGTTAGAAATTTGTAATTTTAATTGTTAGGATTTGTTTGCTTTCGCAATTAGGACTTATCATTCGTAGGGATTTAAACCTACTTGTCAGAAAAGGGGAAGTAAACTTACAACTAACCTAAATGCTAACTTATTGGCTATAAAGAGAGCTTATCGTAGCAATTGAGGATTGCAACGATTTTTGTCGAAAATTGTTAATAATTTTATTTGACATAGCTTCTAATGGTTCAACACCAGCAAGTCTATGTAATTCGAGTGTACCAAACCAAGGAGGACGCTTCAAAATCATTTTCAGAATTTTATTCTGAATCCTTTGGAGCGTTTTCTTCCTTGTTGAACAGCAACTTGACCAGATCGGTACAGCATAAAGCATTGCTGGTCTAAAAATTTGTTTGTAAATCAAAAGTTTGTTCTTTAAACAAAGGTTAGAATTCCTGTTAATGAGAGGATATAAGCATCTCGTATATTTGATGCACTTGGCTTGTGTACTCTCAATGTGCTCTTTGAAAATAAGTTTTTTATCGTAAATTAGTCCCAAGTACTTAACCTTGTCAGACCAACTTAAAATAACCCCATTCATCTTGACAACGTGATTATTGTTTGGCTTGAGGATAGAAGCCCTAGGCTTATGAGGAAAAATTATCATTTGAGTTTTAGAAGCATTGGGAGAGATTTTCCACTTTTGCAAGTAGGAAGAAAAAATATCTAAACTTTTCTGCAACCGACTGCATATGACACGAAGCCTTTTTTCTTTTGCGGAAATGCTTGTGTCATCGCAGAACAATGACTTTGTGCATCCTGGAGGCAAATCAGGAAGATCTGAAGTGAATATGTTGTACAGGACTGGACCCAAGACTGAACCTTGAGGTACACCTGCTCTGACAGGAAATCGATCAGATTTTGAATTCTGATAGACAACCTGCAGAGTTCGATCAGTAAGATAAGTTTTTAAAATTTTGATTAGGAAAATTGGAAAATTAAAAGTTAGCAATTTCGCAATCAAACCTTCATGCCAAACACTGTCGAATGCTTTTTCGATGTCTAAAAGAGCAGCTCCAGTGGAATAACCTTCAGATATGTTAGCTCGTATCATATTAGTAACTCTGAGCAATTGATGAGTTGTGGAATGTCCATGGCTAAATCCAAACTGTTCATTTGCAAAAATTGAATTTTCGTTGATGTGTGACATCATTCTGTTAAGAATAATTCCCTCAAACAGTTTACTTATTGAAGAAAGCAAACTGATTGGTCGATAACTTGAAACTTCAGCTGGGTTCTTATCCGGTGTTAAAATTGGAGTAATTTTTGCATTTTTCCATAATTTGGAAAAATATGCAATTTTGAAGCAGCAATTGATAATTTTCACTAAAAATTCCATTGTGCTCTCAGGGAGATGTTTGATTAGTATATTAAAGATTCCATCGTCACCAGGTGCTTTCATATTTTTAAAATTTTTAATAATTAATTTATTCTCATTCAAGTTAGTTTCAATTATTTCTGCAGGTAAAAAATTCTGGGAAGAAATTAAATCGAATTGACGTGTGACTTCATTTTCAATTGGACTCACAAAATTCAAATTTGAGTTATGAACACTCTCAAACTGCTGAGCAAGTCTTTGAGCCTTTTGTTCATTGGATACAAGAAAACGTTCACCATCTTTTAAAACTGGAATAGGCTTTGAAGGTTTCTTAAGAATCTTCGACAGCTTCCAAAAAGGTTTTGAATATGGTTTCAATTTTTCAACTTTAGTCTCAAAATTTTGATTTCTCAGTAGAGTAAATCTATGTTTAATCTCTTTCTGTAAATCTTTATGAATAGTTTTGAAAACAGGGTCACGAGAACGTTGATATTGACGTCTGCGGACATTTTTCAAACGAATTAGAAGTTGAAGATTTTCGTCAATTATTGGTGAATCAAATTTCACTTGAGCCTTTGGAACAGAATAATTCCTGGTATCAACAATTGAACATTTTAATGCTTCCAAAGCGGAATCAATATTCACTTCGTTTTGCAAATCAAGCTCATTATTGAAATTTCTCTCAATATGAGTATCTTTCCCAATTAGCCTTGTTATAATTAAAAACAGAGCTCATAGGGTTTAAAACTGATTCATGTGATAAAGAAAAAGTTATTGGAAGATGGTCAGAATCAAAGTCAGCATGTGTGATCAAATCACTACATACATGACTTTGATCTGTTAGCACCAAATCAATTGTCGAAGGGTTTCTTACAGAAGAAAAGCAAGTAGGACTATTCGGAGACAAAATAGAATAGTATCCTGAAGAACAATCATTGAATAAAATTTTGCCATTGGAATTACTTTGAGAATTATTCCATGATCGATGTTTAGCGTTAAAATCGCCGGTTATTAAAAAAATCGAACGATTTCTGGTGAGTTTTTGTAAATCACCTTTAAAATAATTTTTGTGCTCGCGTGTGCATTTAAATGATAAACATGCTGCGGCAATAAATAAAATCCCAAGTTCAGTTTGAACTTCAATTCCCAAAGTTTCAATAACTTTCGTCTCAAGATGGGGAAGAGCACGATGTTTGATTCGGCGATGAATAACAATTGCAACTCCACCGCCGGAACCCTCAATCCTATCATATCTATGAACCACGTAATTGGGATCATATTTTAATCTTATGTTAGGTTTCAAAAATGTTTCAGTAATAATTGCAATATGCACATTATTTACTGTTAAAAAATTAAAAAGCTCATTCTCATTGGCCTTCAATGAGCGAGCATTCCAATTCAATATTTTAATTGTTTTATTTAAAATCATTGCTAAATTTTAAACTAGAAACAATTTTAATAGTGAAATTTGTGGCTATTTGAATGGCTTCAAACATTGATTTTGCCTGCAATATGGCGTTCATAAGATCGAACATTGCCTGTTGCAAAAAAGAAAGTTTACCTGCCGTAATAGGCCACAGGCAGTTGACATTAGAGAAAATATTTTCGGCAGCAATATTAGCTGGAGTAATAGGTGTACAATTATTTTCTAGCGTGTTTTGCTTACCCATATTAACGGTCATTTTCGAACTACCAACACTAGGCGGTATAATGTTTGAACTACCTGTAACCTGTGCATAAGTTAAACGGGCATGCAAAGGAGTAGGTAAACTATGCGTCACTGGTACGCTTGGAGAATTTTGTTTTGAAGTTGGTTTTATTTGAGAAATTGAATTTTGTTTACCTTGCCTTGCCTTAACAATTGCTAAACGGACTGGGTATTGATAAAAATTTGACATATGGTTGCCGTTACAATACTCCGTAATTTTTACTCTCTCTCACAGGACATGTGTTTTTTTTGTGAGAAGAGTCGCCACAATTAAGACATTTTTGGTCCATGTAACAGAATTTAAAACCATGGCCATAACGTTGGCAAGTACGGCATTGGGTGATATGCTTTTCACCTCCGCCATACTTCCTATAAATTTCCCACTTTACACGCACATTATACAAAGCATGTGCTTTTTCAAAAAATTTTAAGTTGTTAACCTCATTGCGGTTAAAATGAATTAAATAATTAACAAGGGAAATTCCAGTTCGCTGACTGCTTTCGCCTCGTGATTTTTGTTTCATTAGAATTACTTGGGTAGGGGCTATGCCAAGTAATTCTGTTAGAGTAAGTTTGATCTCATCAACGGTTTGATCGTTGGTGAGACCTTTCAATACGACCTTGAACGGCTTGGAGCTCTTCGTGTCATATGTAAAAAAATTATACATCTTTTCATTTAAATACTGAATAAGACGATTACGACCCTTTATTGAGTCGGCTAATAAGCGGCATTCGCCTCTACGACCAATTTGATAGGTAACTTTAACGTCAGAAACAAACGTTGAAAGTTCCTTTTTGAAAATATTGAATTCAGAAGAAATAGTTACCACAATAGGTGGAACTTTTTCCTTTTTTAAAGAATTGACATTCTGTATAGTTTCATTACTCATAACTTCCATTTCACCAGCTTCTTGCTCAGGCAAAATATCAAAAGGATTGTCACTATAGACACTCGAAGTGTCAGAAAGAGATGCCTCTCTTTTCCTCCCCGCAGCGATGCGAGGTTTCTTTTTCCGTCCAGCCATTTCAGGTGATACGAAAAAAAAAAAGTTAAAACAAATGTTAAATTCGAAAGTAGGTAGTCTTGAGAAAGACTGATGGGAAATAACTTTAAGGTAGTCTTTAAAAGACACACTGACAAAACACAAACTTTGAAGCTATAGGCAGTCAAAGACCAGTCCACAAGCAACCGAAAAAACGCCTGATCTGTAGGACAGTTCAAGACGCACTGACTGAATTAATTTAAAAAATTTTCCTTCGTTGAACGATATATTACGTGTTCATTAGCCAGCCATTCAATTTGAATATTGCATGTCTCGTAGAAAAAAATATTCTCCTGTTTAAATTTCAGGTGCTTCTAACGTACCCTGATTATTTTTACTAACTATGTGCGAAATTATTTTTAATTTTTTCTTACTATGTGCTTCTAGGGGAAATCACGCCCGCTTTTTTTTTAAAAAACCACTCTGTTCAGCTCTTGCAATATGCCGCACAAAAAAATAGGAAAAGACTCACTCACCCGAGTATCCTTGAAACAGAGCCGGTCATCGTCGTTGACATCTCACCTTTAATTCTCACTATGTAACTTCGGTAATTCACAGTTGTCTGGCCGATTGTTCCAATTTGATTATTAATAAGACACTTACTGCTTGTGTTTATATTTTTTTCTTGTGTTTTTTTTTGAATAGCACAACTTTAAAAGTATCTTCTAACGTACGATCTCATTCACTTCACATCTGTTTCGCTAATATTAAAACGCGAATTGCGGGTTCTTTCTTCTTATTAAGTTTTTTCACACCTTTGTGATCCTTTTCGAAGGGGTCACGTGACACTACGACGGTTTATAAGTTCTGGAAATTTTCCTAACTTTGGGTTCTACTTTTTTTTTCTTAGCTTCTTACTGCACAAACTTACATTCGTTATTGCTACTGGCTTATCAAACATAATGGCGTAAGTTCTTTTTTTACGCTGTCACCAATTAATGTAGGGTATATCCTACCAGGGACTTCCTCTTTTAGGTATCCCTGTACGCGCAATTGGCGCGGAATTAAAACACCAGATTAGAGCTGATGATAATAATTAACTTTTATTATGTACATCACTGCTTAAATATACCCTGCAGGTAACTCAGAGTGAGAGGCTTTCTCCACTCTCTGTTTACCATTTACCTTGAGCTCTTAACTTATAATCTAGTACCGCATGTACGGTAAAACGCATGCGAGAGCATCAACACCGTTGAACCGGCGACTTCTGGTTTGTTTATAACAAAATGTTTATTCTATTTGAGTTTACATGACTGTGGCACAGCAGAAGGCTGCGCGAAGTTCTTTGCCACCTATAGCATAATCTGTTGATACATGGTGTGTTTGCAGAGCCGTTCGCGGTCCTCTGTCAAGCGAACCAAATGTTTCGCCTAACTAAAGCACAGCAGAAGGCTATGCCCTCCTGGGAACAAAATTAAACTTTTATTATTCGACTCGTGACGGAGCATTAGGTAATGCTGCGTCGGGTGTGACGTCACAGCCTAATCTATCGATGTCTCTGTTTATAGCAGTGTGAAGCAGAGCAGTGTAACATGCCATTTCATTCCCGCGTATACAAAAGTACAGGCTACGAACGTGTCAGGGAGGTGGGTGATACACATGAATGTTGCTGTCTCACCGTTCATATACTTTTCATGTTTTCAAGGTAATCAAAGATGTGAATCATCTGAAAATTTCGGAGTAATATCGAGGGGTAAGACAGTGAGTAAATTTCAGGTTTTCCGAGTTTTTTTTTTTTTTTTTTGAGAAAACCTGAATAACGAGCAAATCTGAGTAACTCTCGTGTCTCTGAGTATCCATCCTTAAACATTTTTCCCACCGCAAATATAGACATGAATGTTGCTCGGTCCCACCGTTCATATATATTGCTTGCTCTCAAGGCAATCAAAGATGTGAATCAGCTCATAATTTCGTAGTAATATTGAGTAAATTAGAGTAACTCCCAAGCATAAGAGTTATGCCTTGTTCAGACTACGCCGGATATCACCTGATATCGCCAGTTGATATCGTATATCAATTCGAGCGTTCACATTGGAGTGAGCTGATATGATTTGACATTTGAGCAAAATCATTTCAAATGACCTGGAAATACGCGAAAATTTAATCGACCATTTTTGATTTGAATGAAACTTTGCACACGTATTTGGATTAGCAAACTGAGCATTTTCCACAGATGGAGAGATTTTTTACACCCATGAGTTACATTCTAAAAGGGCGTATGCCTTTTGGCATAGGTTTTATTCGAAGTATTGTAGCCCAGAAACCGTTGGTTGTATAGAAAAACTGTCTGAAAACGAGATGCAGGGAATTAAAAATGCATCATGAAAAAAATATACTCTGTACAAGAAAAAAAATTTTACCTAAAAAAATTAAAAATAAACATTCAATTTCAATTCAGAAAAAAAAGAGTTGATTTTTTTTTTTTAAAGAAACTTAATACACAACTTTTAAAAAAAAGTCCAGGATGGAGAAATAAAAAATAATTTTTTATGGTAGATTAATTTTTTTATAATAATTCTAATTCAAACATTTTTCAAAATATTTATATTCTGATGATTCTAAAAGATGCAAAGAGTCATTTTGAATCAAAAAGCTTTTGGTAAATAACATTCTGAAGGCATCGGTTTTCGAGTTATTTCTAATTTAAGCTCGAAAATTTATAATTATTTAGGAAAATACACGTTTTTCTTAATTTGTCCGTAGTTCTCCAGCAAAACCCATATGTTCATTGGAATGCTTGCAGGGCCGGATTTAGAAGCTGGGGGGCCCGGGGCAAATTTGTTTGTGAGGCCCTCTTTTCTTAAAACATTTAGAGGTAACGTTCTGGAAGGTGATGGACAAAAAAAAATATTTATTTTCGAGTTTTATTATCTTGGGAACATATTTTTTTATGACATAGATACTTTACAGAACTAGTTTCACCTTATATTTTAAATACATCATAGGTAAATGATTCGTCATCTTTTGAAAACAGTACTTCCGATATCATGATGAAGCTGATATTCTTAAGTGTTCCAGATGAATGGTGGTTTGACTATTATTCCAATAACTACACAAACCACAAATCGATAAAGACGTATTAAAATGAGCTTGACTGTTCAATATATTTAATTTCGCAATAACGTTTTCGTTTAATTTTCGTAAGCTTGATGAGCACCGACTATCAGAAAAGAGTTTACAGCATTTGGGCTTGGTGTATTCCGTTTTCACTTTATTCATCTTCACAAAATGCAAACTGTTACTAACACTTCTGGAGAAGAGCAATTGTATTTAAAAGCGAAAACAGATATTATAGGTAACCCAGTAGTTAGTGGTTGCGTACCGTCTGCCGGGGTGAGATTAAGCCACGGGGGTGAGATTGAGCCAAAATGGGAAATGTTTGTATGTTAAATTACTTAAGATTTCCAAAACCTAATACCTCAAATTCAATACTTTATGAAACATGACATATTTATTCACAACTTAAAATGGAATATAGATAATATCAGTGAACTGTTTCGCTTAAAGGATGTTTCAAAGTAGTTTCAAAGTGAAAAACATGCGCAAATAACGTTATCCAAAAATGTCCCAAGAAAACCAACCCGATCAAGAAATCACATCAACTTACTGCTCAGTTGGTTAGGATGTTAGGATGTCGTCTCCAATGTGTTGAGGAAATATTATGCATTGAACCTGTGCCGGCTCAGAAAATAATGCTTCTCTAAACTGTACACTTTTCGAGCCCTTTTGGGGTGAGATTGTGCCAAGCTATATTGAACGGCACAGTGTGCGGAATTCACATTCACGACAAAATTATATCAGTATACACCAAAACACTTGCATTGTTTACATAGGGTATGTTTTTTTCCCCCACAGCATAAGGTATGTTGTCTAGCTATGGTATTCTTTGAAATAATGACTAAAAGCTTGAGAAGCTTACTGTTCTCAATTGTTAGATGGAAATTTTCAATGATTGATATTACTTATGGAATTAAACAAAATTTTGTACACCAATTCTATATAAACTGATGACTTTTAAAGAGAAGAAGGAGGGTTGTGGGTACGTTTCCAGAGGTTTTGAGATCTCCAATGGAACATACAGTTGTCAATGACACATAATAATTGAAACCAAACGTCATCTCAAACTTCATGTCCCAACGTTTTCCCCTTTTAGGCTACCTGGAGACGCCACTATGTGTATAGAGACTATCTATAAGCCACGTTCTCATAACTAATCACTCTATGCATCAATTTGATCCAGCCATACATTTTTCTATAATTCATATAAAACATCAACCCCCTAAAGCCCCTTAATAGTCCACGTTGTTTATGGTCGTCTCAATATTTACTGTTTTAACACGTTAATCATGTGGATTATTCGTAGACACACTACTGTTCATTTAACAGGTAATAAATTCAACTTTTTGTTTTTGGCACAATCTCACCCCATAGAAGGGGTGAGATTGAGCCAAAGTTCATATATTTTTAGCAAAATTATAGTTTATTGTAACTCAACCATATTTGTTGTAGTTGTTAATAAAGCATTCTAGAATGCATTGGTGTATTTTTGATCGAATTCTTTGCTTAAATATGTGCGTTACAAGCTTGAGAACAAAAAAGCATCATTTTTTGGCACAATCTCACCCCGGATGACGGTACTTTACAAACAGTTATTATTAGTAAACAAGTAGGTAGTGTTGCACGACAAACATATTTTTGCCTTTCTCCTAGAAAGGTATAGCAATCACTTGCAAAACCGAAAGTATAAAAGTGCTCCAAAGGGCCGAATGGCATATATATAACTCGACTCAGCTCGACGAGCTGAGCATTTTTTGTATGTGTGTGTGTATGTGTGTGTATGTGTGTATGTGCAGATTTTTATTCTCACTGACTTTTCTCAGACATGGTTGGACCGATTCTCACGAAATTAATTGCAAATGAAAGGTCTCGTTGTTTCATAAGACCCTATTTAATTTCATTGTAATCGGATTTTTAGTTTAGAGGTTATGAATCAAAATGTAAAAATCATGAAACATCGTTATCTCGAAAACTACAAAACCGATTTGAACAAAATTGATTTCAAATGAACGGGCTACCTGAAATACTCTTAACTTTTTAATTTCATATTGATTGAACTTGTGGTTCAAAAGTTATGACAATAAACGTGTTTTGAAGACTACTTAATCCCACCCATGTTTCTCAGAGATGGCTGAACCGATTTTCATAAAATCAGTGTCAAATGGAAGGTCTAGTTGCCCAATAAGACCCTATAGATTTGTTTTGCGATCAGACTATTACTTTGCCTGTTATGTTTAAAAATGTGAAATCCAGCTATGAAAAGGAACATATTCCGAAGACTACTTGAACTCACTCACTTTTCTCAGAGATGGCTGACCCGATTTCCACAAAATTAGTGTCAACTAATAAGTCTAGCTGCCTCGTAACACCCTATTGAATTTTACTGTAATCGATATGTAACTTCGTCTGTAATGTACCGAAATGTTAAAATCACGAAACTTCATTATCTCAGAGAGTACACAACCGATTTGATCAATATTATTATGAGATGAGCGGGCTAGTTAAGGGTTAACTAATGAATTATGATTGAACACGTGGTTTCAAAGTTTGTCTGCCCTATACGTTTCCATTACATTTGATTACTAGTTGACCCGTAGTGGCTAGCCACTTTTAAAATGCAAGTTGGACTATTATTTGTACTCACTACAAATACTGATATTTATTCTAAAATGATGAAGCTTCTTCAAAAAATCTAGTTTGGAATCAAGATTCAACTATGACAATTCGACAATTCGATGCAGATGATCAACGCTAATTTCGCTAAAAACTCAGATGTTAACCTTAACTGTGAGAAACTTCCTTCTTTCAGTGTATCATGAAAATGCTTGGATTGATCGTTTATTTAAAGACGAATGAATATCTTGCCTCCCATACGGAACCACTGCACAGAACATTTTTTTCCATTATTTAACCATTTTCGAAAAAAAAAATTCTAATGATTTATTGATTTTCGTTTAAGCTGTATAATTTAAATAAGAGTTCAATTTTTCAAAACTTACAAAACAAACAAAAACAAATGTGACTGAGAAAAACATAACAATTTGCAAAGCAGTTGCCTACGATACTGAGCTACTCCAGAAATCATTCACTCGTGCAAAAGTCTGCTTCCGTACTTTATAATAGTCATGGCAAAGCCTAGAATAACTGGGTACTGACGTCTCCTAATCATTATTGGGCAGTTCAAATCACTCTGTGATACTCCGGCAGCGTTGCCAGGTATCCAGAATTAGCTGGATTATCCAGATTTTTGAACATGTATCCAGGTAGACAGATTTGATGTCCAATTATCCAGATTTTTCATGAATGATCCAGATTTTATCCAGATTTTATTTTCTCTGTTCCGCAAAAAGGTCATCACTTCAAATTTGGCGCGAAATTTTGCAATTTTGTCACCTCAAATTTTACGTACCCCAAGACTTTTATCCGAAGAATTTACTTTTCACCAAACGAAATGACTTCCAGATTTTTTCCAGATTTTTTTTTTTGCCTTTTCCAGATTTAAAAAAAAATGACCTGGCAACGCTGTACTCCGGTATAACCTCACACATAATCAATTTCGCGCATGAAAAGCCTGTCCCCCCGCGCTCCCTTGTTCCTGGTTTTAAACCTAAAATGTGTGGTGAAGCCTTGAATGTGTATAAGGTTTTCAACGGGAAATACACTAAGGTCTTTTTACGCAGATTTCGAAATTAACGCGTTTTTTATGCGCATTTCGGATTATACGCAGATTTTTCAGGATAGTCGTTTTGTTGCGGCTTTTTCAATTGCATTTTCGCTTATTTAGAATGTCTGAGGATCGTTCGATTTACATTTTTCCTTGATGTTCAGCTCATTTCGTAGGTGAAAATAACAGTGCTGTTAATTTTCGTTAGAAAGTATTTAGCAGAAATGGTTAAAAACCTTGAGCAAATTAAGTTTTCTACGCAAATTTCGGAATTTAGGCGGTTTTTCACGTTGATTTTGGAATTTTTCTTGTTCTTTTTTTTTAAACAAATCAAATGCTTGGTTTTTGTACGAAATGCAACATAGTACCTTTGTTGGATTTTAGAAAAATCGAAAACTACATGGCGATATTTCAAACATCTAAAATAAAAACCGTTAATCAAATTTGAACTCATGTTTCAAAGTAATGACAAACAGTGTAAGCCTATACTGTAGCTGTATTTATAAAGCAATGATATAATATCTGATCGGCAAATGAATTATCGCTTTAACCATACAGTTTGAACGTCGGAGTATAGTTAAAGCATTACTTTGGAGCTCTTGTTTTAAATAACCCATCATGTACTTGACTTTTTCATAGTCGGGTACTGTCTTATGCCTTATGCATAGTCGGGTATGTCTTATGCCACTTAACAACCTGATGAAGCTGTATGATGTTACAGGACTAATTGGATATGTTACTATAGATTGACGTTCATAATCAACTAATAGTGGTTAGGTTAATTTTAAATCTCTGGGACATGCTGAATATTTATGACACTACGTTCCTTTTACATCCCGAAATCGTCTTCCTCTATCTTCAGCGAAGCATTATATTTTTGGCGGTTTTGTCGATGCAACTGGATCAAAACATTTAGCCATGTGCGAATAATAACACGTGTGCCTAAGAAAGTTAAAACTCAGTTCACTCTGATTTCCTCACGCTTCAATGGGTCCGTATCAGGCGAGAGGAGGTGTGTAGAGGACTAAACGCAATCAATGGTAACTTGTAGTTGCTACACATAAAAAATAACAAATTTTGGTGTACCTCAGGTTTATAGTTTACTAGGAAAGAAGACAGTTTTAGTAACTTGCGTTTGGCGTGTGCGTGACCACTGACAGCTTACGCAACTATATATAGGGTTGTTACAGTCGGCGCGGTTTTCGCGTTTTTTGCGGATTTTGCGTATTTTGCGGATTTGGCGCGTTTTTACTACTCCATGGCGCGGATTTTGCGGAAAGCCTTGCAACCTTGCTTTCAATTACCAAAAAATCAGGATATCGACTGAAGGGCTGGCAGCACTCTTTCAGAGTTCAATGAAACATGGTGGGTGTGTAGTAGGGTGCCAATCACTTGTATGAGAAAAAAGTAATCAAAAAATTTAGAAAAAAACCTATACAAAATGTTTACCTGCCTGAAAAACACCCTGTGCAAAATTTCAGGTCAGTTGGATTCAAAATGGGGTGGCGCAAAACGATGTTAGACCTTGAGAAATCCGAAAAAATCATAAAAATCATGATTAATTTCAGCTGATACCAGTTCTCGATGTTTCATGCATTTTTAAGCTATCTGACACCAAAATTTTGTTCGAAAACCGAAATTTCATGCAGCCAACCCTTCTTGGGTGAATTATTGGATTTTTAAAGGCCAAACTTCAATCGCTTTTTTTGATTTTTCAGGTGTTTTTTCGGGCAGGTGAAAATTTTGTATATTTTGTATTTGTATGTATATTTTGTTTGGCATCCTAGAATGTAGACTTTACTAGACTGAGCAACTTTGCATATACTATTTTTTAAAAATTATCTGGACTTACATTCAAAGAGGACTGAAGTTTTTTTGTAAATCGATATATCTGAATAATGACAAAAGAAAAAAGGCGTCAAGGAACGACTTTGAGAAAGTTGTCTGAATTTCCATTTAAAAATATTGAGAAAAATAAATAATCGAGACAGGGTAAGGAACGGCTTAAGCAATAGCGCCTATTTGAATTAGTCGCAGAAAACAGGCCTCAAACTCCTGCATTTTGATCAATATCGACAATTTCAATGATGGAAACGAAAACTTTGATTGTCTAGCTGTCTTACGAATATGAGAAAACCCGTTAATCACAAAGAAATCTGTGAACAAACATCATTTGAAACAAATCGACCTTTATTGCAGCCATTCAGGAGCCACTTCGGGTGCTGCTAAAAAACGCTTGCATAACAGATGGAAACTGCTTAAAATAGGTTCGGGGTGATTGGAATAGTGTCCCTCGATTGATAACTTTAATTGATTATTGTTAAATTTTGCTTAGTTTTTCAATCTGAAGACAAGTTCTGACAGATAAAACGATAAAGAACAGATTGATATACAGTCCCTCTACAATTATGGGTCAGACAACGTGTTGCCTAAATGTTAAAAAATTAATATAAAATCGGAAAAGTTATCAACTACGAATGTTTTACTATCTATTTCTGTGTTCTGATGTATACTTTCGATCGACAATTAGTTTCACTGCAGCTGATGTGTGTAAATCGATTAAGAAGAAAAATAGTACTTGCATAGCAAAAGACACAATTATGGGTCACTTTGGGCCTTCAAGATCATTTAGTTTATAAAACCATCAAAATCCATCACAAAAGTTACTTTATTGTTGTATAAGCTTGACAATAAGTTATTTTGTTTGGTCGTGATGTATTTTCATGCAAAAGTAATAAAAATAGCCAAAATATGGACTGACCCACAATTGTGCACCGCAAAACGTAACATTACTACTTATGGGTCACTTCACTTATTGCACCGAGCAGAATTATTGTTTTTAGTAACATTTCAACATTAAATCATTTCAATCGTATGAACAGGGTTACAATTGAGTTGAAATTGAGTTGTCAATGAAAATTGTTCAGTTTCGTGAGAATAGACGTATTTGCGTAAACGTGACCCATAATTGTAGCTGACCCATAACTGTGGAGGCACTGTACTACTGTTTGAATTTCACCCAACACATTTCGAGCATTTCGTCTGAATACACAGGCGGTTCCTAAAGCTGCTCAGAAAATGTTCCTTACCCTACTACAAAAACAAAATGTTATCGTAACCGTTATGTGCTCGACATTAAAACACCCTTACGTGCCCCCAGAATGGTCCTTCCCGAAAAGATTCTACTGGGGCTTTACTACTAACATAACTTATTAGATGTTATGTGGTGGTCCTGAATAGATTCAAAATGGCAACTGTGGTCGATTTACGGCCTATGAATGTCATCCCGGCTCCGAAAATACTCATATTGGGTGGTATTTGGCCATTTTTGGCTGATTTTCATGAACCAGAAGTTGCCACCTTGGATTTGAAAACGGTCGATTTCAGGTCATCCTGATTTCGGAAATACCCATAACCGTATATATTACTTTTTAACGAGTTTTCAAAACACATGCGTCTCATCGACGTCAGTAATGACAAGAATTCGAAAACAGTTGTCAAGGGCTGGCATATAGAAAACCTCTGAAATTCATTGATTATTCATTGAAACTCTTCTGAACATTTCTGAACATGGTCACTCTTAAGCCGACTGTTAAGTGTACAGGACAATTGCGGGGCTAGCGTTACGATCCGACTGACACTAACAGTCTTTCCCGTGCCGAGACTTGAGCCTACGACAACTGGCTTGTTAGGCCAGCATCGTACCTTGAGAGGCCTACTTAACAGTTTCATCAAATCGTCGTTTGAAGCTTTGTTTACAAAAATGTTTATGTAAATTTATAATCAGGGTGGCCACTCTACTAGGAAAAGCGGGAAAAAGACGATAATTTCAAATCACCGGAAAAAAGACGGGAAAAGCGGGAAATTAGGCTTCACATCAGGATAATCATCCTCCTGCATGTTTAAAATATGATCCCAATTACGTGGTTCATAGATATGATAGGATTCAGGGTTCCGGCGGTGGAGTTGCAATTGTTATTCATCGCCGAATCAAACATCGTGCTCTTCCCCATCTTGAGACGAAAGTTATTGAAACTTTGGGAATTGAAGTTCAAACTGAACTTGGGATTTTATTTATTGCCGCAGCATATTTACCATTTCAATGCACACGCGAGCTCAAAAATTATTTTAAAGGTGATTTACAAAAACTCACAAGAAATCGTTCGAAATTTTTCATAATCGGCGATTTTAACGCTTAACATCGTTCATGGAATAATTCTCAAAGTAATTCCAATGGCAAAATTTTATTCAATGATTGTTCTTCAGGATACTATTCTATTTTGTCTCCGAATAGTCCTACATGCTTTTCTTCTGTAAGAAACCCTTCAACAATTGATTTGGTGCTGACAGATCAAAGTCATGTATGTAGTGATTTGATCACACATGCTGACTTTGATTCTGACCATCTTCCAATAACTTTTTCTTTATCACATGAATCAGTTTTAAACCCTATGAGCTCTGTTTTTAATTATAACAAAGCTAATTGGGAAAGATACAAAAATTATATTGAGAGAAATTTCAATAATGAGCTTGATTTGCAAAACGAAGTGAATATTGATTCCGCTTTGGAAGCATTAAAATGTGCAATTGTTGATGCCAGGAATTATTCTGTTCCAAAGGCTCAAGTGAAATTTGATTCACCAATAATTGACGAAAATCTTCAACTTCTAATTCGTTTGAAAAATGTCCGCAGACGTCAATATCAACGTTCTCGTGACCCTGTTTTCAAAACTATTTATAAAGATTTACAGAAAGAGATTAAACATAGATTTACTCTTCTGAGAAATCAAAATTTTGAGACTAAAGTTGAAAAATTGAAACCATATTCAAAACCATTTTGGAAGCTGTCGAAGATTCTTAAGAAACCTTCAAAGCCTATTCCAGTTTTAAAAGATGGTGAACGTTTTCTTGTATCCAATGAACAAAAGGCTCAAAGACTTGCTCAGCAGTTTGAGAGTGTTCATAACTCAAATTTGAATTTTGTGAGTCCAATTGAAAATGTAGTCACACGTCAATTTGATTTAATTTCTTCCCAGAATTTTTTACCTGCAGAAATAATTGAAACTAACTTGAATGAGATTAAATCAATTATTAAAAATTTCAAAAATATGAAAGCACCTGGTGACGATTGAATCTTTAATATACTAATCAAACATCTCCCTGAGAGCACAATGGATTTTTTAGTGAAAATTTTCAATTGCTGCTTCAAAATTGCATATTTTCCCAAATTATGGAAAAATGCAAAAATTACTCCCATTTTAAAACCGGATAAGAACCCAGCTGAAGTTTCAAGTTATCGACCAATCAGTTTGCTTTCTTCAATAAGTAAACTGTTTGAGAGAGTTATTCTTAACAGAATGATGTCACACATCAACGAAAATTTTAATTTTTGCAAATGAACAGTTTGGATTTCGCCATGGGCATTCCACAACTCATCAATTGCTCAGAGTTACTAATATGATACGAGCTAACAAATCTGAAGGTTATTCCACTGGAGCTGCTCTTTTAGACATCGAAAAAGCATTCGACAGTGTTTGGCATAAAGGTTTGATTGCGAAATTGCAAACTTTTAATTTTCCAATTTTCCTAATCAAAATTTTAAAAAATTATCTTACTGATCGAACTCTGCAGGTTGTCTATCAGAATTTAAAATCTGATAGATTTCCTGTCAGAGCAGGTGTGCCTCAAGGTTCAGTCTTGGGTCCAGTCCTGTACAACATATTCACTTCAGATCTTCCTGATTTGCCTCCAGGATGCACAAAGTCATTGTTCTGCGATGACACAAGCATTTCCGTAAAAGGAAAAAGTCTTCGTGTCATATGCAGTCGATTGCAGAAAAGTTTAGATATTTTTTCTTCCTACTTGCAAAAGTGGAAAATCTCTCCCAATGCTTCTAAAACTCAAATGATAATTTTTCCGCATAAGCCTAGGGCTTCTTTCCTCAAGCCAAACAATAATCACGTTGTCAAGATGAATGGGGTTATTTTAAGTTGGTCCGACAAGGTTAAGTACTTGGGACTAATTTATGATAAAAAACTTATTTTCAAAGAGCACATTGAGAGTATACAAGCCAAGTGCATCAAATATACGAGATGTTTATATCCTCTCATTAACAGGAATTCTAAACTTTGTTTAAAGAACAAACTTTTGATTTACAAACAAATTTTTAGACCAGCAATGCTTTATGCTGTACCGATCTGGTCAAGTTGCTGTTCAACAAGGAAGAAAACGCTCCAAAGGATTCAGAATAAAATTCTGAAAATGATTTTGAAGCGTCCTCCTTGGTTTGGTACACTCGAATTACATAGACTTACTGGTGTTGAACCATTAGAAGCTATGTCAAATAAAATTATTAACAATTTTCGACAAAAATCGTTGCAATCCTCAATTGCTACGATAAGCTCTCTTTATAGCCAATAAGTTAGCATTTAAGTTAGTTGTAAGTTTACTTCCCCTTTTCTGACAAGTAGGTTTAAATCCCTACGAATGATAAGTCCTAATTGCGAAAGCAAACAAATCCTAACAATTAAAATTACAAATTTCTAACAGTGTTGAGAAGTCACCATTTGTGATTGGACACACATACTCATTATTTACTAATATTTATCATAAATACTTAAGCTATTAACAAATCCCCCCTTAAAAAAAAAAATTAAAAAAAAAATCCTCCTGCATGTCTTCTACTAATGTTGCCAATGAATCAGTTGTAGTAAACTAATTCCCAGATCTGGAAAATTATTTATTTTTAATAATTATTCTTGTTTTCCAAATAATAACGATCTAAAATTGATATCATTAAAAAACTCTATTGGCAACACAGTTTTTTATATATCTTAGAATTTTCAAGACGATTTCGTTAGGAAGTGTTGTGTACTGTTTTAAAAAAGGAGCTCAAATTTATCGAATTCCTGAAAAACTGTCATGCTTTCGTTTAGAAATGTATTTTTGCTTTGCTTTGCTTTACCATAAAATATTTAATAATTTTAACAGTTCCATGTGAATTTTTTCATTGGTCACTTTGGGGCTCTTCTTCCCGAATTTCGCTTGAGGACAAATTTTGCATGAGAAGACAAAACTTCTAAGCTCTAATCTAAAACGATCGATGTTCAATTTTTTTCCATACATTCCATTGGCATTTAAGTTGACAGAGAGAAAAAGCAGAAGGAAGATTGTCAACGATTTTTAGATAAAAAGGGTGCAAATTGTGCAGGTCTCCATGCAGGTACTTGCTAAAGTCGATGAACAGTTAAAGGAAGAAAAATTTTGAAGAAGAAATATTTTTTATAGTTCCAATAACACTATTCTCACAAGGATATAAATAAACATGTAAAATTGATGTGTTTCACATATTTTTGAATAATAAAGCACCGAGAAAATTTAAAACCTATCATCGGGAAAACCGGGAAAAAAGCGGAAAATCTAAAATTGATTTTGAGTGGTCACCCTGCATTAAAAAACTCTTACTTGAGTCTATTCCATGTTTCTACAGAGGATGTTGTTCAGACTTTCCGAAAACATTTTTAATGACATTCAACTTATGTTTGAATGTTAGACCTGAAATCGAGTTGAGGGATTTTTCTACTTTTTCGATTGTTTCTACGTTTTCGAGTTTGGCGCTATACGCGAGTTACATAAATTTAATCGTATTAATAACTTTTTTTTCTAGCTAAAACCGATCTCGTCCTTTTGAATTATTTTCAACAAGATTTTTTTGCAAATTTTAGTAAAACTTGCTATGGTTTGCAACTCACGAGGATTATTAATTACTTATTGAATGTTCCGACAATATACGGCATTAAATGGTTATCCATCACTTTTCATATCTTAAGTATTTATCCACATTTCTCAAATCTCGTCATTCAATTCTCACTTTTTATGTTTAACTTATGTTTCACAGGAATTTTACTCGTCATAATCATACTCTTTTCAGTGCTACGGGTATTTTACATTTGTATATAAGAATTTCCAAACAACATTTTTGGTCAGCATCATTCCTAAACATGGCCGCAGTAAGTCAACTGTCCTGCGTTTTAAGCTAAATACGAACAAGTTATACATATCAGCATGACATTTTAAAGATGGTAATAATTTTACCATGTTGAATCATAAGTTTTTATTAGTTTTTTTTCGGCGCGGATTTAGTTTTCACGGCGCGGATCCAAAACCCGTAGCGCGGATTTTGCGGATTCAAAATTAAGGTTTCTGTAACAACCCTGTATATATATTCCGATAATCAAACTTAAGCAACCGTTATGCATTAAATTGTTAATAAAAAAATGAAACAATTTGATATGTGGCTCAAAAATTATGGAAAGAAAAGAAATTCAAAGACTATTTGAACATCGTTTTAACAAAACAAATAACAAATCGTTTGAAATGATTGGTTTTATCGAAATGACAACATCCTCGACTTTCGGCTTCTGTACATCACCTTTATTCTGAATATATTCATATTGGGTGGTAATCGGTCATTTTCAGCAAATTTTCTGGAATCAATCTGACACCGGAAATACTCATATTGGGAGGTATTTAGTTATTTTGGTTGTTTTCCAGAAACTAAAAGTGGTCGTCTTCAAATTCAAAATGGTGTCAAGGGTCAATGTTTGGCTTCTATGCATCATCTCGATTACGGAAATATTCTTATTGAGTATTATTTGGTCATTTTCGACTGTTTCCTATAAGTTGCCATTCAGCGATTCAAAATGGTGCCTGAGGTCAATTGTTAGCTCATTGCTGTAGGGTATATCCACCAGGGACTTCTTCTTCTAGGTATTCCTGTACGCGCAGTCGGCGCGGAATTAAAACACCAGATTAGAGCTGATGATAATTAACTTTTATTTTGTACATCACTGCTTAAATATACCCTGCAGGTAACTCAGAGCGAAAGGCTTTCCCCCTTCGATCCGGTCACCACATACCTAGCTGTTCTATACTGGCCTATGGCATTGCTTGGCTTGTCTCTTTCTCGTGCTTAACTTTTAGTACATTTTGGGCATTCTGGTTGAGAGCGCCATAACATGTGTTTCCAAACACGTGCGCTAGCGTGAGCGCTAAGAACCCGCGCGTGAGCATGGGCGACGCTGAGCGACGCTACCGTTTGTCGAGTTCTTTTTGTTTATTCAATGCCTCGGTAGCTTAAGTGACTATTCATCGCGGAAGGGAAAGTGTTTTCGCGAACGTTTACATAGCAGAACCGTTCGCGGTCTTTCTTCAAGATTTCCTGTCATTGCTTATTCGGCAGTAGAGGTGGGAAAAATGGTTCACTATAGTGAGCGGATCAGAGCGGTTCCGCTCACTAAGATGAACTAGTTCTTTTCAACAGCTCACTCGCTCTTTTCGTTCCTACATAATTTTTGGTTTTTATCAGTTGTAACATGGTCACATTTTGACTTATATAGATATTGTACAAATGCATGATTAGAGTTATTTCAATATTAGGAATTATTATTATAGTATGATTGTTATCCGTATTGTTCACCAAAATCTTCGTTGTATTCTGGTTCACTATTGTGGTGATAATTATTACACCAACTTCAAATCGAATATCTAGATAAGAATGGTACAAGACGCAAGTATGCAAATATCTCAGACACGCACCTTTTCGAGCGAACGTACAAAGCTTATGCGGCTCTCTGCTGCGGTTCGCATAGCTTCTATGAAAGTCCCTGCTGCGTGAACACTTAACCAGAGGATACTCGGTTAATCTTTATTCCGTCTTTCCACTGTATTCTCTCCGTCGGGCAAGATCTCTCTTAGTAGGGGAATTCTTAGTAGTCGGCAGAATCTGAGATGGCTTAATTTAAACGGCTTGAACGAAAAAGAGATGCCAGTCCGGATTAACAACGAATTGGTTTTTGGGAGAACCTGTCGTTTGGAAAGGTCGTTGTCCTGTTTCGGCTAGATAACGTACTTCCGGTTCAAATTTCCCGAAGATTGCTCACTATTTAACTGAGGGATTCTCGCAGCGTCCAGCTTTATTTAACCTGGTTCGCGAATGTAAGTGGAGTGTTGGATCCGCGCGTTGTCGAGTGATATAAAATAATTAGGTAAATTGAGTGAAGTTTTTACAGTCTAGCCAGTAACAGTGATGTTTTTCCCCCCGTAAATAGGAGACCGAATTTAGTGCCTAGGATAGTTTGTGCGGTATCGTGTGCGTGAAAGGCCTGAGAATATAAGCCGTTCAAACGGCTTTTTGTCTATTAGCGAACAATTCCCACCACCGTTAAGTGAACCATAGGAAACGGTTCTATCGATGCACGTGGAACGTGCTGCTTTGTCAACCACTTCTAGCGAAACCAGGATAGCTTTGCCCGCCACGGCTTAGAATTAGCTAACGGTCATCCACGGTTCAGTCCGAACCCCGTCGATTCTTCAAGCGTTTTCAACATATCGACAGGAACGAAATTTACCACGTCCCTCGTCGGCGTCATCGCAACCACCAGCGACGCCATCGTTTCGTCGCACCGCCGCCATTGTTTCGTCGCACCGTCGTCATCATCGAGGTATGCTCCCGAGCACTACAAAAGTCTACGGTCAGTGAGTACTCAAACCCTTTTTAATAACATGCGCATGTAAAGTGTAATAGAAGATGATATAATGAAATAACCCGTTCGAAGAGGCCCGATTAGAAATCGATAGAACTAAAACCGCACACGATAGGTCAGTAGATAGAGAGGGGGAGAAAAAGTGAGAGATGAGACAGTAGGTAGATTGGAGGAGAGGTCGGCATAGGCCGAAGATAAAGATGCGTGTAATTTAGCTACAAATAAACCAGTGCACTATGTACCGACGTTACCGATAATGTAAACCCACAAATCAGTTGAGATCATTTTGGCGAATATGAGAAGCTACCCCTATTGATTGGTTCGGTCTGTTAGGAACTTCACGTCACTTGTCCAGTTGCGGTTCGTTCGTTTTCTTCTTTTTTGCTCCAAGTAAGGATTGCTTGGGTATCTCAATCCCCTCCACCCACCTTACCGACCGAAACGGTTAGTTTGATTGGAGTCTGTTTCCCGTGATGATAAAGTAGTGGGTGGTGGATTTTTGCTAACTGGCCGAGCGACGGGTTGTTTCAAAGACCTCTTCTGCGTTTTTTTCCACTGGCGTTGAATTTTCAGATAGCCGTTGAAGTTGGTTGTTGTTGGCCATACCTTCCGCGATTCACAACTCGGGTTCTTTTACTGAATCCGCCCTGGAAGGAGATCTCTTGCCGGGCAAATACAACACGACGGTTGATCCCCTCCGGGGGTGGCGCATTGAAGTCAACCGTTTGAGTTCCTTCAGAACGAGAATCACCGAACGCGTGACGATCGTCCGCGTTACATTTTGGCGCCCAAAGTTTAAAAGGCGAATATTCAAGAATTTGCGCTAGATTTGGAAATTCGTTGCACGATTTTGAATTATACATTATTCGATTGCGATTTTTTTTTTCTCGCAAAGTTGATTTCGGATTGTTGCTAAGAAAAAATATACATAACTCGTTGATTCGAAATTTTTATTTGCGTATGCGTCTTACCCTTGTGCCTAATTAAAATTGATTTCTTCGTTATAGTCAGTACTTTAATTATATTTATTTTCTACGTTAATTTATTTATTTATTCATTCGTTTATTTAAAATTTATATTTGCAATTTGTGTTTTGCAAACCCCATAATTTATTTATTTGATAGAACATAGTGCAATTTATATTATTTATTATTGGTGTTAGTGAACATTTTTCTTTGGTGAACGGATTTTTGTGATCATTGTTATATTTTGAATTTGGCGAAATGGAATTCCCATATGCGAACCCATATGCGAACCACTTATCAAATTAGAGGAGAGACAGAAGGACACGCAGACGAAATTGAGACTTTTACGACATTTATTTTTGGTGGACCAGAAAGAAGGGAAAAATCACCGACCTCCATACAAATTCGAACAGGAGGCAGATGTCATTCGGCATCGAGTCTCCCAGATCGAGCTGGCGTTACAAGACGGGACAAATAGAAAATTAGTCTCTCGGTTGCGGCACTATTTTCTTAGAGTACGCAGGGGAGAGGCAAGCAGCGAAAGAAGGGAGGAACTACGCAAAGAACTACTTAGTAATATTTCTGAACTGTTGCAAAAGGCTACAGCAAAGTGTCCGTTGGAAGAAGAAAAAATCTCTGAGTCTGAAAACGATTTTGAATCGACAGATAGCAAGAAAGGGGCGGAAGGTGAAACGATAGATGAGGAAGCTGTTGACAATGGGAAGAGTTCTTTAGGAGCAGTACCCAAAACGAACCAGGGAGCAGATAATAAAGATTCGGAACGATTAACTAAACCTTCGTACGGTGAGCTGCAAAGGCAAATTGCCGAATTGCAATCGCAATTGTGTCAGTTACAAGTAAATTCAAAAACCAACAGAAGGATCGAAGTTTAGGGTGGTAACAGATGCAAGGAGCCTCTTATGGCTATTTACAATTGGGGTGGATTCTGGGAATTCGAAGCTGCTTCGATGGGCTTAAAATACAGTCCTACGACATTCAATTGCAGTACAGAAAGGGTATCAGCAATATTACAGCAGACTGCTTGTCTCGCTCAATTAATTTACTCGATATCAACTGTCAAGATACAGAGTACGAGGAGAAAATTAGGGAAATTAAGGAAAACCCTGGGAAATTTCCAGAACACCGCGTATTGGACGGTATTATCTACCGTTACATATCGTCTCGTCGGTCTGAAGATCCAAGATTTCAATGGAAAATATTGTTGAGAAAAAATGAGAGACTAGAAGTAAATAAGCGAGAACATGAAATAGCGCATTTCGGAGTAGAGAAAACTCTCCAGGCAATCAAACGAAAGTATACGTGGCCGGGAATGATGAAAGACGTGAAAAAGATTTGTTCTGAGTGCATTAAATGTCAGACCTGTAAAGCGGTTAACATTAATGTAACACCACCAATGGGAGGGCAGAAGGGATTCGTCGAGTATCCGTGGCAATTTGTCACCCTAGATTATGTTGGGCCTCTGCCGGCATCCGGAAAGGGAAGACATACTTGCTTGTTAGTTGCGACAGATGTTTTTAGCAAATTTGTACTCATTCAGCCATTCAGGGAGGCAAAAGCCGTTTCATTGGTTGAGTTTGTAAAAAACATGATATTTTTGCTATTTGGTGTACCAGAAGTCATTCTGACGGACAACGGCACCCAATTTACCTCGAAAATATTTCGGGAATTGTTAGCAGAATATAAGGTAAATCATTGGCTAACACCAGCGTATCATCCGCAAGTTAATAATACGGAGCAAGCAAACCGTGTCATTACCACCGTCATTCGTGCGACTATCAAACGTCATAAAGATTGGGCAAATGATCTCCAAACGATTGCATGCGCAATACGCAACGCTGTACACGAAACAACCAAATACACACCGTACTTTGTTGTTTTTGGGAGAGAAATGGTGTCCAACGGACAAGAGTATCAAAATATGCGACATCAGGGACCGAAACCTTCTGTAGGAAATGATATGGCGCAGCAAAGAAGTAAACTATTCGAGGAAATTAAAGGGCAACTCGCTAAGGCGTACGAACGACATAAAAAAATATACAACTTGCGATCAAACTCCGATTGTCCCACCTACACACAAGGGGAAACAGTATTGAAGCGATCTTTTCAACTGTCTGATAAAGATAAGGGTTTTTGTACAAAACTTGCCCCAAAATATGAACTCGCCGTAGTCAGGAAAATACTTGGGAAACACTGCTACGAGCTTGAGGACTTGACCGGGAAAAGACTTGGCGTATTTTATGCGAACCATCTGAAAAAGATGCACCCTCCGACTAAATAGAAATTTTCAAAGCTATGTAACTCTACGGAGAGACCACAACTAAAGTTTAAAAACATCCTTGTAAAATTTTTGTTCAATGTGAGAGACCGAATTCAAAGAGAAGCCAATATTTCGAAAATGGTCATTGGCGTATTTCGAAGTTCACTGTGCAATTGAGAGTAGGGAAGAAGAAGTATTGGCCATGTTGAACTCAGGCATAAAGCATAAGAACGAGCCTGGGCGATGACCTGTACAAAGTAGTGGTAACACGATTTAGAAGCGAGCCCAGAAGGCGATGACTTCGCTTAGGAAATAGAAATGTCTTCGTCCGACATAATAGTTTTTCATCAAACGTTCGAACATTGCATAGAGAATAACAAAATATAGCATTCACGTTTGTAGGAAATGACCGACAGTTTTGTTCAGCGACACATTTATCCAACCGCAGCGCACGGGGTGGCGTAGCGGCGAATTACGGAACTAACTTAAACTGAATATTAATTTGGAAAATAATTAAATAAATGATATTTTTAATAAATTGCGTGTTAATTTATTATTACAAAAGAAACATTATACCTTCAAGAATACAAAACTACACATAACTAACTCCCTAAAGTGGAATGAAACGAGAACCTGAACTATATGGTGACCAGGTCCGAAAAGTTGAAAATTGAGTTACATTCCTAGAAACATTAAATATACCCATCACTAAACCATGCTAGATAGTTAGCATGCATGCTAATCTACTTTCTGACAAAATCTCCCGATGGGTATATGGGTCTGACGGAAGTTATAGGGCAAAACGTGTGCATTTTGTCAACGACATTTCGGAAATGCTCGAGGTGATATATGAAGCATGAAAAATACCCATCACCAAACCATGCTAGATAGTTAGCATGCATGCTAATCTACTTTCTGACAAAATCTCCCGATGGGTATATGGGTCTGACGGAAGTTATAGGGCAAAACGTGTGCATTTTGTCAACGACATTTCGGAAATGCTCGAGGTGATATATGAAGCATGAAAAATACCCATCACCAAACCATGCTAGATAGTTAGCATGCATGCTAGTCTACTTTCTGACAAAATCTCCCGATGGGTATATGGGTCTGACGGAAGTTATAGGGCAAAACGTGTGCATTTTGTCAACGACATTTCGGAAATGCTCGAGGTGATATATGAAGCATGAAAGATACCCATCACCAAACCATGCTAGATAGTTAGCATGCATGCTAATCTACTTTCTGACAAAATCTCCCGATGGGTATATGGGTCTGACGGAAGTTATAGGGCAAGACGTGTGCATTTTGTCAACGACATTTCGGAAATGCTCGAGGTGATATATGAAGCATGAGAAATACCCATCACCAAACCATGCTAGATAGTTAGCATGCATGCTAATCTACTTTCTGACAAAATCTCTCGATGGGTATATGGGTCTGACGGAAGTTATAGAGCAAAACGGGTGCATTTTGTCAACGACATTTCGGAAATGCTCGAGGTGATATATGAAGCATGAAAAATACCCATCACCAAACCATGCTAGATAGTTAGCATGCATGCTAATCTACTTTCTGACAAAATCTCCCGATGGGTATATGGGTCTGACGGAAGTTATAGGGCAAAACGTGTGCATTTTGTCAACGACATTTCGGAAATGCTCGAGGTGATATATGAAGCATGAGAAATACCCATCACCAAACCATACTAGATAGTTAGCATGCATGCTAATCTACTTTCTGACAATATCTCCCGATGGGTATATGGGTCTGACGGAAGTTATAGGGCAAGACGTGTGCATTTTGTCAACGACATTTCGGAAATGCTCGAGGTGATATATGAAGCATGAAAAATACCCATCACCAAACCATGCTAGATAGTTAGCATGCATGCTAATCTACTTTCTGACAAAATCTCCCGATGGGTATATGGGTCTGACGGAAGTTATAGGGCAAAACGTGTGCATTTTGTCAACGACATTTCGGAAATGCTCGAGGTGATATATGAAGCATGAAAAATACCCATCACCAAACCATACTAGATAGTTAGCATGCATGCTAATCTACTTTCTGACAATATCTCCCGATGGGTATATGGGTCTGACGGAAGTTATAGGGCAAGACGTGTGCATTTTGTCAACAACATTTCGGAAATGCTCGAGGTGATATAGGAAGCATGAAAAATACCCATCACCAAACCATGCTAGATAGTTAGCATGCATGCTAATCTACTTTCTGACAAAATCTCCCGATGGGTATATGGGTCTGACGGAAGTTATAGGGCAAAACGTGTGCATTTTGTCAACGACATTTCGGAAATGCTCGAGGTGATATATGAAGCATGAAAAATACCCATCACCAAACCATACTAGATAGTTAGCATGCATGCTAATCTACTTTCTGACAATATCTCCCGATGGGTATATGGGTCTGACGGAAGTTATAGGGCAAGACGTGTGCATTTTGTCAACGACATTTCGGAAATGCTCGAGGTGATATATGAAGCATGAAAAATACCCATCACCAAACCATACTAGATAGTTAGCATGCATGCTAATCTACTTTCTGACAAAATCTCCCGATGGGTATATGGGTCTGACGGAAGTTATAGGGCAAAACGTGTGCATTTTGTCAACGACATTTCGGAAATGCTCGAGGTGATATATGAAGCATGAAAAATACCCATCACCAAACCATGCTAGATAGTTAGCATGCATGCTAATCTACTTTCTGACAAAATCTCCCGATGGGTATATGGGTCTGACGGAAGTTATAGGGCAAAACGTGTGCATTTTGTCAACGACATTTCGGAAATGCTCGAGGTGATATATGAAGCATGAAAAATACCTATCACTAAACCATGCTAGATAGTTAGCATGCATGCTAATCTACTTTCTGACAAAATTTCCCGATGGGTATATGAGTCTGACGGAAGTTATAGGGCAAAACGTGTGCATTTTGTCAACGACATTTCGGAAATGCTCGAGGTGATATATGAAGCATGAAAAATACCCATCACCAAACCATGCTAGATAGTTAGCATGCATGCTAATCTACTTTCTGGCAAAATCTCCCGATGGGTTTATGGATCTGACGGAAGTTATAGGGCAAAACGTGTGCATTTTGTCAACGACATTTCGGAAATGCTCGAGGTGATATATGAAGCATGAAAAATACCCATCACCAAACCATGCTAGATAGTTAGCATGCATGCTAATCTACTTTCTGGCAAAATCTCCCGATGGGTACATGGATCTGACGGAAGTTATAGGGCAAAACGTGTGCATTTTGTCAACGACATTTCGGAAATGCTCGAGGTGATATATGAAGCATGAAAAATACCCATCACCAAACCATGCTAGATAGTTAGCATGCATGCTAATCTACTTTCTGACAAAATCTCCAGATGGGTATATGGGTCTGACGGAAGTTAGAGGGCAAAACGTGTGCATTTTGTCAACGACATTTCGGAAATGCTCGAGGTGATATATGAAGCATGAAAAATACCCATCACCGAACCATGCTAGAAAGTTAGCAGACATGCCAACCTACTATCTGCAAAAACCTTCCGATGGGTATACGCTAGTCTTGTTACCTTTGAACGCAAGTAGCGATAGTCAAGATTACACTTTAGTTTATTGAATAATAATTAGATGATCTTTTATTAAAAAGGGGTTTTTTTTTTAAGATTGCCCATTCCTATCATATTAAAATGTTATTGAGCTTTCACCATTTCTGCTACACACAAAGGAACATGCATTCAGTTCAGATGAAAATTTTCTCACGAGGTTTAAGTATCCCTAACAAAGACATGAAAGTGTCGGATTTGAATGATCAAGCAAAGCGATTCTCGGTACAGAATTTCTGGAGATCCGAAATGTATCTAAACATTGTAAGGCGAAGTCTTTAATGCCCTTCTGGTGAATGGTGAATATGGGAACTATATTTAGTGGGTCAAATTTGCGTAGAAAATCATCGATGGGACAAACAGATTTGGTATTGATTTTGATTTTCGCGGAACAAACTATGTCGTTTTTAAAAGTTTTACAAAACCATAAATGAAAATAGATTTTTTGGTGATAAAAAATGAAAATCGACAAAAAGTAACATGATACAATTTACATTTGTAGTCAGATGCATCTGTTTCTTTATTGTGAAACAGGATTGTGGCTATTTTCCATACAATTTTGAGGTAAGGTTTGCTACTCTAGGCATGCGCCGGTGAAGCAAACAATCGATCAAGGTTTCATGCTCGTAATATTTGTAGTTCAGAAGGAAATTGAGTTGCAAAATGTGAGGTGATCGCGACCACGTTCCGTTTCACCTTAAGAAAATTCAATTCAAAAATTCCCTCACTAAAGCAATTATTACTAAATTTTCTTATCCTTTCCACCAGACAGCGTCAGCGTATATGAATGTTTTCAACTTTTTCCACAATCTTCGATACAAAAAGTTCTATCACTAAAGCTTTTATCGCTGGAATCTCTTATTCTTTCCACCAGATAGCGCCTGTTTATATTAGAGCTTTCGACTGATACATGCGGTGAAAAAAACAATGATCAGAAATAGAGGAATAAGGGGCATAATAGTCACACGAAAAGAGTACCCATGCGTTTTACAAAATTATCAATGTTACCATCTATCTCCCTACTTACAACTGCTGATAAGCCAATATTCTGCCTGTCTACGCTTATCTTGTCTGCAACTTCTTATCGAAATGAGAAAAAGTCGTCACAATTTTTTTCAACCAGCACATAAAACAACTGGCTGCGAAAGCTGTGTGAAATAAACAGAAGGTCGAGTTCCGGATCGGAATGTAGCACCAAGGCTTTGCTTTTTGCTGTTACCAAATGATTTGATCCTTATAATTGTTGACTACTACGTTTTATTGCCGGAGCTTGTTGATGATTTTGTTCGACATATCTTTCTCTATTAGTGAGCTTAAAACATTTTCAGGGGATATATCATTTGCCCTAAAAAGAAAGTGCGTCAATTTGACTCCTCACTTTTAGTGACATTTCAAACAGTGCAAATCCGTTTTCGTTTTTCAAAAAACTGAGTTCTGGGATATGTTATGTATCGATGTGTTAACACCGTAATGATCACTCATTAGTGAATTTTTAACAAAACTTGCCTTTTATTTATGATTTAAATTCACGCATCAATTTACGTCAAAATAAGATTAACTTTTCAGGGTTGAGAAGGATTTATGGGAAGGCTGAGAATAAATTATTGGCTGACAAAGTGGAATAATCGGACTGGACTTGAAAATATCTTGAAGAACTATTTAGTAAAGCGGGCAATGTATGTAGTTTACGTGAATGCGAAAATGAACGGAAATAGAAGGTGTGATTTTAGGCTTAGAAAAAATTTCCCTCGTTCAGAGGGGACTCGAATCCGCAATCTCCGTTGTCCCCGGCAAGGTGTTTTAGCCAATTATACTACTGGGAAAGGTATAACTCACCCTGAACCAAAGTCGAATCACCCTCTACTATTGAGTTCCCGTATCTCAGAAAGCGCGATGAACTGCACATACTGCCCGGTGGGAGCTCTTCCGTGATACGCGTTTGGGGTTTGGCCACCAACCGAAGCGTCTCATCGCTTGCGTCGCTGTAGATATAATAAGTCGTTATACACAGTGTGCGTGAAGAGACCACTCTCTCAATTACAGAAATAAATAAGTATATCTAAGCGATGGCAGTTTTTGATGACACTCGAGAGCGTCCCTTTATGACAACAGTGGCATTGTCAAAATAAAGACAGCCGACAGAAAAAATGTTTTGCGACTATAACGTTGCCGTCTAGTTGCCCATACACGATTTTTTTGCCGTTCACCTTATCCCCAGGACGATGGCATATATGGTTGTATATAACATTCGGTATGCGATACACACATTCTTCAGTACACAGCCGCTCTATCACCGAATTTACTTTTCTCTGCATGAAAGTTGTCGATTAGGTGCCGTGCAGTCTGTGTTTTGCGAACTACGTTTATTCTTCCTACAGCCTTTTTCGACAGCCGTCACATGACACCTGTCATAGGCAAATAAAAGAGGGGGGAAAATGTCTCTGGTGAATTTGGGCTGTTACCGAAAGGCGCTGTCACGAACGGCTGTATAAAAAACAGCTTCTTCTCTCTTCTACATTCGCTATTCCGAAGACATCATCCTAAGAATACCGAATCGACACACGAAGTACATTTTTCGTTTACTTTTGTGATGATCTGTTTTGTTGCTAGCGCGGATAGGTATCACAAAGAAACAGCAACAGAGGACATATTCTGAGAAGACAGTAAAAAAAAGACTGTACCATTGGGATGCCTGATCTCAATCATCGCAGGGGTACCGCAAGGTTCCACCTTGAGTCATGTATGACGGTGTGTTGAAAATTGTGTTCTCTCCGAGAGTGATGATTGTGGGATTTGCAGACGAAATAACTCTAGAAGTCTACGACGAGTCAAACAACGAGGTCGAGTTAAAGGTCATGCTATCCATACGCGTTTCTGAAGATTGGATACACTCCTGGAAACTGGAGTTAGCGCACCATAAGACGGAGTACATCGTAGTGAACAACCGTAAATCGGAACAGGAGGCTTCGATTAGGTGGATGCACTATTGCTTCAATTGCTGGTGGATGCACTATTGCCTCAAATCGATCCTTGAAGCTCTTGGGGGTGATGGTCGAAGACAAGCTCACGTTTGAGAGTCACATCAACTATGCCTGTAGTAGAGCTTCTTTGGCTATAGCGGCATAATCGCGCATGATGTCAAATTGTTTTTTCGCTATATGGCAGCAAGCGCAAGCTTTTTGATAGTGTGGCAACGTCTGTACTTAGGTATGTTGGGCTAGTGTGGTTGAATGCCTTGGGTACTTCCAGTTATCGCGTTAAACTAGAAAGCGCCTCATGTGCCTGAGGGTCGCATGCATCCTTGAGGCTCTGCATCTCTGAAGACGCTTCCACCAACATGACACAAGGAGTACAGGGAACAGGTCATCTTCATTGGTAGCGGGAATGTTCCAATTCTACCAAGGGTAGATGGACACATCGACTCATTCCCGCGATAGGATCGATAGGTATTATGGGGAAGATAGCTTCCACCCAGGGATCGTCTAACTACTCAGAGCTGTGCAAAAAATCTTCGTGCGTCTCGCAGATTTTTGTGCACGTCTCCAATATTTGGAAGGAGTAAGAGACGAAGGAGAGAGAGATTTTATACTTGAGAGCCAGAGATCGGGTGCTACTCATTTTTTTGCGTGCAAAGCACACGCCGTTGGGAGACTGCACAATAATTTCTAAAGAGACGAGTAAGAGCAGTTCGGATTGCACTGTACATTTCGTTTCCAAAGAGACAAGTAAGTGCAGTTCGCATGTCACAGCACTCTTTATCCGTCTCTTTCCGGAGATGTCTCTGTGCAATTATGTGCAATGAAAGCGTTCGAAACTTGCTACGAATGTTGCATTAAAATCTGTGTAGGGGGATGAGGGGCATAATAAGCACACGGGGTGGAATGGGCACCCCTCTTATATGCGAAACTACGCATTTTTGAATACAATATGGTATGTGGAACTTTTCCGTAGTTACTACAGTATATCTTGATGTAGAAAAAAAGTGATTTGTCTGTTTAAAACATGGAAATATACTGAAAACATCAACTTGGTTCCCGGATGTTGGAAAAATTATTATTATTGTGCACTACAAAATAAGCTTATACGGTCGTGGCTCAATCAAGTATGTAGACACATCAATATGACGTATGGGTCGTACCCCAAATTGCACCATCATTGACGTTTTGATTTTAAGCTATAATTAGTGTTAAAAACTCATATTAACTTCAACTAATTCGATAGGAGCGAAATGGTCACCTATAGTTGGGGTGAAATGAGACAAGGTGTGTTGTCACATAAATTTACCTGAAATTCATCTCAGTAGACTTGTGAGACTTGTTTTGTTTCCATAGTCAGTGTTTGTTTACAGTGATGGTGCGAACATATATTAGAAAATCTTTGAAGCCGAATCGGTCAGAAACAGGGACTGCAGGCAGAATTGGCCACCATAAGGCGCGACGGGGCATTTACGAAACAAGCCGCCAAGTATCATGGCATCTCGCGACAAACGTTGGCCTATTAGTTGTACTTCTACACAGATATGTTCTATAAGAGTGCTCATTATGCCCCAGTGGGAAGCTCATTGTGCCCCACACATCGACTGATTGCTAGTTTTATAAGCATGAATCTAATTTGTGTTTTTCACCATTATACGATAAACTTTTCAATTTGTGAATAGTGTACCTTTAATTATAAATAGTTAATTCAAGTTTTGCACTGAAGACAGCCCTTAAATTTTTGTCGTTTTCCATGCTTAAATCAGCAACCGAATTAGGAGCCCATTATGCCCCTATTCCCCCTACGAGTCAGCAGGAAGCCGCAAACGGGCAAAATTTTCACATAGCACAGGCATAATCAGGGTTGCCACTCACATTTTTAAATACATTTAACTACTGCACCAGAATTGTAAAGCTAGCTTAATTTTGTTGGTTTCGTTGGAAAGTCGAGAAAGTCCGTAATCAATTATATCTTTAAAACGTCGAATTATAGAGAATACGAAGCACCTAGAAAAGAACAATTTCCTCTCTTAAATATGTGATAAACATGGGTTTTGTTGTTAACTAAATTAAATTTTAAAGTCTACTGTACAAGATGTTCTTTGACGCCTCTCTATGTTTAGGTACTAGTTAACTTTAAAAGCATTAAGCTGTGCCTTCATTTAGTGTTGTAAGATCAATTTTCTTCAATCTGTTGTTCAACATAGAAGCATACCTTTCAAAACAATAATATGCATTGTACGGTTCATTTTTCACTTATTGAAAAGGTGTGATCCGCATCCTCATACAACACAGATAATCGTTATGCGTGAAAATGTCGAAAAATTAAATCTGTATAACTACAGATTAATTTGAATATGTGGCATCACTGGCTGTGATCAAAAACTCTCTCAACAAAAAGGCACACAAAGCCCAAGAAATTTTCTGAGGTAGAAACTACCGTGACTGCGGTTAATTCTGCGCAGCACGTTTTCCGCGCACTCATCTTAAAAAATTATTTTTCAACAGTAAATTTTACTAAAACACAGTTGGGTTGTGTGCTTTACCATGCGCATAGCATAGTCTGCTATAATAGTACAGAGATTATGTATGTTTTAGTAAAATTTACTGTATCAAGCAGTTTTATAAGCTGAGTACGCGGGAAAACGTGCTGCGCGGAATTACCCGCAGTCACGGTACGTCTTTCTGCACTATACTGGGATAAATTCTGTGAGGTCTCCTGAACGACACGAAAGGGATCCGAACTGCTTTTACTCGTCTCTTTGGAAATTGATGTGCAGTCTCCCAACATCGTGCATTCACTTGTAAAAAAAATGAGTAGCACCCGATCCCTGAGTAAGAGACATCTCCGGAAAGAGACGGATAAAGTGTGTTGTGACATGCTACCTGCACTTACTTGTCTCTTTGGAAACGAATGTACAGTGCAATCCAAACTGCTCTTACTCGTCTCTTTAGAAATTTATGTGCAGTCTCCCAACGGCGTGTGCTTTGCACGCAAAAAAATGAGTAGCACCCGATCCCTGCTTCCACCTGACACATATTCTTTAGGGCCATGGTTGCTCCAGACAATACCTGTATAAGTTTTTTTGAAAGGTGGCGAGGAAATCTGCAAAAAGACACCCGAGAAGAGAACTCAGGGGTGGGGATGAAACTAGGCGAGTGCTGCTGGGGCAGTTACATTCCCCCAGACACCTACTCGGCCTTTTCGGAACCGCTAAAACCCTTTTAGTCTCCAGCCCTAATCTTCCCAGGACGACGGTTAAGTATTACGTCGGGGAGCAACCGTGCTCCAGATATCCAGATCGCAGCACATCCTACGAACTAGATTGTCCGGAGTAGTACCTGGTCCGCTCACTGCCATCATGTCGCTCTTCGCATGTACAAAACTTGAGCATGCGAAAAAGACGTGCTCAGCAGTCTCTTCCACATCCAGGCACTCGGGACACATAAGGGACCCAGCATGTACAAACCTGTTTAGATATTGCCAGAAGCAACCATGACCTGACAGGATCAGTGTCAGGTGGAAGTTCACTTCACCATGGTGTCTTTCGACCCAACCGGATACCTCCAGAATAAATCGGTGCGTACATCTACCCTTCGTGGAATTGGACTGGAATTGGAATTGGAGACGGGACATTGAGAAATCTTCTGGTTCCTCGTATGCCCCTTGTGTCATCATTAATGGCTATGCTGATAGGCATCATGCCGGACAACACACAGATTGCGTATGACACTGTACGGTACGCACTCGCAACCTTCAGGCACATGAGCCTGTAGGTACATTCCAGTTTGCCACGGTCCCTGTTAGTACTTAAAACTCTGGACCACATTGGCCCAAGTATGGATGAAACCACGCTTTGGCCGAGTTGCAGGCCACCACGGGTCGACGCCTGGCGACCGTCGAGGCCATGCACGCGCTGTGTGACCACCGATAGGTGTGATATAGCATCGATTAGTCCCGGACCGGCAGCGGGAGCTTGCCTAGGGATTGGTGGGGTTTCGGGCATTGGGCAGTCGATTCCCGTAACAGCCACGGCCACCCGTGAGCAGCTTCGACGGAGCGCGTAATGCCGCTCCCATCACCCAAATGCACTAACCCGCCTATTGGGGCTGATACCAGTAAGGTTCCAATTATGGTGTACTGGTCGCTGTGTTTTAGGTTTTTGAGAGGAAATAAGATTTTATGCCACGACGTTGGGCTGGCACCTGCACCGAGCTCCCTTGACACCCCTGCACCGAGTCGTGTGACAACGGCTTGAAACGGCGAGGTGGCATACGGTTGCAGGGGTCTCTGTCCCGTAAAACCTGGCAGGCCTTCCAGTACGTTCCGCGGTCATTGCCTGATGGGAATCAGGCAGGAGTGGGATCAGATGCCCTTTCCTGACTTACGCCGGTCGGGTTGCGTCATAGTTGCTCATGAGGGGCTATGACGACCTTCACTAGCCATGACCTCACTGCTCCGGCATAGGCCACCATGGGACCATATAGGCGACCACTCCACCATGACCAAGGATAGCGGCTGGAAAGGTGACCCTATTAACCAAGATGAATTTCATTAAAATCGACGAGGAAGTGAAGTTATCAGAATGGGCGAACGGGTTAGTAAACCCGTTTGCCAGGCGGGGCATCGTACGGTCTCCACCGAGACTGGCGGATGCCGGTGAAGGCGGCGCACAGGTTGGTACACCTTTTGCGACACCGACAGGGGCGTTCCGAGTTGGGGCAAAGGCGGGCACGCCTAAGCCAGCACCAACCGGAACGGCTAAGACTGGCGGCAAGGTGAAAACACCTAAGACCGCCAAGGAACGGGAATAAATATCTGGGGCTATGCTACTCTCTGCGGTAGAAAGCCACACGAACAAGTTCCCGAGCGTAGATGCTGTGTCCGTACAACTTGATGAAATACTCAATTTCACGGACGAACTTAGCATCATTTCGAAAGATTTGAAGCAATGTCTTCTGTTGCTACGTATGAATATATGCAGCGCGAAATCCGAGTTTTCGTTAGCCCTTAAGCGGGCTAACGATGCCGAAAGCAAGGCACTCACGCTGGAGGCAAGGCTTAACCAGCCTAAAAAAGGGAATGCTGCAGCTGTGTCTAAATACACACAAACAGCTGCAGCATCGTTCGCCGAAGTCTGTTCAACCGAACCGACTGGCAAACGTGCCAGGGGCTCTCCGGGGGAATCAACGAAGGCGGTTGTTCGGAGACAGCCAGGATGCTGGCCCGTCATTCCAGCCGAGCAAAGAACCCACAAACGGTGAAGCCACGGGTGCAGATGGATGGACCTCCGTGGTAGACAAAAAGCGGCAGAAGCGGGAACGACGCGCGAAGCGCGGCGATCGCAATAAGAAGCCGCAAGGGGCGAACTGGCAGAGCAAGGGCGACGCGCTCATTCTCAAGGTGGATGCGTCTAAATACGCTGAAGTCTTGAAGGCCATGAGAGGCGAGTCCAAGCTCAATGATCTCGGCGCGGATGTCAGGTCAATTCGTCGGTCACGCACCGGCGAGATGATCCTCGAACTCCACAAGGAGGCAAAGGGCAAGGGCTGTGCCTAATATAAAGGCGGCCCAGGAAGTGCTAGGCGAGGAGGTTCAAATCCGAGCCCTCACCACTTCAAACCTTAAAAACCTGGACGAGATCACCGAAGGGTGCGACATAGCACAAGCCTTCGAGTGAGACTGTCGAGTGGTAGTGACCACGGAGGCAGTTCGTCTCCGCAGGGGCCCGGCCAGCACCCAGGTTGCTACCATAAAGCTTCCACTAGCGGAGGGGAAACAAGGCCCTGAAGAAGACCACGTTGAAGGTGGGTTGGTCGGTCTGCCCTCTGGGCACCTTCCAACAGCCTGACGTTTGCTTCAGGTGCTTTGAGCACCTGAGTTAAACCTGAACCACTGCTATGCGGCACAGCAGTTGCTACACCAAGCAGCTGCTGAGTCGTTGTCGGACGTGGCCATAGTCTCGGACCCCTACCGCATCCCAACCGGAAACGGTAACTGGGTATCGGACAAGTCTGGCAAGTCGGCCATTTGCACGACAGGCAGGTCCCCGGTTCATGAGATTGTGTCGACCAGAGAGGGATACGTGATAGCCAAAGCGGACGGAGTATTCTACTGCATTTGCTATGCTCCGCCAAGTTGGTCTACCGAAACGTTCGCACAGATGGTCGATCAAGCAATCGTGAAACTGACGGGCCTACGGCCCAGAGAGGCCAGGTCCTGTTGGAAGCTTTGGCAAAGCTCAATTTAGATCTGGCCAACGTTGCGACCAAGAGTACAAACAGCAGAAATGGCGCAGACTCGATCATCGAAGCTGCAAGCAATGGGTAGAGCCAGCACTCCGACCGCCCGCGGGTGGAAGACATCGTATTTCGAAAAGAGAGCGCGAGGCGGGCAATAGGCTTCACCCGAGCGCCGTCAATCAGTTACCACATTATCGCGGGTGTGTAATGCTACCACGTCTAGGACTAGCCAACCTAGGAATGGAAAGCCACCGGTTTACTGGTGGACTCACGTAAAATCGGACCTCCGCAGTGAGTGAGTGTACAGTGAGTGAAGGAGGTTGCAACGCGCGTGATCCGAGGAACTCGAAGTAGAATGCCGTGCAGCATTCGGGACTGCAAGATCGGCTAAATCAGCTAACGAGTGTGAGAAAGGCGAGCGAAAGGTTTGCTTCGATATGCTATGCGCGAATGCCAATACGAATTCGTGGAGTGACGCTTACAGGATTATGATGGCCAAGACCAAAGGCGAATTGGTGTCTGCAGAGCGATCACCTGCGATGCTGGAGCGTATCATCGAGGGACTCTTTCCCTGCCACGATCCATGTCCTTGGCCTCCGGTGGTTGAGTCTCACATCCGACGTTCCAGTATCTCAGACGCAGACCAGGGATACGCATCGACTTATTCCGGAGGTATTTGCTTGAGTCGGGAGGCACTGTGGCGAAGTAAACCGAAGATTTTGTCTGGTCATAGTTGCTTCAGGCAATATTTACACTGGTTCGGACATGAGGAGTCCCCCATGTGTTCAGAGTGCACGGATACGGAAGAGACTGCTGAGCATATCTTCTTCTAATGCCCACGGCTACAACTTATCTTCAACCACCAACACACCAGTGGTAGCTAACTGCCAGTCTCCAGATAGTTAGCTAGGATGTCAAAAGGATGGATCATGCACAAAAGCTGCTCCCCGAAGCAATACCTAATGGTCGTTCCGGGGAGTTTTATGGACTGGAGCCTAAAGGGGTTTTAGTGCGTCAAACCGTACACTACCTGAGGTTGATCTCTCAGGTGTTTGGCAAGTGAATTTCTCCTCCACCTGACATAATAAGGTTGGCCACTCAATTTCAAAATTCGATTTTCCGGGTTTTCCCCGGCTTGAGGACAGTTTTCCATTCCGTTTTTCAGCACTTGAGACGAAAACTTTAGGAAGACGAGAACTCTTTTAAAGTAAAAAGTTAAAGGGTGGGGCCATTCCTAAACCACGTGGTCATAAAGAGAGGGACGGGGGGGTTCGTCAAATGACCACGTAAGACCAGGCATGGGGGTGGGGCGGTTAACGAAATGATCACGTGGTCTTTTTTCAGACTTATAATTTATTGTTGCCACCAAGTTAAAAATGAAGCTTTTGCATGTTAGAAATATAGAATGTACTGGATGTTTAATAATAAAAATGTAAAAAAATAAGGCGAATTTTTGACACTTGACAAATTAAAAGTGGTTAAAGTCGAAAGGGGGGGGGGAGGGTGGCCAAAAGACCACGGGGGGGGGGGGTACGGGGGGTATAAAAAGTGATCAAAATATGACCACGTGGTTTATGAACGGCCCCGTATTGTGAGTGTGAAGATTTAATTCTGCCATAGCCATAGTATATAACACACACCAACCGTACAAATACCAAACACAACAATCCATGAACACTTCACAAAAAACACATACAGCTTTCATAAACAATAGAATACAAACTAATAGGAAAAATAATTAACTTGTTGCCTATAAAAGTATTCTGTCATGAGTAAATTTACCTCGGATGAATGCATTTTTGCATACACATACACGTTATACACACACGCTATATACACACACTACTCACAAGCACACGCTCCTTAGACACACCCACGCTACTTACACACACACATACACACACCACTTACAAACACACGCCACTTACACACATACACGCACACACACACGCCACACACACATACACACACGTCACTCACACATACACACACGTCACTCACAACACACATTCACACACACACACAAACATTGACACACACACACACATTCACACACACACATACATAGACACACACATTCACACACACATACATAGACACACACACATTCACACACACATTTATACACACACACACCCACACACACATATACACACGCTAACGCTACTCACACACACATACACACGCTAACGCTACTCTCACACACACATACACTCACCAACGCTACTCAGACACACACACACTTGGTATACGACACACTATACCTTCCAGCGTTGCCAGGTATCCAGATTCAGCTGGATTATCCAGATTTTTGAACATGTATCCAGGTAGCAGCTTTGATGTCCAATTATCCAGATTTTTCATGGATGATCCAGATTTTATTTTCTCTGTTCCGCAAAAAGGTCATCACTTCCATTTTGGCGCGAAATTTTGCGATTTTGTCACCTCAAATTTTGCGTACCCCAAGACTTTTATTCGAAAAATTAACCTTTCACCCCACAAAATGACTGCCAGATTTTTTCCAGATTTTTATTTTGCCTTTTCCAGATTCTTGAAAAAATGACCTGGCAACGCTGACCTACACAAATTACTATCGGCAGCATCCAAACGGCTTTCAAGTCTTCCAATGGTCCCTTCCATCGGCTCCCAAAGGTCCCCAGTGCCGATCACGTCCAGTTTCGGGCTGTATTCCAACAACGATATCTGAATTAGATTACCACTGGTGGGGTCCAACTCAGATCGAAGGGAAGCCGAACTGTTCGCTTTGACGGTCGACCAGGGAATGAGCGTCTCTCAACACGAAATGTCCTTTTATAGTGTCACTCAGTGTGGGGTGGGGAACTTGGGTGATTGGGGAAGAACCAATCATGTGGAAGCATCTCTGCTTTCTTTATTCGTCGTTTACGTTGGGTGATGAATGCGATGCCAATTGGCTGGCATGCCTAGCCAATGACTGAATGCGTGAGATCATTTCGTCTATGTTTTTGAAGTCTGCGTTAGGGAAACATACCAATCGTATGAAAAATGTATGTGGATATTCGACCTTCAAACTTTCCCGCAATTTTCACGGAGTATTAAGCAAATGGTAACTGAAATTATCATGTTATACAAATCTTGTATGTTTTAGCTTTCCAACGGTATATTAACTATTGAAATCGGAACAGTTGTTTGAGCGCTATTCGCATCTAAAATCTTCCATTCGCCAACCAAAAACGTTACATGTTCAATCCAGTTTTCCCAGAAGGTACCTTAGTATAGTGAAGAAAGACGTAGTCTCACGTCAAAAAGTCTAGCATGGAGTTACTTAACAATGACTGTCGGACCGGGTAATGGTTCTGGGGTTTTAAAAAGTCCGCAAAAAATCGATCTTAATTAAACCACATATGTATAATATCTGTAAAGGTGAAATTAAGGAGAATACTTACTAATATGTTGTGAACAAAACAATCGCAGCTCTGGTAGTTTTAACGTATAATGAAGTCGCTTTTCACGATTTTTTTTATATGATGTTTTGATGCGGTTTTTTATTTCGAAATTCCAAGGTTTTCACACGAATCTTGAAATTTAACGTAAGTTTTGAATTTAATGAGTTGTTTTTGCGCGGGTTTCGGAATTTACGCAGTTTTCGGATTTTGCACGGATCATTCCCAACGATATATATTTTTAAATCTTTTATCCAGGGTGTCACTAATTTTGCCCGACCTTTTAATTTTTCATAAATTGTCATCTGCGAATCAAGCGGTGGAGTTTCTATACCTTCTAGCAGGAAAGCAAGAGAAATAGATGATACAATTGTTTAGTAAAACGCATGGGTACTCATTTCGTGTGAATATCATGCCCCTGACTCCTCTATCTATGATTACCTTTTTTTTCGCTGCATGTTTCAGTCGAAAGCGTTAACATAAACAGACGCTATCTGGTGGAAAGAATAGAAGAATCCAGCAATAAAAGCTTCAGCGGTTGAAAACATTCATATACGCTGACGCTATCTGGTGGAAGGGATAAGAAAAATTAGTAAGTGCTTTAGTGATGAAACTTCTGAAAAGAATTTTCTTAAGGTGAATCGAAACGTGTTCGCGACCACCTTATATTTCGCAAATCAATTTTCTTCTGAATTATGAACATCACGCGCATGAAACCTTGATCTAATGTTTGCTTCCCCAGCGCATGCCTAGAGTAGCAAACCCTGCCTTGAAATTGTATGGAAAATAACAACAATCCTATTTCACATTACAGAAACTGATGCATCTGACAACATATGTAGATTGTTTTTTTTTACCCAGAGTTTCATTGAGACTAGGAGCTGCCAATCATTTGTGTTATCTATAATTTTCGTTACACCTGTTTACCAACTTTCTAGTAAAGTTTTGAGATAGGTATTTTTCATGTTTCATACTTCACCAAGAGCATTTCCGAAATGTCGTTGACAAAATGCACACGTCTTGCCCTATAACTTCCGTCAGACCCATATACCCATTTTGGGCTGGCACCTGCGCCGAGCTCCCTTAGTAATGTCGTGTGATAACGGCTTGAAACGGCGAGATTACAACCGGTGCAGGGGTCTCCGTCCCGTAAAACCTGGCAGGCCTTCCAGTACGTTCCGAGTCCATTGCCGGGTGGGAACCCGGCAGGAGTAGGATCAGATGTCTTTTCCTGACTTGCGCCGGTCGGGGGTGTCATAGTTGCCCATAAGGCGCTATGGCAACCGCCCCTAGCCATGGCCTCACTGCTCCGGCATAGACTACCTTGGGACCATTTAGGCGACTACTCCATTATGGATAAGGATAGCGGCTGGTAGGGGGACCCAATAAACAAAAATGTTGAACTCAAAAACAAAAGAGACGGGTGCGGAGGGGTTACCAAATCCCTTCGCACGAGGTGGCATCCAGCGGTCTCCGCAGAAGAAGGCGGAGACGGATGCGGCGAAGTCTGGAGGTGGAAAAACGGCGAATCCGTCGGTGTCCACACCAGACATCTCGGTAGACGGTCCCTTGCTAGTCAAGGCCGTCGAAAGGTGTATGGACACGCGGCCAAGAGTGGCGGCGCTGTCTGAACAACTCGATGCCATAATCGAGTTCTTGGCGAACAGGCGAAACATCGCTGGCGACCTGAAGCAGAGCCTCCTCCTGCTTCGGAGCACCATTGATGAAGCCAGAAAGGAGCACGAAGAACTCGTAGCTCGGGTGAAGGCTGCCGAGAAAGCGGCCAGGACCGGGAGGGCGACTGCATCTAAAGAGGTGCAGACAGACGCCCCCTCGTTCGCGTCGGTCTGCTCCACGGGGCAGGTCGCTAAGCGAACGAGGCAGTCCCCGGGGGAAACGGCCCCCGGGAACACCAAGAAACGATTGGTCGTGCTACTCCCACGGGAACACACGCCAACCGGTTCAAGGTCCACCGCGGAAAAGGCACAGGTGGAGGCTACGGGCAACCCTTGGACTACCGTAGAGGGTAGGAAGCGTCGGGAAGGTGCGACGCGACATGATGGCGGAGCGGCCAGAGGACCGAAAAAGGTCAAAAAGGCGCGGAGTAGGGGTGATGCCCTCATACTCAAGACGGATGGGTCGAAGTACTCAGAAGTCTTGAAGAAGATGAGGGGGGAAACCCAGCTCAAGGATCTGGGGGCGGATGTGCGGAGTATCCGCCGATCTCGCACTGGCGAGATGATACTTGAGCTCCGGAAGGACGCCAAGAACAAGGGGGCTACCTACAAAACGGTAGCTGAAAAGGTCCTAGGGAAGGAGGTGCAAGTGCGGGCACTCACCTCAGAAGTGACTCTCCAGCTTAAAAACCTGGACGAAATCACTGAGGGGTGCGACATTGCACAAGCCCTAAAAGCGAAGTGCGGGGTGGAGGTGGCTAAGGAGTCAATCCGCCTCCGCAAAGGTCCGGCGGGGACCCAGATAGCTACCTTCCGACTACCGTCGGCGGACGCTAACCTGGCCCTGAAAGAGGGCAAGTTGAAGGTCGGCTGGTCTGTATGTCCTCTGGGCATACTACAGCAACCAGACATTTGCTTCCGGTGCTTTGAGGGCGGACATAAGTCCTGGACCTGCAAGGGGCCCAATAGGAGCCAGCTGTGCAGGCGTTGTGGAGATGCAGGCCATAAAGCAAAGGACTGTGTGGAGTCTCCCAAGTGCATGGTATGTTCCGGGAAACGGGACGCCAAACACTTTATGGGAGGCCCCAGGTGCCCAGCCGGTAAGCCGGCTGCGAAACCACGGGCGTAAGGGTGACGCAACTGAACCTGAACCATTGCTTCGCGGCTCAGCAGCTGCTACACCAAGCAGCCACTGAGTCGTTGTCGGACATCGCCGTCATATCGGATCCCTACCGCATCCCTCCCGGAAACGGTAATTGGGTTGCGGATAAGTCCAGTTTGGCGGCCATATGTACGACGAGCAAGTTCCCGGTTCAGGAGGTTGTCTCAACCTCAGAAGAAGGGTACGTAGTTGCTAAGGTAAACGGAGTGTTCTACTGCAGTTGCTATGCTCCGCCACGTTGGTCTACCGAAAGGTTCACCCAGATGGTCGACCTCCTATCCATGGAGCTAACGGGCCTAACGCCGTTGGTGGTGGCGGGCGACTTCAACGCTTGGGCTGTTGAGTGGGGAAGTCGCTTCACGAACCAGAGGGGCCAGATCCTGTTGGGGGCTTTTGCAAAGCTCAACCTAGATCTGGCCAACGTTGGGAACAAAAGTACATTTAGCAGAAATGGTGCGGAGTCGATCATCGACGTGACGTTCTCCAGCCCAGGACTGATCAAGAACTGGAGGGTAGACGATGGCTACACTAATAGCGACCACCAGGCGGTCTGTTATAGTGTAGACAACAACGAGAGGCGGCAAGCGACGGGTAGAGCCAACACTCCGACCGTTCGCGGGTGGAAGACATCGCACTTTGATGCCGAGGTATTCGAAGAGGCAATGAGAAGGGAGCGCGAGGGGGGCAGTTGGCTCCGCCCGACTGCTGACCAACTAGTTGCTATGCTATCGCGGGCGTGCGACGCCACCATGCCTAGGACTCGCCAACCTAGGAATGGAAAGCCACCGGTTTACTGGTGGACGGACGCGATAGCCGACCTTCGCAGTGCGTGCCTCCGTGCAAGACGGAGGATGCAGCGTGCGCGAAACGAAGAAGAGAGGACAGAGCGCCGCGCAGCATTCAGTTCGGCAAGATCGATGCTAAAGAGTGCGATAAAGGCCAGCAAGAGGGCCTGCTTCGATAGGCTATGTGCGAGTGCCAATACAAATCCGTGGGGTGACGCCTACAGGATCGTAATGGCCAAGACTAAAGGCGCGCTGGCGCCTGCAGAGCGATCACCAGCGATGCTGGAGCGTATCATCGAGGGACTCTTTCCACGCCACGAGCCAAGTCCTTGGCCTCCGGCAGTCGAGTCTCACGTCCGACGTTCCAGTATCTCAGACATAGACCAGAGATGGTCGGCCAACCTGCCGAGCATCCAATCCGTGAGCGACGACAGCCGTGTCGAGGCAGGGGAGGAGGCAAGGGTTACGAATGAGGAACTCATCGTGATCGCCAAATCCCTAAAGGTGAGCAAGGCACCGGGACCGGATGGTATCCCTAACCTGGCGATCAGGCTGGCGATAAAAACGGCCCCCGGGCTGTTCAGGGCAGTCATGCAGAGGTGCCTGGATGACTGTCTCTTTCCGGACAGGTGGAAGCGGCAGAGACTGGTCTTATTGCCGAAGGCTGGGAAACCGCCAGGGGACCCATCGGCATATAGGCCTATCTGCCTGCTGGACACCGCGGGCAAGGTGCTTGAGAGGATCATCCTCAACAGACTGGTGAGGTACACGGAGGGTGTACACGGTCTGGCAAGTAACCAGTTCGGCTTCCGGAAGGGCAGGTCCACGCTGGACGCAATCTCTTCCGTCATCAAGACGGCGGAGGTAGCAATCCAGCGCAAGAGAAGGGGAATACGCTACTGCGCAATCGTCACGCTCGACGTGAAGAATGCGTTCAATAGTGCCAGTTGGGACTCCATAGCGCTCGCGCTCAGGAGCATCCATGTACCGGTGTCGCTGTACAAGATTCTGGAAAATTATTTCCAGAATCGAGTACTTGTTTACGACACGGAGGAGGGTCAGAAGTGCGTCCCAATTACCGCAGGAGTTCCGCAAGGTTCTATCCTGGGCCCGGTGTTGTGGAATGTCATGTATGACGGAGTGTTGAAACTCAAGTTCCCTGTAGGGGTTGTGATCGTCGGCTTTGCAGACGACATAACGCTGGAGGTTTACGGCGAGTCTATCGAGGAGGTCGAGTTGTCGGCCGCGCACTGTATACGCAAGGTCGAGGACTGGATGCGCTCCAGGAATCTGGAGCTCGCGCATCATAAGACGGAGGTCACGGTTGTGAACAACCGTAAATCGGAGCAACAGGCGGTGGTCAGAGTCGGAGACTGCACCATCACCTCGAAGCGATCCCTGAAGCTCTTGGGGGTTATGGTGGACGACAAGCTCACGTTCGGGAGTCACGTCGACTATGCCTGTAAGAGGGCCTCATCGGCTATTGCAGCACTATCTCGTATGATGTCCAATAGCTCAGCGGTTTATGGCAGCAAGCGAAGACTTCTTGCCAGCGTGGTTTCGTCCATACTTAGGTATGGTGGGCCAGTGTGGTCCAGAGCGCTAGGTACTAACAGTTACCGTGGTAAACTGGAAAGTACCTACAGGCTCATGTGCCTGAGAGTTGCGAGTGCGTATCGTACGGTGTCATACGATGCAATCTGTGTCTTGTCCGGCATGATGCCTATCAGCATCGCCATCAAGGAGGACAGAGAGTGTTTCGACCAACGTGACACAAGGGGCATACGAGGTACCAGAAGGTCATTCTCGATGCTCCGCTGGCAGCGGGAATGGTCCAACTCCACAAAGGGCAGATGGACGCACCGACTCATACCGGAGATATCCGGCTGGGTCGGGAGACGACATGGTGAAGTGAACTTCCACCTGACACAAATCCTGTCAGGCCATGGTTGTTTCAGGCAATATCTGCACAGGTTCGGACACGCGGTGTCCCCCATGTGTCCCGAGTGCGTGGAGGAGGAGGAGACTGCTGAGCATGTCTTCTTCGTATGCCCCCGTTTCGCAAGAGCGAGGAGCAACATGATGGCTGTGAGCGGGCCTGGCACTACTCCGGACAATCTAGTCCGGAGGATGTGCGACGACCCGGACATCTGGAACGCGGTCTGTGCGGCCGCCTCTCAGATTGTTCTGGAGCTGCAACGTGTGTGGCGGGTCAACCACCAACACGCCAGTGGTAGCTAATTACCAGTCTCCAGGTAGTTAGCTAGGAGGTTATAAGAGTAAAGAGGGTGCATCACGCACAAAAGCCACTCCCCGACGTAATACTTAACCGTCGTTCCAGGAAGACCAGGGCTGGAGACTGGAGGGGTTTTAGTGGGTCGGGACAGAGATCAGTAGGTGTCTGGGCGAGTGTAACTACCCCAGCATCTCTCCCCTAGTCTCATCCCCACACCCTGAGTTCTCTTCTCAGGTGTCTGTTTGCAGATTTCCCCGCCACCTTTAAAAAAAAAAAAAAAAAAAAAAGACCCATATACCCATCGGGAGATTTTGTCAGAAAGTAGATTAGCATGCATGCTAACTATCTAGCATGGTTTGGTGATGGGTATTTTCCAAGCTTCATATATCACCTTGAGCATTTCCGAAATGTCGTTGACAAAATTCACACGTTTTCCCTATAACTTCCGTCAGACCCATATACCCATCGGGAGATTTTGTCAGAAATTAGGTTGGCATGCATGCTAACTATCTAGCATGGTTTGGTGATGGGTATTTTTCATGTTTCTAGGAATGTAACTTAATTTTCAACTTTTCGGATCTGGTTATCTTATAGTTCAGGTTCTAGTTGAATTCCCCTTTTGGGAATCAGTTATCTGTGGTTTTGTATTCTCAATGGTATAATGTTTCTTTCGTAACAATAAATTAACACGCAATCTATTAAAAATATCATTTATTTAATTAATTTCAAAAATAATATTTAGTTTAAGTTAGTTCCGACACCCGCCGCTACCGCACGCCGTGCGCTGCGGTCGGATAAATGTGTCGCTGAGTAAAACTGTCGGTGAAATCACGCCGGTGTCAACGGTACTCTACACAACAGCTTGATTCAACAGGATTCAACTACCAACCAAACAAGTGAATGAACCTGGGGAACAGTAAATGATTGCTTGGTTGCAGCCAATAAAGACTGTTATCACGCACATTTTGATAATTTGATGATTGGTAGCAGAGTTGCCAATAAAATTTTCGATTTAACTGGAATAAGGCTGAAGAAAAAACTGGTAAAAACTGGATCCCAAATAAATTTAGAAAAAAGGAAAAAAAGATTGTGAAGGAGCTTTTCTGTTACGGGGATTGAACCCAGTCAGTGTCAGTTTTAGATCATAAGAGATAACTCTTCGCAAAAAATTACTCATTTTAATCGGAACTGTCTCGTTTTGTTACATTTTGTTAAAATTATGGACTGAAAAATTTCCTTTAACAGCAACAAAATTTAAAATTACGCAATCAATCTATCTCAAAATTAAGTTATAGAGGATACAAAAGATTAATTCGGGACATCTAGTGTTGGGTTTTATATCCGATTATACTTTATTCACTGTGATTTCGGATTTGCGTTGATCTACGTTGTACTTTTTTGTGCCCAATGCTGAAAAATATCAGGTAAATTTATGTCAAATTTCAGGGAATTTTATTTTGAAAATTTTTTCGCCACCCTTTGTTAAGAATTGTCATAATAATTTATCAATCTACAAAATTTCCGTTTTAAAAATATTTCCGAAAACCAATCGGAGCTTGAGTGAATAAAAAACTGGATAAAACTGGCAAATATCTGAAAAAACTGGAAGATTTTGGGAATAAACTGTTTGGCTGGATCACTTGGAAAAAACTGGAGGAATCCAGTTTAAACTGGAACATTGGCAACCCTGATTGGTAGTTTTGAAATCACTTTGGCCTATGCCATGCGGAATGCCAACGCGAGGGATCGGGCGAGATTCTTGCTGATAGTAAATAAACAGCCGTAAGTAGAGCTGTTCATTAACCTACAGCAAAAATCTCGCTCGATCGCTCGCGTTGGCGTTCAGCCTGGCAGAGGCCTTGGAGCTTCGCAATCGCGCGCGAATCAGGTACACCAATGCGGACGCAAAAAAGAGAAAGAATGACAAAAGGTCTATTTTGGTTATTTTTCGCCGCAGCGCAGCTATCGCCTTGTTTCATAGTCCCTCAAACTACACTAAAAAAAAATATGATTTTGATTTTTTTGTTAACTCTGATATTTGAAAATGTCTTCCAAATGTCTTCATAAAATTGAATTGTCTTCGAAAAATCTTCCCAAAATCGAATGTCTTCACACGAGCTCAAATGTCTTCCAAATGAAGACATGTCTTCACATTTGGCATCGCTGGAACAGACCATAACGATTTCCTAATTCGGATTCGGGTAACACCACGATATCCATATACAATTTCTCAAACGGTTCTGATGCAGTCGTCGTGATCTGCATTGGGATTCTGTTTGACCTTCCAATCTTGTTCTTCTGGCAGGAATCGCACTGCCGAACATAATTTTCAATATCCCGTTTCATGGTGGCCCATGTAAAAAGTGTGCCAATTCTCTGGCGCATTCGTCGCGCTCCTACGTGCCCTCCTAAGGGTGTATCGTGAAATTCCCTTAAAATTGTTTCCACTTGATCTGGCGCAATTACTGTACGCTCGCTATTAGCATTATATAGTATTATTTGTTTTTCTAGCTTACCCGCTAGGAACTGAATCATTTGCAGAACCTCCTGCTGCTTGATTTTTCTGAAGGATATAAGGTGAATGACCCCGGCTGCCTATACGGCCGCGGGGCTCTTATTGAAGCTATCCAAAAATTGTGAAAAAATTTTCCTGCAATCGAATAATGAATTTTCGCTGCCGTCTACTATGAAACCGCCCACTTTCTTGTCTTTAAATTTGAGTACACCATCCTCGACGTATTCTTTCAGTCCTTGTGACAGCTGGTACAGTGTCTGAAGTTCTCTGTATGCTGTCCGACTGTTTAAAATTATAAGACGAGCTTCGATATTCCTCTCATCCAATATTCTCTTCGAGACTTCCACCGTCTCGCTTGGAATCAGGTTATTTGATAATGCCTGTGAAAAGTCATCATATGAAATGTTGACGAGTTGTTGCTCATCCTCGTCCTCAGCGATGTCCGCAATGTCTATGGCGCACAAATCTTGTATTGTGCCGTTCAAATCATCTGAAGCGTTCTTCTGCTGCTCTAGCAGGCGTTTCTGCTGGCGCGTAATCATGGCTATCTGCCTGTGGGGTGAACTTTCTTGCTTCTGACACGTCCCATCCGACAAACGTGACAAAAAATCTGCGACTATGTTTTCGCTACCTTGTTTATACCTGATGCTGCATTCCAAACCCTGCAATTTTAGTCTCAATCTTGTCAGCGTTGGAGATGTCTCCTTGAGCCTCCAAATCGCTATAAGTGGTCTGTGGTCCGTGTAAACGATAAACTTTTGACCAAAAATGTAATGTTTGAAATATTCTATGGCCCATACAATCGCCACTAGTTTCTTTTCCTGGTTATACCTGGTCTCTGCACCTACAAGTGCACGACTCGCGAATGAGATCGGCCGGTGCATGGATTTTTCATTCGACAGGACGGCTCCAATAGCATAATTGCTAGCGTCTGTCGTAATAACAAAAGTGTCTTGATAATCTGGCCGGACTAAAACTGGTTCTGTGATCAGCGCGTTTCTAAGGAATTCGAACGCTTCCTGACATTCTATTCCCCACACAAATTTAGCGTCTTTTTTCAACAAATCATTCAGCGGCTTGCGCCTCTCCGCGATGTTGGGGATAAACTTCCCGTAAAAATTTACTGTTCCCAAAAATGACCTTTTACGTTTGTGGGTGGCTTAAGGCTTTGAATGGCCTTAGTATTTGCATTGGTGGGTTTTATGCCTTCTTCATTAACGACATGACCCAAATACTCCAGTTCCTTTTACAAAAACTGACACTTCGACGGTTCTATTTTTAAGTTATGTTTACGCAAAGCTTGTAATACTTTTCGCAAGTTATCATTATGGTCGGTGATAGTATCACCGAAAACTATAATATCATCGAGGTAGACAAATGCTTTCACGTCTCCTATCTCAAAAAGAACAGTATTCATAAGTTTTTGGAATGTTGAGGGACTGTTCTTCAACCCCATCGGCATTCGTGTAAATTCGAAGTGGCCTTCGGGAGTGGAAAACGCCGTTTTAGCCGCATCTCGGCGGTCGATCGGGACTTGATAGAACCCCGATTTTAAATCAATTGAGGAGGAATATTTTGCTCCTCCAACATTATCCAATATCTCATTTATAAGAGGTATTGGGTATACAAACGGCTTGGTAACTTCGTTCAATGATCTAAAGTCCACCACAATTCTGTATCTTTTATTACCGTCAGCATCCGGTTTCTTTGGTACACATAACACCGGTGCATTCCAGGGACTAGTGCTGGGTCTAATAATTCCCTGCGCCCTCATTTCATCGATTTCTTTTTTAATGTGCCGTTTCGTGGCCTCCGGAAATCTATATTGCCGTTTATTGATAGGCACCTCCGTTGAAGTTTCTATCGTGTGTACGTCGGCGTCAGTAGTAGTTAACTTGTCGCCTTCGAAAAAGAAAATATCTGCATAGCTTTCGACCATATTCTTCACTGTCCTGAATTCTCTATCAGGCAAGTGCGCCGAATTCACTTTAAAAGTGTCTTCTAATGTACGATCTCACTCACTTCACAGCTGTTTAACTAATTAAATCGCAAATTGCGGGTTTTTTCTTCTTTCTTTATTGTTTTCACACCTCCGTGATCCTTTTCGAGGGGTCACGTGACACTACGACGGTCTATAAGTTCTGCGAATTCACTTAGCTTTGAGTTCTACTTTTTTTTTCTTTTTTTTTTAACTTTTCACTGCATATACACAAACTTTCACTCGTTCTTGCTACAGGCCTATCAGACTTAATGGCGTAAGTTCTTTTTGACGTAGAACTACGTTTTACTTTAACATACCACACAGGGATGCAAACTGAAAAACTGGGACGAAATTTGTCCCTTTTCAAATGCTTATAGGTCGGTTGGTTTTCAACCGATTTTCATCATTCTTGCAGCAATCGATTGGAAAATTATACACGCATCTGCCCAAATGCAGAAAAATGTTGTTTGAATCTACGAACTATTGCACTATTGAAAATTGTCAAGCCTTGTTGAAATAAATATAACGTCCTCTGATTGGTCGATATTGTTTTTGGCACATTTTGTATGTGTAGGATAAGTACAACGATACACCGTGCCCCACACACTTAGATTTTATTGCCGAGAACTCAACAGCTGATAAACTCAGCGAAATGTTCAACAAGTTCTCGGCAGAATTTTCAAAAACTTCGGCAAACGAAACGTCAATACTTGCTGATTTACGGTAAATCAATATGTTTGCTGAATGTTCGTCGAAATATATTGCTGACATTCGTCAAAAACTTCGCCGAGCTCAATCAGATGTTGGGAAGTTTGCCGAGATAGATTAAGTGTGCAGTGCTGAGTCGAGAAAATTTCCAGCTCGAAAGGCTCCTCGACTCGATCGGGAATCGAAGCCGATAACACAACCGTGTAGGAGAGCTAGCCGACCGACATCGCTAACCACAGAGCCACGGGGACCATACTGTGTGTGCTGTGTATGGTTTTTAACTCGGCACGTTCTGCTAACTGCTGAATTCAGCACTTGCGGTAGTTTTTCAATTCTTGCATTTCCTTTTGACTCTGGTGTTAGTTTATGTTCTAATAGGTCATAATCTAGCCTAGAGTTAAGATCTAACTCGGTCATTATCGTATTTTCCCTGTCACGAGGTGTGTCCTTCGGCCCCTCATACGTATGGGGTATTTCTCCCCCTATGTTGGGACCCTGACTAGGTTCCACGCAGGCTATGGCATTCTCATTAACGATGTTATCTCTTAGTTGGCTCTGCACCATGACTCTATTTCTGGCCGCTAAATACACATGCCGACTAAGGACTTCCTCCCTAGGCACGCTCCATGGGCCCAAACTATCCGGACCCCTATTGCCGTGTTTTTTAACACAATATAGTCGAAGTTATTCCCTATCTGGAGGGTGTGTTTTTTCAAAAATTCTACCCCGATTATGCCGTCCGCCGGTAAACCGTTCATCAGGTGAAACTCCGCCGGGATCAAAAAGTCTCCGACTATTAAATCCAGGATAACCGTTCCTAAGGTTCACACGATCCCGCGACCAATTCCCCTTAAAAAGTGTTTGTGCCTTGTCTGTTTACATGCACATTCAATTTCTCTGCAACATGCATGCTTAACATATTCGCGCACGCGCCTGTGTCCAAAATCAAGTTCAGCGTTTGCTGCACATTTTGTTTTGCCAGCAGTGTAATCATAAGCCGCCGGCTGATGTCAAAATAGACTCGCTTCGCCACACAGGCACTATTGTCCCGTATGTGGTTACATGCTGTTCTCCAGTCCGTTATCTGTATGTGGCTTGGCTCGTCAGTGATTCTCCGCCAATCGGTGTCCTGACATAATTCCGCGAAATCTTCGCTAAAGTATTCTTTCGCAAACGGGTCCTTTATCACATGATTTTCGTTCCCGAGTTCTTCGCCCCTCCATTGGGCTGATTTATACTAAACACACATGGTGAACAACCGTGCGTCTCATCGTCACTCCACCTGGAGTAATTTGAAAAAATATCGTGCTTATTCCCAACATTGAGAGAAATGTTCTCGACTGGTTTGTTAAATTTGTTCCTTAAAAAATTATTTCTATTCATCGGTCGGGGTGCCCGGCTGGCGTTGCCGTCGAGCCCCCAGCGACCTAGTTTTTTGATTGTTGGTAGCGCTCGTAGCCTCGACTTCGAAATTGGCGATCGTACGCATCATTATATCTACCATTATTATTATTGCGATCTCCGCGCCCGGGCGATCTTCCTCTATGGCTGCCGTTATTAAAACCATCATCATGGTGGTGATATTGGCGGTCATTATATCGATTGTTGTCATACCCATCATTATTGTAGCTATTTCGATTGCTTTGCTGGTTGTTATTCCGCGCGGCAACCCGCCAATCTTGCGATTCGGTTTGGTGTATGTACCCGTTCCAACGCGCTCCCTGTGAACCTCGGTAGCGATCGTCATTATTATGTTGGTTGGTTTGGTTGCAGCCTTGGTTTCTACCCTGATTAGACCAGCCGCCCCCTGGCTGACCTCCGTAGTTCCCGTTATTTTGTTGTCGCTCGTTTCCTCTATTAGAGTTTTTCCTGTAGTTACGATTGTTATTGTTATTGTAGTTGTTGGTGCTGCTACTGTTCCCACCTGGCTGCTGTCTGTAATTTTGGGCCTCGTTATTTCGTGAATAATTGATCTGCCGCTGGCGATTGCTAAATCGCTCATTGTCCCTGCTCTGCGAGCTCCTGGCTCCGTTGAAACCGTCACGGCCTCCTCCTTGGGTGTTACCACCTGTCCCATTCGGCTGCCAGCGCCTATCTCCTCTCTCTTTTTCTTGTTCCAGTAGATCCAAACCGCGTAGTCTGTTCTCTACATCCGCGAGTTGTTCGCATTCCTTCCCTCGTTCCTCCAGTAGGTCCAGCAGCTCGTCTAAGCTCAATTTCTTATTTCCTCCCGCCATTAACTTCAGATGCGAATTCCGCAGGCCCCCAATAAAATGAATCCTGAGACTTCTTTCCATTGCAGAGCCCGCTGCACCCTCCTGGTTCTTTTCAAATGTATCCAGCAATTCTTTTATCTCTATCGTTCTCCTTTTATATGCGCTGAAATCTTCGCCCGGTTCCTGTCGTAGCGTCTCGATCCGTTTTATTACCGACTCGATGTTCTCAACGGAACCGAATTCTTTGATCAAGTTGCGTTTGACCTCTGGCCAGGTCTCCGCCTTGATCCGAGGCAAAACTGCCGCTGCTTTGCCTTTTAGTTTTAATAGGACTATATAAATCAGTACACTGTGTGACCCGTTTTCCGGGATTTCGTCTGCAAAATGCTGAACATGGTATAGGAACGCTTCCAGTTCATCTTTGTGTCCCTTGAATTCTGGAATGCATTGTAGTGCATCCGCCTTCGGGAAAACGTAATCTGCCGCCCGGCTCATATTTATTTTATTTACTTGTTTCCCGATAATAAAACTGCTTCTACAGAATATGTTTTTTAAATTTTCGATATGATCCCCAAAGCTGGGTGTGTCTTGAATTTCTACCTCGCTGATTTGGAGGCTTTTTTTAACAAACTTTTCTTCTAATTTTTCTAATTGTTCAAGTGCGCTTGCGCGGTTTCCGCGCTCTCCGTCGTGCTTTTCCTCCCTCGATTCTTGAGTTTCTACAAGGGTCGATGAAAGCGAGGGATCTTCAAAAATCACCGATCGCTCTAAGTCCGCCAACTGATCTTATGCAAGATCTGATGTCTCAAACTCAAGACAATTTTCAGATAATCTTCTATTTCTGTTTGGCTCAGGAACAATCGCCGAGTTATTTAAGATTTTCAATGCCAGACACACTTTCGATTGAACAAGTGTGTACTGATCTGTTAATCTATTCCAATGTTCCGGCGTTAAATTCGAATTTTCGTACTCTTTTAAAATTTCCGAAAAGTCGTTTAAAGCGTCGCTTAATAATTTTCTTCTATTAGCGACTGCCGCTCGCGTTCTCGGCCTGTTTATGTTATTGCTCAGATTATGGTACTCCTGGTAAACATAATCCTTAAGCTCTTTTAATCTTGACATTATTGGTAATAACCGTCTAACACCTATTCTACTCCCCTTTCTCTTAATTGTTTCAAAACATAAACGTATCCCTGACCTAATTCAGTTGTTCAAACCTGACTCATACCAAGTTCCGACGGCCCCAATATTCAATTCACCTCTTATTTCTCTTGTACTCCTCTTCCCCGTTACGCTAGCGCGCTGGCTTTTTGTTTACCCTTCTTTTTTTTTGCTTATGTGGCTACGGCGGCCATTAAAATTGTCTCGTATTTGTCAACATATATCACATATGCCCCGCCCATTCGCGACGCTTGGCTCCTGGTATAAAATTCCGACGTCCTCAATATTGACCTTGGCCTTTGTTGTGTATATTTTACTTTTTTGTTACTCCACCTATGTCACCTTGACTTTGGAACCGCAGGCTTGACCAACAAACGTCGTTGAGTATTGTTAATACCCGCGAGTGCCCCCCGACTTGGTGAGCGCTGCAACTTTATGTGCTTAAAGAGAGGAAAAACAAAACAAGACCCTCGCGCAGTTGAATACTGCTACTAGCGCGTATCTCTCTCGCTCAGTTAGTTTGCCCCCCGGTTTGCCGCTTCAACTGTTAGGCAAGTGAACGAGAATCGCTAGCGTGCACTTTGTCGTGCCGAGAGCTTTATTGCTTGCTGTTTGAAAAAAAATAAAATCACCCGAGCAGCAGCGGCGTGAATTGATTGTTATACAAACTGGCCCAGTAAATCAAAAATAATTATGAACCAATGACGAAACTCGTTTTAATTATGGGAATAATCTGATACGATGTATTTCCCCCAATGTAGCATCGGAGGTCACTTATGCTTCTCAATGTGTGTCTTCCCGACGTTCTCTTCTATCGTCACTCGCTCCTTAATGGCCTATACTTGACTGAATTAATACATAAATTCTCCTTCGTTGAACGATATATTACGTGTTCATTGGACAGTCATTCAATTTGAATGTTGCATGACTCGTATAAAAAAAAAAAATTCTCCTGTTTAAATTTCAGGTGCTTCTAATGACCCTGATTATTTTAACTAACTATTTGCGAAATTATTTAAACTTTAATTTTTTCTTACTATGTGCTTCTGGGGGAAATTTCACCCGCTTTCTGAAAAACAACTCTATTCAGCTCTTGCAATATGCCGCACAGTAAAAAAAAAGGAAAAGACTCACTCACCCGAGTATCCTTGGAACAGAGTCGGTCGTCGTCGTTGACATACCTTCGATTCCCACTAGTAACTTCGGTAATTCACAGTTGTCTGGCCGATTGCTCCAATTTGATTATTAATAAAACACTTACTGCCTGCGTTTATTTTTTTTTCTCGTGTTCTTTTTTTTTTGAATTGCACCACTTTAAAAGTGTCTTCTAATGTACGATCTCACTCACTTCACAGCTGTTTAACTAATTAAATCGCAAATTGCGGGTTTTTTCTTCTTTCTTTATTGTTTTCACACCTCCGTGATCCTTTTCGAGGGGTCACGTGACACTACGACGGTCTATAAGTTCTGCGAAGTCACTTAGCTTTGAGTTCTACTTTTTTTTTCTTTTTTTTTTTAACTTTTCACTGCATATACACAAACTTTCACTCGTTCTTGCTACAGGCCTATCAGACTTAATGGCGTAAGTTATTTTTGACGTAGAACTACGTTTTACTTTAACATACCACACAGGGATGCAAACTGAAAAACTGGGACGAAATTTGTCCCTTTTCAAATGCTTATAGGTCGGTTGGTTTTCAACCGATTTTCATCATTCTTGCAGCAATCGATTGGAAAATTATAAACGCATCTGCCCAAATGCAGAAAAATGTTGTTTGAATCTACGAACTATTGCACTATTGAAAATTGTCAAGCCTTGTTGAAATAAATATAACGTCCTCTGATTGGTCGATATTGTTTTTGGCACATTTTGTATGTGTAGGATAAGTACAACGATACACCGTGCCCCACACACTTAGATTTTATTGCCGAGAACTCAACAGCTGATAAACTCAGCGAAATGTTCAACAAGTTCTCGGCAGAATTTTCAAAAACTTCGGCAAACGAAACGTCAATACTTGCTGATTTACGGTAAATCAATATGTTTGCTGAATGTTCGTCGAAATATATTGCTGACATTCGTCAAAAACTTCGCCGAGCTCAATCAGATGTTGGGAAGTTTGCCGAGATAGATTAAGTGTGCAGTGCTGAGTCGAGAAAATTTCCAGCTCGAAAGGATCCTCGACTCGATCGGGAATCGAAGCCGATAACACAACCGTGTAGGAGAGCTAGCCGACCGACATCGCTAACCACAGAGCCACGGGGACCATACTGTGTGTGCTGTGTATGGTTTTTAACTCGGCACGTTCTGCTAACTGCTGAATCCGGTTCACGAAATTCACAACCCTTCATTAGTAGACATTATAACTCATTACCCAAGTAAAAATATTGGTTTTATCAAAGTTTTATAGCGCTCAATACAGCCGAAAAAGCGCTATGAAACTTTGATAAAACCAGTTGTGTTACTAGGGCAATGAAACACTCAATGCATTCGTTAATAGTGTACGTAGTTCTACGTCATTTATGCGGTCGTGTCTTAGATACAACCTCCTACTTTTTTCGCTGCACCACTCATGTAGGGTCTATCCTACCAGGGACTTCTACTGCTAAGTATCCCTGTACGCGCAATTGGCGCGGAATTAAAACCACCAGATTAGTGTGGACTAACTAACTTTATTTCTGTATAACACTACTTAAATATACCCTACAGGTAACTCAGGGTGAGAGGCCTTTCTCCCCTTCGCCCTGGTCATCACATACCTAGCTGTATTACTCTAACCTATGCCACTCCTCGGTCTGTCTCTTTTTTTATGCCTAATTTTTAGTACAGATAATTAATTGCTTGAGAAAGCCATAGCATGTGCTCCAAAACACGTGCGCTAGCGTGAGCGCTAAGAACTCGCGCGTGAGCATGGGCGACGCTGAGCGACGCTACCGTTTGTCGAGTTCGTTTTGTTTATTAAATGCCGCGGTAGCTTTGGTGACTATTCATCGCGGAAGGGAAAGTGTTTTCGCCAACATTTGCATAGCAGAACCGTTCGCGGTCTTTCTTCAAGATTTTTCCTGTTTTCTTTACAAATGGTCTTGTTTTCGGTGGACAACGGCTGACGGCCGTGTCCCACTTTTTACACTCTACCTATTCTCATTTCATTCAACAGAAGGCTTACTGTCTTTCGGACTAAGCTAAAAATGTACCGTATGACAAAACTATGCGTGACGGAACATAAGGTATTTTCTGCGCAGATGTGACGTCACAATTGTATCAAATTTCCACAAATTAAAATAATTTACACTTAGGTACATTCGTAAATACACGCTCAGGAGAGGGAAAATACTTAACGAAGTGTTACACAGCGTGAGGCCACCATGCAAAATTGCATTACGTAGGGGTGAAGGGGTATTGAGAATTTCCAAATTCCGCATTACCTAATACCTATACGAGTGTTCCCTTATCGGCTGTGATTTGCGGTATTTCTATAACCAGGAAAAAATCCAGCATACACAATCACTACGGCGCGGTAAGAATTTTCTCGGCGGCGCACCAAAAATTTCTTCGGCGGCGCGCCGAGTCCAAATCATCGGCGGCGGCGGCGTGCGTAAAAGTGTCGGTGGCGGCGGCGCGGCGTGGCGGCGCCCAGGACTAGTTTTTCGATTGTTGGTAGCGCTCGTAGCCTCGACTTCGAAATTGGCGATCATACGCATCATTAAATCTACCATTGTTATTATTGCGATCTCCGCGCCCGGGCGATCTTCCTCTATTGCTGCCGTTATTAAAACCATCATCCTGGTGGTGATATTGGCGGTCATTATATCGATTGTTGTCATACCCATCATTATTGTAGCTATTTCGATTGCTTTGCTGGTTGTTATTCCGCGCGGCAACCCGCCAATCTTGCGATTCGGTTTGGTGTATGTACCCTTTCCAACGCGCTCCCTGTGAACCTCGGTAGCGATCGTCATTATTATGTTGGTTGGTTTGGTTGCAGCCCTGATTAGACCAGCCGCCCCCTGACTGACCTCCGTAGCTCCCGTTATTTTGTTGTCGCTCGTTTCCTCTATTAGAGTTTTCCCTGTAGTTACGATTGTTATTGTTATTGTAGTTGTTGGTGCTGCTACTGTTCCCACCTGGCTGCTGTCTGTAATTTTGGGCCTCGTTCTTTCGTGTATTATTGATCTGCCGCTGGCGATTGCTAAATCGCTCATCGCCCCTGTTTTGCGAGCTCCTGGCTCCGTTAAAACCGTCCCGGCCTCCTCCTTGGGCGTTATTACCTGTCCCATTCGGCTGCCAGCGCCTACCTCCTCTCTCTTTTTCTTGTTCCAGTAGATCCAAACCGCGTAGTCTGTTCTCTACATCCGCGAGTTGTTCGCATTCCTCTCCTCGTTCTTCCGTAGGTCCAGCAGCTCGTCTAAGCTCAATTTCTTATTTCCTCCCGCCATTAACTTCAGATGCGAATTCCGCAAGCCCCCAATAAAATGAATCCTGAGACTTCTTTCCATTGCAGAGCCCGCTGCACCCTCCTGGTTCTTTTCAAATGTATCCAGCAATTCTTTTATCTCTATCGTTCTCCTTTTATATGCGCTGAAATCTTCGCCCGGTTCCTGTCGTAGCGTCTCGATCCGTTTTATTGCCGACTCGATGTTCTCAACGGAACCGAATTCTTTGATCAAGTTGTGTTTGACCTCTGGCCAGGTCTCCGCCTTGATCCGAGGCAAAACTTCTGCTTTGCCTTTTAGTTTTAATAGGACTATATAAATCAGTACACTGTGTGACCCGTTCTCTGGGATTTCGTCTGCAAAATGCTGAACATGGCTGAAATTTTCGATATGATCCCCAAAGCTGGGTGTGTCTTGAATTTCTACCTCGCTGATTTGGAGGCTTTTTTTAACAAACTTTTCTTCTAATTTTTCTAATTGTTCAAGTGCGCTTGCGCAGTTTCCGCGCTCTCCGTCGTGTTTCACATCCCTCGATTCCTGAGTTTCCACAAGGGTCGATGAAAGCGGGGGATCTTCAAAAATCACCGATCGCTCTAAGTCCGCCAACTGATCTTCTGCAAGATCTGATGTCTCAAACTCAAGACAATTTTCAGATAATCTTCTATTTCTGTTTGGTTCAGGAACAATCGCCGAGTTATTTAAGATTTTCAATGCCAGACACACTTTCGATTGAACAAGTGTGTACTGATCTGTTAATCTATTCCAATGTTCTGGCGTTAAATTTGAATTTTCGTACTCTTTTAAAATTTCCGAAAAGTCGTCGCTTAATAATTTTCTTCTATTAGCGACTGCCGCCCGCGTTCTCGGCCTGTTTATGCTATTGCTCAGATTATGGTACTCCTGGTAAACATAATCCTTAAGCTCTTTTAATCTTGACATTTATGGTCATAACCGTCTAACACCTATTCTACTCCCCTTTCTCTTAATTGTTTCAAAACATAAACGTATCCCTGACCTATTTCAGTTGTTCAAACCTGACTCATACCAAGTTCCGACGGCTTTTTTTTTTTCTTTTTTTTATCGACGGTACTTTTCGCCCCAATATTCAATTCACCTCTTATTTCTCTTGTACTCCTCTTCCCCGTTACGCTAGAGCGCTGGTTTTCTGTTCACCCTCCTTTTTTATGCTTATGTGGCTACGGCGGCCATTAAAATTGTCTCGTATTTGCCAACATATATCACATATGTCCCGCCCATTCGCGACGCTTGGCTTCTGGTATGAAATTCCGACGTCCTCAATATTGACCTTGGCCTTTGTTGTGTATATTTTACTTTTTTGTTACTTCACCTAGGTCACCTTAACTTTGGAACCGCAGGCTTGACCAACAAACGTCGTTGAGTATTGTTGATACCCGCGAGTGCCCCCCGACTTGGTGAGCGCTACAACTTTACGTGTTGAATACTGCTACTAGCGCGTGTCTCTCTCGCTCAGTTAGTTTGCCCCCCGGTTTGCCGCTTCAATTGTTGGGCAAGTGAATGAGAATCGCTAGCGTGTATTTTGTCGTGCCGAGAGCTTTATTGCTTGCTGTTTGAAAAGAAATAAAATCACTCGCGCAGGAGCGGCGTGAATTGATTGTTATACAAACTGGCCCAGTAAATCAAAATAATTATGAACCAATGACGAACCTCGTTTTAATTATGGGAATAATCTGATACGATGTATTTCACCTAATGAAGTGTCGGAGGTCGCTTATGCTTCTTAATGTGTGTCTTCCCGTCGTTCTCTTCTATCGTCACTAGCTCCTTAATGGCCTATACTTGACTGAATTAATACATAAATTCTCCTTCGTTGAACGATATATTACGTGTTCATTGGACAGCCATTCAATTTGAATATTGCATGACTCGTAGAAAAAAATATTCTCCTGTTTAAATTTCAGGTGCTTCTAACGACCCTGATTATTTTTACTAACTATTTGCGAAATTATTTAAACTTTAATTTTTTCTTACTATGTGCTTCTGGGGGAAATTACACCCGCTTTTTTGAAAAACAACTCTATTCAGCTCTTGCAATATGCCACACAGTAAAGAAAAGGAAATGACTCACTCACCCGAGTATCCTTGAAACAGAGCCGGCCGTCGTCGTTGACATCTCACCTTTGATTCTCACTATGTAACTTCGGAAATTCACAGTTGTCTGGCCGATTGTTCCAATTTGATTGTTAATAAGAGCAAGATCGCGCGAAATGACCTATGGTCGAATATCGACCATTTTTGATTTGAATGAAACTTTGCACACGTATTTGGCTTAGCAAACTGAGCATTTTTCACAGATGGAGAGATTCTTTACACCCATGAGTTACATTCTAAAAGGGCGTATGCCTTTTGGCATAGGTTTTATCCGAAGCATTGTAGCCCAGAAACCGTTGGTTGTATAGAAAAACTGTCTGAGAATGAGTTGTAGGAAATTGAAAATGCACCATAAAAAAAATATACACTGTACAAAAAAAAAAATTTTTGACCAGAAAAAAATTAAAAATAAACATTAAATTTCAATTTAAAAAAAAGAGTTGAATTTTTGTATAATTTTTTTTAAGAAACTTAATAGTTAATACGCAATTTTTAAAAGAAAAGTCCAGGATGGAGAAATGAAAAATAATTTCTTTATGGCACATTATTTTTTTATGAAAATTCTAATTCAAACAATTTTCAAAATATTTGTATTCTGATGATTTTTAAAGATGCAGAGAGTCATTTTGAATCAAAAAGCTCTTGGTAGTAAACATTCTAAAGGCATCGGTTTTCGAGTTATTTTAAATTTAAGCTCAATAAATTATTAATATTTCGGAAAATACACGTTTTTTTTAATTTGTCCATGGTTCTCCAGCAAAAACCATACGTTCATTGGAATGCTTGATCAAAAATATACAATTCATTCTTTGACAACAAAACGATTGGATAAATAACTCAAGCGCTAAACCTTAGCCTACCTACACGTTCTCCCTTGCCGAGTGTTTTATAAATAAATATGTTTGTCATGCAACACTACCTACTTGTTTACTAATAATAACTGTTTGTAAAGTACGCAACCAATAACTACTGGGTTACCTATAATATCTGTTTTCGTTTATAAATACGATTGCACTACTCCAGATGTGTTAGTAACAGTTTGCATTTTGTGAAGATGAATAAAGTGAAAATGGAATACACCAAGCCCAAATGTGTAAACCCTTTCCTGATCATCGGTGCTCATCAGGTTTACGCAAATTAAACGAAAACGTTATTGCAAAAGTAAAAATATTGAACAGTCAAGCTCATTTTAATACGTCTTTATCAATTTGTGATTAGTGTAGTTATTGGAATGATAGTCAAGTCACCATTCATCCCTTCGTTGTTTACTATTCAGAATCTGGAACACTTAAGAATATCAGCTTTATCATAATATCGGAAGTACTCCATCATGATACTGTTGCGGTTCAGGTGTTTTCTTGCCAAATTAATGAGTTTTTTGAAAACAACAATAGAGTTGAAAAAAGCGATATTAATGTCTGATGGAGCTGCCTCACAATATAAAAATAGAAACTTTGCAAGTCTTTGCAAGTTCGAAACAAAATCCAACGTCGATGCAGAGTGGCATTTTTTTGCGACTTCTCATGGTAAAGGCCCATGCGATGCAATTGGTGGCATATTAAAATGAATGGCAGGAAATGCAAGTTTAGCCAAAGAACATGAACATCCCATTACAAGCGCAGAAGAATTGTATGATTGTAATAAAAATTCATCAAAAATGTCATTTAGTTGGGTATCATATGAAGGATAAGAACAAGGAGTAACAGAATGGAGCAATATTTTCAAAAAATCTATAATAATAGCTGCCACACAAAAGTATTACTCTTTTGTTCCGATTTCAGAAAATAAGATACAAACGAAGCTGTTTTCAAAAGATGACGAATCATTTACTTATGATGTATACAAAATATAAGGTGAAACTAGCTCTGTAAAGTATCTATGTCATAAAAAATATGTTCCTAAGGTAATAAAACTCGAAAATAAATATTTGATTATTATATATATTTATATCAATTAGAACATTTAACTATTTTCTTGAGAACCGTTCGCCCAATCGTGTTGTTGTCAAAGAATGAATTGTATATTTTTGATCAGACATTCCAATGAACGTATGGTTTTTGCTGGAGAACCATGGACAAATTAAGAAAAACGTGTATTTTCCTGAATAATTATAATTTTTCGAGCTTAAATCAGACATAACTCGAAAACCAATGCCTTTAGAATGTTTACTACCAAGAGCTTTTTGATTCAAAATGATTCTCTGCATCTTTTAAAATCATCAGAATACAAATATTTTGAAAAATGTTTGAATTAGAATTTTCATAAAAAAATAATGTGCCATAAAAAAATTATTTTTCATTTCTCCATCCTGGACTTTTTTTTAAAAGTTGCGTATTAACGTCAAGTTTCTATAAAAAAAATGATAATAAAATTCAACTCTTTTTTTTTTAAATTGAAATTTAATGTTTATTTTTAATTTTTTTTGGCCAAAAAAATTTTTTTTTGTAGTGTATATTTTTTTATGGTACATTTTTAATTCCCTACAACTCATTCTCAGACAGTTTTTCTATAAAACCAACGGTTTCTGGGCTACAATGCTTCGACGCCCTTTTAGAATGTAACTCATGGGTGTAAAAAATCTCTCCCCCTGTGAAAAATGCTCAGTTTGCTAAGCCAAATACGTGTGCAAAGTTTCATTCAAATCAAAAATGGTCGATTAAATTTTCGCGTATTTCCAGGCGATTTGAAATGATTTTGCTCAAGACACTTACTGCCTGCGTTTATATTTTTTCCCGTGTTCTTTTTTTTTTTTTTTTTTGAATTGCACCACTTTAAACTTGTCTTCTAATGTACGATCTCACTCACTTCACAGCTGTTTAACTAATTAATATTAAATCGCAAATTGCGGGTTCTTTCTTCTTTCTTAATTGTTTTCACACCTCCGTGATCCTTTTCGAGGGGTCACGTGACACTACGACGGTTTATAAGTTCTGTGAATTCACTTAACTTTGAGTTCTACTTTTTTCCCTTTTTTAAACTTTTCACTGCATAAACACAAACTTTCACTCGTTCTTGCTACTGGCCTAACAAACTTAATGACGTAAGTTCTTTTTTTACGCTGTCACCAATTAATGTAGGGTATATCATACCAGGGACTTCTTCTTCTAGGTACCCCTGTACGCGCAGTCGGCGCGGAAATAAAACTCCAGATTAGAGCTGATGATAATTAACTTTTATTTTGTACATCACTGCTTAAATATACCCTGCAGGTAACTCAGAGCGAAAGGCTTTTCCCCTTCGATCCGGTCACCACATACCTAGCTGTTCTATACTGGCCTATGGCATTATTGCTTGGCCTGTCTCTTTCTCGTGCTTAACTTTTAGTACATTTTGGGCATTCTGGTTGAGAGCGCCATAACATGTGTTTCCAAACACGTGCGCTAGCGTGAGCGCTGAGAACCCGCGCGTGAGCATGGGCGACGCTGAGCGACGCTACCGTTTGTCGAGTTCTTTTTGTTTATTCAATGCCTCGGTAGCTTTAGTGACTATTCATCGCGGAAGGGAAAGTGTTTTCGCGAACGTTTGCATAGCAGAACCTTTCGCGGTCTTTCTTCAAGATTTCCTGGTTTCTTTTACAAAAATGGTCTTGTTTTTAGTGGGCAATGGCAGACGGCCATGTCCCGGTTTTACACTCTACCAGTTTTCATTTCATACAACAGAAGGCTTACTTTCTTCCGGACTAAGCTTAAACTGTACCGTATGACAAAATCATACGTGACGGAACATAAGGTATTTCTGCGCGGGGTGTGACGTCACATTGCATCATTCTGGTTCCAGAGATACTCATATTGGATAGTATTTGGTTATTATAGTTTGTTTCTCACAAACCGGAAGTCGCCATCTTGGATTCAAAATGGCATTTAAGGTGAAACCTCATTGAATCCAAAAATGGCCTTTGGCCTTTGCGTTCCCTATGAAAATTCTATTTTATGTTTGCTTCACCACAGCAAACATAAAATAGCATTTTCACAGGGAACGCATTAACTATTTCCGAGTCTTGTGCTTTCGAAAATTCGAAGTGGTGACTCGAAGTCGGCCATTTTTGGATTCAATGAGGTTTCACCTTAAGATAATTCCTGGCCTCTGAGCGTCATTCTGGTTGAAGAAACACCCATATTGGATGTAATTCGATCATTTTCGGCTATTTCCCAGGAACCGGAAGTCGCCAACCTAGAATCCAAAATGAGGTCTGCGGTCGATTTCAGCTGCTGTGTATCATTCTAGATCCGGAGATACTCATATTAGATGGAAATCGGCCATTGTTGGCTGTTTTCCAGAAACCACAAGTTGCCATCCTACAATTCATAATGGTGTCTGAAGTCGATTTGTGGCTCCAGTGCATCATTACGATTCCAGAAATACCAATATTGGGTGGTATTTGATCGTTTGCCGTTGTTTTTCCGAAATCGGAAGTCGCCATCATAGAATTCAAAATGGTATCTGTGGTCCATTTTAGCTCCTGTGTATCAATCTTTATCCGGGTATTATTATATTGTGTAGAAATCGTCCATTTTTGGCTTTTTTCCAGAAACCGGAAGTGGCCATCTTACAATCCAAAATGTTGCCTGAGGTCGATTATGGAACATATTTGTTAACACTAAAATCATTCACCTGCCAAATATGGTCCCTTTTAGTTGACTAGTTCGCGAGATGTGCAGAAATTTGTGCAGAAACATGTGCTTCCAGAAGAGGAAGGGGCGTCGAACCATTGTGGACATATTTGTTACCCTTTAAAACATTCACATGCCAAATTCGGTTTCATTTGCTTGGTTTGTCCTTGAGTTGTGCCGGAATTTATGTTTCATTTGTATTGGACCCCTCCTTTCCAGAAGAGGGAGGGGCCTCAAACTATCATAGGAACCTTTATCGGGACCAAAAACCCCTACATACAAATTTTCACGTCGATCGGTTCGGTAGTTTTCGAGCCTATATGGATCAAACAGACAGACCGAACTACATTTTTTTATATGTATAGATTACAACATCAATATTTTAGAACCTAAAGAGTGAATATACATTTATTGGATTGAAGCGTTCATGTATATCTATTTTTACAAATAAAAGTTTGAATGAGAAAGGCTGGGTCTGACCGCTAGGTGGATTAATTTAGGTTTTTTATAAAACATTCGGCAAGGGGAACGTGTAGGTAGGCTAAGGTACAGCGCTTGAGTTATTTATCCAATCGTTTTGTTGTCAAAGAATGAATTGTATATTTTTGATCAAGCATTCCAATGAACGTATGGTTTTTGCTGGAGTACCACGGACAAATTGAGAAAAACATGTATTTTCCTAAATATTAATAATTTTTGAGCTTAAACTCAAAATAACTCAAAAACCGATGCCTGTAGAATGTTAACTACCAAGAGCTTTTTGATTCAAAACGACTCTCTGCATCTTTTAGAATCATCAGAATACAAATATTATGAAAAATGTTTGAATTTGAATTTTTATAAAAAAAATTGATCTATCATAAAAAAAAATATTTTTCATTTCTCCACCCTGGACTTTTTTTTAAAAGTTGCGTGTTAACGTAAAGTTTCTTCAAAACAAAAAATAATGAAAATTCAATTCTTTTTTTTCTAAATTGAAATTTAATGTTTATTTTTAACTTTTTTAACTTTTAATTTTTTTGCACAGTGTATATTTTTTTATGATGCATTTTTAATTCCCTACAACTCATTCTCAGACAGTTTTTCTATATTGTACATTTAAATTAAAATTATCAAAATGTCGCCGATAAACTGGCAGTCAGGCTCACTTCCGATGTTTATTTTTGGTGTTCTCGCAACACTGCAACCATCTCAGCCGCCACTGCGCTGTCAGTCCGGTTTATAAAAACAAATACATTGAAATCATTCCACAGTTCATGTTGTGTGAACACGCAGTTGTTCTGTGTTTGTAAAGTCGGAAGAAAGTTCGGAAGTCGGAAGTCTGACTTCCGAACTTTAATTAAGTGCTGACGCCACAATATGTGTTTGTAAAGTCGGAAGAAAATTCGGAATTCGGAAGTCTGACTTCCGAACTTTAATTTAGTGCTGGCGCCACAATACAACCAACGGTTTCTGGGCTACAAATCTAGGGTTGTCAATATTAAACCTAGAATATCGATATTCGTTTTATCGATATTAGAAGCGGCATCGATATTGAAATCGATATTATGTATTGATATCGATATTTATCGATATTTTTCCTTATATATCCGGACTACTTCGTGATTAGGGCGAATCTTACAATGACTACGAAACTCAAAAAAGACAAACAAAGTTTTCAATCAAAAATTCAAATCCTAAATAACGGTGGAACAATTCATTTGTCATCCAAATACTCTAATGAAAGCAAAATTGTTCTAGCTTTGTACATGGTGAACCTAAAACTTGAATTTCAGTCGCTTTACATTGTATATTCGAGAATTTATAGTTTCGCCTTTTACTATGCAACCTTTTCGATCTGCTCGAAAGTATCGCCCTTTATTTTGCGCCTTATTTAGATCTGCTCGAAAGTATCGCCCTTTACTATGCCCCTTATTTTGAGTTACTCGACAGTACCGCCCTTTACTATGCGCCTTATTTTCATTCGCTCGACAGTATCGCCCTTTACTATACGCCGTGTTTACGTTATTGTGTTGGAATACGCCCTTTGCTTTTAATGTTTATTTTGTTGACAACTTTGATTTCGCCCATTCATCAAGACGAAGTCAAGGTTCGCCTTTTTCTAACGTAAACAACAAAGAGGGCGTATTCCTCATTTTATCTCGTTTTGAGATAAAGTAGATTTCGCCCTTAACAAACATCGTACTTTTCAATAGTTAGAAAAGAGATACATTATTTTTTCGAAGTTTTAAGGTAGATAGTAGCTCACTTCATACGTTTTCGGTAAAATCTCTATTTGTTTACAGTTTGTTAGATTCGCCCTTATCACGAAGTACTCCGGATATTTTATATTTGGTTTTCAGTTAGGCCTGAATCAAGCTGAACGCTAACGTGAGCGAACGGGCGAGATTCTTGCCGAAGGTTAATAAACAGCCGTGAGTAGAGTTGTTCATTAACCTACGGAAAGAATCTCACCCGATCGGTCGCGTTGGCGTTCAGCATTTTTTATGCCTTAGTATTGAATATTCCGGCGAAGTGTTTGCTATTTCATCTCGTCCGTTAGGACATCGGGCCGATTGCTGATCGCTTTACGCAAGGTGCATTTTCCAATCAGATTAAACCGACGATTCATGAGCCGAGTCTCCTAATCGTCACTGATCCATTGACTAATCACCAGCCAGTTACTGAAGCATCCTGAACATTCATGTTATCGCTTATGTAACACCGATTCTTTACTGAAACACCAAGGCATCGCATTTGATCGGTTTAATGTGGTGGTTATTGCCCCGAGAAGTTCCACACCCAAATATCTGGAAATTCGCTCTAGACATGCTGTCAATAAAAATGAAAATATGGCAACCATATTTCTGTCGAACTGCTTACATTTTCCATCTACCACTTATTGATTCTAGTACCAACAAAGTTTAGTTTGCTCTAAAATAGCTGAAATAGAGTAAACGTCCTTTAATTGCTATTGACCTATTTTCGAATAAATATATTTATGAATGGAGAAACCAAGCCTTAACGTTTGTTTTCAGTATAATGTGCACTTTCAATGAATATCTTATATTGTGCACAGTAAAAAATTCTGAATATTACACGTCATGTAAAATATTTTCCCATTTAAATTTTAGCTGTTCTGATGTAAACCATGATTTTGTTTGAAAATTATGTGCAATTCCATTTAAATTTCTGTTGATTCTGACGTAAACCACGATTTAATTTGAAAATTATGTACAATATCATTTAAAGTAGCGTGGAATATTATGGAATTTTCTATCATAAGCGATGGAGGCAATTCTTTACATGCGATTCGACATAAAGTTTTCTTACTGTGTGTGTAAGCATTTTAAATTTAATTTTGATGCCATGATGAATTTGTCAGGGTGGCGACTCAATTTCCATAAGTAAATTTCCTGATTTTCCCCTGATGTTTCAATGTTTCAAATGACTGTTCAAACTTATTTTAAACTGATTAAAGTTACGACTGTCATAGGTTTTTACACATAAATATCAAAAGTCAAAACTAAAAAGGATCAGACTTAAACTGGTTCCTGCTAAAATTTCCACCAGTAATTGTAAGTAAGATTAGCTTCGCTTTTGCTAACTTGAATCTTGAAAAAAAAAAATTTTTTGTTGAGAAACACGTCCAGTTTGATAAAATTGAAAATGAAAATTACACTGACCGAAAAAAGTGAAACAAAGTTGTCCTTCAGCTCAAATAAGTACCCTAGAAATACTATAGCTTCTTAACCTGTTCATTTTCATGCTCCAATGCAAATGCAGAAGTGCGTCAAAGACCGCAAAGTAATTGTTCGCCGTGTTCGTCGTTTTTCCGTTTCCTTACGGGAAAATTTTTTTGAAGTCTCTGAAGACTTGAGGCATTTCTGAAACATCTGAGGCACTAAAATTCACAGGAACAGTGTTATCGATTAACTATTTTGAGAAACACCTGCTTTAACAAGAAGGTCAATCAGACTTGGAGTTCTGGTTGTATCAGTTGAATAATTGTTTATTTTTTACACACTTAAAAAATTTCGCCGAATCTCGGCATTGTTTGTGCCGAGATTTGGACAGCCGAGTGCTCGGCAACCATCTCGGCTGAATCTCTTTTGCCGAGAATCTCGGAAAACCAATATTTGACAGATGTCATTTTATGCTGAGAATCGCGGTACACAGTTGACTGTGCTCTCGGCAAATCCAGCCGAGAAGCGGCAAACCAGTCTAACGACCTTTCGGTTATATAAGCTGAATGTTCGGCACAGTAAAGAGCCGTTTTTTCAGTGGAATCCAATCGCAGAAAATAGTTTTGCTGTGAATCAGGTAGTTTTCTTTCAAAAGATAAATTATAAGATCGATAAGTTTTAGTAAGTAAAGAAATTTATTCATACTAAATCTTGAATACTTATCTTTATCTTGCTCGCCAGTAGGGCATTGAGCTAAACATCTAATCTAAAATTACGTCTAATGCCTATCCCTAAAACAAATAAAATATTGTATTCACACGATTTGAAACTACACTTTTTAAGTTCCAGCCACTTCCCCCTAAACTGTACTACATTTTTGAAGTAGAATACTTCTCTCAGGAAGTTCGGCTACATAGGGATGTGAAATGAAAATCTAAAACCGAAAAAAGTGAAAAATATGTCCAATTTCAAATGCTAATAAATCGGTTAGTATCCGATGGATTTCCTTCGTTCTTGCAGCAATAGATTGAAAAATCTTCTAAGATTCTTCCCAAAATAAGATAATTGTAATTTTATTGACGTTGGACTAACGTCTATATCGAAGTTAGGCACCTGAATTTGAAAATCTAGTAATTCAACCGGGGAAAACCAGGGAAAAGTGGTCAGGTTTTGAGCGCTTATATATCAGTCATTTCTTTTCAGAATTTCGAGGTTTTGGCATCAACCGATCAGAAATTCTTTTACGGTTGAATTTATGTAACAAAAATAACCTATTGTTCGAGTACACTATTGAAAAATTAATAAATCACATCGATTGTCTAAATCATACCGAGCAACCAATCACCACCTCTCTTCACAAGCACAGTCGACACTAACGGATACAACCGATCTGACTTTGTAAACAGTCTCGCAGCTTTCAACCAATAACGAGCTCGCTCTCGGTAGCTGCAACAGGTGTTTCAACACCGTTTTAAAATGCTTCTTTTATCATTACCACTGAACAGATTCTAAACACCAATGGCTTGATTGATAGGGGAAATATTGCGCAAGATTGTCATATAATAATTTAAATATGTTTTCGATACTAAACTAGTTAAAAGTTGTGTTAAAAGTCGTGCACATTCAACCAATCACAAGCTCGCTTCTTGTTTGCTCGCGGATGGATTTTTGCTTTGGGCTATATAATAGCCTGTGTCGTCTCATAGCAGTCATCAGTTAACAAGTGAAAGGCCACCAGGCCGGTCTTGTATAATCAGCAGCGGTGGCTGATTCCAGCGGCCAAACTGAGCTGCAGCAGAACCAGAGCGGTGGTATCAGGCAGCAGCGGCGGAGGTAGTGGGAAGCTGCATTTCTTCATTCAGTTCGGTGCTCCTTCGATCTGAGTTGGACCCCACCAGCGGTAATCCAATTCAGATATCGTTGGGTGAAAACGTTGGGTGTGTGTGCAGTGTGCACATATAGCGTATGGGCATCTGTATTGCTATGACATTTGCGATGATAGGGATGGCGCTGTTGCGTGTGTATGGCTAGCTATAGCGTGTGTAAGACACTAGCATGTGTAGCATATTATGGCTATTGCGTGTATATCTTCAGCGTGTGTACGGATAGTTATAGCTTGTGTGTGGATAGCTGTTGCGTGTGTAATGATTAGTTATAGCGTATGTATGGATAGTAATAGCACATGGTTGGATAGCTTATGCGTGTGTATAGATAGTTGTATCGGATGTATGGAAAGGAATAGCGTGTGTATGGATAGCTATAGCTACAGCGTGTGTATGAATAGTTTTAACGCGTGTTTAGATAGTTATAGCATGTGTGTGAATAACTATAGCGGGTGTTTATCGAAGATTATTATTGTCATTGAAAATATTAAAACGTCTTAACGAACACAGTTGTGAATTTGATTTTACAGCAGCGATTTTAACTTCTTCAGCCAGTCTTTATTCATCGAGGAAAAATTACTACCTATGAATGATCAACACTTATTTACTAGAAATTTGATTTAGATCAAAACGGGTTCTTTTGAGTATCATAAGTTATTGGTAAAAAGAGTTGCAAGTTTTCTCAATGAGCATTCAATAAATTTTCGTTTTTGTTTCTCGGTGCGCGGTTTTGATTTTGTTTCTCGCACACAGAGAAAGAAACAAACTTGTCGCTATCGTGAAAAATAACAAAACAATTAGAAATGCTCTGAATCACAACTGAAGAAGTTAAGATATTTTCCTGTCACTCGCCCAAACCTTGATAACAACTACCGAAAAACGTGTGATTGAGCTCTTGCTATATTGAGTTATTGAACCAAACGTTTTTTTCTTTTCAAATACATGAAGTTATATGCTGGGCTGGAACTAACCTAGCATGAGTTTTATAGATTAAATGTCAAACAATTTTTAAATTTAAAATTTTCGTTTGAATCGTTCTGGGCTCCAATTTCAGATAGTTTCGTAAAGTTTGCTTTTTGCTTGGATAGGAAAATTTTACCAATTCGCTCAATTAAATGATTGTCTTGGTAGTGCAGCAAACAAAGGGTTGATTCGAATATGTATGAAATGACAGCGATTAAATGAAAGATATCCATTCTTTTAGTATATATTATTATTTATAACGTTTTAACGTCTCAGCATCCAGAAATGCACTGTTAGATAAACTTGCAGCAAATACTAGAGTTGCAATTCTCTCTATTATTTGTTTTAATGGAATATAAGAATACCGTAGTCCAACGTCATGCGGTCGTGTCTTGAATACCACCCTCCTACTTTTTTTATTCACACTATTGTACTATTGAAAATAGTCAAGCCTTGTCAAAACGAAAAATTCGACCTCTGATTGGTCGTTATATGATTGCTTCCCAAGCACGGTCGACAGAATCATATACCTTGCAATTAAAAACATGCTGTTTGGCCTATATAAGAGCCTGTTTTAGCCGAAGCCGCTCATAATAGTTCTAGACAGCGACAACAGCAGTCGTCCTTCCTTAGCAGCAGCACTAGCCCTGTGGTTGGTCACCACGTCTCAGGAGCAGCGCGGTTTTTCTCAGCGTGTGTCTCAAGAATGCCATTATTCCCCCCCCCCCCCCCGTGTTGGGGCAGCATGAAGATTGCCATCAGGAAATCCAATTTTGGAAATCAAAATGCCTTTTTCAAGGCAAATAAACAAGTCATTGAAAGTTAATAATTTTTGACAACGCAAGCAAGATTCTGTGTTGGATCCTAGCAAGTTAAATTTGTCGCACCCGTCTAATTTACTGAACGTGAAATAGCTTCCACAGTGAATGTTGTCCGTGTATCTTAATTCCCCACTGTTAGGGCAGCTCAAAGGTTGTGATCAGCAACCGATTTTGAACCGCAAAATACCTTTTTCAAGGCAATAAACAAATAATTGAGAGTTAATAATTTTTTGGCATCAACACAAGCAGACATTCTGTGAGGGATGCAATCAAATTCTGTTGTAATTGTCTAATTTTTACTTTATTTAGTATCCCCACTGTAGGAACAGCGCAAAGGCTGCGATCAGCATAACCGACTTTGAATAACAAACTGCCCTGTTAGAACGCGTTCACAAAGACAGTTAGGCCGTTTATATACTGGCGCGTTCTGCGTTGCAAAGACGTTTCGCCTTGCCGTGGGCTAATGTACATTTTATTACTCTGACTGTTGAAACTTGTTTGCGCCGTAAAGAGTTTGTTCTTTGCCTGTTCAGTGAGGTCGTATTAATATGTGCAATCTGAAATTGAGTAGTACTTTAACTTCATTTGCACAGAATTTTCAATATTGCCAATGAGCGGTCAACATTTATTTGCTAGGAAGAGTGACTGACACGCAAGTAGCTTATCTTTCTTGTAAAAGTATTCTACTTCAACCTTGCAGTCGTGGCTTTGCACACAACCCTCCTGTGATTTTTTTCTGCTACCGGATTGTAAACACTTGTAATTTGCACAAATTTCAGCCAAACTTGTATCCGATTCCTGTTTGCTCACCCGTAACACGCATAAATTTGCACTAAGAAAAATGGCGGCAACTCGTTCATGAGAATGACAGCGGTATTGCCGAAACACGGCAACGAGTAAAATTTGTGCCGAGATACCAGTAATGTTTTTGCTGACCTCGGCATCAACAATGTTTAACGATAAATTCGGCAAAAAATAGAGACGAGATTCGTCAAGCTTAGTTTTTTGGACGAAGTCTCGGCAAAATGATCTGACAACTGTCGGCAACCGGCATTTTTATTTCTGAAATACCGGTTGAATCCAAAGTTGCCGAGTGAACTCGGATGTTTTTTTGCCGAGCTCGAGATCCAGTTTTAAGTGTGTACATTTTCAATAATTTGGCGAAATATTCATTTTGAAACAATTCCTGAGAATTTCTCAAGAACTTCATTTGAAATGTTTAAACTCCCATCGTGACGAGGTGCTTTCATATTTTTGAAAATTTTAATGATAGATTTAATCTCATTTAAGTTAGTTTCAATTAATTCTGCTTGTAAAAATTCCGGGGTAGAAATTTGATAACATTAACCCACTACTCACTCATTATATTTCGAGCTTTGAACACACTCAAACTACTGAGCAAGTCTTCGAATTTTCTGTTAATTGGTTGCAAGGAAGTAATCATCATTTTTAATTACTGGAATATGACAATGGCGATGGTGAAGCTTGCTCAGGCGATGTTAGAAGGTGCGTTAATAGTTTGGAGGCAATTGCCAGAAACCGAAGAAAAAAATCTCGTCTAACCACTGGTTTTTATATAAAAACGTAGTAATTACCATAAAATTCGCGCACTACTTGATGGCATGTTAGTACCTATTTGGATGCTTTTAAAAAAAATTAATCACTATTTATTGACATCCTGGTCACTAAAGTCACTACAGTTGCATTGTCTAACCGTTATGAACCCTGTACAAGGTATCATCAGTGCTACAATGCTCTGATCCATTCCCGCGGGAATTAAACTAAAATTTAAACTTTAATTGCAGTTTAACAAATAAACTTGAAATTTTTAACGATGGAACTATATAAAACGGTTGGAGAACAAACCGACATGTTACTATAGAGCTTATGCAAATTGTGCATGTTGCTGAGTAAGAAGAGTTTGAAGGTCATTTATCGAAAATGGATGGGTCTAGAAAATTACTTTCCAGGAATATTCTTCTACCTGGAACAAATTTTTTATTGAGTGTTGTTGCAGGGTTGCTGGTGACCGTCCACATCAAATGCATTGAAATAAATCCAATTCAGAAATCACTCCGTAAAAAATCCCAAGGCTTTAAAATTTTCCCTGATGACTTTTTAAATTCCCTGATATTCCCTGATTTCCCTGATCGAAAAACTAAATCCCTGATATTCCCTGATTCTCTCGGTTTTTCCCGGTAGTCGCCACCCTAATTTATGATTGGTAGGCGAAATTTTGACGGCAGCACTCCCCTGATGGCAACCGAGATTATCGGACAGCAATATCGAGTCGCAATATCAAAATATCGATAATATCAGATGCCCCAATATCGGTTACAAATATCGATATTGCGACGAGCAAATATCGATAATATCAAATATCGATAAAATATCAGCAACCCTAGCTACAATGCTTCGAATAAAACCTATGCTAAAAGGCATACGCCCTTTAAGAATGTAACTCATGGGTGTAAAAAATCAATCAATCTGTGAAAAATGCTCAGTTTGATAAGTCAAATACGTGTGCAAAGTTTCATTCAAATCAAAAATGGTCGATATTCGACCATAGGTCATTTGGCGCGATCTTGCTCATTTGCTTTGGTAATTGAAAAGAGAAGAAAACAAAAACAAATTAAAGCTAAAACAAGACAACAAGAGAAATGGGATTAGGATAGAGATGTCAGTTAGTTGGCTCGCACCAACGCGAACTCTCATATGCAATTGTCAACATGTGCGGGATGAAAATAGCAAAAATATTTCCTTCCCTTTTTCTCGCATGCAACGCGAAGTGCGAAATTTGTAGGGTTGCGTCAAATGTCTGTTGCCCGTGTTGCCAACTGCTTGAAATGTGGTTATTATTGGTTTTAGAACATGATGTCCGCGATAGCATGTAGCCGAGGTGATATCCGTTGACAGCTCGATTGTATGGGACATCAGGTAATATGGATGGTGATATGGCCTCGATAGCACGAATCAGAGTGAATAGATAGAGTGGCGCAGAGAGAAATTCAGTCAAAACAGCAACACGGTTTTTCTATGTATCCACCAAAATATTTTTCTGGTAGCCCCTTTTTGCGCAAGTTTCAGTTGACTTCAACGGTGTGTTGTTATTGTCAGAGTGAATAGATAGTTATTGTATTTAAATTTAAAACAAGTTCGTTTGATAAAGTTTGATAGAGATAGATAAAATGAAGTGCGTTTTGTGTAATAACAAAAAACAAAAAAAAGTAACGAATGTGAGTTTTTTTCGGTTCCCGAAGAATCCGATTGTGAGGAAACAGTGGATGGATTTTTGTTGTCTCCCAGCAGACTAAACAGCAGTTTAAACATTTTTGAAAGTTGCCACGACATCCAGAGAAAATGAATTGTACGATTTGTTACGTATAGACTGAGAATTCACGAGCCACGCAAAACCCGAGCTAATAAGTTTGACAGCCGTTCCATGGCAGTATAGCTTATGTTTCTTGCGTATAAAACATAAAAAATTGAAATTGAGGCAAATAAACTGTTATTTTTTCGTACTTGTGTCTAATTGTCACCAGCAAACGATTCAATCAAATAAACAAAATGAAAAAAAAATTCAATTTATCAATTTTTCCGACAAATCTAGCGAACAGCAATGTTTGTTTACTTTGCTCGTTAGGTACAGCGTTTGACGGTTCGTTTGGTTTGTCTGGTTTCAGACTCTGCGTCACTCTATCTATTCACTCTGGCACGAATCGCCTGATATCAGGTGACATGCGGTGTAGTGTGAACGGGGTATAACTCAGATAAAAGTGATTAAATTTGGTTTTTTTCTGAGAAAACGTGAAAAATAAAGAGCAAATCTGAGTACAGTGATGATTCGCTCGTTAGGTGTTCGTTAGTTGGGTGTTCGCTAGTTGGGCTGTCATCCAACTAAAAAGCACTCTAATGTCAAAATTCAACGTCATTCAAATGCATTTAAGGGGTCCGAAAAGTGAAAAAAATATTACTAAAATAATTTTGTTCAAAAAAAATGTAAACATGTTGTTGGATTGTTAATCCATTCAGCATTGATAAGTTTGTTTCTCAGCGCTATTAGCTGGACACTTCTGGCATAATCAACACTGTAAAAAATCGACACGTTACTGTCAAGTGGATTCCACTTACTTCTGTGCTAATAGATGAAACATTTCATATCTACGTGAAATACACTTGCGTTTCGGTTTACAGCACAAAATCAAGTGTCTTACACTTCGGTTTGCCATGTCATGCATACCAAAATCAATCATTTTACACTCAGGTTTCAATGCTTTCACACGTCAAATGCCAAAACACGTTGAAATAGCTTGGATTCCAATGAAAATGGATATGTGTCGACAAAATAATATGATTAGGTTCGTTTATTGACATTCATATGCAACGAGCATTAGGGATTAGCGTGCGATTTATTTTCAGTGAATCGTGTAATTTTGAAAGAACATGTTATACATTTACAACATTTTGTGTGTAATTTAGAGGTTTATTGTTCGGTTGTTCGTTAAGCAAGAAGTAGAGTAATGTGCTTGCGCTTTATCATTTGGCTTTTCGTTGGATTTTTTGTATGAAAAAGTAATGACCAAATACATAAAATATTTACTACAGCAGCAAGACAGATGAGCAAAGTTCATTTTCTTTGACATAGTTTTACCACATACTTAGACATACGTAACACTGGCGATTTTTTTTTGGTGCTCTTTGCCCCACATCACCCGGTACCAACACCAGTATAAACTGCTCGACGAAAATGAACGGAATTAATTTTCTTTATAGCGGCTCTACTCAAGCCCTCAACAAAATCCCTTACGAGACTGTCAAAAGTTGTTTACAAAATCAATGCTGCATTTTTCGAGTGGGAACGAGACAAATGCAGGGCTACGCAGGTACGCAACCTCCATAAACTACTCAAACAGAGGTTTATTTTACAGAGGTTGGTACTTTCGAGTAGTTCATTTCGTACCAACTTTTTTGGAAGATTTCTTCCTAGGTGTTACGTATGTCTTATGTATGTGATTTTATTCTTCATTTAAAAATCGAAGGGCAACGATATAAATTTTTAAAAACATCACGTTTTGCTCAGAAAATTACACTCTTTAACCTGGTATATAAAAGTCAGAAATCCGTGAGTAGCTAAACAACCCAATTCGTAAATGAATTAAACGACATACAAAATGGCAAAATGATATTGCGACATTCGCTGGCGATAATCACTGTTAGCTGCAACTGTTTATGTTCAGGAAAGTCCTCGCAATTTGAACTGAGGCTGTGTTAAATCTTGATGTTGGATTCTTATGGTTTTTCTGAAGCTCATTGGGAAGTCATCGAGGAATTCCTTTCATGTTCAAAGACAACATCAGACAACAGCCTCGCCATTTTGATTTCTGGGTATTTTCGCACGGAGAGTTCACGCGATACTTCATACTGTTTGACGTTGCCAAGATGACGTAGATGCTACGTGATAAAACATAGTATGCATGTGATTTTAACGTAGATGTTATGTTTGTCACATAAATCATGCAATCATGACAGAAAATGAATAAGTACAGGAAATTTCACGTAACAATATCGTGAAAAATATTTTGAGTGTAAGATATTAGCAGTTTTCGAGCAGCGGTATACATTTTTCAAAAAACATTCGGCATCACTGATTTTGATTGTCACAACAGGTCTTGCGCAAAATGCTAATAATGTTGTAAATCGCCAATTAATTTGTTGTTAAACTGATTGCTCATGAGTGAAAGCACAAAAAGTGATTTTGTATTCTGTGTTGTGTAGTTATTTAGATGACCCTTAGTTTTGATCATCCGGCATTGGGCGAGATGGAACAAATCATCTGCAGCCTGGAGCGTGGAACACTGATTCAGAAATTTTACCCACGGAGAAAACCAGATATGAAAACTTTGATGTTACAAAGAGAAACACACCAGGTAGTTTTATTAAATATATATATATATATATATATATATATATATATATATATATATATATATATATATATATATATATATATATATATATATATATATATATATATATATATATATATATATATATATATATATATATATATATATATATATATATATATATATATATATATATATATATATATATATATATATATATATATATATATATATATATATATATATATATATATATATATATATATATATATATATATATATATATATATATATATATATATATATATATATATATATATATATATATATATATATATATATATATATATATATATATATATATATATATATATATATATATATATATATATATATATATATATATATATATATATATATATATATATATATATATATATATATATATATATATATATATATATATATATATATATATATATATATATATATATATATATATATATATATATATATATATATATATATGTATATATATCATGTTAAGGTTACTTGGTCACCACCTGGGCAGAGCAATAGAGCTGATTTCGAAGGGGCATTTGAACTTCGCGAAGTAAAGGAAATTCGCATTGGGAGAGGTTCCAAAGATTTCGAAAAATGGACAGAGGAAGCAAAAAAAGTCGAGCACCGAAAATGCTTTATTATATTTTACGGCAACGAATTCAAACTACGCTCTCTGTCGGTTGTAGGTATGCTGGTGATTATCAAATTACAATATACCATACTTAATTTAATTTAATGTTTTCTAGCGCTCTCGGAAAGAGAATGTGAAATGTGGATCAAAGGTCTTAAGCACATGGTAGCAGATGCTGTCAATGCTCCCTATTGGTTGAAAGTAGAACGTTGGCTGAGAAAGGAATTTTATGCAATGGAAAATTCGCGTGATACTGTGAGTTTGAAGGAACTCAAATCTTTTTTTCCAAAAGTCAACTATAAAATGACAACAGCTAAACTGAGTGAAGTTTTTCATGAAGTAGATACTCGCCGGCGCAACGAGCTAGGATTTGATGATTTTGCTCGGCTCTATCAAAAAATAATGGCTGCTCAAAGGGGCATACAGGAATATATTGGAATTAATGTACAGACAATAACATCAAAGGAATTTCAAAAGTTTCTAAATGAAAAACAAAATGATCCTTTAACAAATGAGTTAGAAGTTTCAAGTATCATTCGCGAATATGTGCAAGATCCAATCCGAGACGTTCAGGAACCATATTTAAAAATACAAGAGGTATGTTTCCAATATGTTATTGGCACGGCATAATGCAATTGAATGTATAAAGTCCAAACATGCTATATTTTTGCGCAAAAAGCAGCGGATAGTAGTTTATGTAGCCGAGCTTAACAAACGGTCTTTTACCATTCGGATTTGCAGGAGTTTTGGGCTAACATCTAACATTGTCAGTTCGCGTCTTGCTCTTTCGAAAACTGCTGATGTTTACAGTGTGATGCACGTTGATTATTAGTAGTTGCGTTCATTTTCATACATACATTTTTCGTAAACATAAATATTTTCGTTTGATAACGTTATAAAATGCGGTATATTTTTCCAAGTCTGTCATATTTTTAGTTCGCTTATTTTCCGCTTCTCCAGCTGCACACACTGTCTGCCTTTAGTGGACACTCACGAATTACATCTTTTGAATATGTTATGACTAAATGTGGTGCTCAAAAATGAGCTCACACAAAAAGTCTACAACATGGGCTATACATTTATGCTCTACAGCATCGATAACTCTAACAAAACGAAACCTATGTTTATCACTGAAAGTTCAGGTAAATTTTTCTAGGACTTTAAATTTGCAAGCCCAGGAGGAGTTTGCTTCGGTTTTTCCGTGGCACTTTTTGTTTTGGTTGTATAATTCATTCCGCTTTGGAAAATCTTGGGACCTTTCCGGGTAGCCTAGGAGAGAAAATATGTTTCCTCTTTCTAGACTTTCCAAGATTGGCGTAAGATGTTTCTGCTGGCAAATCGTCAGAATCGGTTTCATCAGAGGACAACAGATCAGAGGGGTTCGATGTAGAAGTGGTCGTGGTCTTTTTGAGCATATCAGCGTAAGACCGTTTAGGAGACCGTTTTAATTTATCCTTGCGCTGCATGTACACCGCGCATGCGGAAAGCTCATGCTGATTCTCCCCGCAGTGGATACATTTTCCAGTATTCGCACTACAAGAATCCTCAGCATTGTTCTCTCCACACTTACCGTACCGTGCCTTATTGCAGCAGTAGGCGGCTGTGTGACCTAACTGCTTGCAATTGGTGCAGTTCATTAAACGAGCTACAAATGAGCGCACAGGAAGACGAGCCCGATGGATCAAGACGTGGCTTGGCAATGCAGACCCGGCAAACGTAACACGAAACGAATCTGAAGGAGAATATGCTTTTTTATCGCCGACGAGCGACACAGACCGCTATTACTTACTTACTTTACTTTTATGGCAACAGATCGCAATTGCTTACAGTCGATAATTTTAACCTCAGGAAGGCTGCCGTTCTTGAAGCAGCCAACGGCATCCTTCAGGAGGCACTCGACGGACAGACTCGGATCGGTCACAACACCGTCTTCCGCGATACTGTACTGCTACAGTGGTGGAAAAAATAATAGGTGTGAGCATTGCTTATAAAGTCACCTGCATTTTAACCTATCATGTATAAGGCATATTTGAACGCAATATCTGTGTGAGATTGCTTACACCCTGGGCTTGGTGGTTGAGCTCCAATCTTGGGTTCTTATAGCTTTACAGAACCCTTCAAGATAGAGCTACAAAGTTGTTTCAGCTTTCAGGGCGCGTGCTTCCGGGTGGCGGCTGGGAGCTAAGGGAGATCATGACAGTCAAATACCTATGTTGTAGCCTTCCTACTCTGATCTTCATACAGTCCCGCAAATGGCAGTCAGCCATTATCCTTCCTTAAATATCGGGGTTGGATAGACTTGGCTCCAACTGCCCCACCATCTACCGCAAAATGAAAATAAAAATTATCTGTGCGAGATTGCTTACATTATGAGCAATGAACAGGAAAATGCTATCTGTCAAAATCCATGGTATTTTGGAAAAAAAGTTTTATTGACTAATATTTTAGGTGGGAAAAATAATAGGTGTAAAGTAAACTATACATCGTGACATGACTGTCAATACAATTGCTTATTAAAAATAATCGATTTACGGTTTTTTGTGAGTGGAAACAGTAAGTCTATATTGATAAACTTATATTTCATAACTTAGATTTATAATTTTGCTTTTTGTTTACCGATAAAGAGTCACTGTAAACATTTCAGCCCTAATACAACATGGCTGATCAAAAACTACAAAATGAAGGTGAAACTTTAAAAAAATATCAAAAACCATTGACTGCTTACAGAATATAGTTAAAAAAATCTGTTAAATGCCAGAAGAAATCAGAAACTCGAGGGTGAAAAAAACTAGTTCTAGGAATGCCCGCCGAGTACTGAAATTCGTAAAAAAATGCATTCCTCACATCTGTAGCCATCGCACATAAGACGGTCTCCGTATAAAGGAGTGGCCAAAATTAACAAAATGCGAATTTCATATTTAAGAAGTTTTGAACACATGATTTGGTAGTTTTTTATCTATATCTATATTTTATCTATATATCACACCAATTTGGTCCAGAACACAATGAGAATGCGTAAAATTAGTATAATTATTCGTTTGTATACACTGATGAGGTTTTTGTTTTATTGTTTCGAAAAAAAAACTGAGTTATGCCTCAATTCACGTGGTTTATGGACAGCCCCTTGTCACTACAATTCTGATATTGACTGATACTGAAAAATATAACTTGTTTCTTCCATGTCCCAAACGGGATTAATTTATTAAAACTTAACTTAACTCTAAGTCACTTCTTAGGGACCATACTTAAATGACGTAGCATTTATGGGGGGAGGGGGGATATAATCATTTTGTGACCAGCTGTGACAAAGGATAGGGGAGGGGGGGGTTGTAGTAAAATCAACGTAGCATTTTTTTAAAGACTGATTTTTCTGCAGGGAACATGTATACTAAAAATACACTAAAACATTGCACAAAGTATTGCAGGGAGATCTGTCGAAATGTTTTTATCTGTGGCATTCTAAAATCTTCTAAAAGCTCTGCTACATAAACAATCACTTGGATTTCCAAACACACAATCTGTTTTGAATACAAAAATCGTTGATTTTTTGTAGCTTTTAAAAAACCGCGTTAATTCAAAAATCCGCGTAAAAAAATCCGCGTTAATTCAAAAATCCGCCGAAAAAAACCTGACCGTACTTGTATTTTTGTACGTTTTTTCAGAAGTGGAGGGGGGGGGGAGTTTATCGAATGCTACGTTTTTTTTTCAAGGGGGGTTTAGTTTTTGTGACCAAATGCTACGAGGGGGGAGGGGGGGCTTAAAAATCGTGAAAAAATGCTACGTCATTTAAGTATGTTCCCTTAATCTCTAACTTTTACCCAATACATTCTAAACTTTCTCCTACAGTGTATTAGTCTGAATAATCTTGCTTTATCTAACTAGGCGTGGCCAACGGCAATAATTTGTCATGGTATGGACTTGTGTAGTGGTAGCTTGAATGCGTCCAATTCTCACGAACTGAAAACTGGCACTTGGAAAATATATCCATATTCATAACAAAGTGCGACCACTTTCAAGATTCGGACTAACCCCGTTCGAGCTATTAGTAGGATGGAAATTTAGGGGTACTTTTCCATGCTTGTGGACCGCAGATTCACAATACAGTGTCGATCGTGATGATGTAAGAGAGAATGATGCATATTCGAAATTAGAAAGCAAGCAGTATGCGGACGCTAAACGAGGGGCCAAAACATCAGACTTGAATATTGGAGATGTAGTATTCTTGGCTCAACACAAAAGATTCAAGTCCGATTCTACGTTTTGGAATGAAAAATCTGCCATCGTGGCAAGAGAAAGAGCAAAAATTGTTGTGCAAAGCGAAAGGGGTGTGCTGTATTCACGGAATGTACAAGATGCCAAGAGAACATTGGAAAATTTCGCGGAGAATTTTGACAATCGGACAAGTGATTGTTCACAAAATGAAGGACCTGCAGAACCAGACCATGGAAACCGTGCTATAGTTTTTGATGGTCAAACAGTCAAAAAAGCTCAAGAACTTGCACTCGAACACCATGACATAGTCGACGAAGCTGAAGCTAATAGACCGAGAAGAAAGACAAGAAAATCTAAACGATTTGATAATATGCTTTTGTACAACATTTTCGAGTAGAAGTTGAAGTGGAGACTCTTATATTTCTTACCTTCGCAATTTCCTGTGAACAGGATGGTTGGGTCTCCTACGAAAGGCAGAAAATCAAATGGCAGAATCACGAAAGGCAGAATCACGAACAGCAGAATTACGAAAGGCAGAATATTTCATAAGGCAGAATAACGAATAGCAGAATCAAAATATGATCTATTTTCTCTTTAACAACACACATTCGCGGCCTTTGGCCGACTCTATTGTCCAGGTGCATGCTGTCCTTACTCGCTACCGCTCGTTTGGACTTAACTAAGGGATAGAAAACCTGTTTGAATAATCCTAGAAAACCAGTAGATCAGTTGTTTGTATGCGAGAGGCCGCCGCTTCCGACGGCGGGTCGGCGGCCGGCTTGGACCGCGGGAACCACGGCGGCTTTGTGCCGCCTCGGTTCCTTGCCCTCGATTATGCGTCGTCGCCGCATGAATTGTTTTATGTTAATTATAACCAACAAGCCGTTGAGACTAGTGTAAGTTATACCTAACATCGAAAAATTACTCTCCACGATGCCGTGAGAGTCTTAAGAACCTAAGTCAAACCAGTTTGCGCGTTCGGATCTAATAATCAGGCTTGATTTGCACCTCCCATCAATACTGGTCATTTCTGTGTGACCAGTTATTATGTCTGGTTACCAAATAATATTAAATAATAGATGTAGAGGAGCAGCTTTGATACCGTGACCAGGATTCGCACCAATTTGCCATCACGCACTTGGCTATCGTGAGTCAGGTTCTGCTACCAGTGATTCTGCCTTTCGTTCCTTTCGAAGTTCTGCCTTTTGAAATATTCTGCCTTGTGTGAACGGTCATAGAGTTCTGCCTTTCATGATTCTGCCTTTCGTGATTCTGCCTTCTGTGGCGAACCCGGATGGTTAAACAATTGGTGAAACTGGAACCAAAAGACCAACTAGAAAGACGCGAAACAGTGTTTCAGGTTTTTTTTTAAGAGTAGAGGTGGAGTGGAATGTAGAATGTATTGGAGTTAGCGATAAATAAAAATGCAATACCCTTTAAAAACAAAAATAAAATGTAAATTTAAATTCTTGTTATTCAGAATTTAGCCCTTTTGAAATGTTACTCGTGTTTTTGTTTGACGTCTTCTCGACGGCTCACGGAGGGGAAATCGTTTTCGTGACGCTGATTGGGTGAAATGATAATCGATGCTTGGTGGTTGTTGAAGGTTTGTGTATGGTATAAATAAGAGCTACCTGCACTTGCGTGCTCATTCTTGAGACAAATTTCGAGTGAGACACAACATCCCATTGAAGAAGCAGTACATTCCAGATGGATCCAGAAGAACAGCAGCAGCGAGAAAAGAAGACCGGCAAATGTGTCAGGTCGTTAGCTGCGAATCACGACAGTACGTGCACGGTATTTACAATCAATCAGGCGGTTCCGGATGGGTTTAGACGTCACCTTCATTTCAAGTTCCGTTCCGATGCACAATGGTCGGAAAATTAAGATTTACGGCCAAAATTATTTTTTTGTTGTCAAATTGTCGGTTTTCTACTGTAAATGATTTTTTCATATGAGAAAGTATTGTGTAGCCTGACACTATAAGGTTACCACAATCCCAAATTTCTAACGACTTTCCAACAGACCCGGAAAATATATTCCCACGGGCTGGATCGTCAAAACATCTTCATTGGCAACAAATGATTTCCCACACAAGTGCTGCATATGATACTGACCATATGCAAAGCACTTAAGAAATCCTACCAAGTCAGTCAAATTCCTAAAACCATGTTTCACCACAAATCCTGATTCCCATGCCTACATGCCAACCACTTGAGAATTAACCAAGTTGCATGTAGTCATATGAGATACAACCCAAACCTTACTCAACCCGATTTTTCGTCACCTCATGAATTCCAAAGCGCTGCAAGCAAAGCTAGCAGCGTGCACCTTTTCTCATGACCCCACCTCTTTCTATTTCCACACCTAAGCCGGAGTCGCATACAGCTAAGCAGAAAAGCGACTCCGCAATTATATTGAAACAGTGCAGATTGTTATACGCCTACGCGTATGCAATCAGAGCTTTGAAAAATCCTTTTCTAAAAAGACGCTTGAACGTTTTCTCGTTCAGTTACATGCTTTCCTTTTTGTGCGATCCTTCGCTCATTTTCAACTTGTATCTGCAGCATGTCCAATTTCAAAGAACGGTTTAAAGCAGAGCGAATGTGGAACGAGCTGCGGGCAACGTTTGCTTCCGCAAAAGGACCGCCGCTTTGTCTTTCATGTCCGTCATAAAACCGTCTGCCGGCATTCACATACCACTTTTCGTTTGCGTTCATGATCGACCGAAAAAACAGTCAATCAGTCTTCAATATTCACGAATATGCAACAGGCTGCGTGCGTTGTTTCCGCAAAAGGAGCACGGCCTCGGTATTCAAGGCCGTTCGGGAAACTTCGTACAACGTTCTGTCTGCATTACCATTCCGTTCTTCGTTTATGTTCATGATCGACCGAAAAAACAGTCAATCAATCTAAAGCATTCTTACGTTTGAGGCGTAGCGAGAGAACTCCGAAACGATGCTTAACATTCGCATTGTTGTCAAAATTACGATTTGTGGTTGGAATAAGTTTTAAATATATATATTTTAAATAAATAGCTCGCAACGTTTGTATCCGTTGTTTTTTCATAGAGTGAAAGTGGTACATGCTACATGGCCGTCGTATCCAAATTCAATTACGTTTTAATACAAAATTCCAATTCTTTTGATCGTCTCGTTTTGTTGCATGCTCTGCACTGCATTAGTGCAGTTGAATCTATGAAATTCAATAATCAAAGTAAATTGATTAACAGCATTTAAAGAAAAATCAACCACTCGTGCTCGCAACAACACAATTAGGTGGGTATATACCGTAAAACGGGGTAACATTGATCAGTTTTTTCACTTTTTCGTGAGTACGCTGGGGGTTTTTTTTCCGCGGGTTTTTTTATGTGGTTTTTTATACGCGATTTTCACAATAACGCGGATTATTTTTACGCGGTTTTTTTTTGACATAACGCGGATTACACTGTGCTACAAAAGAAAATAAAATGCAAGAACTTCTGAAGTGACCTAGTGTAGGTTATAGGTCTTGTTGAGTGTAACATACTATTTGTCACATACAGGTAAAATTTGAAAAAAAATATAAATCATCTTATTTTATTAATTATGAATCATCTTATTTATTTTAAAACTATTCATCACATATAGGTAAACTGCTTAAACATATTTATATTTTTCAAAGTTTCTATTTTTCGCCTATCCAAAACAGCCAAAATATAAAAAATTGGTTGGAAAATAACCGAATTAAACATAAAAATGTAAGCTAAGGTAAAAAGCAGGTTTTTGACCTTAACTTATAATTTTTGGGGTTTTTTGAAAAACTTGAAGTAAACGCGCAAGTGACTTAAACTATAACCTGTTATATACTGATAGTTTAGTTATTTAAATTAAACATGTAAAAATAACAAATTGTACTAAAACCAATCGATGCGAGAGACTTCTCGCTCTCGGTAAATGATAGCATGAAAAGACCGAATATAAGAGCTTTCTGATTTGAGCCGTGAACGAGTACGTACGGAGACAATTAAGAAGATTAAATCTAAAGATAGTTTTTAATAACTGATTGAAGAAGACCAGACTTATACTAAGTAAAAGCCTATTGGCTGATAAATTAGATCATTGATCTAATATAACCCACACTAAGTCACATCAAAAGTTCTTGCATTTTTTTTTATCATTTGTATCTCCGTGAAATAATTGTACGACAGAAGCCAAAAATACTGGTTTTCTAAAAAATATATATAACTTAGCCAAATATCAACCGATTTTCACCAAAATACTTTCATTTGATTCGGAATTGAAAATACTTTCAAAATTATAGTATATTTTATCCCCTTCTAAAACTGCTTAAATATTAAAAATCGGTTGATAAATGACTGAGTTAAAAAATATTATATGCGCTGAGGTCCAGAAAACCGTATTTTGACCCTAACTTCAGATTTTGAGGGTGTTTGTAAAATTTCTAGTATAAGCGAATGTTATACTCAACAAGACCTACAACCTACAATAGGTTACTTCAGAAGTTCTAAATCGCTGTAGCACAGTGACGATTATTATTACGCGAAATAAGTTCAGTATAAGTGAATCCAATAAAGTAAAAATCAATCGTATGGTTCATGACAATAAGATATTCTGTTTTAATAATCTAAATAATTCATATTTTTAATATATTTGCTGTTATTATCAAAAATAGGCAATTTCCGTTGATTCGGGAAGAAGAAACAAAAATACATTAATAATTTTACAACGATACGAGTCAGGGTCGTTGCAATTTACTTCCGAAACGAAAGCTTAAACATGTAGCAAAATTATTATAAAAAAGTTATTGTCATGTTCTTCAATGAATTTTCATTTTAGAAGCACTAAAAACTTATTTTGTGTGTTTCGTTACCATTTTTATATCATTTTTCAAGTTTATATTTACTTACGTGCCATTATTTTTAATCGGATCTTATTATTGAATGGAGTTTTTTAAAATTACGCGGTTTTTTATACGCGGATTTTTTCAACGCGGTACAACCAACCGCGTAAAAAAAACCCCTGTGTATTTATATATTTTACAACTGAAATTACAGTTGTCATATTTTTAGTACTAGTAGTATTGGCATCCTTAGAACTTGAGAAGTTAGTTTTTAAAGCCCTTCGAAAATCTTGAACATTAAAACATTTGTTTTTCGTCGTTGTTTCCTTATTTGGGGTAACTTTGATCGGTGTCAATTTTGAATTGTTTTGAAACTTTTTTGAACTAAAAATGTCAGATATTGCTTTGATAACATGTTTAGAGACGCTTTCCGGATTGACATCACGTTCTCCTTGACTGCTCTCATTGCGGAGGATAGTCCTGTCCTTGCACCTAGCCGCGGCATACTGCGAGTCATTTTTATGCCATATGTAATTTCACCTTTCGATGATGAAAAACGTAAACGTTGCGAAATGTGCCAGAAGTATTTTGTAAGTCAGCAATCGTTGTAAAATGTTTGTGTTCAGAAAACGTATGTTGATCATATATGCAAGGCCTTTCCAACAACGGAAGTATCAATAGGCCAGCTCTAGCCTCTTACGTTCTATGCTCTAGCCAAGGCAGCATCCTGGCGTAGACCAGGATGATGTCTGGTTAGAGCATAAAACTGGACTTTCTCAACATATATAAATTAATTAATTATAAATGTCATAGATTTCCATAAATTTTTTTCTAGTTGATTGAGAAAATTAGATAACGGATTTGGAAAACATGTCAATGAATACGAAATGTTTAACATTCGACTAGTATAAAGTGCTTTCTTGGCACTTACTGAGAGTAAGAAATATAACGATCAAATTGATTTTAAAATTTGGTTATCAAAACAATAAAAAATTTCAAACAATGCAATATTGTTCAGATCTCGAATGACACAAGACTAAGATGTTTTACTCAAATTTAGCAAAAGTAATCACGGGGCAGTTTTATTTCAACTATTAATGAGAAGGGTAAAACTGATCAATGTTACCCCGCTGATCAATGATACCCCGTTTTACGGTACAAAATATTGATTAGAAAATATGATTTCTTTTACACCTTCACGAAAAACTGTGAGGCTAAAAACATACTGGCGCGGCCTGCGCTGCGTAGGCGGTTCGCCCTACCGTGTGTTAATGAACAGCCTTTAGTATATTTGTACATTAAATCTAAAGGCCATCCACCTCAGATGCAAAGCACACAATTAGGAAATAGTAAATCACGTGTGTTAATTGCCGCGCAAGCGACCAAAAGTTATTTCATTCTTAACTACCCGCCTTCGGTGCCGACTTCGCCGGCCCGCAACTCAGCGAAGCTGTAGAAACGGTACCAACTGCCCTATTCACTTTGTGCCTTGAACGTATACATAATGAAAGATTGAACGAAATAAACGAGCGCTGCCATAGCGAATGACCGCCACCTAGGAACTAAAAAATGTTCAATTCCACTTTGACTGCTCTTTCTCCGGGCGATCGCTGTACTATGCCGAGCAGACAAGTTGACTGCGGAAAGCGATCGCATTCGTTTTTAACAGTCAACTTGCGATCCTTTACAAAGCACTGGTTGTCCAACTTAGATGAAGCCAAAGCTCGTTTGATACCTTCATTTTGTCGCTCTACAGCTCCATTGGATTGCGGACTCAATGGAATCGATTTTCTAATCTTTATTCCTTTGGCTTCCCATGTCGCTACAAACTTATTGCGTTGAAAAGGTGGACCATTGTCACTTTGGATAACAAAAGGTCGTCCCCATGTCGTAAAAATTTTGTTGATTGCTTCGTTTGTGCTCTCCGAATGCGAATACGTGTCTACGATTACCAAAAATTCTCCATGACCAAATTCTTTGTCTGTAAAAAAAATCGATTTGGAGAATTTGCCAAGGGCCATTCGGAAGTTCTCGGCTACTCAATGGAATGGGTGGATTTTTTCTGGATAGACGAAGGCATGTTTCACAGTGCTTCAAAAACATTTCCACTTCTTTGGACATCCCCGGCCACCAGAAACATTCTCGCAGTATTCGTTTTGTTGAACCTATTCCCACATGACCTTGATGTGCAGACTGAATTGCTTTTTTCGCAAGGAACTTGTTGTTACAGAAATCTCGATTTTGAACCCGCAAAATCCGCGCCACGGGGTTTGAAGATCCGCGCCGTGAGAACTAAATCCGAGCCGAAAAAAAACTATTAAAAATTATTGATTTAAGCATGGTTTCTACAAGCATCGTAGCGCCTTGCAGTCCTCAGAAGAGTTTTTCCTGCAATTATCGTGTATCGATATATTTATAAGAGCAAACTGAACATTTCTAGAGAATAAGTTTAGTAACGTGGATTATTCCATACAAATCGTATGGAAACTAAGCCTTGGAGCTGACTTAATTTTTCGTCCCACGCTAATGTATAGCTTATTTGTGTTGAGAACATTTGAATTTTGTTTTTTTTTTTGTCAAAAACTTTTGAACATGAACTTTGGAAACTAAACAGGGTGGCGAAAAAGATTTTGAAAGCAATTTTGCTGATTTTCCCTGATGTTCCCTGAATTACATATGGGTCATTCCATGTCAAGTGATCAGGCAACGATGCAACGACCCTCTCCGATTCACTTCAAAATGAATAAAATGACTTGTTTTAGATCGAAACTGAAAAATCCAGAGTTTTAAGTCAATCGGGCGACCCCCTCTAATTGCGGGGCCCTCCATTTTTGTATTTCCTAACAAAAAATATTACATGTTTTGGAAAAACATCATATCTCAGAGACACATATTAGACACTCTTTTAAAAGGTTGTTAAATTTACAATCAAATGGCATCATCAGATTTTGCAAACAGTGTTGCCAATATTGATATTTTTACGTTTAAAAACTTTAACTTCGTTTATCTCAAAACACCCCCAAATTTTAATTCGCAAGATAGAATGATGGATCAGGAAACAGGTGTAGCATTCAGTATAAATGTTACAAGCATTAGGTATAGTTAACATTCATTATTTCCTTGTTGTAGATACTGGTGAGTTGGATCATTTAGCTGAAGAATTGGAAACTCCGCATGAGCTGAGTAAGAGGATTCTTAAAACTATATTCTTTACAACATGAAAATGTTGGAAATGAAATGATTAGCTTACTTCAGCGATGTCATAATTGTTTTGGTTCATTGGAAATTGTTTTGAACCTATTTTAATACAAGTAGTATTATACTATAATAGTAAAGACACAGCTGGTTTGCCTTAACACGGTTTTGCAATCTCTTGGGCAATCACCCATTAGTGAGTCGAAGGTCAAACGATCGAATAAATACAGTGGAGAAAAAATGCTCAAGGCATCAAAAGCTTTTAAAAATTCTTTTGAGGCTGTTTCTAGTCAGCAAAATGAAGGTATAGAAAGTGCTGGAGAGGAAATGGTTCGGCTCCTCAAAGAAAAATTTCGAATTTGCAATAAAACGAGCGATAAAATCTGCCAGTTGTCAGTGCTGCCAGGTTCGATTCAGTTTAATCTGTTCCAGGGATCTGAGGAATGCATTCGGCGACACCTCAAGCTGACGCTACTATTTTAATGAAGACTGATCGAGTACCTATTTCAATTTAACTCCAAAAGTTAAACAAAATTCGTCACGTACTACGAAAATCAAACGTTAGTTCCTGACAAACTTGTTAAATAAATATAATTTATGAAACGCACGTTGTTCTTTAATGACTGTTAATTCAGGTACCATCAAGCAGAATATGAGAAACCAGTTTTTGAGATTCGAAGCTGTGATTTAATTTGGGATGCGTTTTAATAAGGCTTATCGCATTTGTAGTCGTATTGTTGGAATTTACCGAGCTCGTTATCTTAAAAGTTGAATATCTCCGCAACAGCGCATATTGCATTTTGTAGATAGGTGATTCTTATGTAAAATTCTCCGCTGAACACATCGGTGACATCAGATTTAAAAAAAATGGGGGTGTTTTGAGATAAACGAAGTTTTAGTTTTAAACGTAAAAATATCAATATTGGCAACCCTGTTTCTGATGATGCCATTCGATTGTAAATTTAATAACCTTTGAAAAGAATATCTAATATTGTCTGTAGCACTTACGGTCTCTGAGATATGATGTTTTTCCAAAACATGGAAAATAATTTTTTGTCAAAAAATACAAAAATGGAGAGCCCCGCAATTGGAGAGGGGTTGTCCGATTGATCCAAAACTCTGGATTTTACAATTTCCACATAAAACAAGTCATTTTATTCTTTTTGAAGTGAATCGGAGAGGGTCGTTGCATCGTTGCCTGATCACTTGACATGGAATGACGCATATAACATCAATTTCCTTGATATTTTTCAGCATTCGACACAAAAAAAGTGCAACGTAGATTAACGCAACTCTGAAATCCCAGCGAAAAATGTGTTCAATTTGATATGAAACCGAACCGTAGAGGTCGCGAATTAACCTTTTACACTAAAAAATCATTTTTTGCCCTAGAGAGTCGTTCAAAAAATAATCGCGTTTCGGTTGAAAAAAATTCAATTTTTCCTGATGTTCCCTGATTTCCCTGATCGAAAAATGGATTCCCTGACATTTCCTGATTTTCCAGGTTTTCGACACCCTGCTAAAGTTCATTGTAAATCAAAACCCTTACTGCGCCGATGTTTAGGAATAATGCTGAAAAAAAAAAGTTCGAAAAACCATATTTATAAATGCTAAATGTTCGTATCACTGATTTTTTCTCTCCTATCCTCATTTATTTATTTATTTCGTCAATCATATATGTAGACTGGTTACAATAATTTCTAAACTATACACGAACATAAATCAAATTAATTTTGTGTCCTCAGCCTCAAGGACTTCAGCGTTGTTAAACTCGCTCGCAAAAAGCATGCGATACTCCAAGTGGCGTTCTCGCCGCTACCAAAATCTCACACTAGAGATACTCCTGTCGCACTGTTTCTCGTTCTCTTTTACTTTTTTCATTTCACACTACCGAGCGTTGCTGCTTGCGAGTTTTCTCGCACACACTCTCGCTCGTGTACTTTCCCACTCGCGTGTACCTCCCTTTCTCGCGAGCACAACCAGCGGAGGTGATTGTCAAGACCGTCAAGACGCATTATGACGATACGGAGTGACAAGGCACGACGAAGCAGAGTGGCAAAAAGAATATTTCGACGAGTAGGCAGGGATGCCACATATACAGATTTATCAGTACTTATACAGATTTTTTGTGTGTTTTTCATACAGATATCTGTATATACAAATTACAGATTTTCTAGAAATAGTACAGAACTATACAGTTTTTTTTTGGTTTTCATGAGGTCGCGAAATAAACTTCTCGACATAGGTAGTTGAAAATCGAAAATGAACTCAAATGCTATCGAGCGTGTTGGAGTTTTCATTATATTTATATGTTACGCGTTCCTGAGATTCGAAATACAGATAAAAATGTGGCATCACTGCGAGTAGGTATTCCGATACCCTACACGTTCAAGCATGCGATTTATCACCCCACTTTCGGCTGTCGGTGCACGATACAAAACTACTTGGCATCAGTTCAGCGATTGACAAACCGCATGCGTGAGTCGGTGAACGAAGCATTTTCGTATTCGGGCACATTTTTTCAAGCACTCCTAGTCAAGTACTCTTATTCGAGTACTCGCGTACTCGGCGTGAGTAAAAAGATAGAAGAGAATTTGCGAGCGGTTGTATGCTGGCTGCTGCTCTGGCAAGTGCGTGAATAATAAAGAGTGTCTCGAAGGTGTGTGTGCGAACGACTGGAGAAGCGTAGCACACATCTCATTCTCAAGCAGAAAGGAGTGGCTATGTTATGCTTCTCGCTCGTTTAGCAACGTTGCTTGAAATACTGTTTTAGTTTATACCGGGACATCGTAAAGTCAATGGCTTCGCAGTGCTGATTATAAGAATTCATCATACTATTTATAGGTCCATTTTTTGCGTATTCCGTACGATGATGGTTAGGAGCAAATAAACTACGGTGTCGAAGTTGTCGAATGGGTGCATAAAAGTTCAATTTAGAAAGTAGTACTGCTGAGTCAACGTTCTGCGAAACGATATCGTTTACAAATGAAGCCATCGCGTACTCTCGCCGTTCTTTTAATGTTTGAATGTCAATCAACATGCAGCGTGCTTCATATGACGGAAGACGATGTGCGGTCCAACCTAGCTTACGAAGAGCATATAGTAGAAATTGCTTTTGTACTGATTCTATTCGTTCTTCATGTACGCCAGGACGAGGAGACCACACAATGCTACAGTATTCCAGTATTGACCTCACATAGGCAATATACAAAGTTTTGATAGTGTACGGGTCTTGAAAATTGTAGCAGAAGCGTTTGATGAACCCTAACATGTTGTTTGCCTTGTGTATGATAGTGTTATAGTGGTCGATGAAATTAAGTTTAGAATCTAAGATTATTCCTAAATCCCTAACTTTATCACATTTCTTCACATTCTGATCCCCTAATGCAATTACGATTTTGGGCGTTGTTAGTTTTCTGCTAAAGGATATTACATTGCATTTTTTTACATTTAATTCAAGTAGGCTTTTCTTACACCAGATGTAAAATGTGTGGATTTCATTCTGAAATACATTGATGTCTTCTTGACTTTTTATTTCCAAAAACAGCTTCATGTCGTCGGCATATATTAGAACTTTAATATTTTTGAGGATGAAGGAAATGTCGTTTAAGTACAAAATAAAAAGAAGTGGTCCTAAGTGGGAGCCTTGGGGAACACCTGAAGTAACTTGAATGGGATTTGACTTTTTTCCATTAAATTTTATTATTTGTTGCCTGTTTGTTAAATATGATTCAAGCCACTTCAGGAGACCAGACTCAATTCCAATTTTTTGCAGTTTAAAAAGTAGCATTGGTATGTCAATACGATCAAATGCTTTGCTAAAGTCTGTATAAAGAGCTTCAACATGGTTCCCATTATCCATTGCATTCATTGAGTAATCTACGAATTCAAGCAAATTTGTGGATGTAGAGCGGCCTTTGAAGAAGCCGTGTTGTTTGTCAGTTATTCGATTTTTGACTTGAGCAAATATCATTTCATTGACAATTGCCTCAAAGAGTTTAGGTATGCAAGAGATAATAGCGATTCCACGATAATTACGTATGTCAGATTTACGCCCAGATTTGAAAATAGGCGCTAAAAATGAGCTTTTCCATATATTTGGGAAGACTCCAGTTGACAACGACATATTGAACAGCCAGAACAAAGGAGATGTAAGTTCCTTCGAAAGATTTTTCATGAGTGCTGGAGGTATTCCGTCAGGTCCAGGTCCTTTGGAAGGGTCTAAATTTCTCAGACCCTGCAAAACATCCTGTACCTGAAGTTGGTTGACACCAATGTTTCTTGGATATTCTGGATAAAATGCTAAATAATCGCGGTCGCGATTTTCTTCGGAAAATGTGGTATAGATTTCCTGGACAAATTTTTCAAAGAGATTGCAATTTTTCTCCGAATTATCACCAACATGTTCATCGAGTTGCATTATTGATGGAAAATTGTCTGATTTTAGTTTTGTTTTGACGTAATTGAAGAAGTTCTTTGGACAAGACTTAATTTCTAGTTCAGTTTTTGCATTGAATTCTTCAAATGCATCACTGATTGCAAAATTCAGTTGATCACATATTTCCAAGTAAATTGCTAGATTTGCACTGCTATTGTGTTTGTTGAAAATTTTGTGGGCTTTTTGTTTGCGGTTTTTCAAATTTTTTATTTGTTTGTTAAACCAGACTGGATGTTTAGTGTTAGCGTGGCGTCGTTTTTTCTTGAATGGAATCTCTTGAGAGATGATGTTGTACAGAATTTTGTAAAAGACGCTAACAGATGATTCGACGTTTCCTTCATCTCTAAAAAAAAACTCTCTGAAACTTTTTAGAGGAGTATGATTATAACGAGTAACGTACCAGTAAGATTAAAAAATGATGTTTGAAGAGAGAATTGAATGACGAGATTTAAAAAATGTGGACTAACAGGTTTGATACATACATACACGGTGACAAAAAAGGCCAGTCACGCTTGTTTGGGGTCGCATGTAGCCTACACGTTGCAGTATGTTTACATCGAGTTGTGAACCATGGCAGAGTTAAGAGCAGCTGTTATCGCTGAATATGTGAAAGGGTACAAACCCGGACACATATTCAAACACCTAAAACCGCTCGGAATCAACCGGAAATTCGTGTACCGGACCATAAATCGGTACCTAGAGACCGGAGGCACCGAGGACAAGGCACAGGGAGGGGGACAGGGAGGGGGACAGGGATCTGGACGACCAAGGTCTGTGAGAACTCCAAGGCTGAAAAAGATTATACGAGACCGGATTCGCCGGAATCCCGCCCAATCTGCACGGAAGCTAGCCAGGAACCTTAAAATGAACCGAGAATCAATCCGCCTGCTTCTGCGCAAGGATTTAAAACTTACACCGTACAAAAAACAGGTGGTTCATGGGGTTACCAAAGCTACAAAGGACAAGAGGTACCAACGGTCGCGGGAGTTGCTCGGTTGGCGCGCAGATGACGAGATTATTTTTTCGGACGAGAAGCTGTTCGTTTTGGAGCAAACAGTCAATCGCCAAAATGATCGAGTTTGGAGTGTGAGCCTCCAGCAAGCTCCTGCGGACAAGCTGAACGTTTCCCGGTTTCAAAGTAAGACGTCGGTGATGGTTTGGGGAGCCATTTGCAAGAGAGGTAAACTGCCTCTTATTTTTCTCGATAAAGGGGTCAAAATCAACGCAGTGTACTACCTGGACACGGTTTTCAATAAAAATGTTCTGCCTCAAGCTGAACTATTGTTTGAAGACGATTACTACTGCTTCCAGCAAGATGGCGCCCCATCCCACACCGCAAAGGTTGTTCAGGCGTGGTGTGAGGAAAGCTTGACAGATTTCATTTCGAAGAATGAATGGCCTCCGTCGTCTCCGGATCTGAATCCACTGGATTATTTCGTGTGGGGATACATGATGTCGAAGCTGAACGACTATAAAATAACAAATTTGGAGCAATTCAAGCGAGTTATCACGAAAATCTGGGACGAGATGCCGATGGAGCACGTGCGCGCCGCTTGTGACGACTTTCCGAGACGTCTGAAGCTGGTTCGATCAGAGAAAGGTGGTGTAATTCCGAGATATCGTCTGTGAAGTATCTTTATGAGTTACTGAATAAAGCTATGAAAGCCAGATTCAGATTTTCTTCTTATTCTTTGAAATATTGAGATTTTCCTGTGTGACCGGACTTTTTTGTCACCCTGTAGGTTTGATACATACTACCTGTACATTAGACTGAAACACGGCTATATGGGAAAAAAGCGATGGTGTTATTTTTTCGCTCCCATGCACTTTTCGTGTTCCTTATGGGTCCTATAACAACTGTGTAACTTTTCAGATCGATCGGTGAAACGCCCGATTTGCGCCCGATTTTTAAAGTTCCATACGATAGAGATGTCCAGTTGGCTCCAAAAAATATATCAATACATGATATTTATAGGAAATTTTCCTGGAAAAAACTCTTCTAAAGATCGTAAGGCGCTACTTTGCTTGTGAAAAAAGATATTCACCCCAGACTGACTGAATATCTGACGAACGGCTCACCATTGAATTTTACTAGCAATACTGCTGCAGCATGCTGCTGTTGCAAATTCAACCATGTGATAAGAAATGATACCGCTTAAATTTATCTTGTAGGCTTCCCCGAAGATACTATGAGCAAAAATCACACTTTGAAAATTAATTCCACGCGAAATTATTTCTCATACTTGAGCAAGTTTGCAATAGCAGCATGCTGTAGCAGTGTTGCTGGACAATCCCAATGGTGAGCCGTCCGTCAGACATTCAATCAGTTTGGGGTGAAAAGCTGTTTCTACAAGTATCGTAGCGCCTAACTGTCTTTAGAAGAGTTTTTCCCAGGAAAATTTCCTACAAGTAACATGTATTTATACATTTTTAACAGCCAATTTGACATCTCTAGAGAATAAGTATTGAAAAAGTGGATTTTTTCATATAAAATTGTATGGAAACTTTAAAAATCAGGCGCAAATCGGGCGTTTCACCGATCGATCTGAAAAGTTACACAGTTGTTATGGGACCCATAAGGAACACGAAAAGTGCATGGGGGAGCTAACATTTATTTTTTGTCCCACCCTACTGTACATTGCCACGAATATTCAATCCGTAGTTAATAATGCAATTCATATAAAGTTTTACTAAAATTACAGTCCAAAACATTTGTATGAGTAAGCTCAATACAAAATTCTAAAAAAATTTTACCAGAGATGCCAATGTTCCAATTTAAACTAGATTCTTCCATTTTTTTTCGTATAATCCAGTTAAACAGTTGAATCACAAAATCATCCAGTTTTTTGTATATTTTGCCAGTTCTATCCAAATTTTTTTAACAGCTCAAGTTCCCATTGTTTTTATCTATTTTAAAATATTTTGTTCAGTAGAAATTGTATCTTGATTCCCCTTTAAAATTTTTTAACAGGGAGTAAATAAGGATTTCACTCATTTTTTTCTCTCTATCCGCTGCTCGCACGAGCTCAGCCAAATTTATAGCAACATGATATGACATAGAAATGAAAAAAAAACATTAAAAACAATGTAGAAGCAAAAGGGTCAATAATGGATAAAGAAACTTTTTGAAATTTTGTAGAATCTGTATTCGAATAGGGCTGACTTAGGCGTGAGATTATTCAATATTTTTGATTGTGACCTGGAGCAATAATACTACATATTAAGTGATTGGCGCCTCGTCATATATGTGTATATAATCTCCCTTTGCGAAATTGACACCCGATTTAATAAAATTTAGCGAAAACCCATTTAAAGCAAAATCTTAAGCGAATAAATAAGCTTTGCCAAATCGAATTCGCACATGTTAGTTTAGTTCCTCTCATGTTAGGGATCCAGTTTTTTTTCGTTTTTATTTTCAACATTATTACAGTTTATTCCAAAATGTTTTTGATAACCCAGTCAGTGATACCACCGCTGCGGGTTGCCATATTTCGCGTATCTGAAATTCATTTGAATTGACCGTTATTAAAATCCACGAAAAGAAATTTCGTGGCACGTCTGTTCGTCTGCGGTGATACCTTTGTTCACGTTTGGACTGGAAAAAATAACCATTTGAACATTAGTAAAATGAACACATTGACAAAATAATAGACAAAAATCAGAGATGACCATTTTTAACCCTCTACTGCCCAATGACGCCTTTTGCTGGGCTTCAGTCAAACCTCTTCTTCAAGCTTCAATAAATACTTCTGTTGACACCGGTACCGTCGAGTCGGTCACCCTACCATAACCGGTTCACCCGCTTGACTGATAAGCCTTGTCACGCAAATGATAAGCTGTCAGTGGGAGACAATAGTAGAAACCCAAACCAGTAGCGCGTGTTAGATACTTACGGTGAAATATAATATAATATAATTATTAAGCTAAGTTGAACCTTATGCTATTTCGTAATTCTAAAATATTCTAAAGGATTGCTAAAGGTAGATGCTTTGATCTAATTTCCTAAACCTATACCTAATTGATACTATTGCTAAAAAAACACTTAGATTCCATACCCAACCTATCGAGTTGGACAGTGAACTGAAAAGCCTAGCGAGTGAAAAGGCCACTGATACGTAAGATGTAGTCTTAATACTAAAATTTATGCCTAAATTAAAATTAAAATATGTTTGCAGTTTTAAAGCGGTCGAATAAAAAACCTGCTACGAAAATCAGTGCGTTGCCTTTGTTTGCTGTCGCAACAATCTCTAAAAGTATCACCATGAGTCATCCATCCTCCCGTGTATCAACGAGAGCGAGTGTCGTGAGCCGAACGTCGTCACACTTATCCAATAGTATGGCAAACTTGCGAGAACGTCAAGAGTTGGAGAGACAACGGACGGAGATCGCAATGGAAAAAGGATTTCTACAGGAGCAGCAAAAGCTACTTGAGGCTGCGATTGCTGCCGAAGAAGAGAAAAGAAGCCGTGTAAGCCACGATACCAGCATGAGAAGAGTCCGTGAATGGATCGGAGACAGCGCGGTTTTGCAAATTAGCGCGGTAATACAAACGCCAGCAGCTTTAGCATTCCAGCGGCATGATCCGCATTCAACACAGATTAGCTTTGGAGCTGAAGCGGTAGGCGGTCTCACTGAAGGATTACCATCAAGTTTAGACACTCAATAGCACAGTTCTCCTCATCAAGGGCGTAGTATCCCCACGTTTGATACCACTGGGAATATAAGCCATGTACGAACGGTTGCTCCGGCAGTGAATTAGTGTCAAGGGAAAACAATGGACATGATCCACAGCATGCGAGCGGGATCGGAGCGTCGTGTAGACCTCCAAGAACAGTGGAACCAATGCAAGAAGGAACTCGAAGGCATGCATTCAACCATGCATCGCTTATCGATAATGCCGTCAACAGTTACCCCTGGTAGAACACTGCTAGCTGGAAGCAGGAATGACGTTCCCGTGCAACTAAGTGTAGGGACGCAGGGTACCGTTGCAAAGCAAACAATAAATGTAGTTTCTAAAGGTAAGTGTCATGCCTCTGAAAACCATATTAATAGAGAGAATAAAGGTGATGCTTCTCAACCGATATTACCTCCAACCACACAATTCTCTCAAAATGAGCAGCAGCGTTTAGCTCACGCGCACTCTAGTTTAATAAATAACAAAATAATATTGCTGAAACAGACTCGTAGCCCTTGTACCTTTATTCCCTCTGTGACTACTGCGAAACAGCCTACAGTGCACCAGCCTCCCGTGCAGCTGCCTTAAGTGCAGCAGTCTACAGTGCAGCATCCTACAGTGCAGCAACCTACGGTGCAGCGGCTTTCAGTGCAGCAGCTTTCAGTGCAGCAGCCTTCAGTGCAGCAGCCTACAGTGCAGCAGCCTTCGGTGCAGCAGCCTTCAGTGCAGCAGCCTTTAGTGCAACAGCTTTCTGTGCAGCAGCCTTTAGTGCAGTCGATCATGCCCGTAATGCAGTCCACCTTGCAACCGTTTCTGCAGCAGCCTGCTGTACAGCCAGTGCAGTCGTCTTTGGGTCATCAGCCACTCGTACAGCAACAGTTTACAATGCAGCAAGCTTCCGCATATCCCCAACTACCGCAGCCGTCACCTCTGGTACAGTACCCAGGTGCTTTACAGCCTCAATTGGCTCCAATGCCCACGAGACAGGATTCCTTTTTGCAGCAGCCACTACTGCAACATTCATCGACTGAACCTTATCAAGACCTGCCGGAACTGGAACCTACGATTTCCAACTTGAGCCAAAGGGAAAGTGAACCTATGCCAACACAACAACAGCTTACGTCACGCCAATCGTTATCTCGCGATCTTCCAATATTTTCTGGGGATCCAGCGGACTGGCCGATATTTATTTCAAATTATGAATACACAACGAGAGCATGTGGCTATACTAATGGTGAGAACATGGTTCGCCTTTAAAAATGCTTACGAGGACGCGCGTTGGAATGTGTTCGGAGTCGACTGGTATTTCCGGCAGTGGTTTCACAAGTGATAGAAACTCTACGTTTGAGATATGGGCGGCCTGAGTTGGTAATATACGTTTTGTTACAAAAAGTAAGAGCAATGCCATTTCCTCGGGTGATTAGTTGGAAGCCCTTATAGAATATAAAATGGCTGTACAGGAACTGTGCGATCACATAGAAGCGGCTAACGAGCGAGCTCATTTGTCAAACCCCACTCTCTTGCAAGAGCTCGTCGGAAAATTCCCGCCGACCAGAAACTGATGTGGGCAGGATTCAAACGAGATCGTGTTGGGGTGGATTTGAAAACATTCAGCGAATACATGACCGGGTGATGCAGGATGCCTCGAGTGTAGTGCTATACGAGTCGGACGCCCGAAAAACCTGCGGAAGAGAAAAAACGAAAGCTTACGTGAACTCGCATCAAGCTAAGGGTATCGACACATCTACACCGCCGGTGATGCAATATAGGGGGAGTGGATGCTTACATTGCGACAAGGAAGGACATAAGCTCCTAGAGTGCCAAGCGTTCAGAGCTCTATCCATTGACGATCGCTGGCGACGGATTCGTGCATTAAGCGTGTGTCAAATTTGCTTATACGCTCATGGTAGGAGAGCCTGCCGTAGTAATAATCGATGCAACGTAAACGGCTGTCAGTTTAAACACCACCCACTTCTGCATGGGAAGTCAACAGCTCCGCCTGCGCAAGTAGCAAATAACCACACTCATCGGCTTTTGGATTCCGATGTTTTGTTCCGAATTCTACCTGTTACGTTGTACGGAAAATCTGGGAAAGTAAACACCTTTGCCTTTCTAGACGAGGGTTCGTCACTGACTTTAGTCGAAGGCGATCTGGTAGCCCAGCTTGGTTTGGTAGGAGAACCACAACCTCTATGCCTCAGATGGACCGGAAACACGTCGAAGGTGGAAAAGGAGTCACATGCTGTAACCATTGCAATTTCGGGGTCGGAACAGCAGCGACAGTACAAACTGATAAACGCGCGTACCGTGCATAATTTGGACCTACCGTCGCAATCTTTCGATTTCGAGGAGGCAGCTAACAAGTTCGCTTACTTGAGACAGCTGCCAATAAAAAGCTACCGTAATGCCAGACCGGCTATATTAATCGGAATAGACAACTTAAAACTTGCTGTGCCGTTGAAGACAAGAGAAGGAGATGGATCCGGTCCGATTGCCCGATCTGAGTTCAAAGTCAGCATAGGTTTCAAAATTGCCAGGTACTTTATCAAAAATATTTCAAACGTGTTACCAAAAAAGTATACTTTATCAATGAATGAATAAAAAGTACATGGTTCGCTCTCGTTGAACACATAACTGAGAAATGTTACTCTTGTTTTAGGGGACACAATTTTTACAATGTCAAAAACAAGTTCAGATTATAGCAAAAAAGTGATTCTGACTTTGCACTTGACGAATATACAAGGTAGAAGAAAAGAGAGGTTAGAAAGAACGAGAAATAAGAGAACGAGGATGATTACGAATAACTTAATTGAGTAAAGAGAAAACTATTTGTTTGTTGCATTACAACATTTCATTCTAACTGTTGATTGGTTGAAGGAAAAATAATTTTTGGTTTGTTTCAAAGGGGCCGTTCCCAAACCACGTAGGGAGACGGGGGGGGGGGGTTATCAAAATACCACGAAAAATCACGCGGGGGGTGTGGGGGTTAACGAATAGACCACGTTGTCTTTTTTCTGACTTATAATTTATTATTATAAGTCTGACTTATAATTTATTATTTTTAATTAATAAATTAATTTGACACGACTAATTAATAAGGGTCACGGAAACTTTGAGAGTTGTCAGCAATTAACTGTAATCAAATTTTTTAAACATATTTCAAATTTATCCTAACGAAGAAAATTTTTGTTTGTTTGAAACAGGCTTTGCCTTATATGGCATTTACTTCTTTAGAATAATAGTTCTATTTTACAATACGTCGAGATTTATGTTATTTTTCCTGGAAGTGTATTTCAATGCTCAATGACCGGTAAAAAAAATCAACGTTTTGGTCTTAAAAACAATATATAACACCTGGATTTTCGTGAACTGAAGGAAGAAAGAAAGATGTTTATATTTTGTTCGACATTCGAAAACTTTGTAATTTATTAAAAAACTCAACAACAAATTAGCGTATTTTAAATTACTTCCAGGTAAGGAAATTATTTTATTTGTTAAAGACAATGAAATATTATCTAAAATTAAACAACCATTATCTATTTGTTATTTTGGTTTTGAGAAAATGATATTACTGAAAATTCTATTTACAATTTGCGCAATAATTAACAATCAGTTTTCTTGAACCTTCATTTTTTTATAAAATTTTCATACTTCATTGTTCATATATTTGCAGAATAAGATCACAAAACAAAAGACTACGAAAGACCCCGGGGGGGGGTAGAGGGTTATAAAAGGGATCAAAATATGACCACGTAGTTTAGGAATGGTCCCAAATGCATTTTATTATTTTTGGTGTCGCAGAAATTCACAGGGCATATTTTTTTAGTACAAAATTATTTTCTACAACCTTACCAGAGACACTAGTTATGCCAGTCAAACAAACCGATTTAGCTGAAAAAATAATTTTAATCTTCAATTGGACACTAGGGTGGGACAAAAAATAAATGTTAGCTCCCATGCACTTTTCATGTTCCTTATGGGTCCCATAACAACTGTGTAACTTTTCAGATCGATCGGTGAAACGCCCGATTTGCGCCCGATTTTTAAAGTTCCCATGTGATTTTATATGGGAAAATCCACTATTTCAATACTTATTTTCTAGAGATGTCAAATTGGCTCTTAAAAAAATATCAATACATGATATTTGTAGGAAATTTTCCTGAGAAAAACTCTTCTGAAGACCGTAAGGCGCTACAATGCTTGTAGAAACAGCTATTCACCCCAAACTGATTGAATGTCTGACGGACGGCTCACCATTGAAATTTTCCAGCAACACTGCTACAGCATGCTGCTATTGCAAACTTGTTTAAGTATAAGAAATAATTTCGCTTGGAATCAATTTTCAAAGTGTGATTTTTGCTCATCTTCGGGGAAGCCTCCAAGATAAATTTGAGCGATATCATTTCTCATCACATGGTTGAATTTGCAACAGCAGCATGCTGCAGCAGTATTGCTAGTAAAATTCAATGGTGAGCCGTTCGTCAGATATTCAATCAGTCTGGGGTGAATATCTTTTTTCACAAGCAAGGTAGCGCCTTGCGGTCCTCAGAGGATTTTTTCCCAAGAAAATTTCCTATAAATATCATGTATTGATATATTTTTAGGAGCCAACTGGACATCTCTATAGAAAAAAATTTGAAAATGTGGTTTTTCCCATATAAAATCGTATGGAAACTTTAAAAATCGGGCGCAAATCGGGCGTTTCACCAATCGAACTGAAAAGTTACACAGTTGTTATAGGACCCATAGGGAACACGTAAAGTGCATGGGAGCGAAAAAATAACACCATCGCTTTTTTCCCATATAACCGTGTCCCAGTCTATTGGACACTCTGTGGGTAATTAAAATATTTTTATAACCGAAACTGTTGGTTTGATTGGCCTAGTGCCTTTGGCAAAGTTGTAGATAATAATATTGTCCTTCCAAAAATAAACATGTTGTAAATTTTTTTTTAATATAACTTTTTTTTTACTTCTTCATCGCTTCGGTAATTTTTATACAAAAAAAAGATTTTTGAAAAATAAGCTTTTTTATATTAATTTTAATGTTTAATGTTTAAATTACTGTCTAAAACTTTTCCAGAGACGTCACACTGATCAAAAAACTTTCGACTCTGAAAATATTTATAATCACAATAACCCTCCCAAAATAGCATTTTAAATAGCTTTTCAGCCTATAGAAACGTTTATGCAAAGTTTTGGCCAAATCTAAAATGACAAAAAATATTGGCCAAATCTAAAATGACAAAAAATATTAAAAAGTAATTTTAAGTTATATTAAAAATGTGCAAAAATATTGAAAACTTCAAAGTTTACAGAATAGTTAACTTAAATTTTGTTTTCCTCGAATTGATAAAGATGTCACTCAGTCTAGTCTGACTAAACGGTGTTAAAAAAAATTCAATAACACTGGTCGACAAAAGCGAAAAAAAGGTGCCCTCCAAAGGTTTTACAGCTTTTTAACCATTCCTGTGAATTTTGCTCTAGGACAAAACTTGGATTTTGAATGATGAAAGTGCTATGAAAGAAGGATTACTATTTTAAACATAGTTGCATTCAAACCAAAAGAATCAGTTCAGAAGTTGATTAAATTATTGTTTACAAAACATTTCGAGTTTGACCTTTATATCATTTGTATCTATCGCGCTACAATTACCTGCAATATAATATGTATAAATGAATGCATCAAGATTTTAGTTTTTAACATTTTTGATTTTCTCGTCATTGTCGGTTCATCGATATCTGAATACCTACGTTACTCTTCGTCGACCAGGTAAGCACCTTGCGATCAGCTGCTAAAGGGTACTTCGTTAGCGTACGCTCCAACGTCACAAATCATTGTGATGCTATGTTTCAGAAACATTTATTTTATTTTTCGAAATTTCGCGAAATTTAGAGACCAATTTCGTTTCGTCTCGAGAACTCGAAATCCACCTTGATTTCGTTTCGACTAACTCGGCGAAACCGAAATTAAGGGTTAATTTCGTTTCGTTTCGTTTCGACACCAGAAAAGTCAGTTTCGCACACCCCTATGTGCGACGATTCATCGGACGACGAGGGTCGCCGATCGAAATCTTCAGCGATAATGGCACCAACTTTCAGGGAGCGGAACGCATTCTGCGTGATCAGATCGATCAGGAACTATCGGTAACATTCACTAGTACCACGACAAAATGGAGCTTTATACCTCCGGGGGCACCATATGGGGGGTGCTTGGGAAAGGTTGGTACGGTCTGTTAAATCGGCTATGAAAGATGCGTACACAGAGGGGAAAACAACTGATGAAGAATTGTTAACACTGGTTGTAGAGGCGGAGAGCATTGTCAACTCGAGGCCTCTGACATATTTACCTTTGGACTCCGAGGAGTCTGAAGCTTTAACTCCTGATCACTTCCTTCTGGGGACCTCTAGCGGAGCGAAACTGACTGGCGTGGACACAGGCGCACCCCAGACTTTCTAGACGAGGGTTCGTCACTGACTTTAGTCGAAGGCGATCTGGTAGCCCAGCTTGGTTTGGTAGGAGAACCACAACCTCTATGCCTCAGATGGACCGGAAACACGTCGAAGGTGGAAAAGGAGTCACATGCTGTAACCATTGCAATTTCGGGGTCGGAACAGCAGCGACAGTACAAACTGATAAACGCGCGTACCGTGCATAATTTGGACCTACCGTCGCAATCTTTCGATTTCGAGGAGGCAGCTAACAAGTTCGCTTACTTGAGACAGCTGCCAATAAAAAGCTACCGTAATGCCAGACCGGCTATATTAATCGGAATAGACAACTTAAAACTTGCTGTGCCGTTGAAGACAAGAGAAGGAGATGGATCCGGTCCGATTGCCCGATCTGAGTTCAAAGTCAGCATAGGTTTCAAAATTGCCAGGTACTTTATCAAAAATATTTCAAACGTGTTACCAAAAAAGTATACTTTATCAATGAATGAATAAAAAGTACATGGTTCGCTCTCGTTGAACACATAACTGAGAAATGTTACTCTTGTTTTAGGGGACACAATATTTTACAATGTCAAAAACAAGTTCAGATTATAGCAAAAAAGTGATTCTGACTTTGCACTTGACGAATATACAAGGTAGAAGAAAAGAGAGGTTAGAAAGAACGAGAAATAAGAGAACGAGGATGATTACGAATAACTTAATTGAGTAAAGAGAAAACTATTTGTTTGTTGCATTACAACATTTCATTCTAACTGTTGATTGGTTGAAGGAAAAATAATTTTTGGTTTGTTTCAAAGGGGCCGTTCCCAAACCACGTAGGGAGACGGGGGGGGGGGGGTATCAAAATACCACGAAAAATCACGCGGGGGGTGTGGGGGTTAACGAATAGACCACGTTGTCTTTTTTCTGACTTATAATTTATTATTATAAGTCTGACTTATAATTTATTATTTTTAATTAATAAATTAATTTGACACGACTAATTAATAAGGGTCACGGAAAGTTTGAGAGTTGTCAGCAATTAACTGTAATCAAATTTTTTAAACATATTTCAAATTTATCCTAACGAAGAAAATTTTTGTTTGTTTGAAACAGGCTTTGCCTTATATGGCATTTACTTCTTTAGAATAATAGTTCTATTTTACAATCAATGCTCAATGACCGGTAAAAAAAATCAACGTTTTGGTCTTAAAAACAATATATAACACCTGGATTTTCGTGAACTGAAGGAAGAAAGAAAGATGTTTATATTTTGTTCGACATTCGAAAACTTTGTAATTTATTAAAAAACTCAACAACAAATTAGCGTATTTTAAATTACTTCCAGGTAAGGAAATTATTTTATTTGTTAAAGACAATGAAATATTATCTAAAATTAAACAACCATTATCTATTTGTTATTTTGGTTTTGAGAAAATGATATTACTGAAAATTCTATTTACAATTTGCGCAATAATTAACAATCAGTTTTCTTGAACCTTCATTTTTTTATAAAATTTTCATACTTCATTGTTCATATATTTGCAGAATAAGATCACAAAACAAAAGACTACGAAAGACCCCGGGGGGGGGGGGTAGAGGGTTATAAAAGGGATCAAAATATGACCACGTAGTTTAGGAATGGTCCCAAATGCATTTTATTATTTTTGGTGTCGCAGAAATTCACAGGGCATATTTTTTTAGTACAAAATTATTTTCTACAACCTTACCAGAGACACTAGTTATGCCAGTCAAACAAACCGATTTAGCTGAAAAAATAATTTTAATCTTCAATTGGACACTAGGGTGGGACAAAAAATAAATGTTAGCTCCCATGCACTTTTCATGTTCCTTATGGGTCCCATAACAACTGTGTAACTTTTCAGATCGATCGGTGAAACGCCCGATTTGCGCCCGATTTTTAAAGTTCCCATGTGATTTTATATGGGAAAATCCACTATTTCAATACTTATTTTCTAGAGATGTCAAATTGGCTCTTAAAAAAATATCAATACATGATATTTGTAGGAAATTTTCCTGAGAAAAACTCTTCTGAAGACCGTAAGGCGCTACAATGCTTGTAGAAACAGCTATTCACCCCAAACTGATTGAATGTCTGACGGACGGCTCACCATTGAAATTTTCCAGCAACACTGCTACAGCATGCTGCTATTGCAAACTTGTTTAAGTATAAGAAATAATTTCGCTTGGAATCAATTTTTAAAGTGTGATTTTTGCTCATCTTCGGGGAAGCCTCCAAGATAAATTTGAGCGATATCATTTCTCATCACATGGTTGAATTTGCAACAGCAGCATGCTGCAGCAGTATTGCTAGTAAAATTCAATGGTGAGCCGTTCGTCAGATATTCAATCAGTCTGGGGTGAATATCTTTTTTCACAAGCAAGGTAGCGCCTTGCGGTCCTCAGAGGATTTTTTCCCAAGAAAATTTCCTATAAATATCATGTATTGATATATTTTTAGGAGCCAACTGGACATCTCTATAGAAAAAAATTTGAAAATGTGGTTTTTCCCATATAAAATCTTATGGAAACTTTAAAAATCGGGCACAAATCGGGCGTTTCACCAATCGAACTGAAAAGTTACACAGTTGTTATAGGACCCATAGGGAACACGTAAAGTGCATGGGAGCGAAAAAATAACACCATCGCTTTTTTCCCATATAACCGTGTCCCAGTCTATTGGACACTCTGTGGGTAATTAAAATATTTTTATAACCGAAACTGTTGGTTTGATTGGCCTAGTGCCTTTGGCAAAGTTGTAGATAATAATATTGTCCTTCCAAAAATAAACATGTTGTAAATTTTTTTTTAATATAACTTTTTTTTTACTTCTTCATCGCTTCGGTAATTTTTATACAAAAAAAAGATTTTTGAAAAATAAGCTTTTTTATATTAATTTTAATGTTTAATGTTTAAATTACTGTCTAAAACTTTTCCAGAGACGTCACACTGATCAAAAAACTTTCGGCTCTGAAAATATTTATAATCACAATAACCCTCCCAAAATAGCATTTTAAATAGCTTTTCAGCCTATAGAAACGTTTATGCAAAGTTTTGGCCAAATCTAAAATGACAAAAAATATTGGCCAAATCTAAAATGACAAAAAATATTAAAAAGTAATTTTAAGTTATATTAAAAATGTGCAAAAATATTGAAAACTTCAAAGTTTACAGAATAGTTAACTTAAATTTTGTTTTCCTCGAATTGATAAAGATGTCACTCAGTCTAGTCTGACTAAACGGTGTTAAAAAAAATTCAATAACACTGGTCGACAAAAGCGAAAAAAAGGTGCCCTCCAAAGGTTTTACAGCTTTTTAACCATTCCTGTGAATTTTGCTCTAGGACAAAACTTGGATTTTGAATGATGAAAGTGCTATGAAAGAAGGATTACTATTTTAAACATAGTTGCATTCAAACCAAAAGAATCAGTTCAGAAGTTGATTAAATTATTGTTTACAAAACATTTCGAGTTTGACCTTTATATCATTTGTATCTATCGCGCTACAATTACCTGCAATATAATATGTATAAATGAATGCATCAAGATTTTAGTTTTTAACATTTTTGATTTTCTCGTCATTGTCGGTTCATCGATATCTGAATACCTACGTTACTCTTCGTCGACCAGGTAAGCACCTTGCGATCAGCTGCTAAAGGGTACTTCGTTAGCGTACGCTCCAACGTCACAAATCATTGTGATGCTATGTTTCAGAAACATTTATTTTATTTTTCGAAATTTCGCGAAATTTAGAGACCAATTTCGTTTCGTCTCGAGAACTCGAAATCCACCTTGATTTCGTTTCGACTAATTCGGCGAAACCGAAATTAAGGGTTAATTTCGTTTCGTTTCGTTTCGACACCAGAAAAGTCAGTTTCGCACACCCCTATGTGCGACGATTCATCGGACGACGAGGGTCGCCGATCGAAATCTTCAGCGATAATGGCACCAACTTTCAGGGAGCGGAACGCATTCTGCGTGATCAGATCGATCAGGAACTATCGGTAACATTCACTAGTACCACGACAAAATGGAGCTTTATACCTCCGGGGGCACCATATGGGGGGTGCTTGGGAAAGGTTGGTACGGTCTGTTAAATCGGCTATGAAAGATGCGTACACAGAGGGGAAAACAACTGATGAAGAATTGTTAACACTGGTTGTAGAGGCGGAGAGCATTGTCAACTCGAGGCCTCTGACATATTTACCTTTGGACTCCGAGGAGTCTGAAGCTTTAACTCCTAATCACTTCCTTCTGGGGACCTCTAGCGGAGCGAAACTGACTGGCGTGGACACAGGCGCACCCCAGACGAACCTGCAAGACACCTGGAAAGGAATCCAGCGACAATTGGATATGTTCTGGAAACGTTTTCTAATGGAGTATCTACCAGTGATAAGAAGGCAACCGAAATGCTTTACCGAAACCAAACCCTTGCAGGTCGGTGACCTAGTGCTGGTTGCAGATAGTGGCAGGCGTAACGAATGGACCCGAGGCAAGGTGGTCCAGATCTTTCCGGGTGCAGACGGTAGAATGCGACAAGCTTCCGTACAGACGCGACAAGGAACCTTCAGGCGACCTACATCAAGGTTGGCCGTACTCGACGTAGATAATCCAGGTGCTGTCCCAACAGTGGGAAGCACCGGGGGGAGACTGTTGACACCGGTACCGTCGAGTCGGTCACCCTACCATAACCGGTTCACCCGCTTGACTGATAAGCCTTGTCACGCGAATGATAAGCTGTCAGTGGGAGACAATAGTAGAAACCCAAACCAGTAGCGCGTGTTAGATACTTACGGTGAAATATAATATAATATAATTATTAAGCTAAATTGAACCTTATGCTATTTCATAATTCTAAAATATTCTAAAGGATTGCTAAAGGTAGATGCTTTGATCTAATTTCCTAAACCTATACCTAATTGATACTATTGCTAAAAAACCACTTAGATTCCATACCTAACCTATCGAGTTGGACAGTGAACTGCAAAGCCTAGCGAGTGAAAAGGCCACTGATACGTAAGATGTAGTCTTAATACTAAAATTTATGCCTATATTAAAATTAAAATATGTTTGCAGTTTTAAAGCGGTCGAATAAAAAACCTGCTACGAAAATCAGTGCGTTGCCTTTGTTTGCTGTCGCAACAACTTCAAAAGTGTTTATAATGATTCAAAGTAATTTTACCGAAGCCGGTCTAGAAATTAACTTGGACATTAGAGGGTTAAATCCCTTTTTTGTTTCTAAAGTCATTTTTTTCCAATAATTTTAAATGAAAATCCTTACAATTTCCCAAAAGTCATCCCTTGAAAACTTTTCCCTTGTTGTGTTGAAAAATAAAAAAAAATTCAGCCTTTTTCAAATGCTAGTCCAGACAATATTTTAAAAAATGAAGGAGGTATGCAAAGTTGCTTAATTGCCTTGCATCCACAAAGTTTCATTAAATTCTGAGAGGGTGCTGCAAACTACTCCGTCGAATTAGTGCGAAATCCTTCAATATTAAATTCTAGGTTGCTGAAAGCCAAATTGCAAGGCTTTCCGCAAAATCCGCGTCATGGAGTAGTAAAATCCGCAAAAAACGCAAAATCTGCGCCGACTGTAACAACCCTGAACTTGGAAGAATAACTTGATTGTTTTTGAAAACTAGAGAACCGAACACGTGGAGCTCATTTGCCTGACTCTCGAAACGGCGTAAACTAGTATTCCATTGACCTGTTTGAAAAGCAATCCTAACCTCATTTAGCTCTTCATCATGTTGAGCATGAACTTCAATGTCATCCCAAGTGATTTCAAGTGCACCGGAATCCAGAAAATATAACAGATGTTTATCACTCGAATGGCGAATTTTGGGATGTCTCCAAAAGCCTAGGAAGAGCATCATCCACATTTCGCTCACCTGATACACGTCTAACGTCGAAATGATAGGGCTGTAGCCTCAAAGCCCATGCTTCCGCTCTAGAAACTGCTCTTTTTCCAATTCTATACAAGCCACCAAAAATAAATTCGTTGGATTCGGCATCCATTCTAAATGTGAAATTCAGGCTCATCAAGTACATCGAAAATCGTTCCACTCCCCATACCATTGCAAGAGCTTCCCGTTGCCTTTGTGGGTACTTTTGTTCGGTAGAAGTGAGTGTCTTCGATGCACAGGCGATTACTCTCGGATTTGATTGTTTATCAATTTGCACCAACACAGCACCTAAACCATAAGGAGATGCATCTACAAACAACTCCGCCTTATCTTCTCTGTTAAAATATCCAAGAGTGGTAATAGCTTTCCAAGCATCTTTTTTTAAATATTCGAACACTTTCAAGATCTGCAGTCGTTGAGTCTTGTCCGCTCGATTCTGGATAAATCTTTCAACAAAGTTGATTAGCCCAAGAAAGCTTTTGACTTCAGCTATAGACTCGGGACTTCTGAAATTTTTGATGGCTGCAATTTTATCCTCCTCGATTTTCCATCCGTTAGACGAAACTGTGAAACCCAAAAATTTCACTGACTGTTTTCCCAGAACGCATTTGTCTACATTTATTTTGACGTTATGGTTTGCCAAGCACGCCATTACCTTCGAAAAATTTCTATCGTGTTCTTCTTTCGTTTTTCCTGAGATTAATATGTCATCCAAATAATTGACAGTTCCTTCACATCCTGCCAGTACAATGGTTTGCAATATCTCATGGAACACATCTGGAGCATTTGACAGGCCAAATGGAAGACGTCGATAACGGTATATTTCATCCCCCGCAAAAAAATTAGTAAGATGTCGTGAATCTTCGTTGAGTTGCACATGAAAAAATTCGCTGGTCAAATCGATTGTAGAGGACCCTTGCACCCCATGAAGATCCATCAAAATGGATTCGAAAGTCATTCCGAGTTGTGCTCTCGTCGTGTTCGGTCGCAATTTCATTTCGATCTCGATAGTGCCGACCAGTTAATCGCCTTCAAGGTCACCGTGCATTGTATTGCGTGTGCACTGCTGCTCGTTGCCGTCGTCTATTGAAGACAAAGGAACGCATCATCGCCTATTGCTACCGTACGCCACAGACTGTACGTTGTGTCGCTACTGCGAGAGATCCAGTACCCGGCGTTCTGCTGTTTGGCTGTACTGGTGCTGCTGTGTGGCTGGAGCGGCTGCAGCTCTTGCTACCGGACTCTTGTGTGAAGGACTGGAGATTGGCATCGCCCGTGCGCTGATTGCGGTGGAGAGCGGCTGCAGAAGATAAGTAGTTTTTTTTCTTGGTTTTTTTCAACAATATTATTTGTAGATTGGCATTTTGCGTGCGTGGCTTACGCGTCCAACATGGACGAAGAACGCGGGGATGAAAACCCGTTCGTTCTACCGCCTAGCCCTCCCAGATACAAAGTTCCAAGGGTTAAGAATGGAACCCCGCAGGAAGCTACCCATCGGCTTAAGCAGTATCCGGAGGGCAAAGCTGGTATTGGGGCTGTATTTTTCCGGCCGAAAGTGAAAGCATTGAACACAATGCAAATATGTAAAGATCTGGCACGGTTTACAGCCGTGACTGAAATCACCAAAGTACGCCCGAATAAGCTGCGTGTTTTGGTGTCCGACCTCAAGCAAGCAAACGAGATTGCTGCTTGTGAGCTCTTCACGCGGGAGTACCACGTGTACATTCCAGCTCGCGTAGTTGAGATTGACGGTGTGGTCAGCGAATCGAGTCTGACTGTCGAGGACCTGTTGAAGGCTGGAAAAGGCCTTTTCAAGGATTCTAGCCTTGAACCTGCCAAGATACTTGAATGTGAGCAATTACATTCAGTATCGCTCGACAAGGGTGTAAAAACTTACACCCCTTCAGACTCTTTTCGCGTGACTTTCGCCGGGTCTGCTCTGCCGAGCTATGTGCTCGTGGACAAGGTGCGTCTGCCCGTGCGCTTGTTTGTACCGCAGGTAATGAATTGCCTCAAGTGCAAACAGTTGGGCCATACGGCCTCCCACTGTGGCAATAAAGCACGTTGTGGCAAGTGCGGAGAGCAACATGCGGATGACGCCTGTAATAAGGGCCTCTATTGTGGGCAGACTCCGCATGAGCTGTCTGCATGTCCCGCGTACAAACAGCGCCAAGAAAATATCAAGCGGCCTATGAAAGAGCGCTCTAAGCGCACTTTCGCAGAAATGCTCAAAGAGGCCGCTGCCACCAAACTGGTTTCCCCGAATCTTTTTGAGGTCTTGTCATCCTATGAGTCTGACTCTGACTATTCAGTTGGGGAACCTTCTTTTGTTGAACCCGGGAAGTCTAGGAAGAGGAAAAACCTTTCTTCCCCTAGACTTCCTAGGAAAGGACAGAGAAGATCTCCATCTGAAGTGACTGATACTAAGAAACAAAAAAGTGCTGTAGAAAATCCGAAGCAAGCTCCTCCGGGATTGGCAAAATTGAATTCAAGTAAGGAGTTTCCGGCACTTGCAGGAACATCAAAAAACCCAACTGTTCCTTCTTTTTCGTCCAAGATTCAGCCAGAATCTGGACTGCTGAATTTTCAGATATTAAGGACAGGATTTTTGAAAATTTCAACATAACTGATCCTCTTAAAAGTCTTCTGCTGGCATTTCTACCAACAGTTAAAACGTTTTTGAAGCAGTTGACTGCTAAATGGCCCCTCCTTGCAGCGATCGTATCCTTCGATGGCTAATTCATCGGCTGAGATGAAGGATTCTAACTCTATTTTACAGTGGAATTGTAGAAGTATCATCCCCAAAATTGATTCATTTAAAGTTTTGATTAATAAGCATAAATGCGATGCATTTTCCCTCTGTGAAACTTGGCTCACTTCAAATGTAGATCTTAGCTTCCATGATTTTAATATAATTCGCCTCGACCGACACACCCCTTACGGAGGAGTACTTCTAGGGATTAAGAAGTGCTATTCCTTCTATCGTATTAACTTCCTCACGGTCCCAGGCGTCGAAGCTGTCGCATGTCAAATGACAATACAAGGTAAAGAGCTTTGCATTGCCTCAAGAAATATTCCTCCCAGAGCACAGGTTGGGCAACGGCTGCTCTTTGATTTAATAGAACTTCTTCCCTCGCCACGTTTGATTTTGGGAGATTTTAACTCTCACGGCGTGGCTTGGGGTTCCCCTTCTAATGATAACCGTTCCTCTTTGATCTATAACCTCTGCGACGACTTCGACATGACAATATTAAACAACGGGAATATGACACGCGTTCCGAAACCTTCAGCGCGCTCCAGTGCTTTAGATTTATCTCTATGTTCAACATCGCTACGGTTGGATTGCATATGGAAGGTAGTCCTTGATCCCCACGGTAGCGATCATTTGCCTATTCAAATTTCAATTGATAATGGTTCAACTCGCACGCGATCAGTTGATATTCCGTATGACCTCACACGGAATATCGATTGGAAATTATACGAGGAAATGATATCAGAAGTTGTCGAGTCGATTCAACATCACCCACCACTTGAAGAATACAACCTCCTCGCGGGCTTGATTCTCGACGCCGCGTTGCAAGCCCAAACGAAGAAATATCCCGGCGTGACGATCAAAGAACGGCCTCCCACTCCGTGGTGGGACCAAGAGTGCTCCGATGTCTACACGGAAAAATCCGACGCGCTTAAGGCCTTCTTTTTGGTGAAAGGTCAACCCGACGACTTTAAGCGGTATTTGGAGCTTGAGACCAAGTTCAAAAGCTTGGTCCGAGCAAAGAAACGTGGATATTGGCGCCGGTTCGTAAACGAAACGTCGAGGGAGACATCGATGAGCACTCTTTGGAACACAGCCCGAAGAATGCGAAATCGTATAACGGTCAACGAAAGCGAGGAGTCTTCAAGTCGGTGGATATTTGATTTTGCCAGGAAAGTATGTCCGGACTCTGTTCCTGCGCAAAACTTTGTTCGCGGTACGTCTCCGGGCCACGATGCGATAGAATCACCTTCTACGATGGCAGAATTTTCAGTTGCCCTCCTGTCCTGTAACAATAACGCGCCTGGGTTAGATAGAATCAAATTCAACTTGTTGAAGAATCTACCCGGCAATGCCAAGAGGCGCTTGTTGAACTTGTTCAATAAGTTCCTGGAGCAAAACATTGTACCGCAGGATTGGAGGCAAGTGAAGGTGATCGCCATCCAAAAACCGGGAAAACCAGCTTCTGATCACAACTCTTATAGGCCGATTGCAATGCTATCCTGTATCCGGAAATTGATGGAGAAAATGATACTCCGTCGTTTAGACCATTGGGTCGAATCAAACGGTCTACTATCAGATGCTCAATTTGGCTTCCGCCGTGCCAAAGGAACGAATGACTGTCTTGCGTTGCTATCTACAGATATTCAGCTAGCCTATGCTCGCAAAGAACAAATGGCATCTGTGTTCTTGGACATTAAGGGGGCTTTTGATTCCGTTTCTATTGACATTCTTTCGGGCAAACTTCACCGACAAGGATTTTCACCAATTTTGAACAATTTTCTGCATAATTTGTTGTCCGAAAAGCATATGCATTTTACGCATGGCGATTTGGCAACTTTTCGTATTAGCTACATGGGTCTTCCCCAGGGCTCATGCTTAAGCCCCCTCCTTTACAATTTTTATGTGAATGACATTGACGCATGTCTGGCAAATTTATGCACGATAAGACAACTTGCAGACGACAGCGTGGTCTCTGTTACAGGAGCCAAAGCTTCCGATTTGCAAGGACCATTGCAAGATACCTTGGACAATTTGTCTGCTTGGGCTTTACAGCTAGGTATCGAATTCTCTCCGGAGAAGACTGAGACAGTAGTTTTTTCTAGGAAGCGTGAGCCTGCTCAGCTCCACTTACAGTTAATGGGTGAAACGATTTCTCAGGTTTTGGTATCTAAATATCTTGGTGTCTGGTTCGATTCGAAAGGCACCTGGGGATGTCACGTTCGGTATTTGATGAAAAAATGTCAACAAAGAGTGAATTTTCTCCGGACAATTACTGGATCATGGTGGGGCGCCCACCCAGGAGACCTCATAAGGCTTTACCAAACAACGATATTGTCGGTGCTTGAGTACGGGTGTTTCTGCTTCCGCTCCGCAGTAAACACCCATTTAATCAAGCTGGAACGATTGCAGTATCGTTGTTTGCGTATTGCCTTAGGTTGCATGCATTCGACCCATACGATGAGTTTGGAAGTTTTGGCGGGCGTTCTCCCATTAAAAGACCGCTTTTGGGATCTGACTACTCGTATTCTTATCAAATGTGAGGTGTTGAACCCCTTGGTAATTGAAAATTTCGATAGGCTAGTTGAACTTAATTCTCAAACCCGTTTCATGACTGTGTATTTCAATCACATGTCTCAAAGTATAAATCCTTCCTTATACACCTCCAATCGTGTCAACTTATTAGATACTTCTGTTTCTATTGTGTTTTTCGATACATCCATGATGGAAGAAACTCGTGGAATCCCGGATCATTTACGCGTGCAGCAGATCCCTAAAATATTTTATAACAAATATAAAAACATCAACTGCGACAATGCGTTTTATACTGATGGATCACTTCTCAACGGGTCCACTGGCTTCGGTATCTTCAACAATAATTTTACCGCCTCCTACAAGCTCGATAATCCTGCTTCTGTTTACGTCGCAGAATTAGCTGCAATTCAGTACACCTTAGGGATTATCGAAAAAATGCCCACGGACCATTTTTTCATCTTTACGGACAGTCTCAGTTCTATTGAGGCTCTCCGATCGATGAAGGATGTAAGGCACTCTCCGTATTTCCTTGGGAAAATACGGGAACATCTGAGTGCTTTATCCGAAAAATCTTGTCAGATTACCTTAGTGTGGGTCCCTTCTCATTGTTCCATTCCGGGCAATGAGAAAGCGGACACTTTGGCTAAGGTGGGCGCAATAAACGGTGTTATTTATAACAGACCAATTGCCTACAATGAATTTTTAAAATTTTCACGTCAGAGTACACTTGTCAACTGGCAGGCCTCGTGGGATGAGGGAGAACTGGGGAGGTGGCTACACAGCATCATCCCCAAGGTTTCCACCAAACCTTGGTTTCGGGGGTTGGATGTAGGACGAGATTTCATTCGCATGATGTCTCGGATTATGTCCAACCACTACGGGCTAGATGCACATCTCTTGCGTATTGGGCTGGCGAGCAGTAATCATTGCGTTTGTGGATTGGGGTATCAAGACATTGAACACGTGGTTTGGGTGTGTGCTGAATTCTGCGGCGCCAGATCTCTACTTTTGGATACCCTCAGGGCCCGAGGAATACAGCCCTATGTGCCAGTTCGTGATATTCTCGCTCAGCGAAACTTGCCATACATGCTACATGTTTATAGCTACTTGAAGAGCATCAAGGTGCCAATTTAACAGCGAAACAAAAAAAAACCATGCTAGTTTTAGTATTAGATTTAGTTTCAGCTCGTAGTCGGCAGCGAGGGTAAAGAATTTGCCTTTAGCTTATAAGATATTTTAGACCATAAGGCATTAGATTTAATTGGCTCCGTAAAACATTAATTTGTATTGTACCGTGTCAAATAAATGTTGTGTGAACAAAAAAAAATGTATTCGAAAGTGGGCATCTTAAAAGGCGTGCGATTAATGCATCGATTGGGGCCACGAAAATCTATTACCAATCGAATGTCGTCCCTTCCTTTCGGAACAACCAGTAAAGATGAGCCGATCATTTTGGTCCATATCGGTAGTTACTTTTTCTATTATGCTCACATTTCCAGGATGCAGTTTCGTGCATTGAACGGGTTGGGACTTCCAAACCAACGGAAAGGACACTGTATCGAACTGCAGTGTTGAATCCCAATAATGCTCTTGTTTCGTCGACAACGTAAAATTTCTCAGTAAAAGTAGGTCTGTCCAGTGAAATAAATAACTCTGCTGAGAAATTAGCGATAACCTTGATTTCGCCATCTGGAGCATATGCTTTAAGCCGTTTATCCGTGCAATATTGCAAAGCATACATGCCTTTTCTGCTATTTATGTCCGCCATAAGCTCATCAAATGATTTTTTAGTTATGGTATTAACTTGAGCTCCTGAATCTATAAAAAACCTAATCGGAGTATTTGCAACACGAGCATTAACGTAAGCATCATTTTCCAACAACGATGCAGCAGGGTTTATTGATTTGATCTGCAACAACATAAAAAAATAACTGCTGGTTTTCTTTTTTTTTACTCAACTTTCATACTCTTAGCACTTTTATTTGAATTTATTTAAGTATCAATGAACAAACGAAAAAAAGCATCTCGTGAAATCAAAAGACAAAAATTATAAAAAGTTGTCGTCATCACATACCTCTCGAGGAACGGTATTTCCATCTTCCTGCTTCTCAACTCTAGCAATTTTGGCATTATTCGGTTCCTGCTTGTATTCATTGTGGCGTTTCATGTAACTGGACTGCCTTGTTTCTCCGCTGATAAACACATGCTGCGAATGTGACCGATTTTTCCACAACTGTGGCACGCTTTGTGCATCATCTTACATCTGTCTGGAATATGGAAGACACTTCCACATCGCCAGCAATTACTAACGGGCTGAGGTCCTTGATTGCGCCCATCAAAACGAAACGCAGCACCTCTACCGCGCCCGAAAATACGACCACCGCCCCGACCGGCACCACGAGCTCCTCCTCTTTGTCCTTCAGATCGCCAGTATCCGTTGTAATTTGGTCGAAAATTGCCTTGATTTCTCCATGGTGGTTCATACGTATGCTGTGAGACAGCCGCTATTTTCGCCACCTCGCGCTTGCCATGAGTTCGCTGGTACTCTTCTTCATTTGCTATTTCCAGTTCTCGATCACGGACAAGATTGATGAGAACTTTCATCGATCCTTGTTTCGCCCAGTTTCGATGGGCCAAAATTCGAACTCGACTATCTAGCGCTCCCTTACTGATCACTCGAACCACGGCCTCCATTTCCTCTTCAGCGGTGTAATTGCAAAGCTTTGCGGCACTAGACACTCTTAGCACGAACTGCATACTAGTCTCAGAAGTAGATTGACACAAACTCATCAACTTGCTTCTCATCGCAATCAAATTTGTCCTGGAGCTAAAATAGTCATTGAGACGCTCCATTGCATTTGAAAACGGAGCCGTTGCTTCATCCGGCATTCCGTGATAAGATACTGTTGTGTTGAAAATGTCCCGCAACTTTGGCCCAGCAACCCAAACCTGGTTTGTTCGTCACATGTGTTGAACATCTGAATAGACGTAAGGAAAATATCTTTCCAGCAAGGGGGTACACTCCGGTATGTTCAAATTGCTCAATGTCCAGTTGTTCAACGACGTCACCAATAACATATCGCTTCTCGGCGTCCCCGAGTTCTCTGACATTGTACTACGAGAGGTCTCAGTCACGCCACCGAAACTCGGTTCAATTGAGAGATCAACTGAGCGTTCTCGCAAGGTGTTGTTCTTCTCCAGTGCAATCATTAAGTCTTCCATAAGTTTCGCTCTTCGTTGTTTTCTATATATAAAAGAAAGCGACTTTTTGCTAAGACTGTTGAACATTTTTCTTTGCTCTTAAAAATTTTCATAATATCGATTGTTTGATAAATAGTATATATTTTAAATACAATTGAAATTTTCAGCAAAACCTTTATTCACTACCATCTTTTATTAGTTTTGCCAGGGCCAGGTTTAATTGTTAACTATAATTGTATTTTTTTTTTTGTATAAAACTTAATCTTTTTTTACCGAAGCCCAATTTACACCAAAGCCAAAATTCCGTCTACTTCCACCGGAATCAATATGATTGTTATTATTCCAATAAATTATAATTAATTTTTTTTATGTATAAAACTTCGTCTTTTTTCACCGAAGCCCAATTAGGTAAGTTTAGATTCCGTCTATCTCCACCGAAATTTACTACAATTATTTTTTTGATAAAGTTCGTCTTTTTTTTTAACGATACTTAAATGTAAATATAAAGTGTTGCTGCAGCAATTAAATTCCAATCTCAAATCGAATGGATCTCTGTCTATTTCCACCAGAGTCCAAACTCGGTCTTTCTCTACCGGAGTCCATCACTTTTTCAAGTATTATCAAACAATCATTTTATTACACTTGAAAAATAGCTCACACTTTTGAACGATTTCCTGACTGTGGGAACTGGTGGTATGACTGCACGGCTGTTGTGAACCAAATCCAAAGGCCGAACGTACTTGCCAGGTTGCTCATCCGTATTGGCGACCTTAGCGGGTGGCCGCTGTTTGAATCGCTCGATTGCAAGAGCTAGGGTTTTACGCTGCCCTTGCTCCGCGTTTGCATTCCTACTCGCTGCGCCATTGTCGTGATTCGCAGCTAACGACTAGAGGTGGGCAATCCGCTCACGAACTGATCTAAAGAGCTGGTTCTTCAAAGTGAGTGAGTGATCTATCGCTCTTTTTTAAAGAGCGGTAACTCACCCCTTACTTCAAGCAAAAAGCTGAAGCTGATTTTGTTGATCAGACACCGCAAGCGAGAGCCATATGAATGTTTTATACCACAAGCGCAAAGCGGCGTGCGACACTGCAATAGAACTCCCAGAAAATAGCTGCCGCCGACTGCCTGCTCTCCTATGCATAACCATCCACCAGCCGCGGAAATAAAAAAAAATCTACTTGCCACAGTTCACTCACAGCACACAGGCTGGCTAACGCCGGGACGCACATGAAAAGTGAAACGAAAAGAGCGAAAGAACTGGTTCACTGATCTTTTGAATCTATGCAGACAATCCGCTCGCGAGCTGATCAGAAAATCAGTTCTTTAAAAGATCGAAATCTTCTGATCGCGAGCGGATTGCCTGCGAGCTGAACAAAAGAGCCATCGGAGGAACCAGTTCTTCTGAGAGCGAAAGATTTCGCTCTTTCAAAGAACTGAATCTTTTGATCAGCCTGCGAGCGGATTGCCAGATCAGTGAATCAGTTCTTTCGTTCTTTTCGTTCCACATCCATTCGTGTGCGTACTCGTCGTTAGCCAACCCGTGTACCTGTGTATGGACTGTTGCAAGTTGTTTTTTGCATGCTCTTGCGACTAGCTGGGGGCTGGGCGATGAGAAATGCAGGTTATGCATATCAGGGCAGACGTTTGGTGACAGCTTGTTTCTGGGAGTTCTATTGTAGTTTTGCGCGCGACCTTGCGCTTGGCAAATCGGGCGTAAGGCTTTCACCTGGCTCTCGCTTGCGGTGTCTGATAATAGCTACACTGATAAAAACCAAAAATTATGTAGGAACGAAAAGAGCGAGTGAGCTGTTAAAAAGAACTAGTTCATCTTAGTGAGCGGAACCGCTCTGATCCGCTCACTATAGTGAACCATTTTTCCCACCTCTACTAACGACCTGACACATTTGCCGGTCTTCTTTTCTCGCTGCTGCTGTTCTTCTGGATCTATCTGGAATGTTCTGCTTCTTCAACGGGATGTTGTGTCTCACTCGAAATTTGTCACAAGAATGAGCACGCAAGTGCATGTTGCTCTTATTTATACCATACACAAACCTTCAACAACCACCAAGCATCGATTATTATTTCACCCAATCAGCGTCACGAAAACGATTTCCCCTCCGTGAGCCGTCGAGAAGACGTCAAACAAAAACGCGAGTAACATTTCAAAAGGGCTAAATTCTGAATAACAAGAATTTAAATTTACATTTTATTTTTGTTTCTAAAGGTTCTTGCATTTTTATTTATCGCTTACTCCAATACATTCTACACGTACTACCTGAAAAGACTCCTTTCGCACGGGAAAGATTTTGCGAAAAAAGACTCCTGTATTTGTAAATATCATCTGGAGAATCTAATACTATTGCCAACCCGGTCGCATCGCTGACGTTTACGTAAAAAACAAGTGAAGCCAGCATTAGCTGGACCACTGTATCAATTTTACATGCAATTTGACAGCTGATTCATCGAAACAAGAAAAAAAGCATTGTTGATACGTGCACACAGTGTCGGTGTTCAGCGGCAGTGTACTTACGTGTTGTTTTCGGATGATATATTTATTGCACATAACGTCGAGTGCTTTACTTGATAAAACAAAAAATAAATGCGTTGCATTGTTATAGAAAGAATGTACACAACGTTTGTTCTTGCCGATTGCGAATGGCGGTGTTTCTTGCAGGTAGCTGGCAAACGTGCGATGACTTTAGGATTACCATCTCAATGTATGTGTAAAAGAGAAAGCGAATCAATGCCAGTTCTAAACATTTACAAAGCTAAGCCAAGCTATTTTTTAATATTTAAACTGATTCCAGCGCATCTCTAGACAACATATATTATGCTTTGCTCGTCACGCTGACACTGCTGTGTGGACAAACCTTCAAAAACATAAATGAGACTAGCGCCACTATCCTTCACGGCAGCTTCAGGAAACAAGACCGATGCCACCGGGTTGTATTTCTCGCTATTTTTCACTGAAATAATCTCACCTATTCATATGATATGGGAGTGTTATAAATTTGCACTATTAGAACTTCCAATCAAAACGATGTGATCGAAAATGTGTCATGCATTCTTCATAGGATCGTCTGATAGACTCACATTACTACCAAGCTTTTAAAATAGATATGAAAATCCTTTAAAAACTAAAGAACAAATAATCCATTAGACTCATTGGAAATGCCATAATTTATATCTTGGCATACAATAACAATTTCATAGGAAAATCTCATGCATTCCTTGTTATTATCCTATAGAAATAACTTCACTAAATGTACTGTTTCTTTCATATGATATGTACATGAAAACAATTCGGAGTGTTTTTTATGAAAGATACAAGAATTCATTATAAAAATAATCTTTATTTTAAGAAATTTGTACTTGATTGTTTGTTGACTGTACGAACGGCAATCCTATAAATTGAAGCAAAATTGAATTACGTCGGTCAGTGGCAGTCACAACTTTCGAAAGATTTCACTACCGATTTCCTGACAAATGATTAAAAAAAAAAGAAATTACCGGTTCAACGTTGGCCACTTGATCCGAGTTCCAATGGTATGTTCGTTGTTTGCCCTACGATTTTATAAGTGCCAATTTCATCGGTGTGATCTATAGTTGTGAATATCTATGTAAGTTTAAACTCAAATGAAGTATAGAAAAATAACTTACCCATTGGAGATAAGGAAATATCCTTCCAATCGCTCAATAAGACGCCGTCTTTTCTTGGTGTAGCCATTTTGAATAACAATCTGGATTATTCGATACCAAATCCAAACGTTAAAACAGAACTTCACTAGTTAAACTGACAGATTTATATGTTGGTTTCGATCCCTGCCTTTGGTTCAGTAAGGGTCTGGGCGCGTTCTACCAACTTTGTCGAGGTAGATGTCAAGTGTGAGTAAGCGATGACAGTGGGTCGCCACTGACGAGCATTAGAAGCAATATCATAGATATCCCTGGTCACATTGATAAAAAGCGGGTAGCATACGTTACTTCGACACTCTGGCAAGCTGCATCCTCACTATATAATAATTATTCTGAAACTCAAAACCTAAAATATTCATTCTCTGGACAAGTCTACAGGACAAACGATAGACAATCCGCTCGGCAGTGGTGACCCTCTGTCATGGATTCTTGTGACCTGTCTATATGAAATGTCGCGCGGGATGTGGCCGAGCCGGGGAACCACAGAGTCAACTAAATGAGTCGTGGGGTTCATCGACTTGACTTGAACACGCATGATCTAGTATAGAAGACCGGGCACACGAGTCATCACATGCAGTTCTAAAGTGCCAGAACAAATTGTGGCGCTTGCAAGGATCACCTGATGATGCTCTGGCATCCGTCGAACAATACTGAATGGCCACGTCTTAAAAACATTACCGCTTGTAACATCATTTAATTATTTTATTTATCTCTCTTTCTCCCACGACAATTGTCTCTGAGATTACGAAAGCTACGATAATACGAAATGGAGCACATGAGATATAACGGCGGAGTGGTCTTAGTTAAAAAGACAATCGGAGACGGACATTGCTCGTTCTCAGCGCTAGTGCTACAAGAATATAACACGCAAATAGGTACACAAGAACACCTAATGAAAATCATGGAACTACGAAGAGCGGTTGTGGAGCATATAACGAACCACATGGCAAACTTCAGGGAGTCCTTAGCAGTTACTACAGAAGAAATGGCACACTTGGGTGCAACTTCGGAAGTGAGAATTGCGAAGTTCCTTGAACGCCTAGCTGAGACTAATGAATGGGGCGGAGAAAAAACCATAGCAGCGGCAGTAGAAATCTTCAGAAAAAAATTGAGATCTACCAAGAAGACGGTCCCATTATAGCGTTTGGCAACACCTACAGAGCATACGGACTACTGAGAATAGCGTATAGAACGGGGATCAGGAGCAGGAGGACCCTGTCTAGGAACCACTATGATAGCGTTCTGCAAAAACTTACCTCTAACTGCAACCAGAATAGAAACAGCTCCAACAATCAAGGACTAAATCCTCCGAGCTCATACATTACTAAAGTTCAAAAAAACGCTGGTGCGAACATGTCACAATTAACCTTGGGATCGAGAATGGAGTCTCAAGAATCCACGCGATTCACCCAAAACAGAGACATATTCACTATCGCAAACTGGAATGCAAGAGGATGCTCGGACGAAGCGAAACGGAATGCAATGGATGATCAATTCGCTAACGATAGCTATGCGATAATAGCATTGCAGGAAACCCGTCTGGTACAATGCACAATAGAGACAAAAAACTATATCTGGTTCAATGCCAACACAGAAGGATACTTCCGAGACAGGCAGGGTGGAGGAACGGCAATCGTAGTAGCTAAATACATTAGCGATACGAACAAATTCCGAAGAATAAGCAGCAATTCATCCACCCAGGTCAATCGATGACCAAACAGTACTCTACAACAAACCAACAAGACGACATCTACAAGAACTACAACACACACCGCAACGGAATGAGGTACTAAAAAGACTAGCTGTCACAAGGTGAGTCGATCAAACCTTTCATTAGTTTTCACCTTATATTTCAATTTATTTGCTGATTGATTCATACTCAAACGTCAACAGTGCCTATCCGACCGACATTGGTTACCCTCGTCTGAAAGCGTGCGAGTTATGAATCAATTGGAACAGAAGCAGGCCTTGACAAAAGAGCTCCCCCGCTGCAACCTGCTCTCTTTGAAAAAAAAAAAAAAGATTTATATGTTGGTTTCGATACACGACGGTTTTATATATCTACTTTATAAAATGTATTTCGCAATATTGCCTGTAAATTTAAATTTTTACGGCACATATTAGACGTAAATGAATTTCAAATAAAATGAATGTGAAAATCCGATAATTATTATTTCATTAACGAATCGTTAAAATAATTGTATCACATTTAATTTACAAATGGATTTCTAATGGAATCATATAAAATTAAGAGATCTTTTGGTACGTTAAATTCATTGGACAAATTTAATAGAGAATTTATGTCGACTTGTTTCAGTGATGGGACGTCTAACATAATGTCGGCTATCTGTTCTGGGTTGAATAACCATTGTTTCGTCACTCCATAGCATATTCACTCGATAGCATATTCACCCACTTTTCTCAGAAATGGTTAGACCGGTTTTCACGAAGTTAGTTGATAATGAGAGCTCTAGTGGCCTCATAACACCCTATTGAATTTCATGGTAATCGGATTTTTCTTTTAGGCACCGTGTTTCAAAATGTGAAAATCACGAAATTTCATTATCTCAGAAACTTGATGGCTGTAAATGAGAGGAATGCATTTTTTTTACGAATTTTAGTACTCGGCGGTCGTTTCTAGAACTAGTTTTCCTTTCCACCCTCGTGTTTCTGATTTCTTGTGGCATTCAACAGTATTTGCCTTTCTCCTAGAAAGGTATAGCAAAAACTAAAGGTATGAAAGTGCTCCAAAGGGTCTATCTCCAAAACATTTAACTTATAAATGATTAAACATATGGTTCAAAAGTTATGTAAAAACCCAAATTAATCCACCTAGCGGTGAGACCCAGCCGTTCTCATTTAAACTTATATGTTAAAATAGATTTACACGATTCAAGAGAAAAAATACTCCTTGACAATTTCTGCTGGTTTTTATTTTTGATAGCCAACAGCACAACTATACCGAACGTTCAAACCTAACATTCACACACATATGAGCATACATTAAAACATACATATGCATATACCATGAAAAAATATGTTTCAAATACATCACGCGAAAGATCCAGATGACTACTTCTAAATACATCCTAAAATGGCAAAATTTTGCCTAATCCGGGTATTTCAATGGCGAATATGCCGACTTTCAGTTTCTGGAAACCAAATATCACCTATTATGAGCATTGCGGAAGCGTTACACCCAGAGGTCAGAAATCAACTTAGGACGCCATTTTAAATTTATAGATACATGGTTGCATCCGATCTCTGGAAAACAACAGGAACATTATCCCGAGCTCGCAAGCCGGGAATAAACTCCATATTTGAAACTCGATTTTGCAGCTTCCGGTTTCTGAAAAACATCCTTAAATTGTCAAATACAATACAATGAAGGTTTATCCACTCTTTGGATACTAGAATATTGAATAATAATTTAGGTATACACGGTGACAAAAAAGTCCGTTCACACTTTTTTGGGGTCGCCTGTAGCCTACACGTTGCATCTCTCTGGTGCCATCTATATGTCAAATGAAAGGGTTAACTTTGTTTCTGTGCAGTTTGTTTACATTGAGTTGTGAGCCATGGCAGAGTTAAGAGCAGCTGTTATCGCTGAATATGTGAAAGGGTACAAACCCGGACACATATTCAAACACCTAAAACCGCTCGGAATCACCCGGAAATTCGTGTACCGGACCATAAATAGGTACCTAGAGACCGGAGGCACCGAGGACAAGGCACGATCTGGACGACCAAGGTCTGTGAGAACTCCAAGGCTGAAAAGATTATACGAGGCCGGATTCGCCGGGATCCCGCCCAATCTGCACGGAATTTGGCCAGGAACCTTAAAATCTCGGTTCATTTTAATCAATCAGCCTCAATCAATCCGCCTGCTTCTACGCAAGGATTTAAAACTTACACCGTACAAAAAACAGGTGGATCCAAGAGGTACCAATGGTCGCGGGAGTTGCTCGGTTGACGCGCAGATGACGAGATTATTTTTTCGGACGAGAAGCTGTTCGTTTTGGAGCAAACAGTCAATCGCCAAAATGATCGAGTTTGGAGTGTGATCCTCCAGCAAGCTCCTGCGGACAAGCTGAACCTTTCCCGGTTCCGAAATTAGACGACAGTGTTGGTTTGGGGAGACATTTGCAAGAGAGGTAAACTGCCTCTTATTTTCCTCGATAAAGGGGTCAAAATCAACGCAGCGTACTACCTGGACACGGTTTTGAATAAAAATGTTCTGCCTCAAGCTGAACTATTGTTTGAAGACGGTTACTACTGCTTCCAGCAAGATGGCGCCCCATCCCACACCGCAAAGGTTGTTCAGGCGTGGTGTGAGGAAAACTTGACCGATTTCATGTCTAAGAATGAATGGCCTCCGTCGTCTCCGGATCTGAATCCATTGGATTATTTCGTGTGGGGATACATGATGTCGAAGCTGAACGACTATAAAATAACAAATTTGGAGCAATTCAAGCGAGTTATCACGAAAATCTGGGACGAGATGCCGATGGAGCACGTGCGCGCCGCTTGCGACAACTTTCCAAGACGTCTGAAGCTGGTTCGATCAGAGAAAGGTGGTGTAATTCCGAGATATCGTCTGTGAAGTATCTTTATGAGTTACTGAATAAAGCTATGAAAGCCAGATTCAGATTTTCTTCTTATTCTTTGAAATATTGAGATTTTCCTGTGTGACCTTACTTTTTTGTCACCCTGTAGTATGTGATATTTGACGTAATATTTGTGCTTTTAATTTCAACTTCAATCCCGAGCAAGGCCACCAACATTGAAATAGTTCAATATCAAGTTTGAATGATGTTGAGGCCACATATTTCAATCGTAGCTATAGTTTTAAACAGTCTCCGGGTTACGTTTCTTACTATAACTTTAAAACCACATGTTTAAACATCATGAAATTCATTGTTTAAAGGTTTTAAAGCCCATTAATTCGAATTCAACTATGTTCATAGCTTCTGAGATATAAGAGCGATTTTCACATTTTGACGCAGCGCCAAAACTAAAAGTTTGATTACAATAAAATTCAATAGCAACCTAAGCGGCAAATAGACCCTTCATTTGACACCTAGATAGGAAGAATCGGTCGGACCATCTCTGAGAAAAGTGAGTGCGAAAAAAAAGGTGCACATACACACGTTCACACCCACACTCACAAACACAGGGTGGCCACTCAATCGGGAAAACGGGAAATGCGGGAAAAAGTCGGGAATTGAATTACATCGGGAAAAATGCGGGAGAAAGTCGGGAATTTTTTTATTTAATCGGGATTTTGTTACCAAGATTTTTTCAAAGTTTTGTGTATGATGCAATTACAAATGATGAAGAAGTTGAAAGTGCAAGTTGATCCCATTTTTCTTCAGTAGTCAATTTTTTAACCAAAAAGTCACTAAACTTACTTTTTTGGACCGCTGACCAGCTGACTACTTTTATCGGTCCTGCTTTTCAAACGAAATAAATTTTGACACCAAATGTTTTAGAATAGCATAAAACGTCGAAATCTGGTGTTATCTACAAAAATTGAATGAACTCTGTAGGACTTCTCAAGATGGTAAAGCGAATTAAAACCGGGGTCGAAAACCGGTCCGGATTCTGGGACTAGAAGTTGCCAGTTTATCGATAAAACGTTTTAGTGAGAGAATCAATCATAAATTCTCATATGTACAATAGAAACTGTTTCATTTTCTAAGAGCAATGCAAAATAAGTTCCACTGTACAATCTTACTAACATTACTAGTTATTAGTAGTTATTTGAATAAACAAATTGAGGATAAAATAAGTGGCACACAGTTCTGATTCTCAAGTTTTTCAAACAGATTTTTATTTCAGCTAGTCTTTTTGAAGAAATATTTGGTGAACTCTAGCGAAACTAGCTACCATTTCCGCTTAGAAACTCAATGCTGGTGAAATTTTGGGTTTGGGACGAACTTGCTATGTAAAATGTCAGCAGATAAACCTATTTTAGTATTGTAGGGGAATTGGGGCAAAATCGACATTTTGCTGACATTTTACGTTGATCAGACACCTACCATTCGATTTCTGAGACTTTTTTACTCACAATAAGATATAATTTGACTACCACTTTAAGATATTAGCGAATTGATACTCAGAAATAATCGATATTATTTTGCTTTGTGAAATATACTAGAACTATGCCAAAACCGGTTTCGTAGAATCACCGTTTTGAGCTCAGTTTTTGTCCGATTTAAGATCTGTTTATTTTTTTTTCAAAAGATGAGTAAAAGGATGCTAATATGTGGACAAACTCTTAGAATTTTGATATTTGCAAAATTCAAAATGGCGCCATTGTTGCCCCTTAAGTTGAAATATGTTCAAACTCAGGGAAAATTATTTTCGCATCAAACTTCAAAAATTGTTGCACTGTGTAATTAGCTTGATTGGTGTGATGTTTCCGGCAAAGCTGTAGATGGTAGTTCTACTTAAAAAATTGATTGAATATCTCAAAAAGCTTATTTTTTGAATTCTAAGTTGCCAAATGTTTCAACGTTGATTATTTGAACACGGAAGAAGTTAAAATTTCTAAAGATTTTTTTTTTTTTGAAACCACAACGATTTGTTTGATTGGTGCGATGTTTTCGGCAAAGTTGTTGGCAGTTGTTGAGTATTGAAAATATTCTAAATTAAACGTTTCAAGGTGCTGATTTTTGAAAAATATTATATTTTTTAAAAACCGCATAATGTAAACTGAACATTGATGATCATGGAGGAATAAAAACTAAAAGTTCTTTTAAAAAAATTCTAATAAAAAGGATTTGGGAAAATTTCAGGAAACTTTTTTTTTCTTGAAAAGTTCAAAAAAAATTAAAAATAAATTTGTTTCTTTTTCAACGGTTTCTGCAAGACATATTCGTGCAGTAAAAGACTTTTAATTTGAAAAATAATAATTTAAGATCTTTTTTTCTGATTTCCAGGTTATTTTTTTAAGTTTTGAAATCACTTATTCCGAAATGTTAGTCCCCAATACCATTTTTTTATCAGCTTGACCATTTTGAGCGCTGGATGCAAACAAGTTGAAGATGTTGGCAGATGACCAGAGAGATGCAACTTTAATTGACTAGCAAATCAAAATGCTGAAAAAGTTGTGAATTTACTTCTGATAAGTTTTGAATCTATGTAACACGTGATAAACGAAATACAGTTAAATCGCAGTATTTTTCCTGAACGTAAAATAACATTATCTTTAATTCGAGAAAAAAAACGCAAATCCATGTCACAAGTTTTGTTCCCTAAATAATCAATTCAATCAAAATATTTTTTACTCTTAGGTTAAGTAGTTTTATGTTCACCCTTAACCTCCCATGACTTTTTCCGACGATTTTAACAACGGAAAAAAAAAATTTGTACGCAAAGTGCTGTTTTGTTTGTTGTTGTTCCCCTAATAGGTTGTTATGCGTTGAATAAAAGCGGTGCTTATATCATATTTTAAGAAGACAGATAGACAAACATAATGAATGCACAAAATAGCTAACACGATTATTGACTGCTTAATGAATATTTGCAAATTTGAGAAAATCGCAAAAATTATATTTAACCTGTTTACCATGGAGAGGCCAAAGTTACATTTTATGTAACTAATCAACTGTTTGTGTAGAATGTCCCGAGCAAATTCGGTAGAAGTGATATACGCTATTACTTCCAATTTAAGGTTCAAAAATTGACGTTCAATCGTCGATAGAACATACCCTAGTTACCGTTTTTGACAATCGGGACAATCTTGCAATCATGCGGGAAAAATGCGGGAACTCGAAAATGTAAAATGAGTGGCCACCCTGGTTTTATGATATGTCCTTTACACCATTTGATAGCGGAGAATCTAATCTAGCTTTTTAAATAAAAACCACGTTGGGAATAGTTACTCTACCTTACCAAACAGTCCCAAGCCGTGGTGTGGCCTTTGCTGTACGTTAGAGTCGTCTCCATTCCACTCGGTCCATGGCTGCAGTTCGCCAGCTCTGCAGTCTGCGTAGGGTCCGCAGGTCGTCTTCCACCTGATCGATCCACCTTGCCCGCTGTGCACCTCTCCGTCTCGTCCCTGACGGATTGGTTTCAAGAACCATCTTTACCGGGCTGTCGTCTGACATCCTTACAACATGCCCAGCCCACCGCAACCTTAGCGGTGTGAACGATAGATGACTCCCCAAGCAGCTCCTGCAGTTCGTGGTTCATTCGCCTTCTCCACACTCCGTTTTCCATCTGCAGTCCACCGAAGATGGTACGCAACACCTTTCGCTCGAAGACCGCAAGGGCGCGTTGGTCCTCCACAAGCATAGTCCATGGCTCATGTCCGTAGAGGACTACCGGTCTGATCAGCGTCTTGTAGATGGTTAACTTAGTGCGGCGACGAATTCTACGCGTCCTCCGGAGACCAAAGTATGCACGATTTCCTGCCATAATGCGCCGTTGAATTTCTCTGCTGGTATCGTTGTCGGCAGTTACCAGTGAGCCCAGATACACGAACTCATCAACCACCTCGATTTCATCACCACCAATTTGAACTCGAGGTGGGAGGTTAGCACTGTCCTCTCGTGAACCCCTTCCTTTTATGTACTTCGTCTTCGATGCAGTGATGACCAGTCCAATCCGTTTGGCTTCAGCCTTTAGTCCGATGTACGTATCCGCCATCTTCACAAAGGTCCGAGCCACAATGTCAATATCGTCGGCGAAACCAAACAGTTGAACCGACTTTTGGAATATCGTGCCACTCGTGTTAATCCCCGCTCTTCTAATGACACCTTCCAGGGCAATGTTAAACAGTAGGCACGAGAGACCATCACCTTGCCTTAGACCTCTTCGGGTTTCGAAGGGGCTCGAGAGTACCCCCGAAACTCGAACTACACACATCACTCGATCCATCGTCGCTTTGACCAACCGCTTTAGTTCGTCCGGAAATCCGTAGCATAATTGCCATAGCTTGTCCCGATCGATTGTGTCGCACGCTATGTTTAAAGAAGGTTATTATACAAAGTCAATGTACCTAAAATATTTCTCCGTAGGATCATAGTTTCAGCCCTCTAGTTTCGAAATATGAAAACCCGAAAATATTCCATCGGTGAAAATTTGTTTTTTTCTCGATTTTTCATTTTATATTTAACAAAATTACACATTCTGATTTTTAAAAAAATCTAGGAACAAGGTATCCAAAATTTAAATGCAACATTTTTTCCGCTTAACATTACTGAAATTTTCGTGTAAAAACATCCTTTTTACGTTAATTCAGCTCAAAATGAGACCAAAACACTTCATTTAGTTATGTTTATTCTTCATCTTTTTCGGCTCAATATTGAAAAACCAAGTCTTCCGATGCGCATAAATGTTATATAGTGTTCGTAGCAATTGCCATGGTGATAAAACGAATTGGAGATTTTTCATCGTCAAAGTAGGCAAGTATTTGTATTATTACCTTTAAAAATGGTTATTTATAATGTGGTGAATAGTAAGTCTTTTTCAGATATGTAGCTTGTAATCAAAAACATTATATACCCAAATTGATCAGTTTTATCCTCCATTACATTTAAAAACCTTTGCAATTGAACCTGTTTTTGTGCAATTTTTTTGTGCGACTTTTTGTATGCGGTTTTTTTATTTGTGCGACTGTTTTTGTGCGGTATATGAAAAAAGACCACATCCGATAAGATTTTTTTCGATCCTCGAAATGAATTTCAACGCATTACATGAGCATTGCGTCGGCAATTTGCTATTTGAGCCAGTTTTACGTAGGAAAAACCCTGTTTTGTTAGCCTACGAAGTACAGCGGTTGGAAAAATTATTATGTTTAAAAAAGTTACGTTAATCAATTAGATGTTTTAAAAAGGTTCTCATAGATATTTAAAATCAGAATCAAGTTTCGAGTTTGTTTTTAAATGAGATTTTCTATGTGGTCCCTATCCACCGCATAAAAAAAATGATTAATGTTGCAGAACATAATTGTATTGTAAAGTTTCAAATGATTTTTTTTGTGCGATTTATTTTGGGCGGTCTCTATCGCTCGCACAAAAACAGGTTTGACTGTAATAGTAATAGCTCAAACATAAAATGATAGAAGCTGAAATATTTGATACAGCAAAAAAAATTAACTTTAATTTGTGACTACTACTTGTATGCTGAAACAGCAGCACATATTTTGGTTTGTAGTTCAAATGGTTTTCTTGCATTTCATAAATTTCCTTGTGAAGAGCTTCGGTCGTTTGTTCTGAATAGCGCGCAAGCCTTCATGTGATCGCTTGCAGAACTCTGGCACATAAAATTTCGGGATGTGAAATTTTGGTGTCCGTCATATGTTTGAAGGACAAAGCTAACGAGAATTTATAAATAAACAAAATTCAAGACAGTTAATTATTATGAAGTTACCTTTAGAAAACCTGTACTCCCTATTTTAGCAACTGCCACAAAACACTAAAAAAAATGTTTCAGTATAATTTGTTGAAAAATCTTTGTATGACCTGCTTCAGACTTTGATCAACGCGTTCAAGTTGTTTGACCGTTTTGAAGCACAAAATGCACACTTTTTCGCGATTTTCTTCGTGACCATGCATTTTGAGTATTGCTATTCAACTGAGTGAAAAGCCTAATATGCGGTTGATTTTTTTTTTCAAATTGTTTTATCACCATGGCAATTGCTACGAACACTAAATAACATTTATGCGCATCGGAAGACTTGATTTTCAATATTGAGCCGAAAATGATGAAGAATAAACATAACTAAATAAAGTGTTTTTGGCCTCATTTTAAGCTGGATTAACGTAGAAAGGATGTTTTTACACGAAAATTTCGGTAATTTTAAGCGGAAAAAAATGTTGTATCTAGATTTTGGATACCTTGATTTTTTTAAAAATCAGAATGTGTAATTTTTTTTAAATATAAAATGAAAAATCGAGGAAAAAACAAATTTTCACCGATGAAATATTTTCGAGTGTTCATATTTTGAAACTAGAGGGCTAAAACTATGATCCTACGGAGAAACATTTTAGGAACATTGACTTTGTATAAAAACCTTCTTTAAACATAGCGTGTGTCGTACGCCGATTTAAAATCGATGAACAAATGATGTGTGGGCACGGTATATTCGTGGCATTTCTGCATAACCTGCCGAACCGCGAATATCTGATCCGTGGTGGCGCGGGCACCCATAAATCCCGCCTGGTAGTGCCCCACGAACTGCTTCGCAAATAGTGTTAGTCGTCGGCAAAGTATTTGGGAGAATACCTTGTAGGCGGCGTTCAACAGAGTGATTGCCCGGTAATTGCAGCACTCCAGTTTGTCGCCCTTTTTGTAGATGGGACACACAATACCCTCCATCCACTCCTCCGGTACTCGTTCTTCCTCCCAAACCTTGACAATGACCCAGTGCACGGCTCTAGCCAGTGTTTCTCCACCGTATTTCAATAGCTCGCTGGGAAGCTGGTCCACTCCAGCAGCTTTATTGTTTTTCAGCCGACCAATCTCCTCCACCTCCAGAAGATCGGGGGCTGGAATTCTGATGTCTTCTGCTCGTGCACCAAGATCAATTGCCATACCGTCCTCGCTCTACTGCATCGCCGTTTAGATGCTCGTCGAAGTGCTGCCTCCACCTTTCGATCACCTCACACTCGTCTGTTAGGAGGTTGCCGTCCAAGCTCCTGCACATATCGGCTTGCGGCACAAAGCCTTTGCGGGAGCTGTTCAGCTTCTCTTAGAACTTCCGAGTGCCGTTAGCTTGGTACAGCTCTTCCATCGCTACGCGATCTCGGTCCTCTTGCTGGCGCTTCTTTCTTCGGAGGACTGAGTTTTGGCTGTTCCGTGCCTGTCGGTATCGTTCCACGTTCGCTCTCGTACGGTGTTGCAGCATTCTCGCCCGTGCTGCATTCTTCTCCTCGACTAACCGTTTGCATTCGCCGTCAAACCAGTCATTTCTATGATTCGGGGCCCTTGTACCTAGTAGCGCTACTGCAGTGTTACCTATGGCGGATCGGATGCTTTTCCAGCCATCTTCAAGGGTAGCTGCGCCAAGCTGCTCTTCCGTAGGTAGCACTGCCTCCAGCTACTGAGCGTATTCCTGTGCAGCCTCGGCGTCCCGCAGTTGCTCAATATTTGGTCGCGGTGTTCGACTTCAGCGGGTGTTATACACCGTCGATAGTTTTGAGCGCATGCACACAACTACTAGGTAGTGGTTCGAATCTATATTCGCACTGCGGTAGGTGCGAACGTTGATGATGTCTCCTGGTGGATTTGTGGATACCTTTGCGGGGGAAGAAGGTACTTCGGACTACCATACCACGGGAGGCCGCAAAGTTTACGCACCGATGGCCGTTATCATTAGACACGGCATGCAGGCTATCTGGTCCGATTACCGGTCTGTACATTGCCTCCCGTCCTACCTTAGAATTCAAGTCCCCAATAACGATCTTCACGTCCCGTCGCGGGCAGCTATCGTAGACCTGCTCCAGCTGCGCGTAGAACGCTTCCTTCTCGTCCTCGTGTCTTCCTTCATGTGGGCAGTGCACGTTGATGATGCTGTAGTTGAAGAACCGGCCCTTTATCCTCAACTTGCACTTCCTTGCGATGATCGGCTGCCACCCTATCACGCGTTGGTGCATCTTACCCAGTACTATGAAGCCGGTTCCCAGCTCGCTGGTGGTACCACAACTCTGGTAGAAAGTAGCCGCCCGGTGCCCGCTTTTCCATACCTTCTGTCCTGTCCAACAAAGTTCCTGCAGCGCTACGACTTCGAAGTTGCGTGGATGTAGCTCGTCATAAATTATCCTGTCGCATCCTGGAAAGCAGAGCGATTTGCAGTTCCATGTCCCAAGTTTCCGATCGTAGTCCTTATTTCGTTGCCTAGGTCCATGCCGATTGTTCCGATCCGTATTATCTCTTACGTTGTTTGTAACATGTTGTTTTCCGGGGCGGCTCGTTGGGCCTTCCCCAACCCCCTGTCTCGCCGGGGGACCATCGTGTCAGCTCTGTTTAGAGTCCCACGCTGCCACCAGGACGTTGATCAGCCGCTCCTAACATGGAGATCAGACGCTGTTTTGAGCCGCATCATCTTGGTGAACAGACGCTCGGGTTGGCGAAGCAATTCCTCCACCGCCGGAATATGGTTAACGCGCCAATGATCGCGTCGCACCTTCTCACTTAGCTATTGTCGGATGACAACATTGCCCAGGCAACACCAACCAGTTATATCCATGTTTCAACCGGCAATCTAATGTAATCATATGACTCGTGGAGGTGTGAGATAGGAACTTGTGAGGGCCGAAGCTATGTTTGACGCTCCTTCCAGGTTGTCAACTCACCATTTGATGCCCAGGGAATAGTTACTTTAGCTGAACTATTAAACAAATGAAAAGTCAATCAAGAAAATCAATGAAAGTAGATAGATCCTTTTGGCATGTTACTCTACATTTGCTTCGTACCAAACATCTCAATACACACCGACCCGAACCCGTGGGGAATCGCTGATCAGCCTAAAAAAATTTTTTTTACGTCAGCTGTTTCATATTACAGTCAAACCTGTCCGAGCCGTTATCAATTGAAACTTATGAAAAAACTTCAAGATGACACGTGTCGCTTATGTGGCATGGAAAAAGAAGACTCGGAACACCTGTTATGCCGATGGCAAATATTAATAAAAGACATAAGATCTTCAATAGGGGGCTGTTAGAACCCTCTGAAATCTGGAGAACAACTACGGTTATTCGCTTCATGCGAAGTGCAATACCAGACTGGACTAATGCTATTGGTCATATCATGACGGCCACTTCCAATAGTGGTACGTTATCCTGACTTAGCAAAATTAAAAAGGGCATATGTCACAAAAGATCAAAAAATTGGTCGCAGTGTTAAAATACCCAACACGGAAAAAATCTATTTTGTGCGACGTTTTTTGTGCGACTTGTTTTTGTGCGGTATATGAAAAAGGACCATATTCGACAAGATTTCCGCCATTTAGCTTTCCCGATCCTTGAAATGAATTTCAACGCATTACATAAGTGTTGCATAAAAAAATTACTATTTGAGCCAGTTTTACGAAGGAAAAGTTACGTATTGCTAGCCTACGAAGGATAGCGGTTAGAAAGAATAGTATGATTAAAAAAGTTACGTTTATCAATCAGATATTTTAAAATTGTTCTCATAGGTGTTCTAAATCAGAATCATCAACTTTCGAGTTATTTCTACCTGAGAAATTTTTTTATACAGTCCCTATCCACCGCACAAAAAAAGATTTTTTCAATAATGTTGTGGAAACATTGTTCTATAGCTGCACGTGAAGTTTCAAATGATTTTCAAATTAACTATGCGATTTATTTTGTGCGGTCCCTATCCCTCGGACAAAACGAGGTTAGACTGTATTTTTCCTTTATTACTAAAACATTCAAGTGCAGAAATCTCAAATTTGTTTTTTTATGATTTTTCGAAGCTTGACATACTGACGTTTTTTGACATATTTTTTAAAAAAAAGTTCATAACTTTGATACGCTTCACAGCTCCAATGAAAGCTTGGATTTTTGGCGTCGAAGAAAAGGTGGATTCGTTATTAGTTTTACCTATATTGTTTAAATTGTTGTGAAAAAGTCATTTTTTTCGCAAAATTTGGTTGATTTGAGGGGTCGTGCAAAAACTATGTAATCTGCTTCTGTGAGAAGGACGCTCTGTGGCGTTACTTGTGGTTAAAGATCATATAATTTTATTAAATGAATAGGAAGGGGGAGATGCCGAAAATGCATGATGCATGATATCATTCCCTTGGTGCAAACATTTTCGACAACTGTCCGAATAGGTATTAGGCGATCTCTCGTTGAGTAAGAAAGGGCGAATTCATCTCTGATCTTTCCGATTATCGACACTAAGAGAACACCTAGGCTTGAAATTCTCATAATACACGAATCTCGAATTACCCGTACCCGACCAATTGAGAATTTTTAAAACCCGCACCCGACCCGAACCCGAGGCCTTGGTTTTTAAATTACCCGTACCCGACCCGAACCCGTAAAATATTTTTTGGCGTTACCCTAAACCCGACCCGAACCCGTCGGGTACGGGTTTCGGGTAAAAATACCCGTACCCGACCATCTCTAATATACAGGGACCCAACTTCAATACAGGGATCCAATTTCAAAACCAACAACATCGAGAGCGTCACGAAAATTGTCCAATTTCAAATGTTTTAAACTAAGTCAGTTTCCAACCGATTTCCGTAATTTTTGTAGCAATCGATTGGAAAATCATTTAAGCATCCGTCCAAATGCAGAAAATTGTAATCTGATTGTTTGAACTATTGTACTATTGAAAATTGTTGAACATTGTCGAAACGCAAATATCGACTTTTGATTGGTTGCTTGCTGCCTTTCACTAGAAAGGACGACAGAATGGAGTACCTAGTTAGCTGGGAATGCACTCTTTGGGCTATATAAGAGACTGTTTCTCCTCAAGCAAATCACCATTCTTCGTCTTACGCTTGGTGTGAACAGACGTGTTTGTTATAACAACTGAAAGTTTTAGTTTACCTATCGCATTCGTTTGTTATACCTATCGCATTCGTTATACAACAGGAAGTTGTCGGGTCCCAACGAAATGGGAAAAACGGGTTCCAATAATCTGCCCATAAACGCATAAGAGTCACACTGCCACAAACATACAACTGAGTAAAACGCAGTAGACGCAGGTAAACCATAGCATTTTTTGCTTCCTATGGATTCAATCAAAGAAACAAAAATTTAAAATAAGCATTCATCCAAGGTAAATATATTTGTGCAGAATACTTTTATATGCAATAGGGTTATTGTTGTTCCGATCAGTACACTTTATTTAGTCGTTTAATGAAAGTTACCATGTTTTTCTGCTAATTGGTTTTAGCTCTGAGCCTGTAATGCGTTTATTCGTAACGTGGGACTGACCAAAATCAATATTTTTCTCATCATTTTAGCAACAAATCTAATTTTTGTTGTAAATTTTCGAAAGCACACGTAATGTAAAGAAGTTTCTAAGGTTTATCTCAAAAGTGATGAAAACTCACATGGGACTGTTATGCATTTATGGGCAGTAAGGAGCAAAGCAATAATATTTATGGGCAGTAAGGAGCAAAGCAATACAGGTGCAACTCAAATGGTAACATCATCGTAGAAGATTCCGAAGCTGGATATTACTATCCCGCTCATCCGGAATTGCCAACTTACATCTCTCCTGGTGGTGTAGGCTCCAAGCTCGACATTTTGCTGACCAACATCACCGATCGATTTTCGATTCCGAAAACCATAACAGAGCTCTCCTCGGATCATCTTCCGGTCATCGCTGAGATTGGTGCTAGCGTAGAGCGGTGCCAAGTTCAACAAAGAAGAAATTACCATCGTGCAAATTGGGATCAGCTGCAGCGGTATGTTGAAAACCATCTTGATGCGAACATCACTTTGAACAGCACTGGATACATCGATCGTACTCTACAGTCCATGATAGACGTCATCCAGGAAGCAGAGTGCCGCTACATCCCATCTGTTACAGTGACACGTAAGTTTGCGCAAATCGACGATAACACTAAGTGCATAATTTCCTTGCGAAACTCGCTGAGAAGGCAATATCAACGTACCCGCAACCCTAGGCATCGATTCTACGCTAGACAACTGACAAAAATCGTTCAAGAACGTCTGGAGAAAGTGAAAAACATACAGTTTGCAACCGAATTACGAACTCAGCTGGAGCAATGTTGCTGGAAAAATTCAATGGTGAGCCGTTCGTCAGACATTCAATCAGTTTGGTGTGAATAACTTTTTCTACAAGCATCCCAGCGCCTTGCGGTCTTCAGAATAGTTTTTAACAGGAAAATTTCATACAAATATCATGTATCGATATATTTTTAGAAGCCAACTGGGCGTCTCTAAAAAATAAGTTTTGAAAAAGTGGATTTTCCCATATAAAATCGTATAGAAACTTTAAAAATCGGGCGCAAAAATATAGTTCCACTGATACGATATAGATTGTGGAACAGTACCACCGTCCCCCGTAGTTTAATTGGTCAAAACACCATGCCGGAGACAGGGAGATTGCGGGTTCAAGTCCCGTCGGGATGCGGTATATTTTTCCAAATCTGTATCATATTTCCAGTTCGCTTATTTTTCGTTCTTTCTCTACTCACATACTGTCTGCTTAATGAACTTGCGTGTTAACGGAAAAAGCCGTTGTTAAAAATAGAAATTCAGTTCAAAAAAAGTAAGTAATGTATTTGTCGAATAACATCAGCAGTTTCAATGGGAGACTTTGAAATAGAAGTAATTGAAGATACTTCTTCACAATTATCAATTTTATTCTATCATGGCCAAAACTGGTGCTATGGCCAAAACCGGTGCTTCTACCCTAGTGGAAACTCACATTCGTGGCTTGTTAAATTTGAAGAAAATGACATCGGAGTCCCACAAGGAATTGCGAGGAATCATCACTGAAGCCAATCGATATCAATTCAATACGCCACAAAAAGTTGACCTGATGATTGGTGCTGAGCTGTTCTTCGATATCCTGAAACCGAGCCAATTAAGCTTAGAAGATAACCTGCCACAGCTGAGAGATACTCACCTTGGATGGATTGTATCTGGTGTCATCGTCGAGCCACAAGTGTCCAACATTTCCGTCCAGCATGCCAACCACACTTCCCTTGAAGATGTCGAGCGAATGATGCAGCAGTTCTGGGAAATCGAGGAAGTGTCTGATGTTCCGAAGTTGTCAACCGAAGAAATGGCTTGCGAAGCCCACTTTCTATCCACGTACCAACGCGATGAGAGCGGAAGATTTATAGTGAGGTTACCATTCAACGAGAACGCTTCTAAATTGGGTGACTGTCGTGCATTGGCCCTGAAGAGGTTCTTGATTCAAGAAAAACGCTTGATGAATAATCCAGAGCTACAGGCGCAGTACGTTGAATTCATCCAGGAGTACGAGGCTCTCGGACATTGTCGGGAGATTTTCGAGGCCAATGATCCACCTAACCAGCAGAAGTATTATCTCCCTCATCACGCGGTATTACGTCCATCCAGCTCGAGCACGAAGTGTCGGGTCGTTTTTAATGCAAGTGCAAAGTCCTCATCAGAGCAGCTGTCCTTAAACGAAGTTCTTCAAGTGGGTCAAGTAGTACAGAATGATTTGCATTTCATCATTCTTCGCTTCAGAAAATTGAGGATTGCGTTTTCCGAGGACATTGCCAAAATGTACCGGCAAGAACTACACACGCCTCAAGACCGACGTTTTCTTCGTATTTTCTGGAGAGCCCATCCGTCACAACCACTGCGAGTTCTAGAACTTTGTACGGTGACCTACGGAACAGCATCCGCTCCCTACCTCGCGACAAGGTGCTTGGTACAGCTCGTCGAATAAGAAGGCAATTTTTTTCCTATCGCCGCTCGCATCGTGAAGGAAGAAACTTATATGGACGATGTACTTTCCGGTGCAGGCTCGATAGAAGAGGCCATCGAGGCTCAACGACAACTACAACAGCTTCTAGGAAGCGGCGGATTCCCGATACGCAAGTGGTGTTCGAATTCTCCTGAATTTCTCGAGAACATTCCTATAGGAGATCAAGAAAAGAGAGTGCCGTTGGCTGAACGTGGAGTTAACGAGGCTATCAAGGTTCTTGGGCTGCTATGGGATTCAACTACCGAAGCCTTGTACATCGAAAATGATACGAAGCAGTCGCCGCATCCCCAACACTGTATCACTAAGAGGGTGATGTACTCAGAAATCGCAAAATTTTTCGACCTTCTAGGATTGATCTCTCCAGTAATTGTTTTGGCAACACTCCTGGTTCAACGACTGTGGCAACTTAAGATCGGATGGGACGGTCCGGTCGATGAAGACACAGCGCGACAGTGGAATGAACTGCAAGTCTCAATGTCTTTGCTTGCACACATCGCCATTCCAAGATGCGTCATTTTTGAAGGAACCATTGCTCACGAGCTGCATGGTTTTTCTGACGCCTCCACCGTGGCATATGGGGCTTGTATCTACCTGCGTAGCCCATTTGCCGACGGTTCAGCCAAGCTGCGTCTACTTACCAGTAAGTCAAAGGTAGCTCCTTTGGAGGAACTTTCAATTCCTCGCAGAGCTATGCGCCGAACGGCTATTGACGCGGTTGTTAGTAAAAGTAATACCCGCCTTGGATATGAAATTCCGAGAGATCGTGCTTTGGTGTGACAGCACAATTGTTCTGGCTTGGATCAAGAAGCCGCTCAACCAACTCCAGTTGTATGTTCGGAATCGAATCGCCACAATCCAACAACACACTAGTGGATACCGCTGGGAATCCGACCCGACCAATTGAGAATTTTTAAAACCCGCACCCGACCCGAACCCGAGGCCTTGGTTTTTAAATTACCCGTACCCGACCCGAACCCGTAAAATATTTTTTGGCGTTACCCTAAACCCGACCCGAACCCGTCGGGTACGGGTTTCGGGTAAAAATACCCGTACCCGACCATCTCTAATATACAGGGACCCAACTTCAATACAGGGATCCAATTTCAAAACCAACAACATCGAGAGCGTCACGAAAATTGTCCAATTTCAAATGTTTTAAACTAAGTCAGTTTCCAACCGATTTCCGTAATTTTTGTAGCAATCGATTGGAAAATCATTTAAGCATCCGTCCAAATGCAGAAAATTGTAATCTGATTGTTTGAACTATTGTACTATTGAAAATTGTTGAACATTGTCGAAACGCAAATATCGACTTTTGATTGGTTGCTTGCTGCCTTTCACTAGAAAGGACGACAGAATGGAGTACCTAGTTAGCTGGGAATGCACTCTTTGGGCTATATAAGAGACTGTTTCTCCTCAAGCAAATCACCATTCTTCGTCTTACGCTTGGTGTGAACAGACGTGTTTGTTATAACAACTGAAAGTTTTAGTTTACCTATCGCATTCGTTTGTTATACCTATCGCATTCGTTATACAACAGGAAGTTGTCGGGTCCCAACGAAATGGGAAAAACGGGTTCCAATAATCTGCCCATAAACGCATAAGAGTCACACTGCCACAAACATACAACTGAGTAAAACGCAGTAGACGCAGGTAAACCATAGCATTTTTTGCTTCCTATGGATTCAATCAAAGAAACAAAAATTTAAAATAAGCATTCATCCAAGGTAAATATATTTGTGCAGAATACTTTTATATGCAATAGGGTTATTGTTGTTCCGATCAGTACACTTTATTTAGTCGTTTAATGAAAGTTACCATGTTTTTCTGCTAATTGGTTTTAGCTCTGAGCCTGTAATGCGTTTATTCGTAACGTGGGACTGACCAAAATCAATATTTTTCTCATCATTTTAGCAACAAATCTAATTTTTGTTGTAAATTTTCGAAAGCACACGTAATGTAAAGAAGTTTCTAAGGTTTATCTCAAAAGTGATGAAAACTCACATGGGACTGTTATGCATTTATGGGCAGTAAGGAGCAAAGCAATAATATTTATGGGCAGTAAGGAGCAAAGCAATACAGGTGCAACTCAAATGGTAACATCATCGTAGAAGATTCCGAAGCTGGATATTACTATCCCGCTCATCCGGAATTGCCAACTTACATCTCTCCTGGTGGTGTAGGCTCCAAGCTCGACATTTTGCTGACCAACATCACCGATCGATTTTCGATTCCGAAAACCATAACAGAGCTCTCCTCGGATCATCTTCCGGTCATCGCTGAGATTGGTGCTAGCGTAGAGCGGTGCCAAGTTCAACAAAGAAGAAATTACCATCGTGCAAATTGGGATCAGCTGCAGCGGTATGTTGAAAACCATCTTGATGCGAACATCACTTTGAACAGCACTGGATACATCGATCGTACTCTACAGTCCATGATAGACGTCATCCAGGAAGCAGAGTGCCGCTACATCCCATCTGTTACAGTGACACGTAAGTTTGCGCAAATCGACGATAACACTAAGTGCATAATTTCCTTGCGAAACTCGCTGAGAAGGCAATATCAACGTACCCGCAACCCTAGGCATCGATTCTACGCTAGACAACTGACAAAAATCGTTCAAGAACGTCTGGAGAAAGTGAAAAACATACAGTTTGCAACCGAATTACGAACTCAGCTGGAGCAATGTTGCTGGAAAAATTCAATGGTGAGCCGTTCGTCAGACATTCAATCAGTTTGGTGTGAATAACTTTTTCTACAAGCATCCCAGCGCCTTGCGGTCTTCAGAATAGTTTTTAACAGGAAAATTTCATACAAATATCATGTATCGATATATTTTTAGAAGCCAACTGGGCGTCTCTAAAAAATAAGTTTTGAAAAAGTGGATTTTCCCATATAAAATCGTATAGAAACTTTAAAAATCGGGCGCAAAAATATAGTTCCACTGATACGATATAGATTGTGGAACAGTACCACCGTCCCCCGTAGTTTAATTGGTCAAAACACCATGCCGGAGACAGGGAGATTGCGGGTTCAAGTCCCGTCGGGATGCGGTATATTTTTCCAAATCTGTATCATATTTCCAGTTCGCTTATTTTTCGTTCTTTCTCTACTCACATACTGTCTGCTTAATGAACTTGCGTGTTAACGGAAAAAGCCGTTGTTAAAAATAGAAATTCAGTTCAAAAAAAGTAAGTAATGTATTTGTCGAATAACATCAGCAGTTTCAATGGGAGACTTTGAAATAGAAGTAATTGAAGATACTTCTTCACAATTATCAATTTTATTCTATCATGGCCAAAACTGGTGCTATGGCCAAAACCGGTGCTTCTACCCTAGTGGAAACTCACATTCGTGGCTTGTTAAATTTGAAGAAAATGACATCGGAGTCCCACAAGGAATTGCGAGGAATCATCACTGAAGCCAATCGATATCAATTCAATACGCCACAAAAAGTTGACCTGATGATTGGTGCTGAGCTGTTCTTCGATATCCTGAAACCGAGCCAATTAAGCTTAGAAGATAACCTGCCACAGCTGAGAGATACTCACCTTGGATGGATTGTATCTGGTGTCATCGTCGAGCCACAAGTGTCCAACATTTCCGTCCAGCATGCCAACCACACTTCCCTTGAAGATGTCGAGCGAATGATGCAGCAGTTCTGGGAAATCGAGGAAGTGTCTGATGTTCCGAAGTTGTCAACCGAAGAAATGGCTTGCGAAGCCCACTTTCTATCCACGTACCAACGCGATGAGAGCGGAAGATTTATAGTGAGGTTACCATTCAACGAGAACGCTTCTAAATTGGGTGACTGTCGTGCATTGGCCCTGAAGAGGTTCTTGATTCAAGAAAAACGCTTGATGAATAATCCAGAGCTACAGGCGCAGTACGTTGAATTCATCCAGGAGTACGAGGCTCTCGGACATTGTCGGGAGATTTTCGAGGCCAATGATCCACCTAACCAGCAGAAGTATTATCTCCCTCATCACGCGGTATTACGTCCATCCAGCTCGAGCACGAAGTGTCGGGTCGTTTTTAATGCAAGTGCAAAGTCCTCATCAGAGCAGCTGTCCTTAAACGAAGTTCTTCAAGTGGGTCAAGTAGTACAGAATGATTTGCATTTCATCATTCTTCGCTTCAGAAAATTGAGGATTGCGTTTTCCGAGGACATTGCCAAAATGTACCGGCAAGAACTACACACGCCTCAAGACCGACGTTTTCTTCGTATTTTCTGGAGAGCCCATCCGTCACAACCACTGCGAGTTCTAGAACTTTGTACGGTGACCTACGGAACAGCATCCGCTCCCTACCTCGCGACAAGGTGCTTGGTACAGCTCGTCGAATAAGAAGGCAATTTTTTTCCTATCGCCGCTCGCATCGTGAAGGAAGAAACTTATATGGACGATGTACTTTCCGGTGCAGGCTCGATAGAAGAGGCCATCGAGGCTCAACGACAACTACAACAGCTTCTAGGAAGCGGCGGATTCCCGATACGCAAGTGGTGTTCGAATTCTCCTGAATTTCTCGAGAACATTCCTATAGGAGATCAAGAAAAGAGAGTGCCGTTGGCTGAACGTGGAGTTAACGAGGCTATCAAGGTTCTTGGGCTGCTATGGGATTCAACTACCGAAGCCTTGTACATCGAAAATGATACGAAGCAGTCGCCGCATCCCCAACACTGTATCACTAAGAGGGTGATGTACTCAGAAATCGCAAAATTTTTCGACCTTCTAGGATTGATCTCTCCAGTAATTGTTTTGGCAACACTCCTGGTTCAACGACTGTGGCAACTTAAGATCGGATGGGACGGTCCGGTCGATGAAGACACAGCGCGACAGTGGAATGAACTGCAAGTCTCAATGTCTTTGCTTGCACACATCGCCATTCCAAGATGCGTCATTTTTGAAGGAACCATTGCTCACGAGCTGCATGGTTTTTCTGACGCCTCCACCGTGGCATATGGGGCTTGTATCTACCTGCGTAGCCCATTTGCCGACGGTTCAGCCAAGCTGCGTCTACTTACCAGTAAGTCAAAGGTAGCTCCTTTGGAGGAACTTTCAATTCCTCGCAGAGCTATGCGCCGAACGGCTATTGACGCGGTTGTTAGTAAAAGTAATACCCGCCTTGGATATGAAATTCCGAGAGATCGTGCTTTGGTGTGACAGCACAATTGTTCTGGCTTGGATCAAGAAGCCGCTCAACCAACTCCAGTTGTATGTTCGGAATCGAATCGCCACAATCCAACAACACACTAGTGGATACCGCTGGGAATAGGTTCGATCGCAGCAAAACCCAGCCGACACCGTTTCTCGTGGTCAACTACCAGAGGGTTTGAGAGACAACAACCTTTGGTGGAACGGCCCCGAGTTTCTCCAGCGAGTGGAATACGATACCGATATACCCGAAGAAATTCCCGAACTTCCCGAATTGAAAAAACCAGTCGTCATTGCAGCTGTGAATGTTGTATCATTTCCGTTTTTCTCCAGATACAGTAGCTTCCGTAAGATCCAACGTCGTCTTGCGATTCATTGCCAACTGTCCCGACCTCACGAGAGAAAAATCCTCATCAAACCATTTCTGAACTGCGCTCGGCTACCGAAGCTATCATACGCGTGGTTCAACAAGTTCACCTGACTGACGAAATTCATGGAGTCATCAACAATGAACCCTCAAGAAGTTGGCAAATTTGCGTCCTGTTTCCACCAACGGCTTACTTCGTGTGGGTGGTCAATTGGACCGCTCCCATCTACCGTTTGAAAGCCGCCATCCCATCATCTTACCGGACAAGGACCCGGTAGTACGCCTTCTTATCTGGCAAATGCACATCGAACAGCTTCATGTCGGGCAGTCTGGATTGATGAACGCCATGAGACAACGCTACTGGCTTTTGAACGCTCGATCAACAATTCGGCAGATTACACGCAAGTGTATCAGATGCTTCCGGATTAACCCAACCAACACAACTCAACTGATGGGGAACTTACCAGTATCAAGAGTGGTACCGTCGCCACCATTCGCAATCTCCGGTGTGGACTATGCTGGCCCGTTTTTAATAAAACAAAGTGGACGCCGTCCGTCCCTGGTCAAAGCTTACGTGGCTGTCTCCGTTTGCATGACAAACAAGGCCGTGCATTTAGAGGTGGTTTCCGACTTAAGCACGGATGCTTTCTTGGCGTCGTTGAAGCGTTTTATCAGAGGAATAGTCCAGCATCTTCACTCGGATAACGCCACTAATTTCCGAGGTGCTCATCACGAATTGAATGAGTTGTTTCAACAATTTCGAAGTCAGCAGTCTGTGGATACCATTAAAGATTTTTGTTCGTCGCGTGAAATTGAGTGGCATTTCATCCCGCCGGACGCACCAGGATTCGGCGGTCTTTGGGAAGCTGCAGTTAAATCCGCAAAGACACACCTGAAGGGCATCATCGGGAACGCAAGGCTGACGATCGAAGAACTAACTACTGTTATGGTTGAGATCGAGGCTGTGATGAACTCTCGACCACTTTTCTCCGTCTCCAACGATCCAGCAGATCCAACGATTATTACACCTGCCCACTATTTAATTGGACGCCAACTTACTGCCATCCCAGAACCATTTCTGGAGGACATCAAGGCAACCCGCCTTACGCGATGGCAGCACCTACAACTGTTTGGCGAGCGTGGAGTCGTGACTACCCAAATACGCTCCAACCCCGAAAGAAGAACCTACGTGCCACCCCAGTTCTTTACAGAGCTTTTGTTTTTTTTTAACATTGTGAGAGATTCAATTTTATCAACTTTTCAACTCTGATGTTTTAATGTACTATAAAGGTGCCACCACACGGACACTAATTCCCTTAGTTTCTAAGTCATAGTTGATTGTAAAAAGCGTCCGTGTGGCGGCACCTTAAGTGTTACTACTTTTTCCTTTTCTACGTACATGATTTACATTTTTCATTTAGAGTTTTATTTATTAAATAAATATACCTAGCTACTTATAAATAAAGCTCACGAATGAACACCGCACTAGAGTTAAGTGTATTGTTTTTAGTGTTTTCAGCGTGTACAGAGATTATGTTTTCGGTCATATCGATACCAGCTATTTGATGCACTTCTGATGTTCGGGTTCCGAAGGGCACGTTCAAGATCATTTTCAGGAACTTGTTCTGGATCCGTTGAATCTTCTGCAGGTGGGTTTTAGCGCAGGTTCTCCAGACCGACGAGGCATATAGGAGCATCGGCAGGATGACCTGTTTGTATACCGTCAATTTATTCACGACATATAATTTCGATTTTCGGTTGATTAGCGGGTACAACTTCTTCATTAGCACTAAACTTTTCGTTACTGTTTGTTCAATGTGGGGGCGATAAAGTAGCTTATGATCATAAGTCAAACCAAGGTAGCGAACATTTGACGACCAGGGAATATCTACATTGTTCAACCGAATCTTTGTTGTCGGCACCAAACGCTGACTATTCCGATGAGGGAAGATTATGATCTGCGTTTTTGCTGCATTAACACAAATTTTCCATGAGGTGAGGTATATCACAAAGGTCTTAAGCCCAGTTTGCAGCTTTTTAACTATTTGGTTGATATGTCGGCCCTCGTACATAATGGCGGTATCATCAGCAACAGCGACAGGATGCCTCCATTGGGTAGTTCAGGAGTATCTGATGTTGTCACGATAGCGAAAATTCACTTTAATCCCTAAGTGGATTTCGGACTCGACAAAACGTCCTTAACGTTTGAGACTCAACTTCATACTGCTGATTTATTCTTTTACATGAGTGATCTTACCCTAAACTGAGTGATCTAACTGATGGGCTCTCATTCCCATCACACCTTCCCCTTTTAGTTAGTTCATCTACTTAATTATTATTATAGAATATTCACAAAAAAAAAAAAGAATACATAACTATAGGAATAAATTTTCAAATAATATTTGCTTATCTGTATAATGTAATAAAGTACTAAGCTCAATGTTTTGTTTTTGCAAGCTTTTTCAAATTCAGGTTGCTGTGTCTTTGTGCGCCTTTTCTCTGAGAACGTCTCAACGAGTTAGGTGGACTCGTTGATGGTTTGATGCCTTGTTCTTTGATCTCTATGCTTTCTTCTTCTGTCTTAGAACTGTCAGCATTGATATGTTCTGTTTTACTTTGTAGGGTATCTATACTACTATTTAGTACAAACGTTTTTGCCTTTCTCCTAGAAAGGTATAGCAATCACTGGAAAAACCAAAGGTATAAAAGTGGTCCCAATGGCCGAATGTCATATACCACTCGATCCCTTTCGACGAACTGAGCATTTTCTGTATGTATGTATGTATGTGTGTATGTGTGCATGTGTGTGTGTGTGTATGTGCAACTTTTTTTTCTCACTCACTTTTCTCAGAGATGGCTGGACCGATTTTCATTAAATTAATTGCAAATGAAAGGTCTAGTTGCGCCATAGGTTGCTATTGAATTTCATTGTAATCGGATTTTTTGTTTAGAGGTTATGTATCAAAATGTAAAAATCACGAAACATCAATATCTCAGAAACCACATAACCGATTTCAACAAAACTAGTTTCAAATGATCGGGCTGTCTCCAAAACCCTTAACTTTTAAATTTCGTTATGATTGAACATATGGTTCAAAAGCTATGTAAAGAAAAGTTATCCTGAGGTTGTTTAAACTCATCCATTTTTCTCAGAGATGGCTGAACCGATTTTCACAAAATTAGTGTCAAATGAAAGGTCTAGTTGCCCCATAGGTTGCTATTGAATTTCATTGTAATCGAATTGTAACTTTATCCGTTGTTCATAAAAATGTGAAATCACATAATAAAAGTAAACATATTGACTTTCTCCTAACGATCACTGGCTAATTAAAAGGTAGAAAAGTGATCCAAATGGCCCAATGTCATATACTACTCGACTCAGATCGACGAATCGAGCATTTTCTGCATGTATGCATGTATAGGTGTATGTGTGTGAGTGTGGGTGTGGGTGGGTGCGTGTGTATGTGCACCTTTTTTTCGCACTCACTTTTCTCAGAGATGGTTTGAACGATTCTTTCTATCTTGGTGTCAAATGAAGGGTCTATTTGCCGCTTAGGTTGCTATTGAATTTCATTGTAATCAAACTTTTAGTTTTGGCGCTGCGTCAAAATGTTGCTCGGAATTGAAGTTGAATTTAAAAGCCATTTCTATCATTTCACTTTTTGCCTTTCTCACTGCAAAAACTAAAAGTATAAAAGTGCTCAAAAGGGCCGAATATCGTATATCACTCCATTCAGTTCAACGAGCTGAGCATTTTCTGTATGTGTGTGTATGTGTGTGTGTAACGTTTCCCAAGCTCACTCGATTTTCTCAGAGATGGCTGAACCGATTTCAATGAAATTAATTGCAAATGATAGGTCTAGTTGCCTTACAAGACCCTATTCAATTTTATTGTGATCTGATTCCTAGTTTAGAAGTTATGTTTAAAAATGTAAAAATCACGAAACATCAATATCTCAGAAGCTACACAACCGATTTGAACAAAATTGGTTTCAAATGAACCCTTAACTTTTGAATTTGATGAAGATTGAACATGTGATTCAAAAGTTATGGAAAGAATCGTGTTCTGGAGACTATTTAATCTCACTCATGTTTCTCAGAGATTTTCATGAAATCAGTGTCATTTGGAAGGTATTGTTGCCCCATAAGACCCTATTGGTTTGTTTTGCAAACGGATTATTACTTTGCCTGTTATGTTTAAAAATATGAAATCCAGCTATGAAAAGAAACATATTCCGAAGACTACATGAACTCACTCACTTTTCTCAGAGATGGTTGAACCGATTTTCACAAAGTTAGTGAATGAAAGGTCTAGCTGCCTCATAAAACCCCGTTGAATTTTGCTGTATTCGGACTGTACCATCGACTGTAATGTATCGAAATGTGAAAATCACGAAACTTCATTATCTTAGAATCTACACAACCGATTTGAAAAATATTGATATCAGATGAACGGGCTAGTTAAGGGTTAACTGATGAATTATGATTGAACACGTGGTTTAAAGTTTGGCTGCCATATACGTTCCCTTTTTATTTGATTGTAATCAAACTTAAGCAACCGTTTTGTATTAAATTGTTAAAACAATGAAAGTCCATTATCTCAAGTATTACACGACTTATTTGAACATAAATAGTGTCATACAAACGAGTCATCTCTAAAACTTACAAATAACAAACTTCATAACAATTTGATATGCTGTTCAAAAGTTTTGGAAAGAAAAGAAATTCAAAGACTATTCAACACTATACCTCATTCCGCGTCGAACACTCGACAAAAACGGACGTGCAAAGTGGTCGTTCTATTACAATCCGGTCCGTGTGTACGAATAGCCAAACAAAAAAATGTATTATTCGCGCTTAAGGCCAACTAGATTGTGAGTTGTGTCGCTACGTTCTGTACCCGGCTCGCAACTTTGGCTGTATTGGTGCAAAATACCAGCTGCAGTTTTGATCTGTGCACAGTGAATAGATCTTTCTAATTCAAGGCCATCAGTTGACAGTCGAGTCGTGTCGCTGTGCTGAGTGATCTCACACCCGGCTCACTGCTGGTGGCTGTATTGGTGCTGCTGTACTGGTGCTGCTGGCTGCTTTGGGTGCAGCTTCGAACGATCGGACAACCACTGCTGGAAGGAAGAAGTAAATAGGTACGTGCTCTTGTCGGCGCTAGTGCGCTACATTTAGTGCGATGGATATAGATCCCTCGCCTCCCGTGCCACCATCCCCGAACCCCCCTGACCCTGACCCTTCTGTTACCCCCTCCCCTGTTCATTCTCCAGTCCCCCCTCGCCACAGGCTTTACCCGGACGGATCTCAACAGGGCAGCTATACTGTTTATTTTCGTCCAAAGGCAGGAGTGAATTCAAAGCGATTAAACATACTGCAAATTTCTAAAGACCTGACGAAGGGGTACAAGGCCGTGACCGACATTTCCAAGGTCCGACCTAACAAGCTCCGTGTCGTGGTCAGTGATCTGGCACAGGCCAATGCTATCGCTTGCTCTGAGCTCTTCACACGCGAGTATCGCGTTTACATACCCGCACGAGACGTGGAGATCGACGGTGTCATAACCGATTCGAGCCTGTCTGTCGAGTGTATCCTAAAAAGCGCAACCGGTTGCTTCAAAAATACCGAAACACAGGCGAAGATTTTGGATTGTAAGCAATTGCGGTCCATGTCTCTCGTCGGCGGTAAAAAAGTTTACACTCTGTCAGACTCGTTTCGCGTTACGTTTGCCGGATCTGCACTCCCTAGCCACGTCTCGATCGACCGGGTTCGTCTGCCTGTGCGATTGTATGTACCCCATGTTATGAATTGCACCAATTGCAAGCAGTTAGGCCACACAGCCGCCTACTGCTGCAATAAGGCTCGATGTAGCAAGTGTGGGGAGACTCATGCGGAAGATTCTTGCAGTGTTAATGCTGAAAAATGTATTCACTGTGGGGAAAACCAGCATGAGCTCTCCACATGCCCGGTGTACATGCAGCGCAGAGATGAAATCAAGCGGTCACTTAAGGAGCGTTCAAAGCGTTCTTATGCTGAGATGCTGAAGAAGACCGTGACCACTTCTACCATAACATCGAACCCCTTTGATCTGTTGTCCTCTGATGAAACCGATTCTGACGATTCATCAGCGGGAACATCTTATGCCAATCCTGGGAAGTCTAGGAAGAGGAAAAATGTTTCTTCTCCTAAACTTCCCCGTAAAGGTCCTAAGATTTCCCAAAGTGTAATGAAAAGTACGAACAAACCAAACAGTGCTGCGGAAAAACCGAAGCAAACTCCTCCTGGGCTTGCAAATTTAAAGTTCCAGAAGGAGTTCCCAGCACTGCCAGGAACATCTAAAACCCCAGTTGTTCCTTTTGCACATCCAGTTGATGAAACAAACTCTGGATTAGTGAAATTTTCTGACATTGTGGACTGGATTTTTGAAAATTTCAATGTACCCGATCCAATTAAAATTTTTCTTACAGCTTTCCTCCCAACAGTTAGATCATTTTTGAAGCAGTTGACTGCCCAATGGCCCCTCCTTGCAGCGATTGTATCCTTCGATGCCTAATTCAACTGCGTATATGAAGGATTCTATCTCTGTCTTACAGTGGAATTGTAGAAGTACTTTACCAAAAATTGATTCGTTTAAAGTTTTGATAAATAAAAACAAATGCGATGCATTTTCCCTTTGTGAAACTTCGCTTACTTCAAATATTGATCTCAACTTCCATGATTTTAATATTATTCGCCTTGATCGAGACACCCCATATGGAGGAGTACTTTTAGGGATTAAAAAGTGCTATTCTTTCTATCGTATTAACCTCCCCTCGATTCCAGGCATCGAAGTTGTCGCATGTCAAATGACAATACAAGGTAAAGAGCTTTGTATTGCCTCAATATATATTCCTCCTAGAGCACAGGTTGGGCAACGGCTGCTCTTTGATTTAATAGAACTTCTTCCCTCGCCACGTTTGATTTTGGGAGACTTCAACTCTCATGGTGTGGCTTGGGGTTCCCCTTACAATGATAACCGCTCCTCTTTAATCTATAACCTTTGCGATGACTTCGACATTACTATTTTAAACAACGGTGAAATGACACGTATCCCGAAACCTCCAGCGCGCCCAAGCGCTTTGGATCTATCCTTATGTTCGACGTCGCTACGGTTGGATTGCACATGGAAGGTAATCCTCGATCCTCACGGTAGCGACCATCTGCCTATTCTTATTTCAATTACAAACGGGTCAACTCGCATGCGACCAATTGACATTCCGTATGACCTCACACGGAATATCGATTGGAAGTTATACGAGGAAATGATTTCAAAAGCGGTCGAGTCGATTCAACATCATCCACCACTTGAAGAATACAACCTCCTCGCGGGCTTGATTCTCGACGCCGCGTTGCAAGCCCAAACGAAGAAATATCCCGGCGTAACGATCAAAGAACGGCCTCCCACTCCGTGGTGGGACCAAGAGTGCTCCGATGTCTACACGCAAAGATCCGACGCGTTTTTGGCCTTCCAGAAGGGAGGTATACCTGGCGACTTTTCACGGTATTCGGAGCTTGATACCAAGCTCAAAAATTTGGCTAAAGCAAAGAAACGCGGATATTGGCGTTGGTTCGTGAACGAGACGTCGAGGGAGACATCGATGAGCACTCTTTGGAACACAGCCCGAAGAATGCGGAATCGCGTAACGGTCAACGAAAGCGAGGAGTCTTCAAGTCGGTGGATATTTGATTTTGCCAGGAAAGTATGTCCGGACTCTGTTCCTGAGCAAAACATTGTTCGCGATGCGTCTCCGGGCCACGACGCACCTTTTACGATGGCAGAATTTTCAGTTGCCCTCCTGTCCTGTAACAATAACGCGCCTGGGTTAGATAGAATCAAATTCAACTTGTTGAAGAATCTACCCGGCAATGCCAAGAGGCGCTTGTTGAACTTGTTCAATAAGTTCCTGGAGCAAAACATTGTACCGCAGGATTGGAGGCAAGTGAAGGTGATCGCCATCCAAAAACCAGGGAAACCAGCTTCTGATCACAACTCTTATAGGCCGATTGCAATGCTATCCTGTATCCGGAAATTGATGGAAAAAATGATACTCCGTCGTTTAGACCATTGGGTCGAATCAAATGGTCTACTATCAGATACTCAATTTGGCTTCCGCCGTGCCAAAGGGACGATGATTGTCTTGCGTTGCTTTCAACAGATATTCAGCTGGCGTATGCTCGCAAAGAACAAATGGCGTCTGCGTTCTTGGACATTAAGGGGGCTTTTGATTCCGTTTCTATTGACATTCTCTCGGGTAAACTTCACCGACAAGGATTTTCTCCAATTTTGAACAATTTTTTGCACAATTTGTTGTCCGAAAAGCACATGCATTTTACGCACGGCGATTTGGCAACTTTTCGCATTAGCTACATGGGTCTTCCCCAGGGCTCATGTTTAAGCCCCCTTCTTTACAACTTTTATGTAAATGACATCGACGAATGTCTGGCAAATTCATGCACGATAAGACAACTTGCAGACGACAGTGTAATCTCTGTTACAGGAGCCAAAGCTGCCGATTTGCAAGGACCATTGCAAGATTCCTTGGACAATTTGTCTGCTTGGGCTTTACAGCTAGGTATCGAATTCTCTCCGGAGAAGACTGAGATAGTAGTTTTTTTCTAGGAAGCATGAACCTGCTCAGCTTCAAACACAATTAATGGGTAAAACGATTTCTCAGGTTTTGGTACACAAATATCTTGGTGTCTGGTTCGACTCTAAAGGCACCTGGGGTTGTCACGTGAGGTATCTGATGAAAAAATGTCAACAAAAAGTGAATTTTCTTCGTACAATAACCGGACAATGGTGGGGAGCCCACCCAGGAGACCTCATAAGGCTTCACCAAACAACGATACTGTCTGTTATTGAGTACGGGTGTTTCTGCTTCCGCTCCGCAGCAAACACACATTTGATCAAACTGGAGCGAATACAATATCGTTGTTTGCGTATCGCCTTGGGTTGCATGCAATCGACCCATACGATGAGTTTGGAGATCTTAGCTGGAGTACTACCATTGAAAAACCGCTTCTGGAGCCTGTCTTCTCGTATTCTAATCAAATGTGAGGTCTTGAACCGTCCCGTGATTGAAAATTTTGAAAGGTTAATCGAACTTAATTCTCAAACCCGTTTTATGACATTGTATTTCAATCACATGTCCCAAAATATTAACCCTTCTTCGAATATTCCAAATCGTGTCGACTTATCAAATACTTCTGATTCTACTGTGTTTTTCGATACATCCATGATAGAAGAAACTCGTGGAATCCCGGATCATTTACGCGTGCAGCAGATCCCTAAAATTTTTTCCAATAAATATCGAAACATCAACTGCGACAATATGTACTACACTGACGGATCACTTCTTGATGGGTCCACTGGCTTCGGTATCTTCAATAACAATTTAACCGTCTCCCATAAGCTCGATTATCCTGCTTCTGTTTACGTCGCAGAATTGGCTGCAATTCAGTACACCCTAGGGATTATCGAAAAAATGCCCACGGACCATTATTTCATCTTTACGGACAGTCTCAGTTCCATTGAGGCTCTCCGATCGATGAAAGATGTTAAGCACTCTCCGTATTTCCTGGGGAAAATACGGGAACATCTGAGTGCTTTATCCGAAAAATCTACTCAGATTACCTTAGCGTGGGTCCCTTCTCACTGCTCGATACCGGGTAATGAGAAAGCGGACTCTTTGGCTAAGGTGGGCGCAACAAACGGTGATATTTATGAAAGACCAATTGCCTTTAATGAATTTTTTGCATTTGTACGACAGAATACGATCATCAGTTGGCAAAATTCTTGGACCAAGGGGGAACTGGGAAGGTGGTTACATTCCATAATCCCCAAGGTATCGACGAACCCGTGGTTCAAGGGGTTGGATGTAAGTCGGGATTTCATTTGCGTGATGTCCCGGCTTATGTCCAATCACTATAGATTTGACGCGCATCTCCGTCGTGTTGGGCTTGGGGAGGTTATCACGACATAGAGCACGTTGTTTGGTCATGCCCTGTACACCGTGACGCCAGGTCTAGATTAATAGCTTCCCTGCAGGCCGAAGGTAGGCAGCCGGCTGTTCCTGTTCGTGATGTCTTGGCGAGCCGTGACCTATCCTACATGTCCCTTATATACGTTTTCCTGAAATCCATCCACGCCCCAGTTTAGTCCTATCCCCTTCCGCCTACATCCAACCAAACGACAAGAACACGTTAAGACCCCGGATCCGGAAACAGCAATCAGACCCGCACGATACTCTCAAGGCCCGATGGAAACAAGCCAATATGCCAGTCCGTAATATCTTGGCCCAGCAGCGGAACAAATTTAATATGCTGCTTACCTATGGCAATGAAAACCATCAAACAGCAAACCTGTGCTTTTAATGCAAAATATTCTAGCTTTAAGTTAGATTTAGTTTCAGCTCGTAGTCGGCAGCGAGGATAAAAAATTTGCTTTTAGTTATTAAGATACTTTAGAAAGTAAGCTACCAGATATAATTGGCGCCGTTAAACATTGAATTGTATTTGTGCCGTGTCAAATAAACTATAGATGAAGAAAAAAAAATGAAATGGAAACGTGTAGGGCAGCCAAACTTTGAAACCACGTGCTCAATCATAATTCATCAGTTAACCTTTAACTAGCCCGCTCATCTGATAATAATAATCAAATCGGTTGTGTAGTTTCTGAGATAATGAAGTTTCGTGATTTTCACAAGTCGGCACATTACAAATGAAGTTACAGTTCGATCACAGTAAAATTCAATAGGGTGTTATGAGGCAGCTAGACCTTTCATTTGACACTAATTTTGTGGAAATCGGGTCGGCCATCTCTGAGAAAAGTGAGTGAGTCCAAGTAGTCTTCGGAATAAGTTCCTTTGCATAGCTGGATTTCACATTTTTAAACATAACAGGCAAAGTAATAGTCCGACTGCAAAACAAATCAATAGGGTCTTATGGGGCAATTAGACCTTGCATTTGACACTGATTTTATGAAAATCGGTACAGCCATCTCTGAGGAACATGAGTGAGATTAAACAGTCTTCAGAACACGTTTCTTTTCATAACTTTTGAACCACGAGTTCAATCTTTATGAAATTCAAAACTTAAGGGTTTTCTGGGTAGCCCGTTCTTTTGAGACCAATTTTATTCAAATCGGTTGTGTAGTTTCTGAGATATTTATGTTTAATGATTTTCACATTTTTAAACATAACCTCTAAACTAAAAATCCGATTACAATGAAATTCAACAGGGTCTTATGGGGCAACAAGACCTTTCATTTGCAATTAATTTCATGAAAATCGGTCCAACCATCTCTGAGAAAAGTGAGTGAGAATAAAAATCTGCACATACACACACACAGAAAATGCTCAGTTCGTCGAGCTGAGTCGAGTGATATATGCCATTCGGCCCTTTGGAGCACTTTTATACTCTCGGTTTGCAAGTGATTGCTATACCTTTCTAGGAGAAAGGCAAAAAACGATATTCAAAGACTATTTAAAACTGTAACTGCTTTGATCAAAACATATGGCCTCAACAAAATTTAAATTTGGTATTGTGCTATTCGTACGTTCCCGGTACTGCTCGTGATTGAAGTGTACGAAATTCAAAGTCATTTCTTTTATTTCGCTATTTCTTCAGCACGCATATTTTACTCCTAATTAATAATTTTTTTAACTTTTTGCCTTTCTCCTAGAAAGGTATACTTCACTCACTTTCCTCAGAGATGGCTGGACCGATTTTAATGAAATTATATGCAAATGAAAGTTCTAGTTGCCATTGTAATTGGATTTTTATTTTAGAGGTTTTGTTTAAAAATGTAAAAATCACGAAACATCAATATCTCAGAAACCACACAACCGATTTCAATAAAATTGGTATCAAATGAACGAGCTGCTTAAAAAACCCTTAACATTTGAATTTTGTATAGATTGAACATGTGGTTCAAAAGTTATGAAAAGAAACGTCTTTTGAAGACTTGAATTTCACTAATGTTTCTCAGAGATGGCTGGACCGGTTTCCACAAAATCAGTGTCATATGAAAGGTCTAGTTACCCCATAAGACCCTATTGATTTTTTGCAATCGGACTATTACTTTGCCTGTTGTAACAGGTAGGCTTAACGTACGTTATATTGGACCGTAAATATATATATATATATATATATATATATATATATATATATATATATTGAATAGTAGATTCTAGTTTAATTGTACAAATATAATATTAAAATAAATTGTTAAACTGACCTATTTGTACATACAATTCTGTATCAAAATAATTCAAATATTGGGAGAGAGATGATGATGTAAAATACTTAAACAGCTATAAAATTACAAGACGTAAGTAAAGCAAGACTGTGCCCGAAAGATAGGCCACCATGTGGACAGGACATTCTGCACTGTGATACGCGAGGTCCAGAGAGGAAAGCTCTTTAACCGGCTAAAAGAATTGGCACAGGCCGAAGATTAGTTATACTTCGTACCCTCAAAATTCTGGGAAAGCAGGAAGGCGAGATCTGAGAGAATCCGTATGAGCGAGATGCATTCTTCTTCAAAACGATTGTAGGTAACTAATTTCTCAAAATCATTCGGGTGAAGTGTTTCCGGTATACCAAAGACTTCGGGAAACTATATATCTGAGGACTCGAGGTTTTCTCATCCATTTGCCCGTGAACTCTATACAGTATCGGAAGTGCGGCCTTGCCTTTATCCGCGGTTTTCGAAGTAGGGATAGTTGATAGTTAAATTTCCAGAGTGCTAATCGTCGTAAATCTTTTCAGTGATATCAAACCAGTGACAGAATAGAAACCTTTTTCACAAGCTAGGCTAGTACTTTAGTGTCAAATAAAAAGAAAAGGTAATATAATCTGTGTGTAAGGAAGTGCGTGTCCTAATTCAAATCGAACAGCCTTTCGACGGCTTTTTATCCTTAGTTTAGCAAATCGACCGTCGCCGCATTTTACCGTTGGGTTTACGGTGTGCAAATTACCGCCCAACCGTCAACTGGGCTAGAGGGCCGCGACGTCACCATCGCGACCGCATCAGACGATCAACGAGATCACGCCAATTTGCCAGGGTCGAGTCCACCCTGCTAGGTGGCTTAGGACGCATCAGTATCAGCAGCAGAGAACACACATCGAAGAAAGACCTCATCGCATTGCTTGCTGCTCATCGTTCGTGCTATCATCACGCGCTGTAAGGCACAGCCAGAGGTATTTCAACCAGCAGTATTGCTACAGGCCTGTAAGCTGTAAGTACCAGAGCTCTTTTTTATTGTCCGTCTGCACATGCGACCGTCGGCTTAAGAATGCCGATCAATGAGAATTAAAATCGAATTTGACTAAGCCAAGCGCCTGCGGGCCAATATAAATAATGTTTTGTTCGGCGAAAGACAATGGTCTGGACTGTATAACTAGGGAAAGACACGCACAGATAGCTAGTAAAGTTACGTTGTAGAATAGAATGACGAAATAAGAGTTGTAAATTAACCTGTAAACATGTATTTAAATCATTGCTTAACATATTACGCTACTACTCTCCCTAGCCCGCTGTTTAGTTTTTGGTGATTAGCTCCCTAGAAAATCTCAGCTCACGCGTATCGCTTTAGGTTTAGAACCCCGCTTGTGGTGGATTTGGCTTGAAAAGGCAACCAAGTGACTGAAACGGTATTACGTACGCTGACAGAGAGAGAGAGAAACGGGAGCTTCGCTCATATACGAATTGGTTGGAATCAGGGACTTATAGTCGTTAAAGTAGAATGAGATCAAGTAAGACTAGTGCGGGTGATTTTGGGGACAGCCGGACCGCTTTGATCCTATAGCAACAGAGCCTACCTGAGGTTAGGTCTCATACCGGGCAACTAAATCTTGGTGGGCGATCCTCGTTAGAGGTGGCGCTAAAATCGCTCATTCGTCAAATCAAGTGCGGAATGGAGGTCCCTGGTTTTTAGTCTATTCGGAGTGTGGAAACGTTCAGTACGCCATCGTCTCTAGACGATTTTTGGCGTGCTACACTGTTATGTTTAAAAATGTGAAATCTAGCTATGAAAAGAAACATATTTGAATTTTACTGTAATCGAACTGTAACTTCGTCTGTAATGTACCGAATTGTGAAAATCACGAAACTTCATTATCTCAGAAAGCCTTAGAAAGATTACCTAGAAGTTAACTTACATCAGTCTTTCTCAAGACTACCTATTTCTTTCTTCTTCTTTGGTTTAAGTTGATATTATTTTTGAACTTTTTTCGTATCACCTGGAATGGCAGGACGAAAAAAGAAACCACGCATCGCTACGGGGAGGAAAAGAGAGGCATCTCTTTCTGATACTAGCTTACGCAGTGAAAATTTACATGATATTGTGCCTGGGCAAGAAGCCGGCGAAATTGAAATGTTCGAAAGTAAAACTATTCAAAGTGAAATTTCTGTAAAAAGGAGAAAGTTCCACCTATTGTGGTAACTATTGAGCAAGATCGCGCGAAATGGCCTATGGTCGAATATCGACTATTTTTGATTTGAATGAAACTTTGCACACGTATTTTGCTTCAGTTTGCTGAGCATTTTTCACAGATGGAGAGATTTTTTACACCCATGAGTTCAGAGGCGTCTCGTCCACCTGTTCAACCTGTTCATAGGACAGGTAGACAGTTTCGGAACAATTACTCGAATTATTTCTCATTTGTAGCATGGATCTGACATCATTAAGTTTTCTTGTAACCTTAATGTTATTTCGAACATTCGAACATTTTTTTGATTTTCAATTTATTTCCACCAATTCCAATTTCTATTTATTTCTCCACCGTGAAGAATATAACCTGGCTAAACACACTCTACACTACTCAACCCACCCGCAACACAGCCCACCCGTAATACAACACAACACAACGAGATAAGCAGTAATGACTACCGTTTGTTCAAATCATTTATCTGAACTAGCATTCATTCAAACACTTCTCTGCATTTTCAAGTACTATAGCGTACGCAGCCAGTTATGTACATAAAGCGTGCACCACTACTAATGCGCAGCCTTGCGTAAAAATGACATTTGCGGTTCAAAAATTATGTTGAACCAAGCCGATGGAAACGATACCGCCGACGCCGACCCCCACCATTCTTTGATGTTCGTTCATTGAAATTTGAGAGAGGCCGCGAGAGTACACAGCTCTCAACGCTCAAGCGAGCGAGGTCGATGCAAAGCCGAGAGTGCAGCGAAGGGTTTTCATGTATTTCCTCATTGATGACAATTCTTCACGTGAGAAAAAAAGTGTCGCGCAGCGCTGAGTGCGATACAAATGAAAAATCGAACAAATTCATTCATGGTTATTGTAGATGTAGTGGTGTTTTTTCGTTGATGTGTGGTTTCGATTCAAGCCTTTTTTCTCGATGTTGTTCATTCAATAACTTGAACCATAGTATGGTAACTAGAATGGTATAGTCGGTATAGTACATGTTTGACTGCTCACGTTACGGTTGCTTTTGATTTGTTTGTGACGGCTAAGACTACCATTGCTCCATCTTTCAAATTTCTGTTGCTTTCTTGTGTGAAATTTCAATCTCGTTTAAGGAACGATACGTGGTGAGTAAAGCTTAATTACTTCATCATATTATATTTCAATTAATCATCACAAACTACCATATACCTACTGGAGATTGTTTGCGTGGATTTCCAGATGGACAACGTTATGGATCATTGCATTATTGAGCAAATGCTAAAGCGCCCGTTTGCCGCCAGAACCATGGAAGAAAAAATTAAAGTTATTGGACATCCGGTTCCTCGTCCACCTATGGAACAATTAAAATCCACGTATAAGTTGAAGGGGAAAATTATGTCCCGCAACTTTAATGTGTCATCGTATGACCAGCAATGGCTGTATGGATCGGCGAAATTAAATAAACTTTTCTGCTGGCCATGTTTGCTTTTCCGTAGCGCCAATGAAAAAAATGTTTGGAGCAAGAAAGGATATAGTGATCTGAATCACCTTTCTGCGTCAATTAAAACGCATTCGAGCTCTAAAGATCACATAAACAATTCACTTGCCTTATCGATGTTCGGGCAAATGAGGATAGACGAAGCACTTGACCATAACCGGCAGATCGCCTGCAATAAGCATAACGAAGAAGTAACGAAAAACCGGAAGGGTATGCGAACTTTAATTGAGATCACCTGTTTCCTTGGCACTCACGGTCTCGCCTTTCGCGGACATTATGAATGTTCCGATTCCACGAACAGAGGAAATTATAAAGACCTCTGCACGTTGATCGCCGCCAGGGATCCAGCGTTCCAGATTTTATAAATAATAAAGTTTTCAGCGGAACGTCGGGAGGAATTCAGAACGAGCTTATAGAATGCATTGAAAGCTACATGCTTCAAACAATTAAAAGAGAAGTTCTTGATGCTGAGTTCGTGTCCATTATGATGGATGAATCAACAGATTCGGCTCGGTTATCGCAACTATCTTGTACTCTGCGCTACTTACGACCTAATGGTAAGAAATATTCATAAAATAAATTTTGCAAATATGTTAACAAATAGTTGATTTTTTTTTAATTCAACGAGGCTCAAACATTTTTTTGTTCATCAAAATTTTAGGAACACCAGTTGAAAGGCTCGTTAGATTGGCAGACGTTAGCAGTGACAAAACCGCCGCTGCGTTGGCCGGACACGTTGATGAAATAGCAGCGTATTTTGGTCTTGATGGTGACAAAGTTGTAGCTCAGAGCTATGATGGAGCTGCTGTAATGTCCGGGGACAAATCTGGAGTGCAAACATTGGTGAAGCAACGGTTTCCAAAAGCTGGATATATCCACTGCCGCGCACATGTGCTTAATTTGGTGCTACTTCACTCGTACACAAATAACAAGAAATCAGCAAGGTTTTTCAACACGATCTCATCACTCGCGGCATTTTTCTCGCAGTCACCTAAACGCAGCGAAACATTAAAGCAATTTATGGAGACCCACATACCAAATGTTTGCAAGACCAAATGGTCGTATAATTCGCGTATGATCAAATTAATTGATTCGAATTATGCAGCGATTAATGAATGTTTAGGTGAGATTTATCTTGGCGACAGTGTCTTTGATGCTGAAACTTGTACTACAGCCAGAGGTCTTCACGCATTCATGCTTGAATTCAATACCGTATTCTTGCTCAAACTTTTTGCTAATATTTTTGCACATACAGATGTACTGTATCAAATTTTGCAAACAAAAGAATTGGACGTAGTAGAATGTTTACGTAACGTCAAGGCTTGCCTCGCTTCTATCGAAGAGCTCAAAGCAGAGCATCATTTCTACAGAACGCTTAATGATGCAATTGATGTTTCTGGCGAAACGATCACTGATAGCAACGGTATCAATTATCGTCCCATATATGACTTTATCATTGACAAAATTATTGACGAAATGTCTAAACGATTCAAAGAACTAGATGAATACAAATTCATCATTTTGTTGAATCACGAAAAATTTGCCGAATTCAATGTCACATTCCCTACGAAGAATTTGAAAATGCTTATTTCGTACCATTCTAAATTCGATGAAGCGAAGCTGTATAATGAGCTGATCGTTCTTTACTCGCGCGAAGAGTTCAGAGGCAAAAATATATTGTATTTAATTTCGTTTATTCTTGGACAAAACCTGCATCAAACTTTCTCCGAAACGCTTCGGCTGGCCAGAATGATACTGACATTGCCTAATACAACGGCGTCCGTCGAACGAACGTTTTCGGTTCTCCGACGGATCAAAAATTATTTGCGGTCTAAATCGGGGCAGAATCGATTATTTGGTATTATGATGATGGCTGTGGAGAAAGATTTACTCCATGAGATGATGCTGACGCCATTATTTTACGACGATATTATCGACAAGTTTGCGTTAAAAGTAAACCGAAGGATTCCTTTGTTATATAAATAAATGTTGATAAATAAAACTTTTAAAATCTGTTATCGCAATACTGTTGTTTTAATGTTGCAAATGTCGATTGAACAGGTGGCCCACTTGGTCACGCGTCGCCTCTGCATGAGTTACATTCTAGAAGGGCGTATGCCTTTTGGCATAGGTTTTATTCGAAGCATTGTAGCCCAGAAACCGTTGGTTGTGTAGAAAAACTGTCTGAGAATGAGTTGTAGGGAATTAAAAATGCACCATAAAAAATATACACTGTACAAAAAAAAATTTTTTTGACCAAAAAAATATTAAAAATAAACATTAAATTTCAATTAAAAAAAAAACAAATTAATCCACCCAGCGGTGAGACCCAGCCATTCTCATTCAAACATATTTTTTAAAATAGATTTACACCAACACTTAAAAAATACACCTTGATAGTTTCTGCAGGATTTGTTATTCTATCTAAACGACAAATTTTTGGTAGCCAACAGGCATAACTATACCGAACTATACCGAACATTTAAAATATAACATTCACACTCACATACATGCAAATAATATTAAATTCTTTCAAATACATGATGCGATTTTGTTTTTGATCGTGGTATAATCGATGTGTACTCATACTCATACATTAAATATTCATACTGCGTATGAATATTTAGATTGTTTATGTCAACTTTAGTCAGTAGATTTCAAATAATTTATAATTAAATGTTGTTCCTTATACATTAATTTGAATGATCTTATCAGTGAAAATGAAATTCCTAAACGCAGTTGATATTACTGATCGTTTCTGAGGGGCATCCAATGAATGGGCAAATACCAATCAATATGGGTTCTTGAAACCTGGATTATACTCAGTGGCCAGAATCCGATCTCAAACCCCATTTTTGCCTTTCTCCTAGAAAGGTATAGCAATCACTGAAATTACTAAAGGTATTAAAGTGTAAAGTATATCACTCGACGAAAAAGCTGAGCATTTTCTGTATGTATGTATGTATGTGTGTATGTGTGTGTGTTCGTGTGTGTGTATGTGCAACTTTTTTTCTCACTCACTTTTCTCAGAGATGGCTGGACTGATTTCCGTGAAATTAATTGCAAATGAAAGGTGTAGTTACCCCATAGGTTGCTATTGAATTTCATTGTAATCGGATTTTTGGTTTAGAGGTTATGTACAAAAATGTAAAAATCACGAAACATCAATATCTCAGAAACTACACAACCGATTTTAACAAAACTGATTTCAAATGAACGGAATATCTTCAGAACTCTTAACTTATAAATTTCATAAAGATTAAACATATGGTTCAAAAGTTATGTAAAGAAATGTTTTCCAGAGGCTGTTTAAACTCACTCACTTTTCTCAGAGATGGCTGGACCGATTTTCACAAAACTAGTCTTGAATGAAAGGCCTAGTTGTCCCATAGGTTGCTGTTGAATTTCATTGTAATCGGTTTGTTACTTTGTCCGTTATTTATAAAAATGTCAAATCACGTTAAAAAGCAAAGCATATATCAAAAACTGCTTAAACTCACTTATATATATATATATATATATATATATATATATATATATATATATATATATATATATATATATATATATATATATATATATATATATATATATATATATATATATATATATATATATATATACATATATATATGTGTATATATATATATATATATATATATATATATATATATATATATATATATATATATATATATATATATATATATATATATATATATATATATACATATATATATGTGTATATATATATATATATATATATATATATATATATATATATATATATATATATATATATATATATATATATATATATATATATATATATATATATATATATATATATATGTATATATATATATATATATATATATATATATATATATATATATATATATATATATATATATATATATATATATATATATATATACATATATATATATATATATATATATATATATATATATATATATATATATATATACACTCCTTTTCCGGAATTAAGCTGCTAATTAACGCAGTCTCACGTCACTGTTTTATCAACTAAATCAAAGTGTGTGAATTACATAGTTATATTACGCGGTAGATAGTATAATTACTTACTTCAATCAATCAATTCTTTTGTTTTATATATGAAATGGTATAGATATCTAATTGAGTGTATGTGTATTGATTAGTTAGGTTATCCAATACTTGCATTTAATTTCTATATGGATCCACTGCTCTCCAAATATATTTTTATATAACACTTACTTTAGATAGATAGTTTAATTCTAATTTCCAACTTCCAATTTAATCAGATAGGAATTTATTATTTGATAATTTTGTATAATAGCTTTAAGAACTTTGCGTCTTTCGTGCAGCGAATAGCTAACCAAAAAGACCTATACTCAAATACGTTTCCGTTCCGAAGTGTTAAACAATAGCCATTGTGACATTAACAGAGGCGAAGTGGCAGGGTTGCGCGATCTATTTCGTATGGTTCTACACGGTTATTTCGAACAGGCTCAAAGGATCTCATAGCACTTTTCACCCTGGTTCCCGTAAAAATTTCATTCGCCACATCTGATACAGTATTTTCCGTTCTAGTAGACCCAGAGCTAGTCTGCGTAGAACAAATTTCACCTAAATCAGAGATGGCTGAATCCGTCTGTCCAATAAAACCGGGAAAATGCGTTTCCATCATTAGATTTAAGGTATCACGAGGACCACTAGTATAGATTCCGTCGTGACGCTTTAGGTTGCCAAGCTCAACGGTATGATCTTTGGCAAGAGTCTTTTGTAATCTGGAAATAACTTGCGATTTGAATAGGTTTTATCTTTTTTCTCCCACGGCAGATTTTTTTGATCCCATAGTAACTTTTTTTTTGTCTCATCGAGACCTTTCGAACCATATATAACTCACCGGTATACACCAAAATACCAAAATCGCCCAGTCTCCTTTATAGTTTTTCTTTTTTCTATGAATAAACATGGTTTTTGCTTGTTATTTAGTAGTGTTGTAGTACAGGAGATGTAAAGAAGTTTCGTAGATTTACTTTGAAAGTGATAAAGAACGACGTGAGACTGTTAAGCACTTATATGTAGAGTACCTCAGGTTAGGAATACGCTTAAGCTTACTTACCGGAAAAACCGCTTGACCTATAAAATTTGGCTCGCCAAACATATCCTCATCTTGTACTTCGAAACGTAACATTGCCAAACCTGGATTCACCACTTTGAACTCACAAACCTCTTTCCAAAATGGATTGAATCCATTATCGGCTTTAAAAACAAATTTATCGTTATTAACAATAATTATCAATATCGGCACACTAACCTATTGATCTTGTTCTATGTTTAACGCCGTTATCGAAATTAGCACCTAAAAGCTCAATTTCCACTAGTGGACTTGTGATGTTTCTCCCACCTCTGCATAAATGTCTAGCGCCAATTATTCCGATTGTTATTGTTTTCTCTTCGACTCCTATTAATGTATTTGGATCATTCGGATTAAATCCTTCCCGAAACATAAAATCAGGTTTTAATACATAACCACAAGCACCATTATCTCTAAATTTCGCTTGATTCAACTGCATCCATTTGTCTAGTGTTTGGAAATTCAGAGCAATCATTTGAGATCCTGTATTCCAAAATGGTATAGGATTATAATTAGAAGAATCCAAGCGTTGACCTTTGGGATAAACTCGACTTATTTGATTGTTATGATATCGAACAAAAAGTTCAGTTTCTTGCTGTAAGAAATATTTTTCTGCTTTTGTTTCTGGAAAACTAGACATTTCATAAAACACCCAGCCAGTATTTTTAAAAGGAACACTTCTACAGTAAATTATCATATCTGACATTTCTTTTGCGACCCGTGAATTTCTCTCCATTTTTCGGCGCTCATTTTCGAGTACACTAGCGTTTTGTGCAACTTCTTTAATAGAGCTCATCCATTCAATAGCAAGTTCTTTTGATTGAACTCCGATTTCGAAGACGTTCTGCATTAAAGGATTTTGAATGCGCAGAATTCGTTCCAGTTCCGGGTGCGGGCCATATGTTAATTCAACAACGGCTCCGTTTACGTCAAGAGATCCTACGGCAAAATATTAATGCATCATAAAACACAAATCAAGTCGTTATTACCTTTCTGAAGACTTCCAAGCATTTGAGTGTCGCTGCCACTATCATCACTACTTCCATCAGCAGTGTTGATTTCTTGTACGTAATTTGCGGGAAAATAATGCTGCTTTTTTCCTCCGTAATTACCTGTCCACCATAATTCGTTGCCTTTTTTATCGACGTTTGTAATTATAGCATGTTTACAAAAAGACAGTTCATCTTCACGTTGGGCTTTGTAGTCGTAAAGTGCCTTCACAGTTATCTACAAAAGAACTCAACACCCGTTTCTTGTCAATAAAAATCAGTTGAAATACGAAATAATATTTAGTTGCTGTAAAATAAACGTAATGCGGCATAGGCATATATCAAACATGAGAATGTATATTCCTTAAATTATTACATTACAGTATTTACGGTAAATAGTTGAAGCTTGTTTTAAAAACCCAAATTAATCCACCTAGCGGTGAGACCCAGCCTTTCTCATTCAAACATATTATTTTTTAAAATAGATTTACACCAACACTTGAAAAATACACCTTGATAATTTCTGCAGGATTTGTTATTCTATCTAAACGACAAATTTTTGGTAGCCAACAGGCATAACTATACCGAACTATACCGAACATTTAAAATATAACATTCACACTCACATACATGCAAATAATATTAAATTCTTTCAAATACATGATGCGATTTTGTTTTTGATCGTGGTATAATCGATGTGTACTCATATACTGCGTATGAATATTTAGATTGTTTATGTCAACTTTAGCCAGTAGATTTCAAATAATTTATAATTAAATGTTGTTCCTTATACATTAATTTGAATGATCTTATCAGTGAAAATGAAATTCCTAAACGCAGTTGATATTACTGATCGTTTCTGAGGGGCATCCAATGAATGGGCAAATACCAATCAATATGGGTTCTTGAAACCTGGATTATACCCAGTGGCCAGAATCCGACCTCAAACCCCATTTTTGCCTTTCTCCTAGAAAGGTATAGCAATCACTGAAAATACTTAAGGTATTAAAATGTTCCAGACGGCCGAATGTCGTATATCACTCGACTTAGTTCGACGAGCTGAGCATTTTCTGTATGTATGTGTGTATGTGTGTGTGTGCGTGTGTGTATGTGCAACTTTTTTTCTCACTAACTTTTCTCAGAGATGGCTGGACTGATTTCCGTGAAATTAATTGCAAATGTAAGGTGTAGTTACCCCATAGGTTGCTATTGAATTTCATTGTAATCGGATTTTTGGTTTAGAGGTTATATACAAAAATGTAAAAATCACGAAATATCAATATCTCAGAAAATACACAACCGATTTTAACAAAACTGATGTCAAATGAACGGAATATCTTCAGAACTCTTAACTTATAAATTTCATAAAGATTAAACATATGGTTCAAAAGTTATGTAAAGAAATGTTTTGCAGAGGCTGTTTAAACTCACTCACTTTTCTCAGAGATGGCTGGACCGATTTTCACAAAACTAGTCTTGAATGAAAGGCCTAGTTGTCCCATAGGTTGCAATTGAATTTCATTGTAATCGGTTTGTTACTTTGTCCGTTATTTATAAAAATGTCAAATCACGTTATAAAAGCAAAGCATATATCAAAAACTGCTTAAACTCACTTACTTTTCTCAGAAATGGCTAGACCGGTTTTCTCGAAATTGGTTGAAAATGAAAGGTCTAGTGGCCTCATAACACCCTATTGAACTTCATTGTAATCGGATTTTTAGTTTAGGCACCATGTATCAAAATGTGAAAATCACGAAATTTCATTATCTCAGAAACTACACAACCGATTTGAACAAAATTAATTTCAAATGAACGGGTTACCTGAAAAACCCTTAACTTTTGGATTTTATGGAGATTGAACTTGTGGTTCAGAAGTTATGGAAAGAAACGTGTTCTGGAGACTATTTAATCTCACTCATATGGAAGTTCTTGTTGCCCCATAAGACCCTATTGATTTGTTGTGACAAACGGATTATTACTTTGCCTGTTATGTTTAAAAATGTGAAATCCAGCTATGAAAAGAAACATATTTCGAAGATACATAATCTCACTCACTTTTCTCAGAGATGGTTGAACCGATTTCCACAAAATTAGTGTCAAATGAAAGGTCTAGCTGCCTCATAATACCCTATTGAATTTTGCTGTAATCGGACTGTACCATCGACTGTAATGTATCGAAATGTGAAAATCACGAAACTTCATGATCTCAGAAACTACACAACCGATTTGAACATGTATCTGGCTCAGTTTGAACATAAGTAGTGTTATACAAACGAGTCATCTCTCAAACTTACAAATAACAAACAATTTGATATGTGCTTCAAAAGTTTTGGAAAGAAAAGAAATTCAAAGACTATTCAAAACTATACTTGCTTTGATCAATATATTTATGGCCTCAACATGATTTCAATGTGGTATCGTACTATTTGAACGTTCCCGTTATCGCTCGTGATTAAATTGTTCGAAATTAAGAGTTATTTCTTTTATTTCGCTATTTCTTAAGCACTAACATTGCGTTAAATTTCATATTTTATACTCCAATTACAACATCAGTATTTTAGAACCCAAAGAGTGAATTTGCCTTTATTGGATTCAAGCATTTATGTAAATCTATTTTTACAAATAATAAGTTTGAATGAGAAAGGCTGAGTCCGACCGCTAGGTGGATTAATTTAGGTTTAACCCAGATGACCACTTCTGGTTGCCTGATAATCATAAAATCTATCATGAAATTGCCGAACTGCCCGATCTGAGTATTTCGATGGCGAAGACGGCGACAGTTTCCGATCAACAGCCTAAAGTGACCAAATATCATCCAATACGGGAAGCGGTATGATACCCTGAGGCCAAAAATCATCTTCAAACGCCATTTTAAATTACTATACGATAGCTTCCGGTTTCTGGAAACCAGTCTAAAAGGGACAAACACTACGCAATGTGAGTTTTTCAGTACTCGGGATGATGCTCAGAGGCCAGGAATCAACTTCATACTTCATTTTGAAATCCGAATTTGCGACTTCCGGTTTCTGGAAAACATCCTTCAATTGCCAAATATAATCCAATAAAGGCATATTCTCTCTTTGGATTTTAGAATATTGATGTTGTATTTGAAGGAATAATTGGAGCATAGTATTTGAAATTTGACGTAATATTTGTACTAAATAAATAGTTTTTCTATCATAATGACTCCTAATTTCGAAGCAGCTAATTTTAAACAGCCTTTGGGTTTTGATTTTTTGTAAGTTTGAGGAACAACCTGTTCGTTTGACACCTGTTTTCTTTAAATAGGTCGTGTAATCTTTGAGAGAATAGACTTTCAATATTTTTACAATTTAACACATAATGGTTAAAATAAAAGTCCGATTACACTGGTCAACACAATTGTGGCCCCGGAGGTCAAACTAAGAAAAAATGAAAAATTATAGCTTTTCCTGTCATTTTTTTTTCTAGGGCAACTATTGTGAGCTTTAGAGCAGCATTTTTTTTTATTTTGTCAACCAGTATTATAATTAAATGAAATGGGTACCAATAGCAACTAAACCTTCAATTTAAAACTAAGCTTGTTGAAATCAGTCCAGCCATCTTTGACAAAACGAGTGAATTTAAAAAAGTCTTCTGAACACGTTTCTTTTCATAACCTTCGAACTACATGTTCAATCATCATAAAATTCGTTATTTAGGGGTTTTGAAGACAGTCCGTTCATTTGATACCTATTTTGTAGTTTCTAAGATAATGAAGTTTCATAACTTTTACATTTTGATACATAACAGACAAAGTTACAGTCCGATTATAATAAAATTCAATAGGGTCTTATTAGGCAACTAGACCATTCTATTGAAACTTATAATGTGAAAATCGGTCCGACCATCTCTGAGAAAAGTGGGTGAGTTCATGCAGTCTTAGAAACATGTTTCTTGTCATAGCATGATTTCACATTATTATACATAACGGACAAAGTTAAAGTCCAATAACAATAAAATTCAATAGGATCTTATGGGGCAACAAGGCCTGCCATATAACACTAATTTTGTGAAAATCGGTCTAGCCATCTCTGAGAAAAGTGAGTGAGCTTAAACAGTCTTTGAAACATGTTTCTTTGCATAACTTTCGAACTACATGTCCAATCATTAAAAAAATATTTTACAAATGGTTCAAAAAACAAGCCCGTTCTTTTGATACCAATTTTGTTCAAATCTGTTGTGTAGTTTCAGAGATAATGAAGTTTTGTGATTTTCACATTTTGATACATAACCTCGAAACTAAAAATCCGATTACAATAAAATTCAATAGGGTATTATGGGACAGCTAGATCTTTCATTTGCAAATAATTCCATGGAAATCGGTCCAGCCATCTCTGAGAAAATCGAGTGAGATTGGGAGAGGGTTACATACACACACACACGCACACACACACACATACAGAAAATGCTCAGCTCGTCGAACTAAGTCGAGTGATATGCGAGATCCGACCCTTTGGAGTACTTCTATACCTTTGGTTTTTTCAGTGATTGCTATACCTTTCTAGGAGAAAGGCAAAAAACCTAAATTAATGTACCTAGCGGTCAGATCCAGCCTTTCTCATTCAAACTTTTATTTGTAAAAATAGATTTACATGAACGCTTCAATCAGTTAATTCTTCTGCCACAAAATCGGGCAAAAAAATATTTTTTGAGCTTCTGCTCGTTCTATCTTTATTCACTTAAGACTAAAATACAATTCTTTTGATACTCTTATATATAGCTTCTCAGCGAGTGTTTGTTTTATGCTTTCTGTTTATGCTTTGTATAATCAAAAGATAGTGCTGGTGCAGACTAAACATTACTGGTGAGATATAGTTTATTTTCATTCTGGGAATTATGCTTTATGCTGATTTGGCGACGATGATGGTGGTCCTGATGAGATAAGATGGCCTGCCGGATATTGGTGACGTGTTCTGCTTAACTCTTCCCCTCTTAAGTAACTTTGTCCTCAAAGTTCAACGGTTCGAAAAGGTGATGACATACTGATGAATGATTCGATTTCCTTCTTTCGTTCTTCTGATAAATCTGTGGTTGCTATCTCCTGATCCGTGATGATGAGATTATCCTTCTTGGTGGTAGAAGTGTCTATTGTTTTAAGCAGTCTTCCGCAAAACATGCCCACATGTGCACGCCGTGTAAAAATCCTACGTTCACCGTTTCCTACTAACATGCCCGAATATGAGATACACATAAACATGTTGAGATGACATGCGTTCTGAACACGATGTTCGAAAATTTGTGCACATAGGTTTTAAAATTTGTAAAACAAAACGGTGCCTGTCGGTGCTAAATTGGCAGGTGCTTTTTTTCGTTGCCTCGTACGTCTCGCCTGGTATGAAGCTATCGGACTGTAAGGAAATCACAGTGTACTATGTCTTCACTGTTTTGGCACACGTGATACGTTAGCATGTGGCTGAAGATTCTGTTGCAGTTGCATCGACAAAATCCGCCAAAAATATCCTTTGCGTTGAAGACAAAGAACGATGGAAGGTGATTTTGAGATGATCGGCGTGCGACCAGACCGAACCAAGCGCCATTTTTTCAATCCATTCCCGGCGGGTGATGCCATATGGCATTACCTGACATTCAAACTTTGAATTGAGTTCAACAATTGTACTTGAAATTTTTCACGAAGAAACTATTCAGTATAGTTAGAGAAGAGATTGATCTTTAAATTGCAATCAAGTTTGTGTCAATTGTGCATATAGTTGATGACTAATAAGAGTTTGGAGTTCATTTTTTGTGGTGAAAATTGATTTCTCTCCGCCGGGAAAGGGTTGAAATGAGGTATTAAACCTGGCGAAAATCAAAATTGATAATCTATCTTTCAAGAAAAAACGAAATCATTTTAACAGTTCATAATGATACACCCAACGCAAACGGGGAACATTTTAATACTTTAGGGCAATTTTTTATTACTTATTGTGTCTTATGACTGCGCATTATACACAAAGAGTAACAAACAAAAAGTAATAAAAATTATGACGACTACACGCTTGAATGTGTTTCTGCAGGAGAACATACAGCCAAGTACCGCAATGCATGTGTTAGCAAGACTTCACTCGCTGCATTTGTATTGATGCAACGATCAGGTTCATTTTTGTCCCCTTCATCCACACATAATCAGAATCTCAACCGTCAACCTCAAATGTCTAATTAGAAACACTTTCGTTACGTCCCCCAGTGTTTACTTGAAATGGAAATGGAAATGTATGGAATACTGTCTGACCAGAGTTGCCGAAGTTGCGAATATTGTTCTGGATGGGCACGAGTTTTGTATTTTCGAACAGGTGAAAATGAGTTTCCATGAATCAATGAGTATGTGTTTTAGATATCTTGCAGGAAAGCGAATGTTTATGTTTTTTTCTAACGCAGTTTACAGATCGTGATGTCAATTCAAGACGCATTTCAAGTCTTTGAAATCATCAGAATACGATCATCAGTTGGCAAAATTCTTGGACCAAGGGGGAACTGGGAAGGTGGTTACATTCCATAATCCCCAAGGTATCGACGAACCCGTGGTTCAAGGGGTTGGATGTAGGTCGGGATTTCATTTCCGTGATGTCCCGGCTTATGTCCAATCACTTTAGATTTGACGCGCATCTCCGTCGTGTTGGGCTCGGGGAGAGTGGTATCTGTGCCTGTGGTGAAGGTTATCACGACATAGAGCACGTTGTTTGGTCATGCCCTGTACACCGTGACGCCAGGTCTAGATTAATAGCTTCCCTGCAGGCCGAAGGTAGGCAGCCGGCTGTTCCTGTTCGTGATGTCTTGGCGAGCCGTGACCTATCCTACATGTCCCTTATATACGTTTTCCTGGAATCCATCCACGCCCCAGTTTAGTCCTATCCCCTTCCGCCTACATCCAACCAAACGACAAGAACACGTTAAGACCCCGGATCCGGAAACAGCAATCAGACCCGCACGATACTCTCAAGGCCCGATGGAAACTACCCAATATGCCAGTCCGTAATATCTTGGCCCAGCAGCGGAACAAATTTAATATGCTGCTTACCTATGGCAATGGAAACCATCAAACAGCAAACCTGTGCTTTTAATGCAAAATATTCTAGCTTTAAGTTAGATTTATTTTCAGCTCGTAGTCGGCAGCGAGGATGAAAAATTTGCTTTTAGTTATTAAGATACTTTAGAAAGTAAGCTACCAGATATAATTGGCGCCGTTAAACATTGAATTGTATTTGTGCCGTGTCAAATAAACTATAGTTGAAGAAAAAAAAACACTATACCTGCTTTGATCAATATATATGGCCTCAACATGATTTAAATGTGGTATCGTACTATTTTAACTTTCCCGGTATCGCTCGAAATTTAGAGTCATTTCTTTTATTTCGCTATTTCTTAAGCACTAACATACGTTAAATTTCATATTTTACACTTCAATTACAACATCAATATTTTAGAACCCCAAGAGTAAATATACCTTTATTGGACTTAGGCATTCGTGTAAATCTAATTTTACAAATAATAAGTTTGAATGAGAAAGGCTGAGTCTGACCGCTAGGTGGATTAATTTAGGTTTTTATGAATTTTTGCCTTTCTCCTAGAAAGGTATAGCAATCACTGGTAAAACCAAAGGTATAAAAGTGCTCCAAAGGGTCGAATCTCGTATATCAATCGACTTAGTTTGACGAGCTGAGCATTTTCTGTATGTGTGTGTGTGAGTATGTGTGTGTGTATGTGTGTGTGTGTAACGCTCTCCCAATCTCTCTCGATTTTCTCAGAGATGGCTGGACCGATCTTCATGAAATTAATTGCAAATGAGAGGTCTAGTTGCCCCATAAGACCCTATTGAATTTCATTGCAATCGGATTTTTAGTTTAGAGGTTATGTTTAAAAATGTGAAAATCACGAAACATCGTTATCTCAAAAACTACTCAACCGATTTTAACAAAATTGGTTTTAAATGAACGAGCTACTTAAAAAAACCCTCAACTTTTGAGTTTCATGAAGATTGAACGTGTGGTTCAGAAGTTATTTAAAAAAACGTGTTCTGGAGAGTGTTTAATCTCACTCATGTTTCTCAGAGATGGCTGAACCGATTTCCACAAAATCAGTGTCATTTGGAAGGGGGTAAGTCTAATTACCCCATAAGACCCTATTGATTTTTTTTGCAATCCGACTATTACTTTGCCTGTTATGTTTAAAAATGTGAAATCCAGCTTTTCATAGGAACATATTCCGAAGACTACTTAAACTCACTCACTTTTCTCAGAGATGGCAGAACCGATTTCCACGAAATTAGTGTCAAATGAAAGGTCTAGCTGCTTCATAACACCCTATTGAATTTCAATGTAATCGATCTGTTACTTTGTCTGTAATGTATCAAAATATGAAAATCACGAAACTTCATTATCTCAGAAAGTACACAACCGATTTGAACAATATTGGTATCAAATGAACGGGATAATTAAAGGTTAATTGATGAATTTTATAGTGATTAAACACGTGGTTCAAAAATTGTGAAAAGAAACATGTTCCGGTGACTTTTCAAATTCACTCGTTTTCACAAAAATGGCTGGACTAAATTCAACAATCTTAGTGTCGAATGAAAAGTTTGGCTTTCCTTTAGGTTCCCATTTTATTCGATGATAATCGTATTTTTATTCCAACCGTTATGTATTAAATTATAAAAACAACGAAAGTCTATAATCTCAAAGATCACACGGCTTATTTGAACATATCTAGTGTCATTTGAACGGGTTGTCTCTCAAACTCCCAAGTAAGAAATTTCATAGCAATTTGATATGTGGTTCAAAAGTAATGAAAAGAAACGAAATTCAAAGACTATTTAAAACTGTAACTGCTTTGATCAAAACATACGGCCTCAACAAAATTTATAGTTGGTATTGTGCTATTCGTACGTTCCCGGTATTGCTCGTGATTGAAATGTACGAAATTCAAAGTCATTTCTTTTATTTCGCTATTTCTTCAGCATGAATATTTTACTCCTAATTATTGATTTTTTAACTTTTTGCCTTCCTCCTAGAAAGGTACAGCAATCACTTGCAAAACCGAAGATATGAAAGTGCTCCAAAAAGCCGAATGGCATATATCACTCGACTCAGTTCGACGAGCTGAGCATTTTCTATATGTATGTGTGTGTGTATGTGCAGATTTTTATTTTCACTCACTTTTCTCAGAGATGGCTGGATCGATTTCAATGAAATTATATGCAAATGAAAGTTCTAGTTGCCCCATAAGACCCTATTAAATTTCATTGTAATTGGATTTTTATTTCAGAGGTTATGTTTAAAAATGTAAAAATCACGAAACATCAATATCTCAGAAACCACACAACCGATTTCAACAATATTGGTATCAAATGAACGGGCTATCTTAAAAACCCTCAACTTTTGAATTTTATATAGATTGAACATGTGGTTCAAAGGTTATGAAAAGAAACGTCTTCTGCAGACTGTTTAATTTCACTCATGTTTCTCAGAGATGGCTGGACCGATTTCCACAGAATCAGTGTCATATGAAAGCTCTAGTTACCCCATAAGACCCTATTGATTTTTTTGACGTAGAACTACGTTTTTCTTTAGCCTACTACATAGGGATGTAAATAGGAAAACTATTAACAAAAAGGGGACGAAATATGTCCCTTTTTAAATGCTTGTAAATCGGTTTGTTTTCAACCGATTTCCTTCATTTTTGCAGCAATTGTTTGGAAAATTATACACGCATCCACCCAAATGTAGAAAATTGTAGATTGATTATGCAAACTATTGTACTATTGATAATTGTCAAGCCTTGTTTAAACGAAAATTACGTCCTCTGATTGGTCGTTATATGATTGCTTCCCAAGCACGGTCGACAGAATCATATACCTTGCAATTGAAAACATGCTATTTGGCCTATATAAGAGCCTGTTTCAGCCGAAGCCGCTCATAATAGTTCCGGACAGCGACAAGTTGTCAACAGCAGTCGTCCTTGCTTAGCAGCAGCACTATCCCTGTGGTTGGTCACCACGTCTCAGGAGCAGCGCGGTTCTTCTCAGCGTGTGTCGCCAGACTGCCATTATGCCATATCACAACTAAATTTTTATGCACTCAGTCGTCAATTAAGAAATCGTAAAATATTTTCGGAAAATTCTCACAGAACAAACTACTCAAAAAATGGCCCAATAAATCTTATGATGCGTCACTAAAATCAGCACTGCGAAAATATCGACATCACCATGGGCAGAAATCAAATAAAAAAAACGACTAACTACTGGAAATAATGTATAGAATATAAGAAAACATTGTATTATTATAACTGTAGTCTACATTTGCTTGACGAAATAAATAAATAAATAAAAAATAAATAAATAAATTCCCCCGTGTTAGGGCAGCATGAAGATCGTCATCACCAAATCCAATTTTGAACAGCAAAATGCCTTTTTTCAAGGCAAATAAACAAGTCATTGAAAGTTAATAATTTTTAACAACGTAAGCAAGCATTCTGTGCGGATTCTAGCAATTACATCTGTCGCGGCCGTGTAATTTACAGAAGGTGAAAAAGCTTCCACAGTGCATGTTGTCCGTGCATCTTAACTCCCCCACTGTTGGGGCAGCACAAAGGTTGCGATCAGCAACCGATTTTGAACAGCAAAATTCCTTTTTTCAAGGCAAATAAACAAGTAATTGAAGGGTGAAAATTTCCTAGCATCAACACAAACAAACCTTCTTCGCGGGATCCTAGCAATCAAATTCTGCGATCAACATAACCGATTTTGAATAACAAACTGCCCTGTTAGAACGCATTCACAAAGGCAGTTAATTCGAATATGCAGAGCTAATATGAAGTCGATTCAATCAATCAGCATTAACAGAATTTCGTCGTCTCCCAGCTGCCAAGTTGCAACATGATGCAACACGCAACAGCGAGCAAACGAAATCGCTTGATGTTACAAACCGCAATAAAATACGGGTTAAAACCGTTGCGTGTGTGAGAGCACCATCGGTGTTTATTCGCTGGAAACAAATATCGAATGCGAATTGTGGAATAATTCGTCTAAAGAATATTAGAGAATTAGACAACTGAACAGAAGGGCGTGGCCTATTACGTAGCACCCTTCGGCTATAAAAGAGTGTTTCTGGGAAAACTAGCTACATTCATTAGTCGGAAGGTGAGCTGGATGGACCGTCCACAACGTTGACAGCAGTAGAAGCAGATACAGCACTTAGAAGTAACAGCGCGTTGCGCCTGTGGCTGCCTTCAAATAAATAAATCACTTGCGCTGTGGTTGGTCACCATGTCTCAGTAGCAGCGCGGTTCTTCTCAGCGTGCCTCGCCAGACTGCCATTATTCCCCCACTGTTGGGGCAGCATAAAGATCGTCATCACCAAATCCAATTTTGAACAGCAAAATGCCTTTTTTCAAGGCAAATAAACAAGTCATTGAAAGTTAATAATTTTTAACAATGTAAGCAAGCATTCTGTGCGGATTCTAGCAATTGCATCTGTCGCGGCCGTCTAATTTACAGAAGGTGAAATAGCTTCCACAGTGCATGTTGTCCGTGTATCTTAACTCCCCCACTGTTGGGGCAGCATAAAGGTTGCGATCAGCAACCGATTTTGACGTAAAACTACGTTTTACTTTAGCATACCACACAGGGATGCAAACTGAAAAACTGGGACGAAATTTGTCCCTTTTCAAATGCTTATAGGTCGGTTGGTTTCCAACCGATTTTCTTCATTTTTGGAGCAATCGATTGGAAAATTATACACGCATCTGCCCAAATGCAGAAAAATGTTGTTTGAATTTACGAACTATTGCACTATTGAAAATTGTCAAGCCTTGTTGAAATAAAAATAACGTCCTCTGATTGGTCGCTTGCTTGCTGGTATGATGATATAGTATGATGTGTGTGTATGATATGATATGATGTGTGTGTGTCTCTATGATATGAAATGATGTGTATGCGTCTGTATGATATGGTATGATGTGTGTGTGTCTATGATATGGTATGATTTGTGTGTGTGTGTGTGTGTGTAACAGCAACAATATCGCACGCTTAGCCTGGGGGCTTATAGCGGTCTCGATCAACTCGATTTTAGTTGAGAGAATTCGTTATCAATATTGTTTTTGGCACATTTTGCATGTGTAGGATAAGTACAACGATACGCCGTGCCCCAGTGCTGAGTCGAGAAAATTTCCAGCTCGAAAAGATCCTCGACTCTATCGGGAATCGAACCCGATATCACAACCGTGTAGGAGAGCTAGCCGACCGACATCGCTAACCACAGAGCCACGGGGATCACACTGTGTGTGCTGTGTATGGTTTTTAGCTCAGCACGTTCTGCTAACTGCTGAATTCGGTTCACGAAATTCACAACCCTTCATTAGTAGACATTATAACTCATTACCCAAGCAAAAATATTGGTTTTATCAAAGTTTTATAGCGCTCAATACAGCCAAAAAAGCGCTATGAAACTTTGATAAAACCAGTTGTGTTACTAGGGTAATGAAACATTCAATGCATTTGTTAATAGTGTACGTAGTTCTACGTCATTTATACGGTCGTGTCTTGGATACAACCTCCTACTTTTGCAATCGGACTATTACTTTGTCTGTTATGTTTAAAAATGTGAAATCCAGCTATGAAAAGAAACATATTCCGAAGAATACATAAACTCACTCACTTTTCTCAGAGATTGCTGAACCGATTTTCACGAAATTTGTGTCAAATGAAAGGTCTAGCTGACTCATAACACCCTATTGAATTTTACTGTAATTGAACTTTAACTTCGTCTGTAATGTACCGAATTGTGAAAATCACGAAACTTCATTATCTCAGAAAGTGCACAACCGATTCGAACAATATTGATATCAGATGAACAGTTAAGGGTTAGCTGATGAATTATGATTGAACACGTGGTTTCAAAGTTTGGCTGCCCTATACGTTCCCATTTCATTTGATTATAATCGAACTAAGCAAACAACAAAATTCTATTATCTCAAAGATTACACGACCTTTTTGAACCTAACTAGTGTCATACGAACAAGTCATCTCTCAAACTTACAAATAACAAACTTCATAACAATTTGATATGTGGTTCAAAACTTATGGAAAGAAAAGAAATTCAAAGGCTATTATAAACCATACCTGCTTTGATCAATATATGTGGCCACAATGTAATATAAATGTGGTATCGTACCATTTCAATGTTCCCGGTATTGCTCGTGATTGAATTGTTCGAAATTAAGAGTCATTTCTTTCATTTCGCTATTTCTTGAGCATTTACATTACGTCAAATTTTATATTTTATACTTCTATTAAAACATCATTATTTTAGAACCCAAAAAGTGAATACACATTTATTGGATTGAAGCGTTCATGTAAATCTATTTTTACAAATAAAAAGTTTGAATGAGAAAGGCTGGGTCTGACCGCTAGGTGGATTAATTTAGGTTTTTTAGCTGGTTTCTATGCGCTTTTTTAATTCTACCTTCTATATCAATCAAATAAATTAAGCTCGATAGACTTTTGATAATTAGTGCCTCACTCCTGAAGGCTCTGCCGTTAACGTTAGATGTGTAGATGACTTTGTCTCGTGGATTGAGCTGCTGCACTGGGTCGATGTTGCCTGCGGCCTGTTGAGGAAAAGTATCCGCGCTCGGTGTTCTAATGTTGGTTAACTCCGTACGTGGGACGAACCCAAATACCCGTTGATCAGGAATTATTCCATCTTCTGTGGTCGGTGTTTGATGGTGGTGGTGTAGAAATGTTCGAATTTTATTGTCGATCTGTAATGATGAAGCAAACTCGTTCCCGTTTATTAGTTTACTCAACACCGCTTTTGTGGTTTGAACTGCTCTTTCGGCTAACCCGTTGCTAGCTGGATGATACGGTGGTGATGTAATATGCTCAATGTTGCGTCTTTTGCAATAACTTTCGAACTCGTTGCTGCTAAATGGCGGACCATTGTCGCTCACGAGTGTTGTTGCAAACCCGAATGTTGAAAATATGTTGTCTAGTTCTTGCGAGATATCTTTGGCTGTAGTTTTGGTCATTTTCTTTATCTCAAGCCAGCGAGAGTATGCGTCAACTAGTATCAAGAATGTATGATTAAACTTTTGGAAGAAATCCACGTGAACTCGTTCGAATGGTTTACTGGTTGCGGGCCAATTACCGTAAATTTTTGGTGTTCTATTAACTCCCAATAGTTGACATTGTTTGCATGCATTTGACCATGCCTCTATGCCTGCGTTAATATTATCCCAAAATAGGTGCATTCTGGCAATTTGTTTCATTTTACCTATTCCGCGGTGATTTGCATGTAGCAATTCTAATGCGGTAATTTTTAGGGATGTTGGAATGACTGTTCGATTTTGAAAAATTAAGCAACCTTTTTAATATCTAGGTCATTTTTTTTTGCATAAAATTTTTTCAATGATTTTGTGCCAAGTCGACTTGGCCACCCATTCTGTACGTAAGTAATAACCGTTGAAATTGTTGGATCGGTTTGGGAATGTTTACTGATTATTCCTACATTCAAGTTGATTTTCTTTCCCTCTACTAAATAGTTTAGTCCTGTTAAGGAGTTGCGTAGGCTTTCTTCTAAATCTGCTTGGCTTGGTTGCTGATTTAAGGGCAATCTCGATAAACAGTCTGCAGCATAATTTTCTCTACCTGGTTTATAAGCAAGGGTGAAATCAAATATCGATAGCCTAAGGAAATATCGTTGTAACCTATTAGCAATTACCGTTGGTCCACTCTTTTTACCTCTGAATACTCCAACGAGGGGTTTGTGATCGGTAACGATCGCGGCTTTTTGACCTAATACTTATTAGCGCTTCTCTGTGAAGGATTGGGTATTTTTTTTTTTGCTTTTGATAGCTTTCGCGATATAAAAAATACTGGTTTTTCCTCACCCTTAATGGTGTAACTTAGAATTCTCGAGATTCCATCCTCACTTGCATCGCAGGTCACTGTGACAGCCTTGGAAGGATCGAAATGCGTTAGAATTGGTATAGTTATACTTTTTTTGCTTTTTTCAAACGCTAACTGGCACTCTGAACTCCATTCCCATTTGCAGTCTTTTTTAAAAAGCTCACGCAAGGGGGCCAACATTACATTCAGTTTTGATACAAATTACTTACTTTAAGTAAAACGAAATCATACCGAGAAATTACTTTAGCTGTGTAGGTGATGCTGGCTCTGGCAATGCCGTTATCGCTTTCACTTTCTCTGGATTTGGCGCTACTCCGGCCTCCGAGAGAATGTGACCCAAATATTTAACATGGGAGACGAACCACTGACACTTCTCGGTGTTGATTTTGACGTTATATCGTACTAACCTTTCTAGCACCACTTTGACCGTTCCAAGCAGTTTATCATCAGTCTCTGCCCAAATGAGAATGTCGTCAATATATCTATTTATTTATTTATTTATTTATTGTTCATAAGTCTTCGAAAAAAAAAATCGTACAGACATTTCTAATAACTACTTATTCTAAGTCTAAACATTGATTTGGTCATATTAAAATCGTACACGTCAGAAACAATATTAAACTTACGACAACACACTTCGAATGGATTTTTTTGAGCAAAGTTAGTGCGGTATCTGGAAATCCGGAAAAAATCGCTTCGTCGAGTAAGCCTTTGTGGTGCGTTGAACTGAAATTTACTGAGCAGTTCTGGGCTGTCTAAGTTGTTTTCTAACAGGTCGAAAACGAAGAGACATTGAAGCATGGTCCTCCTACTTGTTAGAGTTTGTAGTTGTATAAGAGAGCAACGATGTTCATAGCGTGGCAGTCGTACTGGATCATTCCAAGGCAGCATACGTAAAGCGAATCGAAGAAACTGACGCTAAATACGTTCAATTCGGTTGATATGTACAGCATGATAAGGTGCCCACACAATCGCCCCATACTCCAGAATGCTGCGCACAAGAGCACTGAACAGTGATTTCAGACAGTATATATCGTTGAATTGTTGCGTGTTTCTCTTGATGAACCCAAGTACAGCATAGGCCTTTGCGGTTGTAGCTGAAATATGCTGAGCAAAACTTAACTTGGCATCAAGAAGAATGCCTAAATCCTTCACAGTATTGACTCGGTTGATACTGGCTTGTGACATCCTGTAGTCGTACATCATGACATGCCTTTTTCTGCAGAACGAAACCACATTACACTTTCGCACGTTTACTTCCATTCCATTAAGAGTGCACCAGCTTAACAAGGTGTCGATATCAGCTTGAATAGCACAGCAGTCAAGAGCAGATGTTACTACTCGAAAAAATTTGAGATCATCGGCAAACATGTATTTGGGAGATTGTATGGTTGAACATAAGTCGTTCACAAAAAGAATGAACAACAGAGGTCCAAGGTGGCTTCCTTGAGGCACACCCGAGTGTAACGTAAACGGCAAAGAACACGTTCCATCGATACGTACGTATGCGATGCGCTCGTTGAGGTACGACGATCCGGCAGACCCATTTTTCGTAGCTTTGTTACCAGCAGAAGGTGGGGCACTTTATCGAACGCTTTGGCAAAGTCAACGTAAATAGCATCGACTTGTTGGCGCTTATCCAATGCGCTAATAAGCAACGAAACATATGCCATCAGGTTAGTAGTCGTCGATCGTTTTTTGACAAAGCCATGCTGCCATTCGGAAATGATGTGGTGAACTTTTGGGTAAAGCGAATCGTGAACCAGGCTTTCGAACACTTTCGGTAAGCAGCTCAGTATGGAAATAGCCCGATAATTTTTAACGTCGTGAATACTACCTGCTTTATGAACGGGAACAATTGCCGCTGATTTCCATGCGCTGGGAAAGCTTCCCTCTGATATTGATCTGTTGAAAATGATCCTTGCAGGCAATGCAAGCGACTCCGCACAGTTTTTGAAGAAGATAGGTGGTAGACAGTCAGGACCAGCGCCTTTGGAACCATCGATAGATTGAAGTTGCATCATCACATCACGAAGCGAAAAGTTGAAAGGTGCCAAACCTAAGTCGAACTGCGGCAAACTATTCAGATACGCTTCAGACGAAGGTGGTCGGTTATTACTTTGCACACTCCGAAAAAAGGATGAAAATAGGTTTGCTGACTCGAGCGTTGATTCAGCCACGTTGTCGTTGTAAGTGACACGTTCGGGAACTCCAGAAAGCTGTTTGCGGTTTTTCACAAAAGTCCAAAACGATTTTGGATTCTGCTTGAAGTTGTCCTCCATACGATGAATGTAGCACCTAAAGCAATGTGCATGCAGTGAGTTATATTCGCTCTCAATGACACGCAGATCAGCTTTGTGTTGCTCATTTCTCAGCCTGAAAAAACGTTTTCTCACTTTGCGAAGACGGTTGCGTAACCGTTGCAGCTCGTTATTCCACCAAGGTTGACGTTTGGCCCGTAGTCCACTAGCCCGCCTTAGAGGAACGACATCGCGCAGTATAGTCAACAACTGCTCGTTCAAATGTTGCACAGCCTCATCTAAACTGCAACCAACCAGAATCTCCTCCTAGTCAACATTGGCAAAACATGTGTTTAGTGATTCAAAATCGCAGCGACAAAAATCGAAATCAAGTGATTCAACATTAGAAGTTGTCTTCTCTTCCGCAATATCGAATATTATCACAAAAGGATAGTGGTGTTGATCGACTTTCAGCAATGGTAAAGCTGGCTCTAATATTTCCACGCAACTGCTATATAGGCTTGCACATTGGGTGTGCCTTGCAAAATTCTATCCATTACTGATTGAAAGAGTGTCGCAGCAGGTTTGACTCCGAACGGTAATCGTTTATAGGCATATAACCCTTTATGAGTGTTGATGGCGAGTATTTTTTTTGTTTCATCGGATACTATCAACTGTTGGTAGGCTCCCCTCAGATCTATCACTGGAAACGTTTTTGCTCCGCTCTTATTTGTGATTAATTCATCTATTAACGGGAGCGGATAATGGTAAGAAGAAATATATGGATTAATCGTTTTCGATCCATCCATACATACCCTAATGTCTTGCTTATTTGGTTTCCCCACTACTACTATGGGCGAAGCTCACTCTGCGTGATCATTTTTTTTTTGAGAATTCCCTTAGATTCGAGTGCATCTAAATGTTCAGCTACCTTTTCGCGATGTTTGAACGCGACGGTATATGGTTTGTGAACGATTGGTTTCGCATTTTCATCAATTTTTATATTAACAACCACGTTTTTAACAGGTTCGCTTAGATCATCGTCGAAAGCCTTTGAATATACCCGTTTTAATTCATTTTTTCAATTCAGCTCAGCAATTCAGCTTTTGTTACCCATTTTTCCCCTCAGGTCATCGCTTTTAATTGTATTGACTTTGAGTGAAAAAGTTTCTCTCTAATTGGGCCAAATAACGTTCAACCAATCTCTTCCCAAGAGCGGAGTGAAGTTTCTAGGAGATTTAATTACTATCAAGGGTAGTTTCATGACGCGACTGCTGATATCGACACTCACTTCGATTTGACCTACGATAGGAACCTTCTCTTCGGAGATAACGAAAAAGTTTCTATGGATTGGTGTTAATACGCTTTTATTGAAATGATTGCAATAAGTTTCAAAAGAGCAAATAATAGCACACGCACCCGTATCGCATTCCATAATCAGATTTTTATTATTAATCGGCAATTTCATCATCCTTTTCAGCAGGGTTACGAGGACGCTTATTGCTTTGCTCCTTACTGGAACCCGTTTTTCCCATTTCGTTGGGACCCGCCAACGTACTGTTGTATAACAAATGCGATAGGTAAAATAAACGAATGGGACAGGTAAACTAGAACTTTCAGTTGTTGTAACAAACACGTTAGTACAAACCAAGTGTGAGACGAAGAATGGTGATTTGCTTGTGGAGAAACAGTCTCTTATATAGCCCAAAGAGTGCATTCCCGGCTAACTAGGTACTCCATTCTGTCGTCCTTTTTAGTGAATGGCAGCAAGCAACCCATCGAAAGTCGATATTTGCGTTTCGACAATGTTCAACAATTTTCAATAGTACAATAGTTCAAACAATCAGATTACAATTTTCTGCATTTGGACGGATGCTTAAATGATTTTCCAATCGATTGCTACAAAAATGACGGAAATCGGTTAGAAACTGACTTAGTTTAAAACATTTGAAATTGGACAACTTTCGTGACGCTCTCGATGTTGTTGGTTTTGAAATTGGATCCCTGTATTGAAGTTGGGTTCCTGTATAAGTTACCGTAAGACGTATTCTACGTCAAAAATAACAATATTATCCATGTCTGGCATTTATCGATAAGTATCGATAAGTTTCTTATCACTACATACCATAGCCATTCGTGTTTTTAGAGGCTTTCGCAACGCTTGAAATTGTTGTGTCCCTTACCCCTTTCCTATGCTGGTTGTAGGTGGGTGCTGTAATTATTCTCATAAAAAGGTTATATATTCGTAAATACATAATGTGTCCCTACCATCTGATTTTGTTGATACTTTTCTTGTTACTAATTGCTATTTTATCTAATTTATTATCCTTAGGAGCTACTTGCGGCTCTTTGTTCATTATCTGTGCTTCTGCTATGTCTCGTAGTGGGTGTCCTTCTAACTTATGTGCTTCTTTTATTCCTGTAATGTCTGCTGGGTGGATATTTTTTGCAAACTCTTTCTGCCGTGGTTCCAAATAGTTTTCCATCTGTAATTTTTGATCCTCCATTTCTACCACAGTTTCGTAGTCAAAGGGTTCTTTGTTCAAGATATGTTGCCAAATCGTACTAAATTTAGATTTTCAAAAACTTCGTGAAACTTCGTCATGGGTTCCGTTTACTACTGACGTATAAGTTGGTGTATGATGTATTATCTCGATATCTTTTATATTTACTACAGGTCTTTGAGAGCTATCTTTGAATGATTTTTTTTTCTGCATGTAAAAATATATAAACTTATCAACACCATCGATCCTACTGTCGCCAGACTACCAATTGTTCACCCTGAGGACAAAGGTGAGTATAGCATGTTTTCTAAAAATGGTCTTTCTTTTTTCAAATCCTCTATATCAACTCCAAATCAAACTACTTTTTGCTATCATAAACCGATGGTAACGAAATGTTTTTATCTAAAGAAAGGATTAGTTTCATCTGCCAACTATTTAAAGTAAAATTTGATATGTTATAGTGCACGTTAGTATACAAGGTCAATTTATCTGAAAGAGATACATCCGTGTATAATATTTTAATACTACGCGTTTTAACTCTCAAGTCCGGTGTTAGTCTAATTTTACCAGATGGTTTACCTACAAACGGCCGAAACACAAACGGTCGAAATAACAAACGGTCTAATGTATCGAGCCACAAAAGGCCGAATCATTCGAAAGGCCGAAAAATCGTTGATAATTACTGATGATTTAAATGAAACCCGAAATTATCCACCTAGCAGTGAGACCCAGTCTCTCTCATTCGAACTTGTTATTTATTGAAATAGATTAACACGATTACTATAATTTCTGGTGCATTTTCTTCACTCTAAGTAACAAATTTTTGGTAGCCAACAGCACAACTATACCGAACATTGAAAACTTTACATTCACACACATATGAACATATATTAACACATACACACGAAAATAACATGAAATAAATAAGAAATTGATCTTGGTATAATGGAAACGTCACTGTACTTATTTATAGGTCAGAATCGATTATTTATAGACTCGATGATGTATGGACTCGATTATACATCATTTTAGGTTCGATTATTTACAGCAGGAATTTTTTTCTTTCTTTTCTTTTTTTTCTTTATTCATATTGACTTATCTAGAACTGAAATTTTGTAAGAAAACGTCCATAAAATACATGATGCTTGAGGAGAATTTTGGCTATTTGATTCGATAAAGTGTTACCACCCATGCGAAGAATTCTGAGAATTTATACATAAAAGAGGGTTTCGAATATATTTATTTTGTTTCCTTGTTCTTTGTTTCCGTTTTCTAATTGTTTCATAGAATGAAAGAAAAATTGAAAATTGATTTTGTTAAAAATTTAATGCAACAACTCGATTGTCCGGGGCGCATGCTGTCCTTACTCGCTACTGCTCGTTCGGACGTGAACTAGGGGACTTCCCCTATGCTTCAGTAATCCGGGCAATCTAGTAGATCAGTTGTTTGCATGCGAGAGGCCGCCGCTTCGTTTGCAAACAGAATGTTCAACAAAAACTAGTTATTCTACATATTAAGGCAAGTTTTCAATTTTTCATCTATTTTTTAATGTTGCTTAAAAAGTATGCAATATAAAATAGCTGTAACAAAAAAAAAGTGAAATAAAAATAAAATTCGGCCTTTCGTGATTCGGCCGATCGAAATTCCGGCCTTTCGTTAGTATTGATATAATTCGGCCGTTTGTGTTTCGGCCGTTTGGAGCTATCGCCATATTCCCATACGTTAGGTTCCTCACAAGTAAACCAGACATCATGATCTATTTTCAAAATTCTCAGGTTACAATTTTCTGTCGAGTTTCTAAAGTTGAGATTAAGTAAACATTTGTTTTCTGACGATATTTTCACTTCGACTGCACTTAAGTTGCATATTCTTCTGCGAAACTTAGACAATCTGCGTACTGCGCGCGTGATATTACAAAGCCCCAGTCCTTTTCAACTTCCTTAATTAAAATATCACTATCCATCTTAATTGATACTACATATGTTCCATTTACCTGTGGAGTAAATACTCCCTTGAACGCCACGAGTCTTTTCTCAGATGGTAAAACTTGACTATTTAACGGCTTGTAAGATATTTCAATGATCGAAAAGATTCCGGAAAGGACATCGCTTCTACCATTCTTCGGAAATTCCAACCCATTTGGTAGTTTATCTTCGGCTTTATGCAGCAAAGTTATTAATTCTGATACTTCAACTAATTGCATCATTTCTGACACGCCGTTTGTGTTACCTAATAATATTTGGATAATAATATGTTGTTGATCTTTTTAATTATTTATTAAAGTTTGAAGTTGAAACCCAATTTCCATCAACTCAGATTCTAAGTATAATATATTCTGAATAGTACTACTGAAATTCAAGTCATCCTGTACCATCTTTTTAATCGTGTTGAAATTGTTAATGATTTTTTTAATTTTATCATCAACATGATACATCGAACTATCAACAAATTTGTACATGGCGTCTGGTGTCCCAATTTGATGATTTATTGAGGTTTTAAGAGATTCTTCATTTTTCCTTAGCCTGTCTATGTTTGCATCAATTCTAACCCTATCGTCAGAATCCATGCCTTCGACAGCCGTAATGATTCCTCTTCTGTTCCGATTTGGAAAGAAAGTCTTTATAATCTCACCTCAACTTTTCCTTAAGTCACCAGTAATTTGATTGCATCTGGTCTTCGGAATTCTTTGTGTTAGTACCTCACATGTAAAATTTAAATTTTCCGCTGTTTTTTCCAAAACATTAATACCTTTTTCCAATTCATTTATGGGGGCTGTTCGGTATAGGAAGAGGAAAGACGTCTTGATAGCAGCTTACTAACAGCTTCAGAGCTGTAATGTATTATTTTTGTTAGTTACAATTTGTCGGTTCCTTAAACGTATTTTACTGTCTCACATTTTCGTATTTTTCTTCCCTTTTAATCCAAAACAAATTTATTTAAATTGTGATGTTCGTGGTGTCTTTCGTAGCTAGTCAGATCTACTTTCACGTACTTATGAATCAGCCGTACTAATAATGTAGGATCTATAATTAAGTATAAGTTTTAACCTAGTATGTAAGATAACTGCATGTATTTTCAGTTAATTGCATGACTTTATATTTACCTAATTCACCTATTTTTACCAACCAACACCATAATTAGTCTACTAATTTAACTAATAAAGTAGATTTACTATTTAGTTCAACTAATTCAAGAGGTTTATTAGAAAAAAATTCAGTGTGCTTCAATGGCTACTGGCACTTTAATAATGATCTGTCGGTTTATGCTGCATGTGACAGTTCTAAACCACGTTTTTGCCGTCTGACGTTTCTCTCGCTGACATCTATGCTGTTTCGCCGTTACAGCTAGGGGTGATCCAGAACTCACTCTCCTGTGTGGAGCGTGCGGCTAACGTCCGTAACATCTCCCTGCCCGTGAAGTTCCGGACCATCCCCAGGTGTCTGAAGATCCAGAACTGCCAACTTCACTGCAGGCCTGTTGAGCAACCCATTCTTCGTCATCACGAATGCTCGCCGAACTTGTCCATCCTTCGCCTTCATCACGTCTACAACTCTGCCTCGTAACCATCGGTTGCGCTTTCCATTCTCGATGACAAGAACGAGGTCTCCTGCTTCCAACGGCTTGACCGGCTCAAACCACTTGGTACGCCTGGTTATGGTTGGCAGGTATTCTCGAATCCAACGACTCCAGAAATGATTCACCAAGCACTGCGCTAAGCGCCAGCTGTCCCTTAGGGTACTTCATTCCACCTTCATAGATATCCCTGGTTGCGATATGCCCTTGGTGCCAAATAGCAGAAAGTGGTTTGGCGTAAGTGACTCCTGCTCCGTCGACTCTAGGGGAATGTATGTAAGTGGTCTGGAATTGACGATCGAATGCCTCGAGAACCACAGTTTCCAAAACCTCGTCGCTAGGATGATGTGGGTGATCCGCAATGACCACCTTCACGGAGCGCACCATGCGCTCCCAGGAGCCTCCCATATGAGGTGCTGATGGTGGATTGAAGTTCCAGCTTGTATTACTGTTCATAAATGTCACCGCACAGTCTTCGTGGATATTCTGGATCTGAACAGTTTGCAGGTAGCAGGTTGCTTGTTCCCAGGAAATTCGTCCCGTTGTCGCTGTAGAAGGGCTCTGGTGAACCCCGACGTGCTACGAATCGCCTGATCGCCATCACGCAGGACTGAGCGGACAGGCTGTGAACTACCTCCAAATGTACGGCGCGTATTGTGAGGCAGGTGAATAACGCCACCTACCTTTTAGCCAAGCTGCAGCCTGGCTTCACCAGTATTGGTCCCAAGTAGTCCACTCCAGTGTGTGTGAACGGTCTAACCATTCCTGTCACTCGGAACGTTTGATGTGCTGACATCACAGGAGGTGCTGGTTCAGCTTTCCTAACACGACAGGTCATACATTGCTTCGAAAGCTGACGAACCAAAACTCGTAGGCCCGGTATCCAGAACCGCTGACGCATCTCATTACCGACAGTCTCGCCGTTTGCGTGACGAAATTTCCGATAGTAGCTTTCAGCTAGGAGGTAGACGCCATGATGCTTCCTCGGTAGTACGATCGGATACTTCATATCCTTCGTCAGAGACGGTGCAGTAGAAATCCTGCTGTTCATTCGGATGACGCCAAGCTCGTCTAGAAACGCTGAAAGACCATATAGTGGACTCGATTTTGGGATAGGAACGTGATTTAGGGGACTCGCTAGATTGCGCTGCAGAATTGCGTACTCGTCCGGGTACGTTTCGGCTTAAATCTGTGTCCATATGGCGGTTTCTGCGTCAGCTAACTCTTTCTGCGACAGAATATACGGATTGGACGACTTCTCTCCTCTGAATCTACGCACAGCTCGTCGAACATAGGCTGTCGTCCACTTGGAAAACCTATTGAATTTCACCGCAACTTGCGATATTATACCGTGAAACAGGAAAGCGGCACGTAGTTCGGTTTCAGTCTCTGTCAGCTTTTCTGGTGCCTCTGGCGGCCACTTCTCTTTGGTTTGGTACAGAAATTCCGGGGCACTAAACCACGGATCATTTGGGTCGAAACTTGGCCCGTCTTTCAATTTCGTGGCTACGTCGGCGATGTTTACTTTCGACGGAACGTGACGCCACTCATCCATGTTAGTGGTAGTGAGGATTTCTCCTACTCGGAAGGCCACAAACTGGTGGTAGCGTCGACTATCGGAACGTAACCAGCTGAGAACCGTTGAAAAATCGGTCCAAAAGAAATGCTTGCTTACTTTGAAGTCTAATGAACTTAGGGTGGAATTCATCAATCTTGCCCCGATCATCGCCGCTTGCAGCTCCAGACACAGAACCGCAGCACAGGCCAATTTGCTGGCATCCACAAATAGATGAGCTTCCGCATCTTCAAGGGCCGCAATGGCAACCCCATTGAAGTAGCACCGGGGCACCTTCACTTGGTCCAAACGCTGCATGTACTGGCACCACTGGATCCACTTTGCTTCCAATTCTTCCGTAATAGGTTCATCCCAGTCCGTTCCGGTTCTCCAAATCTGTTGCATCAGTATCTTCCCATGTACGACGAAGTGGGCGATAAACCCCAACGGATCGAACAAGGACATAACCGTTCGCAGGGCTTGACGTTTGCTTGGAGTGGTGCTACTCTGGATTAGTGCCTGGATATCCTCATTCATCCTGCTCACCTCGAAAGTGAAAATATCCTCCATTGGCTTCCAGATTAATCCAAGCACTCTCTCTGACTCCGACACTTTTTCTAGGTTCATGGACACTTTTTGCTGGGCTACTGGCTCTCCAACACTCGCTAAGACTGCAGATGAATTCGAGCAGAAGTTACGAATATCGAAACCTGCTTGTGAGTGGATGTGTTTCACCTCGGTAATCAATCGTATGGCTTCTTCTTCACTGTCCACGCTGTCTAAGAAGTCATCCACGTAGTGGTTTTGCGTTATAGCCTTCGCCGCCCTTGGAAAGCTCTCTGCAAACTCCTCTGCGTTTTTATTTTTGACAAACTGTGCCAGACTTGGCGAACAGGTTTGTTTATTTTGTTTATTTTACTTCAATTTATCTGACAAAAGTCTTAATAAATAACATGAATCAGGGTCAAGTCTACAAAATATTTGCTTGCTTCAACTTATACACAAACTTGCGGGATGATTCGCCAAACTCAAAAAAATCTTCAACACTCAGGAAGGTTCTGACTGCAGCGGTGACAGGTTCGTAGAATCCAAATGATGTGCGGTGAAAGGAGGTTTGAAGTAGGCCAGTAGATCTTAAGGCACGTTGAGAAGCACGGAAGTTTAGCTGGTACAGGAGCGACGGTGAATCGATTTCTCCATTCATAATTTTCGCAACGAAAGCAGCTTGCTGTATTTTTCGGCGATGTTCAAGTGTGTCAAGGCCAAGTAGCTTACAGCGATCAGTATACGGTGGGAGGTTATCCGGATCACGCCAGGGTAGATCCCGTAGTGCGAATCGTACGAATCTTTTTTGAACACGTTCTATCCGCAAACACCAAGATAGCTGGTGGGGGAACCAGATCATGCTGCAGTTTTCGAGTAATGGTCGTACCAGTGAACAGTAGAGCGCTTTTATACAGTGAGGATCTCTGAAGTCACGGCTAATTTTAGCAATAAATCCTAATTGTCGATTCGCTTTCGATATTAAGCTGGCATGATGCAAATGGAAATTAAGCTTGGCATCGAGTAAAACACCAAGGTCGCACACACGGTCGACTCTTTTCAGCTCAAGTCCTTCGATGCGATAATCGAACATGATCGGGTTTGAAATTCGGTGAAATGTCATAACCTCGCATTTTTTAATGCTGATTACTAGCCAGTTCCTGTGGCACCAGTCGACGAAAACATTTAGCAGAGCTTGTAGACGGCGGCAATCGTCAATTGTACGGACTACCAAATACAACTTTAAATCATCCGCGTATACCAACTTACAACCAACCTTTAACAGTAGCATAGCATCATTGAAGAAAAGCGCAAACAGTAAAGGCCCCATGTTGCTACCTTGTGGAACTCCCGATGTATTCGTGGACTGCGATGAAACGCAAGAACCAATTTTCACACGTAGAATCCGGCCACATAAGTATGAACTCAGCCATTCGATGAACTGACGTGATGCTCCTAGACGGGTAATTTAATGCAACAATATGCAATGGTCAATGCGATCAAAGGCAGCCTTCAAATCGGTGTAAATGACATCTATTTGAGCTCTTTGTTCCATATTTGAGATACACGTTGAAGTGAACTCCAATAGATTTGTACACACTGAGCGATTCGGTATAAATCCATGTTGCGTGGTAGATATGTAATTTTTAGTACAATGAAGCATGACATCGCTAACTAGAATCTCAAACAGTTTAGAGCCTGCCGAAAGACTAGTGATGCCACGATAGTTCCTGACATTTAGTCGGTCGCCAGATTTTAGTATTGGAAACATAAAAGACTGTTTCCACACTTCGGGAAATTTTCGTTGCTCAAACGATTTGTTAAAAATACAGCGCAGTGGATTTGCCAACACAGTGGCACATCGACTGATAATTATGGCGGGGATGCCATCGGGTCCCGGTGAATAAGAACGTTTAAGTTTCTTCGCTGCACTTAGTATCAAGTCGGTGGTAACTTCAAATGTGGTTAAATCAGCCGAACCGGCCGGGACGGCAGCCGCCGCAATTTCCGCATCGAAATTCGAGGCAACTCTGTCAGCAAACACGGAGGCGAAAAAATTTGCGAAGAGTTCACATGAGTCAGATTCTGAAGCAGAAACTGAATTATCCAGACAAACATTTACAGGTATCGAGGAGCATTTTCTTTTGGAGTTGACGAAGTTCCAAAAATTTCTGGGGTTCCTACGGAGGTCTGTCTGCACACGTAGGACGTACGATTTGTACAATTCACTATTAAGGCGACGGTATTCGTCGCTGGCGCTTTTGAAATTGCGTTTCGTTATCAGCGTTTTCAGACGACGATATTTTCGCTGTGCATTGTTCCGAAATCGTTTCAGATCGCGCAACCGACGTGTGCACCACGCAGGGTTATTCGGTCGCTTCACTAACGGTACATTTACGTTTAACAACTGGATTATAACGTCGCAAAAATGTGCAGTCATATCGTCGACATCAGTGCATAGATATATAAAAGTCCAGTCGAAACCCAACAAGTAATCTTCGAGTGTGACGAAATCAATTTTGCGATAATTCAGTGATCGTGTTATACTCTCTGCGCTTACTGGAGCAGCGCTATTGGAACACAAGTTAGGTAGCTTGATTGTCAGGGGCGGATGGTGGCGGTCGACAGGGAGCAGATGTGTGATACAACTATCCACAGTAAGTCGGTGCTCAGAAGAACAAAAAACCAGATCCAGCGTGCGATCGTTATGATTCCGTTGAAAGTTTTGCTGCTTTAGATTCAAAAAATCAGTACCATCTATCAGAGTCGCACTAGCAGCAGGTAGTTGATCGGAGGCTGGAAGAGAATCGGGCATCCACATGATACGCGGCTGATTGTAGTCGCCACAGACAAACACAATCTCATTTACAGTGCTTTTACCAGACAGCTCACCAATAGAGGAGATGTGTGCATCAATGACGTTGACATCCTGACTCCTATCTGGTGGAATATATACACCACACAGCAGCAGTTTAGTTCCTCGAACCGTGGCACGGACGCAAACTTGCTCCAAATAATCTCCATTCACAGTTTCGATGAGTGAGCTATGATGACACTGCGCCACAGCAATCAGAACACCACCAAAACTGGATTTGTTGCTATTGCGCACACTGCGATCGCACCGATAAACGTTGAATGATGTCCCAAACAGTTGCAGTGAGTTGATGCGGTCATCCAAGCCGGTCTCTGTCAGTATTATAATGTCTAAATTACACTCACGGGTCGTCAGGAAGAGCTCGTCGATTTTGGTTCTTAATTCTCGCGTGTTTTGGTAGTAGAGCCAAACACTACCGTCATTGTTGTGGTCGGTACACTGCAACACAGGATTACTCAGCGCAAGAGGAATATAATTATTAGACAAATACTCGCCTTTGGCGGAAACCCGAAGGTTCCCACCGTCCACAGAAGAACGCAATAAATTCAAATAGTTAACTCCTGTGCCCTGGATTGTCTGTCTGAGTTTTTTGAACGATCGACAAATTCACGGAACAGCAAGCCAGCAGGCCAGGAAGATGGGTCCAGTGCACGAATTTTCAAATCGGGATCCAGTCCAACTTTGTATGATACGAACGACAAGCTGGTTACGTCTTTATCTTTCGGAACAAGCCGAATGATTTCAGCGGAAGCGGTTGTGTCCAGGCAACGAGAAACAATTTTTTGTATATCACTATTCGTTGTAAGCGGGTTTAAACCAGACCAGGTTGCCTCGAATAAAAACCGCTGTGCCTGCCGGTCTGCTGGCCGTATCCAAATCTGATGGAACATTTCTTTAATGTCGCCTACCATAGCGATGTTCCCCTGTCTGAATCGTAGCAAGACTTCTGTCAGAACAACTAAAAGATCTGGACCCTTCAATAGCGCGTCGTTGAACGACATTCCTCCTGATTGGGCTTTAGCGTCCCAAATTAGCCGCAACTTGTCCGTTTTTTTTTGGATTCTGTACTACTCCGAGAGGTAAGTACCAGACCTTGCTCGAATCTGAAGATTGGAGTTCCCTTGGCGTTATACGGTGGGCATATCGTTTGGCTTCGTACTGCATTATCTGCCCTCTCACCCTTGCTTCGAGAACAGGATCCTTACTTAGCCGTTTCTCCAGCGACTGCAGTCGGCGTAGCGCCATCGGATAACTATCCGGAAAGCAGACGTCGTACCTCCACAGCAATCCCATTTCGAAGCCATCTTCGACACGCCGGATCGTAGCTTCCATTATTTCCCGCGCTCGCTTGTCTTCTTTTGCCTCCGGTTTTACCGTTATACTGGACTCCTCGACTGCGAAAAACTGCTTCATCCACTGGTGTAGTTCACGATTATCAACATCGTCAGCTTGATGAAGATTCAACTGCTCCACTACGCTTTCACCGTCAGAGTTTTTCCCGAAAATACACCACCCTAAACGCGTTTTTGTCGCCACCGGTTCGTTATCGCTTCCTTCTCGTGTCCGCATCGCAGTTAGCAACCGAATATGCTCTTTACCGATGATGATCCCCGGAGTTGCATCCGTGTAGCTTTGCACTGGTAGACCGTTCAAATGACGATATTTACGAGCCAGATCATTATAGAACATCGTCTGCGCTGGCAGCTGGAGCTGCTGCACAATTCTCACGTTATTAAGCTTGAACTTTTTGCCATCCCCGGAGATAACCACGCTGACTCGCTATGATTCTCTCTCCCCTCTCGAGATATTGCCTGTCCAACTCAAACAGAAGCCATCGGTTGGTCCCTTGATGTCGAGAGCTTTCGCAATGCTGCTTTCCATCAGGGTTGAATTCGAACCGTCGTCTAAAAACGCAAACGTGTTGATGCGTTTATCGTTACCATGAATAGTAACCGGCAGATACCGAAACAAAGAGAACGATGTTGAACGGTGCAGGTTTTGGTGCACGACGGTGCTCGCATCTGCTTCCCTTCCCCGAACTGTTTGGCAGAGGCGTCTCGTCCACCTGTTCAACCTGTTCATAGGACAGGTAGACAATCTCAGAAAAAACCTAAATTAATCCACCTAGCGGTCAGACACAGCCTTTCTCATTCAAACTTATTACACTGTGCTACAAATGAAAAAAAAAAATGCAAGAACTTCTGAAGTCACCTAGTGTAGGTTGTAGGTCTTGTTGAGTGTAACATTCGCTCATACTAGAAATTTTCCAAACAACCCCAAAATCTGAAGTTATGGTCAAAATACGGTTTTTTGGACCTCAGTGCATACAATTTATTTTAACTCAGTCATTTCTCAACCGATTTTCAATATTTAGGCAGTTTTGGAAAGAAAATGAATAGAGAAAATGAAAACCGTATTTTGACCATAACTTCAGATTTTGGGGGTGTTTGGAAAATTTCTAGTATGAGCGAATGTTACACTCAACAAGACCTAAAACCTACACTAGGTCACTTCAGAAGTTCTAAATCGCTGGAGCACAGTGTTATTTGTAAAAATAGATTTACACGAATGCCTAAGTCCAATAAAGGTATGTTTACTCTTTGGGTTCTAAAATATTGATGTTGTAATTGAAGTGTAAAATATGAAATTTAACGTAATGTTAGTGCTTAAGAAATAGCGAAATAAAAGAAATGACTCTTAATTTCGAGCTATACCGGGAAAGTTCAAATAGTACGATACCACATTTAAATCATGTTGAGGCCATATATATTGATCAAAGCAGGTATAGTGTTGAATAGTCTTTGAATTTCTTTTCTTTCCAAAACTTTTGAACAGCATATCAAATTGTTATGAAGTTTGTTATTTGTAAGTTTGAGAGATGACTCGTTTGTATGACACTAGTTATGTTCAAATAAGTCGTGTAATACTTGAGATAATGGACTTTCATTGTTTTAACAATTTAATACAAAACGGTTGCTTAAGTTTGATTACAATCAAATAAAAAGGGAACGTATATGGCAGCCAAACTTTAAACCACGTGTTCAATCATAATTCATCAGTTAACTCTTAACTAGCCCGTTCATCTGATATCAATATTTTTCAAATCGGTTGTGTAGTTTCTAAGATAATGAAGTTTCGTGATTTTCACATTTCGATACATTACAGACGAAGTTATAGTCCGAATGCAGCAAAAATCAACGGGGTTTTATGAGGCAGCTAGACCTTTCATTCACTAATTTTGTGGACATCGGTTCAACCATCTCTGAGAAAAGTGAGTGAGTTCATGTAGTCTTCGGAATATGTTTCTTTTCATAGCTGGATTTCATATTTTTAAACACAACAGGCAAAGTAATAATCCGTTTGCAAAACAAACCAATAGGGTCTTATGGGGCAATAATACCTTCCAAATGACACTGATTTCATGAAAATCGGTCCAGCCATCTCTGAGAAACATGAGTGAGATTAAATAGTCTCCAGAACACGATTCTTTCCTTAACTTTTGAATCACATGTTCAATCTCCATCAAATTCAAAAGTTAAGGGTTCTTTTGAAACCAATTTTGTTCAAATCGGTTGTGTAGCTTCTGAGATATTGATGTTTCGTGATTTTTACATTTTTAAACATAACTTCTAAACTAGGAATCAGATCACAATAAAATTGAATAGGGTCTTGTAAGGCAACTAGACCTATCATTTGCAATTAATTTCACTGAAATCGGTTCAGCCATCTCTGAGAAAATCGAGTGAGATTGGGAAACGTTACACACACACATACAGAAAATGCTCAGCTCGTCGAACTGAATGGAGTGATATACGATATTCGGCCCTTTTGAGCACTTTTATACTTTTAGTTTTTACAGTGAGAAAGGCAAAAAGTGAAATGATAGAAATGGCTTTTAAATTCAACTTCAATTCCGAGCAACATTTTGACGCAGCGCCAAAACTAAAAGTTTGATTACAATGAAATTCAATAGCAACCTAAGCGGCAAATAGACCCTTCATTTGACACCAAGATAGAAAGAATCGTTCAAACCATCTCTGAGAAAAGTGAGTGCGAAAAAAAGGTGCACATACACACGCACCCACCCACACCCACACTCACACACATACACCTATACATGCATACATGCAGAAAATGCTCGATTCGTCGATCTGAGTCGAGTAGTATATGACATTGGGCCATTTGGATCACTTTTCTACCTTTTAATTAGCCAGTGATCGTTAGGAGAAAGTCAATATGTTTACTTTTATTATGTGATTTCACATTTTTATGAACAACGGATAAAGTTACAATTCGATTACAATGAAATTTAATAGCAACCTATGGGGCAACTAGACCTTTCATTTGACACTAATTTTGTGAAAATCGGTTCAGCCATCTCTGAGAAAAATGAGTGAGTTTAAACAACCTCAGGATAACTTTTCTTTACATAACTTTTGAACCATATGTTCAATCATAACGAAATTTAAAAGTTAAGGGTTTTGGAGACAGCCCGATCATTTGAAACTAGTTTTGTTGAAATCGGTTATGTGGTTTCTGAGATATTGATGTTTCGTGATTTTTACATTTTGATACATAACCTCTAAACAAAAAATCCGATTACAATGAAATTCAATAGCAACCTATGGCGCAACTAGACCTTTCATTTGCAATTAATTTAATGAAAATCGGTCCAGCCATCTCTGAGAAAAGTGAGTGAGAAAAAAAAGTTGCACATACACACACACACATACACACATACATACAGAAAATGCTCAGTTCGTCGAAAGGGGTCGTGTGGTATATGACATTCGGCCATTGGGACCACTTTTATACCTTTGGTTTTTCCAGTGAATGCTATACCTTTCTAGGAGAAAGGCAAAAAGTGATTTTTTCACATTTCTAGGGTGGATAAAAATTCATCGGAGTAATTTATTTGTAATTTCAATGTTATTCCGAACATCCTCATTTATTTTTCTACATAGTGGAAATTTATGCACCGTGAAGAATGTATCCTGATGGGCTACACTTCAGACTACGCCATACAACTCACACGCAACGCAACCCACACGCAATAATGACTACCGTTTGTTCAGACCTTTCACCTGAACTAACCGTCGTTCAACACTTCTCTGCACCTACAAGTGCGGCAGGGTAAACGCAGTCATTTATGCTCATCACTACTAATGCGACGCCTCGCGTAAAAATGACATTTTTGGTTCAAATTTTCTGCTGAACAAAACCGATGTCAGCGAGAGAAAACATTCATTACACCTCTCTTTAGTGTCTGGTAATCTGTTTCGTTATGCCTGTCTGTTTCTTCTCTCGACGTCATTGAAATTTGAGAGAGACCACGTGGCCGCGAGAGTTTGCAGATCCTTCTTCAGAGCTTTCGTAGTGCAAATGAAAAACGAGCAAATTCCTTCATTATTTCTGTCAATGTGGTGGAATTCTTCCGTCGATGTATAGTTTCATTCAAACCTTTACACCTATTTTGTTCATTCGAAAACTTGAACCTCGTAAGTCCGCATAGTAAATGTACGTTTGTCTTCTTACGCGCTGCTTTCTTTTTAGTTTAAAATTTTAACATCGTCGAAGGAAACGCTTTAGCATTGAACTAAGATTTGATAAACAAAGATAGGTTTTTTACTCATGTGAAAAGTTCACAGGCAAAAGATCATAAACATAATTTTAATTATCGTTGGACAAAACCTGAATGATACTGACATTGCATATCACAACGCCATCCGTCGAGCGAACCTTCCTAGCTCTTCGACGGATCAAGAGTTATTTACGACTAAAACCGATCATTGAGAATCATGATGCGATAAATGTGGATAAAGATTTCCTCTATGAAATGATGCAGATATCATTATTCTACGAGAAAATTATCGGAAAAGTCGCGGTCATAATAGACCGCAGAATTTCTTTTCCATATAGATAAATGTAGAGAGATCATTCCGCGTCGAACACTCGACAGAAACGGACGTGCAAAGTGCTCGTTCTATTACAATCTGGTCCGTGTGTACGAATAGCCAAACAAAAGAGTGTATTATTCGCGCTAAAGGCCAACTAGATTGTGAGTTGTGTCGCTACGTTCTGTACCCGGCTCGCAACTTCGGCTGTATTGGTGCAAAATACCAGCTGCAGTTTTGATCTGTGCACAGTGAATAGATCTTTCTAATTCAAGGCCATCAGTTGACAGTCGAGTCGTGTCGCTGTGCTGAGTGATCTCACACCCGGCTCACTGCTGGTGGCTGTATTGGTGCTGCTGTACTGGTGCTGCTGGCTGCTTTGGGTGCAGCTTCGAACGATCGGACAACCACTGCTGGAAGGAAGAAGTAAATAGGTACGTGTTCTTGTCGGCGCTAGTGCGCTACATTTAGCGCGATGGATATAGATCCCTCGCCTCCCGTGCCACCATCCCCGAACCCCCCTGACCCTGACCCTTCTGTTACCCCCTCCCCTGTTCATTCTCCAGTCCCCCCTCGCCACAGGCTTTACCCGGACGGATCTCAACAGGGCAGCTATACTGTTTATTTTCATCCAAAGGCAGGAGTGAATTCAAAGCGATTAAGCATACTGCAAATTTCTAAAGACCTGACGAAGGGGTACAAGGCCGTGACCGACATTTCCAAGGTCCGACCTAACAAGCTCCGTGTCGTGGTCAGTGATCTGGCACAGGCCAATGCTATCGCTTGCTCTGAGCTCTTCACACGCGAGTATCGCGTTTACATACCCGCACGAGACGTGGAGATCGACGGTGTCATAACCGATTCGAGCCTGTCTGTTGAGTGTATCCTAAAAAGCGCAACCGGTTGCTTCAAAAATACTGAAACACAGGCGAAGATTTTGGATTGTAAGCAATTGCGGTCCATGTCTCTCGTCGGCGGTAAAAAAGTTTACACTCCGTCAGACTCGTTTCGCGTTACGTTTGCCGGATCTGCACTCCCTAGCCACGTCTCGATCGACCGGGTTCGTCTGCCTGTGCGATTGTATGTACCCCATGTTATGAATTGCACCAATTGCAAGCAGTTAGGCCACACAGCCGCCTACTGCTGCAATAAGGCTCGATGTAGCAAGTGTGGGGAGACTCATGCGGAAGATTCTTGCAGTGTTAATGCTGAAAAATGTATTCACTGTGGGGAAAACCAGCATGAGCTCTCCGCATGCCCGGTGTACATGCAGCGCAGAGATAAAATCAAGCGGTCACTTAAGGAGCGTTCAAAGCGTTCTTATGCTGAGATGCTGAAGAAGACCGTGACCACTTCTACCATAACATCGAACCCCTTTGATCTGTTGTCCTCTGATGAAACCGATTCTGACGATTCATCAGCGGGAACATCTTATGCCAATCCTGGGGAGTCTAGGAAGAGGAAAAATGTTTCTTCTCCTAAACTTCCCCGTAAAGGTCCTAAGATTTTCCAAAGTGTAATGAAAAGTACGAACAAACCAAACAGTGCTGCGGAAAAACCGAAGCAAACTCCTCCTGGGCTTGCAAATTTAAAGTCCCAGAAGGAGTTCCCAGCACTGCCAGGAACATCTAAAACCCCAGTTGTTCCTTTTGCACATCCAGTTGATGAAACAAACTCTGGATTAGTGAAATTTTCTGACATTGTGGACTGGATTTTTGAAAATTTCAATGTACCCGATCCATTTGAAATTTTTCTTACAGCATTCCTCCCAACAGTAAGATCATTTTTGAAGCATCCTTCGATGTCTAATTCAACTGCGTATATGAAGGATTCTATCTCTGTCTTACAGTGGAATTGTAGAAGTATTTTACCAAAAATTGATTCGTTTAAAGTTTTGATAAATAAAAACAAATGCGTTGCATTTTCCCTTTGTGAAACTTGGCTTACTTCAAATATTGATCTCAACTTCCATGATTTCAATATTATTCGCCTTGATCGAGACACCCCATATGGAGGAGTACTTTTAGGGATTAAAAAGTGCTATTCTTTCTATCGTATTAACCTCCCCTCGATTCCAGGCATCGAAGTTGTCGCATGTCAAATGACAATACAAGGTAAAGAGCTTTGTATTGCCTCAATATATATTCCTCCCAGAGCACAGGTTGGGCAACGGCTGGTCTTTGATTTAATAGAACTTTTTCCCTCGCCACGTTTGATTTTGGGAGACTTCAACTCTCATGGTGTGGCTTGGGGTTCCCCCTACAATGATAACCGCTCCTCTTTAATCTATAACCTTTGCGATGACTTCGACATGACTATTTTGAACAACGGTGAAATGACACGTATCCCGAAACCTCCAGCGCGCCCAAGCGCTTTGGATCTATCCTTATGTTCTACGTCGCTACGGTTGGATTGCACATGGAAGGTAATCCTCGATCCTCACGGTAGCGACCATCTGCCTATTCTTATTTCAATTACAAACGGGTCAACTCGCATGCGACCAATTGACATTCCGTATGACCTCACACGGAATGTCGATTGGAAGTTATACGAGGAAATGATTTCAAAAGCGGTCGAGTCGATTCAACAACATCCACCACTTGAAGAATACAACCTCCTCGCGGGCTTGATTCTCGACGCCGCGTTGCAAGCCCAAACGAAGAAATATCCCGGCGTAACGATCGAAGAACGGCCTCCCACTCCGTGGTGGGACCAAGCGTGCTCCGATGTCTACACGCAAAGATCCGACGCGTTTTTGGCCTTCCAGAAGGGAGGTATACCTGGCGACTTTTCACGGTATTCGGAGCTTGATACCAAGCTTAAAAGTTTGGCTAAAGCGAAGAAACGCAGATATTGGCGTTGGTTCGTGAACGAGACGTCGAGGGAGACATCGATGAGCACTCTTTGGAACACAGCCCGAAGAATGCGGAATCGCGTAACGGTCAACGAAAGCGAGGAGTCTTCAAGTCGGTGGATATTTGATTTTGCCAGGAAAGTATGTCCGGACTCTGTTCCTGAGCAAAACATTGTTCGCGATGCGTCTCCGGGCCACGACGCACCTTTTACGATGGCAGAATTTTCAGTTGCCCTCCTGTCCTGTAACAATAACGCGCCTGGGTTAGATAGAATCAAATTCAACTTGTTGAAGAATCTACCCGGCAATGCCAAGAGGCGCTTGTTGAACTTGTTCAATAAGTTCCTGGAGCAAAACATTGTACCGCAGGATTGGAGGCAAGTGAAGGTGATCGCCATCCAAAAACCAGGGAAACCAGCTTCTGATCACAACTCTTATAGGCCGATTGCAATGCTATCCTGTATCCGGAAATTGATGGAAAAAATGATACTCCGTCGTTTAGACCATTGGGTCGAATCAAATGGTCTACTATCAGATACTAAATTTGGCTTCCGCCGTGCCAAAGGGACGAATGATTGTCTTGCGTTGCTTTCAACAGATATTCAGCTGGCGTATGCTCGCAAAGAACAAATGGCGTCTGCGTTCTTGGACATTAAGGGGGCTTTCGATTCCGTTGCTATTGATATTCTTTCGGGTAAACTTCACCGACAAGGATTTTCTCCAATTTTGAACAATTTTTTGCACAATTTGTTGTCCGAAAAGCACATGCATTTTACGCACGGCGATTTGGCAACTTTTCGCATTAGCTACATGGGTCTTCCCCAGGGCTCATGTTTAAGCCCCCTTCTTTACAACTTTTATGTAAATGACATCGACGAATGTCTGGCAAATTCATGCACGATAAGACAACTTGCAGACGACAGTGTAATCTCTGTTACAGGAGCCAAAGCTGCCGATTTGCAAGGACCATTGCAAGATTCCTTGGACAATTTGTCTGCTTGGGCTTTACAGCTAGGTATCGAATTCTCTCCGGAGAAGACTGAGATAGTAGTTTTTTTCTAGGAAGCATGAACCTGCTCAGCTTCAAACACAATTAATGGGTAAAACGATTTCTCAGGTTTTGGTACACAAATATCTTGGTGTCTGGTTCGACTCTAAAGGCACCTGGGGTTGTCACGTGAGGTATCTGATGAAAAAATGTCAACAAAGAGTGAATTTTCTTCGTACAATAACCGGACAATGGTGGGGAGCCCACCCAGGAGACCTCATAAGGCTTTACCAAACAACGATACTGTCTGTTATTGAGTACGGGTGTTTCTGCTTCCGCTCCGCAGCAAACACACATTTGATCAAACTGGAGCGAATACAATATCGTTGTTTGCGTATCGCCTTGGGTTGCATGCAATCGACCCATACGATGAGTTTGGAGATCTTAGCTGGAGTACTACCATTGAAAAACCGCTTCTGGAGCCTGTCTTCTCGTATTCTAATCAAATGTGAGGTCTTGAACCGTCCCGTGATTGAAAATTTTGAAAGGTTAATCGAACTTAATTCTCAAACCCGTTTTATGACATTGTATTTCAATCACATGTCCCAAAATATTAACCCTTCTCCGAATATTCCAAATCGTGTCGACTTATCAAATACTTCTGATTCTACTGTGTTTTTCGATACATCCATGATAGAAGAAACTCGTGGAATCCCGGATCATTTACGCGTGCAGCAGATCCCTAAATTTTTTTCCAATAAATTTCGAAACATCAACTGCGACAATATGTACTACACTGACGGATCACTTCTTGATGGGTCCACTGGCTTCGGTATCTTCAATAACAATTTAACCGTCTCCCATAAGCTCGATAATCCTGCTTCTGTTTACGTCGCAGAATTAGCTGCAATTCAGTACACCCTAGGGATTATCGAAAAAATGCCCACGGACCATTATTTCATCTTTACGGACAGTCTCAGTTCCATTGAGGCTCTCCGATCGATGAAAGATGTTAAGCACTCTCCGTATTTCCTGGGGAAAATACGGGAACATCTGAGTGCTTTATCCGAAAAATCTACTCAGATTACCTTAGCGTGGGTCCCTTCTCACTGCTCGATACCGGGCAATGAGAAAGCGGACTCTTTGGCTAAGGTGGGCGCAACAAACGGTGATATTTATGAAAGACCAATTTAATGAATTTAATGAATTTTTCGCATTTTTACGTCAGAATATGATCATCAGTTGGCAAAATTCTTGGACCAAGGGGGAACTGGGAAGGTGGTTACATTCCATAATCCCCAAGGTATCGACGAACCCGTGGTTCAAGGGGTTGGATGTAGGTCGGGATTTCATTTGCGTGATGTCCCGGCTTATGTCCAATCACTATAGATTTGACGCGCATCTCCGTCGTGTTGGGCTCGGGGAGAGTGGTATCTGTGGCTGTGGTGAAGGTTATCACGACATAGAGCACGTTGTTTGGTCATGCCCTGTACACCGTGACGCCAGGTCTAGATTAATAGCTTCCCTGCAGGCCGAAGGTAGGCAGCCGGCTGTTCCTGTTCGTGATGTCTTGGCGAGCCGTGACCTATCCTACATGTCCCTGATATACGTTTTCCTGAAATCCATCCAAATCAAACCAAAACCATCCATCCAACCAAACGACAAGAACACGTTAAGACCCCGGATCCGGAAACAGCAATCAGACCTGCACGATACTCTCAAGGCCCGATGGAAACAACCCAATATGCCAGTCCGTAATATCTTGGCCCAGCAGCGGAACAAATTTAATATGCTGCTTACCTATGGCAATGAAAACCATCAAACAGCAAACCTGTGCTTTTAATGCAAAATATTCTAGCTTTAAGTTAGATTTAGTTTCAGCTCGTAGTCGGCAGCGAGGATAAAAAATTTGCTTTTAGTTATTAAGATACTTTAGAAAGTAAGCTACCAGATATAACCGTGTCAAATAAACTATAGATGAAAAAAAAATGTAGAGAGATAAAAGTTTTCGAAACTGTTATCACGATACTGTTTTCAGTGTTGCAAATGTTGATTGAACAGGTAGCCCACTTGGTCACGCGTCGCCTCTGCTGTTTGGTGAATGCAAAAGATTGTGATGGAATATTCTGCATCCGTTAATGCCGCACTTTATTTTTGTACGACAAGGCCACTTCCGATGTGGGACAAGACAGCTTCTGCACAGATTTTTCTGTTTGACTGCCTTCCATCTATCGTCAATATCGAGTGCCTTGAACAGCTTGCAGTTTGCGATCTCGTGCTGTTCATTATCACAATACACACAAACCTTTTTCGTCGGCTCCGTTGAAGCCGAGGGTTTTTCGCTGACATCAGATGACTTCCGCTGTTCTCCCGCGTGCATGTATAATTTTGGTTTCTCTCTACTTGATTTCTCGGCTTTCGAGTTTGTAATCAGGGTGTCCACTGGAAGCGTAACGTCCGAACATCAATACCAGCTCGGACATGAATGCACTAAAAGTCGCCAGGTTGACATTTACGCATTTACTTTTGTAGTAGGACCACTGCATCTTGAGCTGGGATGGCAGTTTCTCTACCAGCTCGTAAAGCAGCGTCGGATTCCACAGATGATCTGTGAGATTTGCGATCATCATATGATCCACAACATTCTGAACCGCTAAACCGAAGCTTATCTGAGACTGCAAGTTGTCCATTTTGGGAGTGAGTACCGATCGCAGCTATTGAAGGAGAGAGTGTATCAGGATCCCCGGATGGGCACCGATTACGGCATAAGCAACCGGCTTTTCACCGTTTCCAACGCGTTACCCTTCAAACACCGCTGCAGTCTTACCAGGTTTTCCGCATCGGTGTAGCCACACGCCTCGGTTGTGTTGCAAAAGGAACTGTAGAATAGCGGCCAGTCTTGAGGATTCCCTCCGAAGTTCGGTAGTTCCCGTGGCATCACCTGTCTCGCTGCTAACTGTTCGTTGGATGGCCCGTTTCGATTTAATACGGCGGCCTGCTGTTGTTGATGATGTTGCTGTTGGGGCGGTTGTTTTCCAATCGGTGGAATGTCACTGAACGAACTGGAAACGCCTGTTGGAATCCCAAGGAAAGGTGCGGCGACGCTGGATACAGGGGGCACTGAATGGCTCACACATATCGATTCACTCACATTGGGGGCAAACTCTTTTTGCAAAACCGGTTGCCTGCCATCGAACCCTGTACTGATGATATTATTGATCCACGTTGGCTGACAGTTTGCGCTAATCGTTGATCGAGTGAGTCCCATCGGTACTGATAATGGATTCTGGGAATACACAGCATACCCTCCCACAAGACAACCTTGATCATCGTTGGAAAACGACATTGTTGGGTGATTAGCAACTCGCAGCGGGGCATTATTTTGGCGATAATTTTGCCACAGGCTATTTATTGTGCATTGTTGACTAGGGACCGAGGCGGCAGTTTGGAGTGTGGAATTGCGATTGGACCTACTTGCGTGTCCACAGTTCATCGAGGAGATAACCGGCAAACTATCATTTACATGATTACTACGAATCACTGGCCCTCCACTACATGAAAATGTGGCTACTTCATTTCCAAATCCTAAAGCTTTACTAATTTTAACTGGATATTGGCTAACTTATTGCTCTGGTGGGCGATTGCAATTCGATGCGGGCGGAAAATTGATAATCGGTAGGGGAACTCTTCTGGCATCGTTTGGGGCGGTCGAACTCGTCGCGACCCGAGTCTTACTCCTAAGCGAAAACGATGGACTTACCGGAGGTTTTTTGGAAACTTCGAGTTTAATTGCGGTATGCGAAACAAATTCATCACTCGCTGGCACCACAATTGGAACCGGAGGAATGACTGCTGCAGCGGAGCAGTTGACGCTTTTGGAACCGTCAACCGAGGTCGGAGTTGAGGTGGTTTCTGGCCCCTGACCTACCACGATAGCAACACTGGATGTGGTCGGGTAAGAGGAGACTGGAACAGGAATTGAAGACTGTTGAATTATTGCCGATGAATCGATCATTGCCGCGATGCTACTGGATGGCACTACTTTCGCTTGTAACGCTGTGCCGACTTCCTGGTCGCCCAGCCACGATTCTACCTTCTTTCGACTAGTTCGACTGCTCAGTCTCGGGCTCATACTTGTGCCGTCCTCCGAACTTTCCGCTTCCGCCAGTAACAGCTCATACTTATTCCTCAAGAATTTTTCCTCTACCTCAGCTAGTTTTATCCTGGTGGCAGCTTGCTTTCCTCTCTAAGATTGCGTGGGATTTCTCAGACCCACATTGCTGAAAGTCATTGCACTGTGCTCTCGTGCCTGGCACTGCGAAATCTGACTTGGAGGATTCCCGACAGTTTACCACCATATCCTGACAGATGCCGGCTACTGGCTCTCGATACACTGAAAAGACGAAGGAAACTACAACAAACTATGGCGAAAATGTCGCATACCATATAGCACTCTCCGGAACACCTCGTTATTACAGCTTACTTTTCATCGGACTTAGTTTGGTCAGAATGAACCGATTTCAGCATGCATTCGAGCGCTTGCGGCTGTGAAAGAGCAGATTGATTTTAATGAGACTAATTTTATTCACTAAGATCTCGTTTGTCAAATAAATTACACCAAATACAAATACTAATATTTTTTACTCTACATCTATTGAGGGCGAAACAAAAACTGAACTGTTGCATATATGTAGTCTCTTCTTATCATTATTATATTCCAGATTGAGCAGCGATAATAATATCAAAAATATTTCATTGTTAACTAATAAAACCCTCTTTCAGTTCATTGATTTTCTTTTTTCGCGTCAAAATGAAATTTGGAACAAAGAGTGTGATAAGATATACCATGACATGAATCGCCCACTCGCACACTACTGGATTTCATCATCACACAATACCTACCTTACCGGTGATCAGTTTTCAAGCGAATCTTCAGTGGAAGCATACGCCAGAGCTTTGAGAATGGGGTGTCGTTGTATAGAGTTGGACTGCTGGGATGGCCCTGATAACATGCCGTTAATATTTCATGGACATACGTTTACTACCAAAATTAAATTCAGAGATGTAATCCAGGCTATAAAAGAACACGCATTTGTTACGTCAGAATACCCAGTGATATTATCAATAGAACAAAATTGCTCTTTGGCTCAACAACGAAAGATGGCATGCGCAATGCAAGATATTTTTGGTGACATGTTACTTACACAACAAATCGAGAAAAATGAGCAACAGTTGCCCTCTCCATCACAATTAAAAAGGAAAATTGTTCTAAAACATAAAAAGCTTCCGGAAAATGCAGGAAAATTTGAGGATTTCATAGTACCCAGTGATGGTTCTTTGATTAGACCCGATGAAACTGAATTAGATATTAGAAATACTGTTAAGAATGGTATTCTATTTTTGGAGGATCCAGTGGACAAAGTATGGAATCCTCATTTTTTTGTGTTGACGCAGCATAAGTTGTTTTATACGGACAGCCAAAGGTTAGTGAATATTTTTAAGCATATCGGTTGAAGGTAGGTACTTAATTCATTCAACGTTACTTGCGGCATAGACTATGTTTATCAAAATTTACAAATTGCTTTATAGTTTTTCATCAACGCCAGTAATTTCAAGAAAACATAAAATTTAACACCTCCACAGTCTTTGCGATCCTCTTCATCTGAACCTTCATCGCCACTGCCGAGTTTGACAACACTGCACTTAGAGGAGAGATCTGGCACCTCTGACATATAAAACCTAGTTGCACAATGTTTTCCCCGCTCATCTTTTTCTTTGAGTATTTTTGTTTTAATCTCTGTTTCAGCTACAAAAGAGACGCTGCTGTGACTTAATGCACTTCAGGGTCCTCCAGAATCTGTGAAATTTATAACGAATTTGTAAATAATTGCATAATCGGACTAAAAAAACCTTATCGCACGCTTAGCCTTGGGGCTAATAGCGGTCTCGATCAACTTGATTAGTTGAGAGAGTTCGTTATCGATATTGTTTTTGGCACATTTTGCATGTGTAGGATAAGTACAACGATACACCGTGCCTCACCGTCGAGAAAATTTCCAGCTCGAAAAGTTCCTCGACTCGATCGGGAATCGAACCTGATATCACAACCGTGTGGGAGAGCTAGCCGACCGACATCGCTAACTACAGAGCCACGGGGACCACTGCATAATCGAACTAGATTTCGTTAAAATAGTTTTGGTTCAAATTAAACAATAATCACAACGATCATTCAAATAGTAGTGAAGTAGAAACAGTGAAGAAGGTAACTGACTAATGTCGTTTTCGTGGTGTAGCTACACTCGGACTACACTTTTGACACCGTAAATGTTTAATTTCACGTTCCGGACTACACTTTTTCTTTCTCTGACTACACTTTTTCTGTCCCGGACTACACCCGAAAAAAGCAGAGTGTACTGTAGGAAGTTACCAACACATTCACACGTGTATGTCAAAACTGGTTTGTTTTGGTTCTCGTTTCTCGTGGTAAAATGTCAGGTAAATTTTTTTCAGCACATTTGCGAGATTGACATATGAAATGGAAACGAGACAAAATGACGATGGCGATTGACGAACAAATTGACAGCCATCCCTATAATTACGTATACCAATGCAACTACACTGAAAAGTTTTATTTCAAGCTGCAAAGTGTAGTCCGGAAAAGTGTAGCTACACCGTGAAAACGAATTCGACGTAACTGAAGGGGTTTTTCGACGTAGGACTATATCTTCGTTGTCTCTACGGTGGTACCTTCTGTAACAGTGAAAAGCGAACGATTTCATTTAAAAACGATTTTATTTAAATATATATATATATATATATATATATATATATATATATATATATATATATATATATATATATATATATATATATATATATATATATATATATAGCTTTTTCAAACCCGTACCCGACCCGTACCCGAATTTTTTTTTCGGTTGAAACCTGAGCCCGCCCCGAACCCGACACTTTTTTCTTCGATCAAACCCGAACCCGAACCCGAGAATTTTTTGGGAGGTTGACTTTTTGTACCAATTTGAGGCTGCCCTGAAGCTTTAAGCTTTGAATGGTATTGGAATGTTAGTGATTTTTACCAAAGTTGCTGATTATCACAATCATTCATGATTCATCATCGTCGCTGCTCACTAGTAGCAATGGGCAAGATCGATCCGATTTTTGCAAAATCGATCTTTTTAGGTCGATTCATCGATTTTTTGAATCGATTTCTTTGCGCGCGATCTTCTACTGAATCGATCCTTTGGATGGCAAGATCGTTTTTTTTTCGCCTAAAAAATAAATGTGTGCAAAACGGATTCAAGACAATAGTGATTGCATTTATTGTTGCTAACGTAATCTGCAGCCGAATTCCGAGAACACTGTTTTTTGAAGAGAAGAAAATTTCTTTATTGATAGTATACAAAATTTTTTCTTATCTCCAAAGAAGTGTGTGCTCGGAACTCGGACACTGATCTGAAAAAGGTGTAAATTTTTTACCGGGATGACCATAGTTTAAAAATGGACTAAAGTTCAGTAGACATGAAACCGAGAAAAACGCATTTCAAATGTTTTTGTTGGTTCAAACAATTGTCAACGTCCATGACAACTTTTTTCATGAGTATGTCACCACCCCCACAAGGTTCCAGAATATCCAGCTTTCCACGAACGGTAATGGCACGCTGCCCATTTTGACGTTTCCTGTAGGTCAGGGAAGCTGGATAACCTTGTCGTCGAGTTGAAAAAGAACAATCCGCAGCCAAATTAAGTCCCTCCAGTATTTTTAACGCAGTAACCATTTTTTGCCTTTTTAAACGCGACATCAATAGACAAACCCGTATGAAATTTGGCTAATACGCATGCGTTGTGAAATATATCAAGGATTAGGGGTGGGTGAAACGGCTCTTTTGCAAGAGCGGTTCTGAACTGACTCATGGTTAACAATGATTCACGAGCGTTGACAGTTCGTGTTGTCTCGGTAAACTTCGGGTTCGCGCGAACCAAACAGTTCTGCTGCGCCCAAAGAACCGTGGTTCTTTTTCGTGAGCCGTTCGTTCTTTCGCTCTTTTCTAAGAACCGGTTCATATGAACGGCTCGTGAGCCGTTCGCCCATCCCTAGCAAGGATGAAAAGAACGACGAGACAAGTTTGCACCTCGAACTGAATATAAATTGCCGACCACAAGACCGCCTCGAAAGTTTGACATATATGTATTGTATACAATCATTACTAACTGATTGGTGTATATTGGGGTGGCAATGGACTTTGACAGTTTAATTTAGAAGTAGTGTTCAATGTTTAGCCCTCACGAACAGTTAGCAAAATTTCGATTTTTCGGATAACACCCGACTTCGACGTTTTATACATTTCTAATTACCCGTTCACATGATGTAATATTGCTCATCTTGATTTCAAATCCCATACTCCAAACTTTCCGTGAAAACTAGATGTATGTATGTTTCAAGATACGCGATATCACGTGATATCTGCTATAGCGTGAAAAAGGCATAAGACATTTGGCACAAAAGAAACTATTACAAACTGTGCTTTTCTTCAGAGGTCGAGAAAGTGAAATTTAGACCAAATACTCCTGAATTCCGATTGAGCTGAAATTTTGCATTGCATTGGATATTGAATTTACCGTTTTGGATATTAGCCAACATTATTTCACATTTGCAACCTCAAACTATTTTTCAACTATGAGTAGCGGGGTACTCGTTAACTCATATATTGCAAAAGTTGAGTTAAATGTTCGTGTATATGCCGTGCTGCATTCTGTTCAGCATGGTGTTGCGCTCGCCATTTTGTTTATTTGAGTTTGTGCTGCGGATGTTCCGATTTTTTTATTAATTGGGTTGTTCAGCTATATCAGTTTTTTCTATCATCTGAAAGATCTGAATTTTCTAAGTAAAACGTGATTTAAAAAAAATTCTATCATTGTCCTTCGCTTTTTAAATCACGATTTGAACTAGCTAAACAACCCAATTATACAGGTTTGGATTGCTCTTAGTGCATCCTAAACAATAGACCATTTCACGAACTGATTGGTGTCACGGATCCTGCTGATGTTGATGATGCTTCCACGTGCATTATGACAGCGGTTCCAAACTTTCTGTCAAAATTTCGTTCATGAATCAAGTTCACAAACGTCTCGTGAAATGGTCTATGGGATGAGCGACAACGAAAACTCTTAGTAGAAAAAAAACCGTCAAAAGAGTACACGCGGTAAAAGAAGATGGCAATAAACTAAAAAAGCCGTATCGTTAGTAGATGTTGTGAACGAAAACTCGTTGAACATGATTGATAAACCAGAAAACATGATTGATAAACCAGAACAAAACAAAATCTCCACAAATATAGCCAAAAAAGGTCGTAAAAAGCTTATACCAAACAAAAATCGATTTTTTGTTAAATCGATTTTTCGGGCTCGATTTTTTTATGAATCGATTTTATTAATTTTGATTAATCGATGCAGGAGAATCGATTTTTTTTCGAAGATCGCCCATTGCTACTCACTAGTGACTTTGTACTAGAGCTGCAGCCTATCGCATCATCAAGTGCGAATAACAGTGCTTGATGAACTGTTTGGGTGTATTCTGTCCTTTACTTCTTCTCCTGCTATTGTATCTCACTGAGTTACCACATTCGGCCACCCGAAAAAAAGGTAATCACCATAAATTCGACTTACAGTTGAAGCGAACGAATCTAACGAAGCGAACGAAGCGTCGGGAAAGACCAATGACGTTTACAAAGGAAAAAAACACTGTCGGTTTTGGTAAGAATAGATTCGTACAAGACCCAAACAAACGTCGCCGCCTAGGGTGTTCGATACATCTGAGAAGGGATGTATTCTTGACAAAATAAATTTTGCGGAATATAGTTTAAGGAATTAGTTTAGATGTTCGCACGTATTGTTCGAGATGTTTGAAAAGGAAAAATGACATTCTTTCAATGTATGTTTTTATTTTTATGTTTCTTGAAGTCAACTGATTATAGGTTTCTGGAATTTAAAATGAATTTAACAAAACTTAAAGCATCGATAAGCCACCAATATTTTATTGTCCCTGCGGCAGCAGCCTTTTCCTCCACAACATCCTTCATCTTTGTTTTTAACGCGCGGCAGTTCATCACTGCTAGACTCTCTTTATTTTAAAAAACTACAACTACGCAGCACTGTTGGCTGAAGAAAGCTAATCGCTTCGGTTCACCCAAAAAAAAAAAAGACCCAAAGAATATGACTGATGCAAATCGTACGAACGGTGCGAACGATGCAAATGAAGTGAATGATGCGAATCATCTGAATATTCTGAGTGATGAGATTACCACGGAAAAAAAACCTCTGTCTTCGCTATTGAACTGATCGGGTCCGAAGCGAAGAAAAAAAACCTTCTCATACGTGAGTCACTCACCATGGCACGGGACAATCAACGCGTTCGTTTCATTTATGAGTGCATGCTTTGTTGCCACTGAACTGAGTACTTCTGGTTGCAGACAACGTATTTGAGTGTAAAGAAGTGATAATCAGCAACACTGATTTTAACTGTTGCATGAAATAGACAACATTATCTTGTAAAAATACTTGTTTTATATAGTCGGGTTTCGGGTTTTCAGACCTAAACCCGACATTTTCAAACCCGAACCCGACCCGAACCCGAAATTTTTTTCCCACCAAACCCGAACCCGAACCCGACACTTTCAAAAATTTTCAAACCCGAACCCGACGGGTACGGGTCGGGTTTCGGGTTTCGGGTTTGAAAATATAGATTTATATATATATATATTATATATATATATATATATATATATATATATATATATATATATATATATATATATATATATATATATATATATATATATATATATATATATATATATATATATATATATATATATATATATATATATATATATATATATATATATATATATATATATATATATATATATAAGATAAGCCATGATATTCCGAGGCTTGAATAAAAAAAAACTTTATTTAACTTTTAAACACTTTTTATTCCGTTCACTACGATACACATCAAAGAACTGAACTGCGTTCGTTTGTTATTCTGGCCTATCGCTACCTAAAAGTCTAAAATAAAATTCTATACTCAGCAGAAGACGACATCGTTCGATTGGTCCTCCACGTTGCTCGTACACGTTGGTGGGTCCGCTGTTTCATAACTCCTCCCCCCTAAGATTGTTGACCGTCCTCGGTTAACCTCTGAGAGAGCTGAATGCTGGCAGCTGGATGGGTTTCCCCGACTTCTGTTAATCTACGGTTGTCGCTTCTTCCTCGTGTCTGATATCATCTGGAGGTATTTTGTTGATGTCCTTGGTTTGGTTTTCTGTTTGGCTGTTTGGTTTTCTTTTTCCTAATAATGATTCCTAGGAAGAGCAAACTTCTAATGATTATTATTGCGACGATAGCTGTACCTCCAACTAAAGTCATTCTCTGGTATAACTGAGTGGTTGATTGTATTTGTTCCATGAACTTCAAGTTGTCGATTTTAAGCTCCTCTGGTTCGCTAAAGATGTCGTTGATTGTTTCTGGCTGTTTGTTGTAGGTTGGCACAAGGTACTCTTGTTTTGGCGTAAATTGTTCCTCGCTATGAAACGTATAGTTAAGGACATTTATAGTGCAGCTCTCCGTTTCGATCACGGTCGGCTCTGATATTATTTTTGAGTCGCCGCAGGAGCTGAAAACTTTTAATTTTTTTTCTGTGTTAATAAACATTATAGGGTAGTGAACGTCTTAGGCAGTAGCGCCTATTTTAATCAGTCTACGAAAACAGGCCTCAAACTCCTGCATTTTGATCAATATCGACAATTTCAATGATGGAAACGAAATCTTTGATTATCTAGCTGTCTTACGAATATAAGAAATACCGTTGATCACAAAGAAATCTGTGAACAATTGCAATTGAAACAAATCGACCTATATTGCAGCCATTCAGGAGCCACTTCGGGTGCTGAAAAAAAACGCCTGCAAAACAGATGGAAACTGCTTAAAATAGGTTCGGGGTGATTGGAATAGTGTCCCTCGATTGGTAACTTTGATTGATGATTGTTAAAGTTTGCTAACTTAGTTTTACAATCTGAAAACAAGTTCTGACAGAGAAAACGATAGCGAACAGATTGATATACTACTGATTGAGTTTCACCCGACACATTTCGAGTATTTCGTCTGAATACACAGGCGGTTTCTAAAGCTGCTTAGAATATGTTCCCTACCCTACCTCTCCTTATTTCTTTTATACGAGTCGGCTGATCCGTTCTAGTTATTGTGCATTTTGGTTTCTGGTGTGTTAGGATTTTATAGATGCATTCGTCTTCTAACGGAGGTGAACTGTCGCAGATCTTGCATCTGTGTTGCTGCGGTATTATCTTGTTTTGGTTTTTCACTACCCACTGCACGTCTGTTTTTATTCTCGTTTGGTTTCTGCTGATGGCTTGGATTTCTAGCAGTTCATATCGGCTGTTGTCTAATATCGGGATCTTTATATGGATGACGATATTGTCTTTGCTGATTGCTATACTTCCTGAGCTGTACAAAAAAATTTCATCTAAGACCTTTAAATTTAAGTTCTGTCTTCCTAGCTTCTGAAAGATGTAACTTTTGTCCTCTAGTGACAATATATTTTTGCTAATCAGATTTTCTTTGGATAACTCAATTTGTTCCTCAATATCTTTTAAAGCGTGGATTAAAAGATCTGTGCTAAATATTAGGTTTATCTGTTCTAAGGTAGCGTCGTCTTTTAATGTGTTGTTAATTATTGACATTTGAAGGCTTATTTTTCTTATTGTATTTGTTACATTGTTAATTCTGTTCTGAAAACTTTCGTTAATTTTGATCTGTTTCATTTGGTTATTGGTAAGGTCATTGCTTCGTGTTTGCAGTTCTCATATGCTGTATGATTTGTAGGTCTTCCTGGTCTGGGTTTCCTGCGATGTACTTTATTACTGTTCCTAGACCATTTATCAATCCTCTTCTTTGTCTGTGTGGTTGTAGACTTTCTAGTTTTTCCCTAGCGCTAACGATTTTTCTTTTTAATGTTTCGTACAAATGATCTTTAATTTTAAATGATGAGGCTATTTTTTCTATATGATAAAGATTCGTTTCTATAGTTCCTAAGCTATTTTTTTATTATTCTTTCGCAGCCTAATTTTATTCTCGCGTCTTCGATTTTAAATGCAATTATCCCATTGTCGTTGTCTACGCCTTTGTATATGGTCTGAGTTGAGTAATGGATAAGAAAGAGTCTGAGAGAGAAGTAGGTTGTCTCGGGTTAATTCTTTAGTCTATTTTTATGAGTTTTAACATTATTAGTGTCTTTGAAAGTCATTGTATTGTTCTCTTTTACTTTGACTGTTTTGAAAAGGTCTTATTCTTTTGTCTGTCTTCGTGTGATCTTCACGTATTTCGTCTCGTTTGTAACTACCTCGGGTGGTTCCTGTTTGTTCATAAATTTTTCTTCATATTTTTGTTTGGATCTCTGGAGTTGTATTTTAACAGCCGATTGAAGATTTTCTGTTGCCTTTTGTACTTCCTCTATGTCCGTGCTTGTCGAGGAATTGAACATTAAGTCTCTTGGTTTCTTTTTCGTCACTGAATGAATGGTGTTATTGTAGACGTCTGTTATTATGTTCATCATGTCTGTGATGGGTTTGTTGGGATATTTTGTTTTTAATGTCCTGTAGAGTTCGATCAGGGTAGAGTGGAATCTTTCTACAATCCCGTTTGCCTGTGAATTGCTGGCATGATGGATTGAGATGTCCAAATCACTCAAAAACCCAACGAAGTCTAAGGATATGAACGATGGTTCTTGGTCGCTGACAATAGTTTCCGGCCTACCGAACGTTCTTATGTGTTCGCTAATTGCCTGTTTCATGTCGGCTATAGTTCTTGTTTCCAAAGGAATTACATTGGCGAATTTTGAAAAGGAATCTACTATTGCCAACCATTTTAGCCCTTTCATAAAAAACACATCTATGTGAACTCGCTCGAAAGGTTTTTGGCCGAAAACACTCTTTCGAACTAGTTGTGGTGGTTTTCTGTCATACTTGCTTTTTTTGCAGATGTCACAACTAGCTATGTAAATTTTAACCTCGCGTTCGAGTTGCGGAAAATAATATTGTTGGGGAATTTGTGCCTTATTCTCTTTGATACCTCTGTGTGCGAAGTCGTGTGTTGATTTTACCAGTTTATCCTGTTCCGAGTCCACTTTCACGTCTTCTAAAAGAACTTCTGAAATGAAAATCTTGTACGTTTTATTAGCTTTGAAGTGTTTTTTGTACGTTTCTTGGATTAGTTGCCTCAATTCTAATGGTACTCGTAAGCAATTTATCCCTCTGGGGTTAAGATATTTCTTGAAAATATGCACTATATCAATTTCTGTGTAAGTTGGTTTTACAGCAGCTGTTCGTCGGCGTTTGGGAAATACTTCTTCGGACACTGCTGAATCAATGCGCGATATTTTAAAAATAATTTGGGTTTTGAACATGTTTAACGGTTTTTCCGTGCACTAAATATAATACTTATCGCTTGAATCTGCAGAGTGTACTGTAGCTAGATCGCTTTCTCCTTCCTCCTCGCTTTTTTCGTTTTGGCAATTGACCTTTACGTCTTCTATTTTGATCCTTGATAAGGCGTCTGCGACTACATTTTTTTACCTGGTTTATATATTAATTCATAGTCGTAGCCCTCCAATTCTAGTTTTCCTCTGAAAATACGTTTGTTTGTATTTGAAAGTGAGTATGTGAGAGGCTGATGATCTGTAACTAGTTTAAATTTTCTTCCCCACAAATAGTGTTCAAAGTGTTTAATTGCCCAGTACATGGTCAAAAACTCCTTTTCGGTGGTTGAATAGTTCTCTTCAGTTCTATTCAACGTCTTAGAGGCATAGGCGATTGGACGGTCCTTTCCAATGGTTCCTTGAGAGAGAACGGCACCTATGGCAAAATCGCTCGCGTCTGTGGTCAAGATGAATTCCTTTGAGAAATCCGGGTGAATAAGTACGAAGAATCTGCTTGCATTTTTCGAAGCATATTTTTATTTCCGGAGTGATTTCAAAAGCGTTCTCTTTTCTGAGCAGTTAGGAAAGTGGTTTAACCAGCCTGGCAAAGTCCTTGATCAGAACGCAAATGACGGCGTGATGCGATTCGGCAAGACGAAATGTGTTGAAATGTATAGCTCTACTTCGCCTTAAGAAGAGCTGTACATTTCACCACGGTAAGGCGAATCGCATCGCATGTGCATATTACAATTCGGCAGCACTTCAACTTCTCATTTGCGCAAAATTTTAAAAATATTCAATTAAATAGATTCAAAATATCAAACAAAGTGAAATTACAATACTGCCAATGAACGGTCAACGTTTATTTACTAGAAAAAATGACTGACACGCAAGCAACCGGGTTATCTTTCTTGTAAAAGTATTCTACTTCAACCTTGCGGTCGTGGCTTTGCATACAACCTTCCTGTGATTTTTTTAAGTCTATTTAACGTAATATCAAGAGTGTAAGCGACACTCAAAGATACAATTGTCTTCACATAAGTCCAGTCCTCAGAGAGGGTGATCACATATTTCTTACGAATGAACAAAAAGCTCAAAAACTTGCTCGGCAGTTCGAGAGTGTTCAGTGTATATATAAATATATATATGGCAGAGCTGTATGCCGCCACGGGTCGGTAATTGGCGAAGGCCACGGAAGTGCTCACTGCTAGCAAGCAGTCCCGGACCATCTGCGGTAGCTAGCCTAGGTTGTGGCGAGATTCAGGCATTGGGCCGCTGAATTCTCGCAAAAGCCACACTGTCCGGAAGCAGCTCCGACGGAGCGAGTAGTGCCGCTCCCACCACCCAAATGCACTATACCGCCCATTGGGGCTGATGCCAGTAATGTTCCCAATTACGGCAACTGGTCGCATCGCTATAGGATACGAGTCGGGTTTCGTTATCGTACCACGATTTTGGGCTGGCACCTGCGCCGAGCTCCCTTAGTAATGTCGTGTGACAACGGCTTGAAACGGCGAGATTACAACCCGTAAAACCTGGCAGGCCTTCCAGCACGTTCCGAGTCCATTGCCTGGTGGGAACCAGGCAGGAGTAGGATCAGATGTCTTCTCCTGACTTGCGCCGGTCGGGGGTGTCATAGTTGCCCATAAGGCGCTATGGCAGCCGTCCCTAGCCATGGCCTCACTGCTCCGGCATAGACTACCTTGGGACCATATAGGCGACTACTCCATTATGGACAAGGATAGCGGCTGGTAGGGGGACCCAATTAACAAGATGCAGCTAAATTAAAATCTAGAGATGGGCGCAGATGGGTTGGAAAACCCATTTGCGCGAGGTGGCATCCAGCGGTCTCCGCCGAGAAAAGTGGAGACGGATGCAGCGAAGGTCGCCTGCGAAGACGGTAAAGGCAGTACGCCTACCGGATCAACGCAAGACATCGCGGTGGCTGGTCCACAGCTATTAAAGGCGGTCGGAAGACAGCGGGACACGCTACCGAGGGTAGTGGCCCTGTCTGAGCAGCTCGATGCTATAATCGAGTTTGCGAAAAGTCGCAGCAATACAACAAAGTACTTGAAGCAGGCCCTCTACATGCTTCGGTCCTCCGTCGATGCTGCGAAAAAGGAGTATGCCGAGCTCGAAATGAAAGCTGCAGCTACGGAGAAAGAGGAGACGAAGGTGATCGAGCGGGCGACGAAGTCGGTCCAAACGGTCACCAGCACGTTTGCGGCGGTTTGCGCGGCACGGCCAGCTGCCAAACGAACGCGACAGTCCCCGGGAGAGACGGCCCCCGGGGGTACCAAGAAGCGTTTAATCGCAAACAGCTCTCAGACCGGCGATGGAGTGGCGCAAACAATGCCCACGGTGGCAGCCAAGGAGCAGAAGGCTTCAGGTAACCCGTGGGTAACGGTTTCGAAAAGGGGTAGGAACCAAAAAGTGTTGGCCAAAAACCCGCACCCGGTTACAAATCCTGCGACGAAGAAAGTTAAAAATAAGGGCGACGCACTCATCCTGAAGACAGAAGAGTCAAAATACTTGGAAGTCCTTAAGGCAATGAGAGGCGACGCGAAGCTAAAAGATCTGGGGTCAGATGTGCGTAGCATCCGCCGATCCCGCAAGGGAGAAATGATCGTTGAGCTCCGCAAAGAAGCCAGAAACAAGGGCCCAGCCTATCGGGCGTTGGCCCAAGAGGCGCTTGGAGATGGAGTACAGGTTCGGGCACTCACGTCGCAGGTAACCCTACACGTTAAATACCTGGACGAGGTCACCGAGGCATGTGAAGTCGTGGCTGCCCTCAAGGAGCAGTGCGAAGTGGCTATGGCACCAGAGGCAGTTCGACTGCGCAAAGGCCCAGTAGGGACCCAGACCGCCACTGTCAGGCTTCCGTCGGTGGACGGAAACCAGGCGCTTAAGGTAGCGAGGCTCAAAGTGGGCTGGTCAATGTGCCCACTCAGCATCTATCAGCCGCTGGAGGTGTGCTTTCGATGCTAAGTCCTTTAGCTGCAAGGGGCCTGACAGGAGCTCCCTATGCAGGCGGTGCGGCGCTGCAGGCCACAAAAGCAAAGACTGCGGAGAGCCCCCGAAGTGCTTGGCGTGCGCCGGAAAGCGTGACGCAAAGCACATAATGGGAGGCCCGAGGTGCACGGCCGGTAAACCGACTAGCAAGCCACGGGCGTGAGAGTGACACAGCTAAATTTGAACCACTGCTTCGCGGCCCAGCAACTGCTATACCAAGCAGTCATTGAGTCGTTGTCGGACATCGCCATAATCTCGGACCTCTACCGTATTCCTTCCGGAAACGGTAACTGGATTTCGGACGGGTCCGGTATGGCGGCAATATGGACGACGAGCAGGTTCCCGGCTCAGGAGGTAGTGTCAACCTCAAACGAAGGATACGCGGTTGCCAAGGTGAACGGAGTGTACTACTGCAGCTGCTATGCTCCGCCTCGTTGGTCTACCGAGCAGTTCGCAAGGATGATCGACCGAGCCACCGTGGACCTGATCGGTCTATCACCGTTGGTAGTGGCGGGCGACTTCAACGCATGAGCAACTGAGTGGGGAAGTCGACGCACAAACCAGAGAGGCCGGATCTTGTTGGAGGCTTTGGCGAAGCTCAACATAGATCTGGTCAACGTCGGCATGAAGAGCACCTTCAGTAGAAACGGCGCGGAGTCGATCATCGATGTGACGTTCTGTAGTCCAGGACTGATCACGAACTGGAGGGTAGACGATGGCTACACTCATAGCGACCACCTGGGGTAGACTGTAAAACGAGACCGCATGTGGCGAGTAGAATTAACACTCCAGCTCCTCGCGGGTGGAGGATATCACACTTCAACGAAGAGGTATTTGCGGAAGCAATTAGACGAGAACACGAGGCGAGCAGAATTCGTAACCCGAGCGCTGATCAACTTGTTGCCATACTTTCGCGGGCGTGTGACGCCACTATGCCTAGGAACCGCCAGCTTAGGCATGGAAGGCCACCAGTCTACTGGTGGACCGACGCGATAGCGGACCTCCGCAGAGCGTGTCTTCAAGCGAGAAGAAGGATTCAACGTGCGCGAACCGACGAAGAAAGGGAAGATCGTCGAGGGGCATTCAGTTCCGCAAGAACGGCGCTTAAGAGAGCAATAAAAGCTAGTAAACGTGCGTGCTTCGAAAGACTGTGCGCTAGTGCCAACACTAACCCGTGGGGTAACGCCTATAGGATATTGATGGCCAAGACCAAGGGTGCGATGGCGCCCGCTGAAAAATCACCAGCGATGCTTGAGCGGATCGTAGAGGGACTCTTACCACGCCACGAGCCAAATCCTTGGCCTCCGGCTGGCGAGTCACTTCACCGACGTTCCAGTATCTCAAACTCAGACCAGAGGTGGTCGGCCAACCTGCCGAGCACCCAAGATATGAGTGACGGCGTTAGTCGTGCCGAGGCAGAGGAGGCGGAAACGGTTACGAATGAGGAACTCATCGCAATCGCCAACTCCCTGAAGGTGAGCAAGGCACCGGGATTGGATGGGATTCCGAATCTGGCTGTGAAGAAGGCCATCAAAAAGGCCCCCAGACTATTTCGGGAAGTCATGCAGAAGTGCCTGGATGACTGTACATTCCCAGAGAGATGGAAGCGACAGATGCTGGTCTTATTGCCGAAGACAGGGAAACCACCTGGTGACCCGTCGGCATACAGACCGATATGTCTGCTCGATACGGCGGGTAAGGTGCTCGAGAAGGTTATTCTTAATAGACTGGTTAGGTACACCGAAAGTGCAAACGGTCTGTCGAGTAACCAGTTCGGCTTCCGAAAAGGCAAGTCTACGGTGGATGCTATTCTGTCCGTCACCAAAACAGCAGAGGTAGCACTCCAGCGTAAAAGATAGGGCATTGGCTATTGCGCAATCGTCATGTTGGACGTGAAAAATGCGTTCAATAGTGTTAGCTGGGATTCCATAGCCCACTCGCTTCGGAAACTAGACATTCCGGTGTCTTTGTACAGGATTCTGGAAAATTATTTCTAGAATCGTGTGCTAGTTTACAGCACAGACGAGGGTCAAAAATGTGTCCCAATTACCGCAGGGGTTCCACAAGGTTTCATCCTGGGCCCGGTACTGTGGAATATCATGTACGATGAAGTGCTGAAACTAAAGCTCTCCCAAGGGGTTGTGATCGTTGGATTTGCGGACGACATCACACTTGAGGTCTACGGCGAGTCGATCGAGGAGGTTGAGTTGACGGCTTCGCACTCTATAAGCGTCGTCGAGGACTGGATGCGCTCCAAAAAACTGGAGCTGGCGCATCATAAGACGAAGATTTCAGTTGTCAATAACCGCAAGTCGAAGCAACATGATGATGATGATGGTCCCGCCCCTTACCCCTACAAAGATTTGAGGTAGACGATTTATCTATTAGATAATTAGTTATTACTTCAATTAAACTAGAAAGCAAAAAAAACGGACTGGTTTTGTCGATACAGATATAAAATCCTCCATAATATTCCAATGCTTAAACGGCAGTATTACTGAATAAAAAAAAATTTAAACACAAATTTCTAAGCCGTTCTACGACCAAGATTACCAAGCTCTAATTATTATACTTCTTTCAATCAATTGAACATTATTCACATCTGAATTAAGCCAACACCCAATCTAGCCCACAGCTAAATTGCTACAGTCCCAACAAGGCCATTCCCGCCGAACTCAGCAAGCAAAGCACAGGTAAACCGTGAAATCAACATGAGACTCATGAGGATGTCCCCACCTAGGGAAGTCTAGAAAATTTCCAACCCGAAAAAGTCCTAGAACAGCTAGGAATTTCAACGTCCAAAGACAATCAAAAGTGTCATAATTTTCCCGAGTAATCCGACGTATGTCCAGAACTACTTAAAAGTTTATTGTGTCACAAAAACTCAATTTTCATAACATACATCAGCATAATACATCTGTATGTATGTAAATAAAAAAAAACCTTTATTTTTCAAAATGTCATATATTAATTTAAGAAAGGTAGTCAATTATATCTGTGTAACGCGCGCGATTCTCAAACCTTTGTAGACTTCTCATTTATTTATTTTTTTACTACTACATTAAATACAAAATCCATCATTATCATCGGGACGAACATAATAGTTTTTACAATGCTTAAATAAATACTAAAAAGCTATTAAGCAAAAGTCCACATAAAATCATCCGTTATGAAAACTTCGTCAATTTGGTGCGTGAATTGTAAAACATTTCTGTTTAGCTGCCTAAAAAACAGCTTTGACGTGTGAAATACATTGTCTCTTGAACTCAAGTAGCGTTGCTGCACGTTTGACCTGTGTAGGCATCGAATTGAACACTTTAATTCCTTTAAAAAATAATTAATTCTGCGAAGCTCCAAAAATAAATTTTGGTGTTCGAATTTCTGTCGCGTTTCTAGTATTGTATCTATGAATATCACTTCCTCTCACAATTCGATCACACAAATATCGAGGCAGCAATCCGTTAACTATTTTAAAAATGAACACCATCGTCATGAACACAATTCGCTGCTTCACAGTTAACCATTGCAAGGCATCCAACATCAAGGCCGAGGAAGTGAATCTACTACATCTCAAAATTAACCGCATAACTTTATTCTGCAAACGCTGTAACCTCGATATTTGAGTTTCATTTGCCAAAAATAAAATGGAAGAGCAAAAGTCCAAGTGGGGAGAGATGATTGATTTATAGAGATGAATCTTGCTAAAAGTACTCAACTCTTTATTCAAACGACAGAGAATTCCATATTTTTTGGCAATTTTCTTGATGACATTGTTAATATGAATATTGAACTTAAGTTTGTCATCAATAGTCACGCCAAGATATTTCATCTCACGTACGCGTTCAAGTGTCTCGCTGTCAATTTCCACAGAGACATTTTCAGTAACACGGTTGCGCGAAATAACCATAAATTTAGTTTTTCTTATATTCAGTTTTAGTTGTTTGAATTTCAACCATCTACTCAGCGAACACAAGTCCTCATTCAAGCGAATAATAGCAAAATCGAGATCTTTAGCTGCAATGAACAGTACAGTATCATCAGCAAAAAGGTTAATATCACAGAAACGTAAAACTTGTCTCATGTCATTAATGTACATTATGAATAAAATGGGCCCTAATACACTTCCTTGAGGTACTCCAAGAATGTTTCCCATGGGAAAAAAAGTAAATTCATTGAAAATAGTCCGTTGAGTTCTGTCACACAAGTAGCTCTCAAACCACTTGTATGCAGTACCTGTAATACCAAAGCGCTTTATTGTTCGTAACAATAAGGGCCTAGAAATTGTTTCGAAAGCGCGTTTTAAATCCAAGAACACTGCAACAATAGTTTCTTTACGCTCAATATTTTCTTTCCATTTTGCTAACACCAAATTCAACGCAGTTTCACAAGAATGACCTTCTCGATAGCCTGATTGTTCTGGTATTAACAAACCGTTCATATTAAGAGAATTTAAAAGTTGGCCTTTGATAACAAGTTCTAAAATTTTTTCTAATGTGTGCAACATGCTGATGGGACGAAACTCTTCGGCTTTACTCGTACCAGCAACCTTTTGAATAGGAACCACCAAAGATTCCTTCCAAACTCGTGGCACGTGCCCAGTTTGTAACGATTCATTGATTAGGCCAAGGAGGTCGTGTCCGATGACATGAAAGCAATCTTGAATCACATTTGCATTAACGTTATCGATTCCAGCCGTTTTTTGCATTGAAAAACAAATGTTTTTCAGGTCTATGTATGAAATAGGGTGAAAACCGGTCAAAGTACAGTTAACATTAATTGGCTGTTTCATTTCATCAGGTTCATCCACCAATTCAATAGATCGATTGATATCTGAAACACTATCGATAAAATAAGTATTGAACTTAGAAGCGATTGCTTGTTCTGATCGTTCTTCTGTGCCATTAAAGGTTATGGACCGCGATTTGCAAACGCCAGGTTTCAACAATGACTTTAATATTTTTCATAACTCTTTGCTGTTATTTTTATGATGTTCAATTTTCCTCTGTATATATTCGCTCCGTGTTTTGATCAGAGTTTGAGAATATATATTACGCGCCATCGTATAGTTACGCCAGTGATCATTACTATTTGTTCTACAAAACTTTTTATACCATCCATCTCTCTTACGTTTAAGACGTAAAAGATCCAAAGTGTACCACTTGTTGGAGTTCTTCACAACAACAAACTTTTGTTCCACTAGCTGATTAGTACACGTTTTTAAGACGTTATTGAGAACATCGGTTTTATGATCAAGGCACCCCGATAATGGGAAATCCACGTTTCTCGCGACAAGATCCGAAACCTTTCGTTTCGAGTAATTTTTCCAACACTTTAGTTTAACTAAATTATCATCACTGTTTATACTCTGATTTACAGTAATAACAAGAGTCTCATGATCGGTTATTTTCAATTCAGAATTTACTGCAGCGCGAACAGAATCAAAGTTTGTATAAACATGATCAATTAAAGGTTTACTGTGTCTAGGAAATGGACGATTCAACTCTACAATCTGACGTAAAGCTACGTAGTTTGTAGAGAGACCAGCAATATTCAAATATATAATATCTAAGCTACACACATTCCTGGAACCTGATTGCTATTTATTGAAATGCAGGCTGCCTTTTTTTTTGATCATACAATTTTTTATAAACTAGGCACTCTGAACTAGATGCCGCATGGTTAACGTCCAGATTCATTTTACGATCTTTATTGTATTTAGAACAATTAACGCATTTCAATACAGTGGATGTGCATTCCGAAGTTCTATGATGCTCACTACACAAAGAGCACGTTTCATGGTTTTTTGCAATCTGTACTCTTGTGGCCGAATTCTCCACATTTGAAGCATCTAAGGACATTTATCGCTGGAACTATAGGGCACCGATCCCACCCAACATTTACTTTTTTCGCGGATAATAAACAGTCATAAGTCTTTTTATCGACTTCTATCACAACGTTGTACTTGTTATACGTGAAACGTGGATTTTCATACGTACGCAAGACTTTGACATCTCCAATTGCAATGTCTGCATTTTGACTTTTCAAAAAGTCAATGAAGACATCTGAGGAATATTGATCGCTCATGCCCAACACTTTTAATCTTGGCACCGGAGGTGTGGGAACAACAGCTGTATAGCTTTCACCCAGATTACCTTCAATGCCATTTTTCACCACCTCCACATTTTCTTTTGTTGCACACTCAACAATAACAGAGCCGTCTTTCCCGGTTTTAAAGTTACTAATCTTGTGTGTTTTAGGATTTAATTTTGATTTTAAAAACTCCCGCGTAGCTTCGCTACTTTGGGTGGACTCTTTTGGTTTAATCACGATGACCGGACAAGCCTTACGTTTCTTACTACCGCTCAAAACGTTTGCATAAGTCATCGGTTCATCGCTAAAACTTTGTTTTTCATCTTCATTTAACTTTCGTTTTTTAACCTTTTTAGCTGAATTACGGCTGAGATTAGCCGGTTCAGATATCACACTATTCATCGCAACTAAATCCCTATCACGTTTATTTTCAAAAAATGACAGAGTCATATTATTCATTTTTTCATGCATTAATTTTTCAAAATCGGCAACTCTTTTCTTTAGAGTACCATTTACATTTAATCTCATTTCTTCCATCCCGATCTTGAACGCGTTGTCTATCTGAGCAGCAATGTTGTTTTGCAAATCTGTAAAAGAGGCAGAAATTTTGTTAATCTCGTCTCTTATTACTTTGACATCCAAAACCGATACATTCTGCTCATCACAACACTGAACCGATAGACAATTATCACACTTGAACAGAAGATTGTCATTCGCATTGATCAACTTAATAGCCGCATTACCGATGCCTACACAGCGAGAGTGAAATCTCTGTTTGCTGTTACAACAGTAAACGACATCGTTGATCACAACCGTTTGACTACACTTTGCACATTCCATTTTACCTACACAGTGGATGCTGTACGGCGACACAACACTACCGTCAGAGACAATTGAAAAAGAAAAAAACAATGCCGACGGCAGCCAGCCGTGGCGGAAAGCAAATAAAATTGCAAAATTTATTCAAAATAAGCAGCAGATATTACTGCACTTCTACTTATCCTGATGAAGATCTTTCTATAGTACACTTTAGACACCAAATATTCTATGTGCACACACAATTTCACACATAAAAATTCGAAAATATCACAGCACGTTATAAACAAACTATGATGCTCGTCATTACGCACATTTCATGGCGTTGATCAGTGTCGGGAATTGCACCATCGCCTCTAAGCGCTCCCTGGAGCTGCTGGGGGTGATGATCGATAACAAGCTCGCCTTCGGGAGCCATGTCGAGTATGCCTGTAAAAGGGCTTCAATGGCTATTGCAGCATTATCTCGCATGATGTCCAATAGCTCAGCAGTGTACGGCAGCAAGCGGAAACTTCTAGCTAGCGTGAGTTCGTCCATACTGAGATACGGCGGGCCAGTGTGGTCCAAAGCACTAGGTACTAGTAAACATCGGAGTAAGTTGGAAAGTACCTACAGGCTCATGTGCCTGAGGGTTGCGAGCGCGTATCGAACTGTGTCATATGACGCAATCTGCGTCCTGTCCGGCATGATGCCTATCAGCATAGCCATTAAGGAGGACCTAGAATGCTTTGATCAACGTGACACAAGGGGCATACGAGGTACCAGAAGACCATTCTCGATGATCAGATGGCAGCAGGAGTGGTCCAATTCCGCGAAGGGTAGATGGACGCATCGACTTATTCCGGATGTATCCGGATGGGTCGGGAGGCGCCATGGAGAAGTGAACTTCCATCTAACACAGATTCTGTCAGGCCATGGTTGCTTTAGGCAGTATCTACACAGATTCGGGCATGCGGGTTCCCCCAACTGTCCCGAGTGCGTGGATGCGGAAGAGACTGCTGAGCATGTCTTCTTTGTGTGCTCTCGTTTTGCGCAGGCGCGGAGTGACATGATGGTAGTGAGCGGGCCAGATACCACTCCGGACAACCTAGTTCAGAGGATGTGTAAAGACCCGAACATTTGGAGGGCGGTTAGTGCAGCCGCCTCTCAAATAATTTTTAGAGCTGCAAAACAGGCGACAGGTTGACCACCGACACGCCAGTGTTAGCTAACGGCCAGTCTCCAGGCTAGTTAGCTAAGTTAGCAAAGAGACTTAAAGAATCGAGAGGGAGCACATAGCACAAAAGCCGCTCCTTGAAGCAATACCTAGCGGTGGTTCCGGGGAGTACTATGGGCTGGAGACTGGAGGGGTTTTAGTGGGTCCGGTCACTGATTCAAACCAACCCCACACTCCCTGAGGTTGGTCACCTCAGGGGTTTGGTTGCAAATTTCCCCTCCACCTGGAAGAAAAAAAAAAAAAAAAAAAAAAATATATATATATATATATATATATATATATATATATATATATATATATATATATATATATATATATATATATATATATATATATATATATATATATATATAAAGCACCTTTTTTCTGGTTGTACAACAACTTTTTTTTTTAATTCTCGCTTATTTTCCGTCGGTCTATTTCCGCCACTGTTGTGGCCAATTACCGACGCCCAGGGAGGCGACTCCACACCCAGGTCCCTAACTCACGACCCGTTTATTAACGGACCGGCGCCAACGGCTTTACTTCCTCATGCGATGGAAGGCGTGATCCCAGAGATTTTTCGCCTCAGAAAAGCTCCCGGCGTCGGCTAGGATTGAATCTAGACCAGTTGGGTTGGTTGTGAGTGGATCACGCCACCCCACAACCATCGACACCTATGTCGGCAGTGGGATTCGAATGTGGTAAAGCAAACATGAAATAGAATTTTCATAGGGAACGCAATGAGTATTTCCGAGTCTTGTGCTTTTGAAAATTCGAAGTGGTGACTCGAAGTCGGCCATTTTTGGATTCAATGAGATTTCACCTTAACAGTTTTTGAGGAAATGTCAACATGAAAACCTATTTTTTTGCACGATGACCTAACTGGCATGATTCTGTGTGATGTCAATGGTCTATACAAAACTTTTAGAATTTATATGGGCAATTGTCCACGGGGGGGGGGGTTAAAATCGTTAAAAAACTGTCCACTTGGTATGTGGATGGCCCCTAATATGTGTACAAACTCTTAGAATTTCGATATTTGTTCTTAAAACGAAATGGCGTCGCAAAAACATCGAAAATTACCGATTTCTAAAAATTTCAAAATGGTGCCATTATTGTTGCCCCCTAAGTTGAAATATGTTCAAACTCGGTGGAATTTATTTTCGCAACAAACTTTATCAAAAAATCATATATAGAAGCCAAAGCAAAAAAATTGTTGCACTGTGTAATCCGAGACATCACGCGAATGAAATCTCGTCCTACATCCAACCCCCGAAACCAATGATACTATGTAGCCACCTCCCCAGTTCTCCCTTGTCCCACGAGGCCGAAAAACACAGTAGAAACAGAAGTATCTAACAAGTTGACACGATTGCAGGTGTATGAGAAAGGATTTATACTTTGAGACATGTGATTGAAATACAGTCATGAAACAGGTCTGAGAATTAAGTTCAACTAGCCTATCGAAATTTTCAATTATCAAGGGGTTCTAAACCTCACATTTGATGAGAATACGAGTAGTCAGATCTCAAAAGCGATCTTTTAATGGGAGAACGCCCGCCAAAACTTCCAATCTCATCGTATGGGTCGAATGCATGCAACCTAAGCCAATACGCAAACAAAGATACTGCAATCGTTTCAGCTTCATTAAATGGGTATTTGCAGCAGAGCGGAAGCAAAAACACCGGTACTTAAGCACCGACAATATCGTTGTTTGATAAAGCCTTAAGAGGCCTCCTGAGTGGGCGCCCCATCATGATCCAGTCCGGAGAAAATTCACTCTCTGTTGACATTTTTTCATCAAATACCAAACGTGACATTCCCAGGTGTCTTTCGAATCGAACCACACACCAAGATATTTATTTCTTTATATCAAAAGCCCCCCTAATGTCCAAGAACACAGATGCTATTTGTTCTTTGGGAGCATATGCTAGCTGAATATCTGTAGAAAGCAACGCAAGACAATCATTCGTTCCTCTGGCATTATGGTATTATTTTCTCCATCAATTTCCGGATACTATCCTGTATGCAATCGGCCTATAAGAGTTGTGATCGGAAGCTGGTTTTCCCGGCTTTTGGATGGCGATCACCTTCACTTGCCTCCAATCCTGTGGTACAATATTCTGCCTCAGGAACTTATTGAACAAATTCAATAAGCGCCTCTTGGCAGTGCAGTGTAGATTCTTCAACAAGTTGAATTTGATTCTAACTAACCCAGATGCGTAATTGTTACAAGACAGGAGGGCAACTGAAAATTCTACCATCGTAAAAGGTGATACTATCGCGTCGTGGCCTGGATACGTATCGCAGACACAGTTTTGCGCAGGAGCAGAATCCGTACATACTTTCCTGGCAAAATTAAATATTCACCGACTTGATGACTCCTAGCTTTCGTTGGTCGTTATACGATTTCGCATTCTTTGGGCTGTGTTCCGCGATATCAACAGATCGCGTGCGAGTTGAACCATTATCAATTGAAGTTTGGATAGACAAATGATCGCTACCGTGGGGATCAAGGATTACCTTCAATATGCAATCCAACCGTAGCGATTTTGAACATAAAGATAAATCTAAAGCACTGGAGTGCGCTGGAGGTTTCGGGACGCGTGTCATGTCCCCGTTGTTTAATATTGTCATGTCGAAGTCGTCGCAGAGGTTATAGATCAAAGAGAAACGGTTATCATTACATGGGGAACCCCAATCCACGCCGTGACAGTTAAAATCTCCCAAAATCAAACGTGGAAAGGGAAGATGTTCTATTAAATCAAAGGGCAGCTGTTGCCCAACCTGTGCTCTGGGAGGAATATATATTGAGGCAATACAAAGCTCTTTATCTTGTATTGTCATTTGACATGCGACAGCTTCGACGCCTGGGACCGAGGGGAGGTTAATACGATAGAAAGAATAGCACTCCTTAATCCCTAAAAGTACTCCTCCGTAAGGGGTGTGTCGGTCAAGGCGAATTACACTGAAGTCGCTTTTTATGCGGGGTAAAAAAAAAATCCGGAATCCGCGTAAAAAAACCGCGTAAATTCCGGAATCCGCGTAAAAAAAACAGCGTTAATTCTGCATTCCGAGTGAAGGGAAACCGAAATTCGCGCAAAAAAAATCGCGTAAATTCCGGAATCCGCGTAAAAAAACGCGTAAATTCCGGAATCCGCGTAAAAAACGCGTAAACTCCGGAATCCGTGTAAAAAAACCGCGTAAATTCCGGAATCTGCGTAAAAAACCGCGTAAATTGCGGAATCCGCGTAAAGAAAACCCGCGTAAAAAGCGACCTTAGTGTATATTAAAATCATGGAAGTTAAAATCTACATTTCAAGTGAGCCAAGCTTCACAGAGGGAAAATGCATCGCATTTAAGCTTATTAATCAAAACTTTAAATGAATCAATTTTGGGGATGATACTTCTACAATTCCACTGTAAAATAGAGATAGAATCCTTCATCTCAGCCGATGAATTAGCCATCGAAGGATACGATCGCTGCAAGGAGGGGCCATTTAGTAGTCAACTGCTTCAAAAACGCTTTAAGTGTTGGTAGAAATGCCAGCAGAAGACTTTTAAGAGGAAGAGTTATGTTGAAATTTTCAAAAATCCGGTCCACAATATCTGGAAACTTCAGCAGTCCAGATTCTGGCTTAATCTTGAACGAAAAAGAAGGAACAGTTAAGTTTTTTGATGTTCCAGGAAGTGCCAGAGACTCCTTACTTGAATTCAATTTTGACAGTCCCGGAGGAATTTGCTTCGGATTTTCTACAGCACTTTTTTGTTTCTTAGTATCAGCCACTTCAGATGGAGACCTTCTCTGTCCCTTCCTAGGAAGTCTAGGGGAAGAGAGGTTTTTTCTCTTCCTAGATTTCTTGGGTTCAACAAAAAAAGGTTAGAGCGCCAAGAGAAGATCTAGCGGTCTCTGAACCATGACCGTATGACCCAACTGTTTGCACTGTAGGCAATTCATTACCCGCGGTACAAACAAGCGCACGGGTAGACGCACCTTGTTCATGAGCACATAGCTCGGCAGAGCAGACCCGGCGAAAGTCACGCGAAAAGAGTCTGATGGGGTGTAAGTTTCTACACCCTTGTCGAGCGACACTGAATGTAATTGCTTACATTCGAGTATCTTGACTGGTTTAAGGCTGAAATCCTTGAATAGGCCTTTTCCAGCCTTCAACAGGTCCTCGACGGTCAGACTCGATTCGCTGACCACACCGTCAATCTCAACTACGCGAGCTGGAATGTACACGTACTCCCGCGTGAAGAGCTCCCAAGCTGCAATCTCGTTTGCTTGTTTAAAGTCGGACACCTAAACACGCAGTTTATTTTGGCGTACTTTTGTTATTTCAATCACGGCCGAAAACCGTGCCAGATCTCTACAAAATTTTATTGTGCTCAATGCTTTTACTTTCGATCGGAAAAACACAGCCCCAATACCTGCTTTGCCCTCTGGGTACTGCTTTAGCCGATGGGTAGCTTCCTGCGGGGCTCCTTTTTTAACCTTTGGAACTTTGTATCCAGGGAGGCTAGGCGGTGGAACGAGCGGGTTTCCATCCCCGCGTTCGTCGCGTGACGCGTGAGCCACACACGCAAAATGCCAATCAGCAAATAATATTGCAGAAAAAAAATCAAGAAAAAAACTACTTAGCTTCTGCAGCCGCTCTCCTCCACAATCAGCGCACAGGCGATGCCAATCTCTTTTTACTTCTTCCTTCTAGGAGAGTTGGTTGTCCGATCGTTCGAAGCTGCAGCCGTTACAGCCACACAGCAGTGCGCCGGGTACTGAATCACTTCAAGTAGCGACACAACGCACGAGTTGGTTGGCGTCCGGTAGCAAAAGGCGATGATGCGTTCCTTTGTCTTCAATAGACGACGGCAACGGCAATGCACGGTGACCTTGAAGGCGGATTACTGGTCGCCACTATCGAGATCGAAATAAAATTGCCGCCAAACACGACGAGAGCACCACTCGGAATGAGCACGGATTGTTGTAGGTAGTCAATCTTCTCGGAAGTTGGACTACCTAAATCAACACTAGCTGACTTTTCAGCACCAAACACGAAAGGCTTATTGCTGTTTGAATTTGAAATATTACCTGAAAGGACACTATCATATAAAACGCTTAGTGGTGCCTGAACAGGATTAATTGTTTTGACTTTAAATTTTAGTGCAACGTAAGAAGTATCTAATAAATATTAAACGGGACACAAACACTTATGGTTCTTACAATGTAAAAATTACCTTTTGACCGACCCGTTTCGGGTAAGCTGTTACCCATCTACGGGGCGCTGTCCAACTAATTAATCGGCGAGAGTTACAGTTTCAGTTTGGTGAGGTAGAAGAGAGGCGACAGTATGGGAGCATCATCCTCGTTCATAAGCGGCTGTTCCGATGTCATGATATGCATCGACTCCCATGCATTAAGTTGCGACGATTTTCTGACACTCTTCAAAATTTTCGCGTTGTCCCAATCTGCATTGTGTTGGAGGGAAATAGCATGACTTGCCACACTTGAGTCGTTGGCTCGTTTGTTGGCTACAGCTTTTTTGTGTTCTTTTAGACGAACTTTAACCTTGCGCCGGGTTTGGCCAATTTACACAGCTGCACAGTCCTGGCATACTATTTTGTAGATTCCCGACTTCGCATTAGGCGGAATTTTATCCTTCGCGTTACACAAAAGATCCCGTAGTCTGTTTTCACTTTTATGAGTTACGTGGTAGCCGTGTCTTTTAAAGGCGTTTTTGATCGGGTGTGTAACTTTTGCGTAGAATGGCATGCTGATCCTCTCTAAATTTTCTTTTTCTGGTTGCAGATTGGTGACTTCTCGTTTGTGTTGTTTACGTTCGTGTGTGCGGATAATTTTTTACACAAAATCTTCGTCATGTCCGTTTAACCTGGCCGCTTTTCGAATCTTTTCCATCTCTATCGTGCACTCTTTTTTCTCCATCGATATACTAACAAGGCGATGTGCCATGGAGTGGAATGCCGCTTGTTTTTGGGCTCCACAATGGTTATGGTCCGAAGTAATGTACCGGATGATGTTGGTTTTTGGTAGTTGTCAAATTTTAGCGAATTGATTGAACTGAAATTTCCTAGATATGATCAAATCTAGGAAGGGGAGATTTTTATCCACTTCCTGTTCTACGGTAAATTTGATCGTCGGATGTCGAGTGTTTAGGAGCTCTAGTGTTTGTTCTAAATGACGTTCTTCTACTATGGCAAAACATCATCGACGTACCGCTCCCACACGCGGGGAAAATTTTTTTTTCTTCTTTCAGTTTCTCCTCAAAATCACTCAGAAATAACTTCGCTAAGAGTGGCGACAATTTGCTGCCCATACAAAGACCAAATACCTGCCGGTAAAATTTCCCTCTGAAGGTGAAGAAATTTTGGTCCATGCATCGCTCCACTATCGATGTGTAGGCTTCAATGTGAATGGGTGAGGCACGGCTTCTTTCTAAATGTCCACGAAAGCTTTGTATGGCATCTGGTAATGGTACGCTTGGAAACAGTGCACTGATATCAAACGACACCAGTATCTCCCCCATTTGCAACTCTACACCTTTTAGTTGTTCAACCAAGTCGACCGAGTTTTTCACGCTAGCACCGTGGGAAATGGGGTAATGTTTCGTTTCGTTTACCACCCACGCTGCCATTTTTTCCATCGGTGTGGAGACATTTGATGAAATTGGTCTCATTGCTAACGGGTTTTTGTGTATTTTCGGGAAGCAGTATAACGAAGCAACCTTTGGGTTGGATACGAGTAATCGTCTTTCTAATTTTTCTTCTCCCATCAGGTGAGCAGTTCTTTGGCGAGTGATGTTTGCACCTTCGATCATCGCATTAAGTGGATCTTTAGGTTTTCCATTTTTATACAGGTATTGATACATTTGATGAAATTGGTCTCATTGCTAACGGGTTTTTGTGTATTTTCGGGAAGCAGTATAACGAAGCAACCTTTGGGTTGGATACGAGTAATCGTCTTTCTAATTTTTCTTCTCCCATCAGGTGAGCAGTTCTTTGGCGAGTGATGTTTGCACCTTCGATCATCGCATTAAGTGAATCTTTAGGTTTTCCATTTTTATACAGGTATTCCTCATACGGACCAGAAGCAATCATTTCATAGACACGCGTATCATAATCTCCTTTATCTATGATCACTACAGCATTACCTTTATCTGCTCGAGAGTAGATCACATCTCTCTCTTTAAGTTGTCGAATCGTACACAACTCATCGGGCTCAGTGCGTTTTTTTCCGTTCTGTTTGCTGACTGAGCGTAGGATACAATGTGTCATATCGTGGTGCACTGCTGCCTTGTATGAGTGATCTTTATACTGTACAGCAGTTTCTACACTGTTTCTATGACTATGTCGGCAAGCGGCGCGTAACGAGGGGAGATAGCAAAATTCAAACCTTTATTCAGTAGATCTAATTCTGCTTGTGAGAATCGCGTGGTGGAGAGATTTATCACAAAATTCTCGATGGGTTTGGGGGCGCATCTTGTTTTCACCGGTTTTCGCGAGCGCGCAAGTGAAAGTAATTTCTTGTGGTGTTTTTACTTCGTTTCTCGCACTCTCTTCGATACTTTGTGGTAAACCTTATACAGCTCTTCTTGCCAACAGAACTTCTTCTTTGCAGCACATCCTCGTACAACCGATTCGATCGATGATGGACGTTTTCAAGATGTGCCACAATTTTATGATTTTAATCTGACTTTTAACGAGTTTAAAACTAGAATATCGCAATTTATGTTTAGATTACTGTTTTTACAATTATATTTATATTCATTAAGACTTTATATATATATTATATATTCATTAAAAATGGAATAAAGACAAATAATAATAATAATAATAATACCCTGGGGTCGCGGTTGATTGTACCGCATTTAAAAGATTAAATTAAATATTCTTATACTAAACTTATTTAATAACGTGTACAAACAATCTTCCGAATCGAGTGAAAATGATTCGCGTTATTGCAAAAATATCCCGTTTAAAAAAACGCATGAAAACAACTCGCGTTAAAAGCGACCCCAGTGTAATAATAATAATAATAACACACTCAGCTGTGTCATGATATTCAACCTGCTTCAGCAATTGTAGGTGCAGTTGATAAAATTCTCCTTCTATTTTAGATAGCAGCCTGTGTTTATACCTGATTTCTTCCACTAACCAAATCTTTTTTACACTACGGATTGCCTTTTCACTAACTTCACTTTTCGCTACTGATTTTATATTAATGAAATTCGGTACAACAGCTTTTCTTTTACAGCGAGTAAGGAACCGAATATGTAACAATAAAACTCTCTTCTTCATAATTAATTGGCCATAAAGGCGAAAACACTTAGTGATCGTAATCATAATTTCACTTTAAATTTTAAATTTTAGTGCAACGTAAGAACTAACGAAATATTAAACGGGACACAATCATTTATGGTTCTTACAATGTAAAAATTACCTTTTTACCGACCGGTTTCGGGTTAGCTGTTACCCATCTACGGGGCGATGTCCAACTAATTAATCGGCGAGAGTTACAGTTTCAGTTTGGTGAGGTGGAAGAGAGGCAACAGTATGAGAGCATCATCCTCGTTTATAAGCGGCTGTTCCGATGTCATGATATGCATCGACTCCCATGCATTAAGTTGCGACGATTTTCTGACACTTTTCAAAATTTTCGCGTTGTCCCAATCTGCGTTGTGCTGGAGAGAAATAGCATGACTTGCCACACTTGAGTCGTTGGTTCGTTTGTTGGCTACAGCTTTTTTGTGTTCTTTTAAACGAACTTTGAACTTGCGCCGGGTTTGGCCAAGCTGCACAGTCCTGGCATTTTATTTTGTAGATTCCCGACTTCTCATTAGGCGGAATCTACAGAGAATACTGGTGATGCCTGAACAGTATTAAAAGTTTTTTGATTACCCACATGAATATTATTGACAACAGGTTGTTTTGAATACCTGCGCTGTCTGAAAGAGATAATTTTTGACCTAACAGGACAGTCAAAGAAATTTGATTTGTATTTACCCTCACAATTTACACATTTGAAATTATCAGTGGTCTCTTTCACAGGACAGATGTCCTTTGTGCGAGAAGAGTCACCACAAATCATGCATTTTGTTGTCATATGGCAGTTACGAGTTCCATGACCAGCTTGACAATTCCGGCATTGCGTGAGGTTATGGATGCCTCCATGTCTCTTGAAGTTTTCCCACTTAATTCGCAAATTGAATAAAACACTTGCTTTTTCTAAAAATTTCAAATTACTTACTTTGGTACGATCAAAATATACCAAGCAATTTACCTGGTGTATTCCAGTATTATTAATTTTTGCATTTGATTTACGTTTCATCAAAATTGCTTGATTGGGGGAAAAACCAAATAATTCTGTCAAACATTCTTTGATTTCATCAATAGTTTGATCATTTAAAAGACCTTCCAAAACAGCTTTAAAGGTATAAAATTTGTACATCTTTTCAGTCAAATACTGTAATAAATGTTTATGGCTTTCAAAAGATTAGGCCAAAATACGAATTTCGCCTCGGCGACCAATTTGAAAATTACCTTTCACATCAGAAAGTAATGATGAAAGTTCTAAACGAAAAGCTTTAAAATGTGCAACTATTATCACAATAGGTGGAACTTTAGCTTTCTTCATACCGGCATTTTGCTCAGAATGAGAAGCTTCAAATTCTTGATCCCCTATAGTGCCCTTCCAAGCACAGTTGTCCCAGCGTGCATAAGATTTGTGTAGAACATCGGACTACTATGATTGGAATGGCAGTATAGTACAAGGAATTTCATACCTATTTCTGGCATTTCAGGACAAAGTTCACTTCACTTTCACTTTACACAAATTTTGTCAACACAAATTTACACATTAATCACGCGTTAAGCGTTAAAAACAAATTTAATACTTTGCCATTCAACAGATACTCTTTGAAAAATATTACCTGTTGAAAGCGGAAAATTTCCAATATCTCTTGGTAGTCTAAGACAAGCCTCGAGCTGTTGGTAAAATGCGACCGTTCTGCAAGGCAGTTCAAGTCGTACTGAAAACCAAATGATAAATTAAATACAATAATCAATATGTCGTTGGATAGATAAAATGATGGGCAATTTTGTAACCTTTTATCATTGTTACTCCATTGCACAGTGGGGAATCGCTGGCCATCGACCCAAAAATGAAAATGCGAATTTCCTTCCAATTATATTTTCCTATAGTTGTTTACTATTGAAGTATTAGTATCCAAATTTTTCGAGCATTACGTGTACTGAGTCAGTGTTTTCAGCGTTTTTCTTGAAAAAAAAAAAACAGGAGGGTTGTGTGCAAAGCCACGACCGCAAGTTTGAAGTAGAATACTTTTACAAGAAAGATAAGCCGGCTGCTTGCGTGTCAGCCATTTTTTCTAGTAAATAAACATTGACTAATCGAATCAATCGAATTTGGCACTTCAACAAGGATTGACCATTTTCAATAATATAGTAAGGGGCCATCCACATACCACGTGGACAGCTTTGGGGGGGGGGGGTTATGTGTAATGTCCACGGTCCATACAAAATTTTCAGAATTACTATGAGCGGCAGTCCAAGGGGGAGGGGGGAGGGCTGAAATTGTTCAAAATCTTCCACATGGTATGTGGATGACGTTCTTCTACTATGGCAAAACATCATCGACGTACCGCTCCCACACGCGGGGAAAATTTTTTTTTTCTTCTTTCAGTTTCTCCTCAAAATCACTCAGAAATAACTTCGCTAAGAGTGGCGACAATTTGCTGCCCATACAAAGACCAAATACCTGCCGGTAAAATTTCCCTCTGAAGGTGAAGAAATTTTGGTCCATGCATCGCTCCACTATCGATGTGTAGGCTTCAATGTGGATGGGTGAGGCACGGCTTCTTTCTAAATGTCCACGAAAGCTTTGTATGGCATCTGGTAATGGTACGCTTGGAAACAGTGCACTGATATCAAACGACACCAGTATCTCCCCCATTTGCAACTCTACACCTTTTAGTTGTTCAACCAAGTCGACCGAGTTTTTCACGCTAGCACCGTGGGAAATGGGGTAATGTTTCGTTTCGTTTACCACCCACGCTGCCATTTTTTCCATCGGTGTGGAGACATTTGATGAAATTGGTCTCATTGCTAACGGGTTTTTGTGTATTTTCGGGAAGCAGTATAACGAAGCAACCTTTGGGTTGGATACGAGTAATCGTCTTTCTAATTTTTCTTCTCCCATCAGGTGAGCAGTTCTTTGGCGAGTGATGTTTGCACCTCCGATCATCGCATTAAGTGAATCTTTAGGTTTTCCATTTTTATACAGGTATTCCTCATACGGACCAGAAGCAATCATTTCATAGACACGCGTATCATAATCTCCTTTATCTATGATCACTACAGCATTACCTTTATCTGCTCGAGAGTAGATCACATCTCTCTCTTTAAGTTGTCGAATCGTACACAACTCATCGGGCTCAGTGCGTTTTTTTCCGTTCTGTTTGCTTACTGAGCGTAGGATACAATGTGTCATATCGTGGTGCACTGCTGCCTTGTATGAGTGATCTTTATACTGTACAGCAGTTTCTACACTGTTTCTATGACTATGTCGGCAAGCGGCGCGTAACGAGGGGAGATAGCAAAATTCAAACCTTTATTCAGTAGATCTAATTCTGCTTGTGAGAATCGCGTGGTGGAGAGATTTATCACAAAATTCTCGATGGGTTTGGGGGCGCATCTTGTTTTCACCGGTTTTCGCGAGCGCGCAAGTGAAAGTAATTTCTTGTGGTGTTTTTACTTCGTTTCTCGCACTCTCTTCGATACTTTGTGGTAAACCTTATACAGCTCTTCTTGCCAACAGAACTTCTTCTTTGCAGCACATCCTCGTACAACCGATTCGATCGATGATGGACGTTTTCAAGATGTGCCACAATTTTATGATTTTAATCTGACTTTTAACGAGTTTAAAACTAGAATATCGCAATTTATGTTTAGATTACTGTTTTTACAATTATATTTATATTCATTAAGACTATATGTCGAATGGAATAAAGACAAATAATAATAATAATAATAATACCCTGGGGTCGCGGTTGATTGTACCGCATTTAAAAGATTAAATTAAATATTCTTATACTAAACTTATTTAATACCGTGTACAAACAATCTTCCGAATCGAGTGAAAATGATTCGCGTTATTGCAAAAATATCCCGTTTAAAAAAACGCATGAAAACAACTCGCGTAAAAAGCGACCCCAGTGTAATAATAATAATAATAACACACTCAGCTGTGTCATGATATTCAACCTGCTTCAGCAATTGTAGGTGCAGTTGATAAAATTCTTCTTCTATTTTAGATAGCAGCCTGTGTTTATACCTGATTTCTTCCACTAACCAAATCTTTTTTACACTACGGATTGCCTTTTCACTAACTTCACTTTTCGCTACTGATTTTATATTAATGAAATTCGGTACAACAGCTTTTCTTTTACAGCGAGTAAGGAACCGAATATGTAACAATAGAACTCTCTTCTTCATAATTAATTGGCCATAAAGGCGAAAACACTTAGTGATCGTAATCATAATTTCACTTTAAATTTTAAATTTTAATGCAACGTAAGAACTAACGAAATATTAAACGGGACACAATCATTTATGGTTCTTACAATGTAAAAATTACCTTTTTACCGACCGGTTTCGGGTTAGCTGTTACCCATCTACGGGGCGATGTCCAACTAATTAATCGGCGAGAGTTACAGTTTCAGTTTGGTGAGGTGGAAGAGAGGCAACAGTATGAGAGCATCATCCTCGTTTATAAGCGGCTGTTCCGATGTCATGATATGCATCGACTCCCATGCATTAAGTTGCGACGATTTTCTGACACTTTTCAAAATTTTCGCGTTGTCCCAATCTGCGTTGTGCTGGAGAGAAATAGCATGACTTGCCACACTTGAGTCGTTGGTTCGTTTGTTGGCTACAGCTTTTTTGTGTTCTTTTAAACGAACTTTGAACTTGCGCCGGGTTTGGCCAAGCTGCACAGTCCTGGCATTTTATTTTGTAGATTCCCGACTTCTCATTAGGCGGAACCTACAGGGAATACTGGTGATGCCTGAACAGTATTAAAAGTTTTTTGATTACCCACATGAATATTATTGACAACAGGTTGTTTTGAATACCTGCGCTGTCTGAAAGAGATAATTTTTGACCTAGCAGGACAGTCAAAGAAATTTGATTTGTATTTACCCTCACAATTTACACATTTGAAATTATCAGTGGTCTCTTTCACAGGACAGATGTCCTTTGTGCGAGAAGAGTCACCACAAATCATGCATTTTGTTGTCATATGGCAGTTACGAGTTCCATGACCAGCTTGACAATTCCGGCATTGCGTGAGGTTATGGATGCCTCCATGTCTCTTGAAGTTTTCCCACTTAATTCGCAAATTGAATAAAACACTTGCTTTTTCTAAAAATTTCAAATTACTTACTTTGGTACGATCAAAATATACCAAGCAATTTACCTGGTGTATTCCAGTATTATTAATTTTTGCATTTGATTTACGTTTCATCAAAATTGCTTGATTGGGGGAAAAACCAAATAATTCTGTCAAACATTCTTTGATTTCATCAATAGTTTGATCATTTAAAAGACCTTCCAAAACAGCTTTAAAGGTATAAAATTTGTACATCTTTTCAGTCAAATACTGTAATAAATGTTTATGGCTTTCAAAAGATTAGGCCAAAATACGAATTTCGCCTCGGCGACCAATTTGAAAATTACCTTTCACATCAGAAAGTAATGATGAAAGTTCTAAACGAAAAGCTTTAAAATGTGCAACTATTATCACAATAGGTGGAACTTTAGCTTTCTTCATACCGGCATTTTGCTCAGAATGAGAAGCTTCAAATTCTTGATCCCCTATAGTGCCCTTCCAAGCACAGTTGTCCCAGCGTGCATAAGATTTGTGTAGAACATCGGACTACTATGATTGGAATGGCAGTATAGTACAAGGAATTTCATACCTATTTCTGGCATTTCAGGACAAAGTTCACTTCACTTTCACTTTACACAAATTTTGTCAACACAAATTTACACATTAATCACGCGTTAAGCGTTAAAAACAAATTTAATACTTTGCCATTCAACAGATACTCTTTGAAAAATATTACCTGTTGAAAGCGGAAAATTTCCAATATCTCTTGGTAGTCTAAGACAAGCCTCGAGCTGTTGGTAAAATGCGACCGTTCTGCAAGGCAGTTCAAGTCGTACTGAAAACCAAATGATAAATTAAATACAATAATCAATATGTCGTTGGATAGATAAAATGATGGGCAATTTTGTAACCTTTTATCATTGTTACTCCATTGCACAGTGGGGAATCGCTGGCCATCGACCCAAAAATGAAAATGCGAATTTCCTTCCAATTATATTTTCCTATAGTTGTTTACTATTGAAGTATTAGTATCCAAATTTTTCGAGCATTACGTGTACTGAGTCAGTGTTTTCAGCGTTTTTCTTGAAAAAAAACAGGAGGGTTGTGTGCAAAGCCACGACCGCAAGTTTGAAGTAGAATACTTCTACAAGAAAGATTAGCCGGCTGCTTGCGTGTCAGCCATTTTTTCTAGTAAATAAACATTGACTAATCGAATCAATCGAATTTGGCACTTCAACAAGGATTGACCATTTTCAATAATATAGTAAGGGGCCATCCACATACCACGTGGACAGCTTTGGGGGGGGGGGGTTATGTGTAATGTCCACGGTCCATACAAAATTTTCAGAATTAATATGAGCGGCAGTCCAAGGGGGAGGGGGGAGGGCTGAAATTGTTTAAAATCTGCCACATGGTATGTGGATGGCCCCTAAGTTGCTTGTCATGGTTGGGGCTTGACAATTTTTAAATTTTGAGATGAATTTTTTTCGGATGTCGTGCTAATGACTAAAGAAAAATATAATTCAGTACGTTTTGAGACACGGAGATGAAGTAAAATTTATAACTTTTACAAATTTAAAAATGTGAATTAACTCATTAGGAAAAATTAACTCTTCAATCAAGTTTTTATTTCATCCTGAAAAGGACAATTTGTTGTTCATTTTAGTATCGGATAAGATGCTGATCACATCTTTGCGTTATCACTGACAGTGTGAATGAAATATTCCCTGTGATAAAATAAACAGTGAAAAACTGATATAACACTCAAAACTAGACGGCTCACGTGTTGTGAGAAAAATGAATCAATTTTTCATTGAATGCATTTACTAGTGCCCACTATCGCACAGAGCCTGCATTTCACTAGAGTGCCTTACTGCATCAGCCGCTATCGATGCTGAGATCCGCTGCAACTAGTTCGCTATCCATAGCCATGTCACAGTTGTGGCCGCTATACGCTGCCATGCGTATCCACTGTCCCTGCATCAGCTGCTATCTTTGCTGGAATCCGCTGCAACTAGTGCGCTATCCATTGCTACTGCTAGTGCCGCTAAGGGAGGACGACTGCTGTTGTCGCTGTCTAGAACTATTATGTGCGGCTTCGGCTGAAACAGGCTCTTATATAGGCCAAATAGCATGTTTTAAGTTGCAAGGTACATGATTCTGTCGACCGTGCTTGGGAAGCAATCATATAACGACCAATCAGAGGTCGAATTTTTCGTTTTGATAAGGCTTGACTATTTTCAATAGTACAATTGTGTGAATAATAAAATTACAATTATCTTCCTTTGGGAAGAATCTGAGAAGATTTTCCAATCTGTTGTTGCAAGAACGAAAGAAATCCATCGAATACTAACCGATTTATTAGCATTTGAAATTGGACATATTTTTCACTTTTTTCGGTTTTAGATTTTCATTTCACATCCCTATGTAGCCGAACTTCCTGAGAGAAGTATTCTACTTCAAAAAATGCAGTGTTACGAAATTCGCTAGAGCCTCAAGGGTAACTTGAATTTTGATGACGTCGAAGGAAAAGTTAACTGTAAAACAGTGGAGAATAAATCCTTATCATTGGCTAATGCATAATCTCATCGTAATATTCAAAAAATGAGGTGGAATAAAAAATACGTATTTTTCACGTGAAACAGCATTTGAAGTTTAGACGGCAGGGTTTGGCACTAGTTTTGAAAGATAGCTTGGAAAAAATGCTTTCAAAAGCACCAAGCCCGATCCTACGCAGAGTTGCGCAGGGTACACTTTCTTCGAAAAAATTCACAGGAGGGTTGTGTGCAAAGCCACGACCGCAAGGTAGAAGTAGAATACTTTTACACAGCTCTACTTACGGCTGTACATTAACCTACGGCCGGGCGAATCGGCTCGCGCCGCTTTTCGTGTTTAGCCTGGCAGAGGCCTAATGCGCACGGCCAACACAATAGAAAGGTGTTTTCACATTAAAAATTAGACACGGTTTTACTGAAGTTAGTGTTGGCAAATGCATCTACCGCTAATACCGCCTCTATCGTACGAAAGCGCGTCGTTTCATGTGGGGAATAATATCAACAACGAAAAATGATGCGTGTCTAAGCACACCCGAACTGTTTCGCCGTGCCGCTTCCATTTACTTTCTTATAACATCGGCCTTAGGGAAGTACCGGATGCACCTACCGCTGAAGCTGTTATCATACTGCTACTGGTACCCAGAGCTATTAACCCTTCAGATTAAGTGTTTTATTTGTCCTCAGAAGAACAATTGTTCAATTCCATATCGGATATAATGCAATGATCTGTGTAATATTACCGACAGTAATATTCTTCTGAACAAAATGATCCAACATTTCCATTAGAGGCAGTGCCGGCTGGTGTACGGCAAAAACCCGCCCGATCGCTCGCGTTGGCGTTCAGCCTGGCAGAGGCCTGAGACGTGGTGACCAACCACAAGGCAAGTGATTTGTTAATTTGAAGGCAGCCACAGGCGCAACCCGCTGCTATTGTCTGTTACTGCAGAGTGCTGATATCTGCTGCTACTGCTGTCAAGGTTGTGGACAGTCCATGCTGCTCACTTTCCGACTAATGAAAGTAGCTAGTTTTCCCAGAAACACTCTTTTATAGCCGAAGGGCGCTACGTAATAGGCCACGCCTTTCTGTTCAGTTTTACCATTTCCTAATGTTCTTTAGACGAATTATTCAACAATTCGCATTTGATTTTTGTATCCAGCGAATAAACACCGATGGTGCTCTCACACACGCAACGATTTGACCCCTAACCGTATTGCGGCTTGTAACATCAAGCGATTTCGTTTGCTCGCTGTTGCGTGTTGCATCATGTTGCAACTTGGCAGCTGGGAGACGACGAAATTCTGTTAATGCTGATTGATTGAATCGACTTCATATTAGCTCTGCATAGTCAAACTAACTGCTTTTGTGAATGCGTTCCAAGAGGGCAGTTTGTTATTCAAAGTCGGTTATGCTGATCGCAGCCTTTGCGCTGCCCGTACTAAAAAACTAAATTATTTACTTCATTTACTAAATAAAGTAAAAATTAGACAACTACAACCGAATTTGATTGCATCCCGCACAGAATGTTTGCTTGTGTTGATGCCAGAAAATTTTTAACCTTCAATTATTTTTTTATTTGCCTTGAAAAAGGCATTTTGCGGTTCAAAATCGGTTGCTGATCACAACCTTTGAGCTGCCCTAACAGTGGAGGATTCAAGATTCACGGACAACATGCACTGTGGATGCTATTTCACATTCAGTAAATTCGACGGGTGTGACAAATTTGAATTGCTAGGATCCAACACAGAATCTTGCTTGCGTTGTCAAAAATTATTAACTTTCAATGACCTGTTTATTTGCCTTGAAAAAGGCATTTTGATGTTCAAAATTGGATTTCCTGATGGCAATCTTCATGCTGCCCCACCACGGGGGGAATAATGGCAGTCTGGCGACACACGCTGAGAAGAACCGCGCTGCTCCTGAGACGTGGTGACCAACCACAGGGATAGTGCTGCTGCTAAGGAAGGACTACTGCTGTTGTCACTGTTTAGAACTATTATGAGCAGCTTCGGTTGAAACAGGCTCTTATATAGGCCAAATAGCATGTTTTCAATTGCAAGGTATATGGTTCTGTTGACCGTGCTTGGGAAGCAATCATATAACGACCAATCAGAGGTCGAATTTTTCGTTTTGACAAGGCTTGACTATTTTCAATAGTACAATAGTGTGAATAATAAAATTACAATTATCTTATTTTGGGAAGAATCTTAGAAGATTTTCCAATCGATTGCTGCAAGAACGAAGGAAATCCATCGGATACTAACCGATTTATTAGCATTTGAAATTGGACATATTTCTCACTTTTTTCGGTTTTAGATTTTCATTTCACATCCCTATGTAGCCGAACTTCCTGAGAGAAGTATTCTACTTCAAAAAACAACGAGTATTTGGTGCATATCGGATTACAAAAATGTAAATTTCAATTACACACTGCAAACCGTCAACAGAATAACAAATGGCTGGTATTAATTTAATTTAAATTATTAATTTATCTAGTAGCGTAAATAGTTTGATAATAACAACGTTCTCGAACATGTTTCAGTATAATTAATGAAATTATCCTTTGTATTTACAAGTTTAATTCATTTATATTTCGATATTCAACGCGGTATCAAAAACTTATAATTGTTTATGTTTTGGATCACCAGCACTGAGTACCAAAATCATGTTTTATGTTTGTATCAAACCATTCGCACGTAGAAACAATCGTGTGAACACAAACCATGACATAATAAATCGAGTGCTAATTTCTACAGACCAAATAATGAATTATTATTCTGACGCTAGAAATTGCAACTGGAATACTCTTCCTGAAGATATTAAAACTTTGTTGAAAATGAGCACAAAAATTAAGATGAAGGAGGAAATGAAAAAAGGAAGAATGCGATAAAATAGCAATGTAATTTAGTCATTTCAAAGAGTCATAAGGCTTGAAATGGTGGAGTGAATGTCGTATTCAGATGTAACTGCTTTGCTCTACCATGTCGAAACGTCTTCCGTTGGCTATCTCTGTACGAAGTGAATTCACAGTTATACTCGCGTGTGTGGAAATATGTGCTCATCGCATTCATGTTGATAGTTTCGTGATCGGGTCCGAAACCGCTGAGTATTTTGACAAAAACTGTGCATACATTCGACAAAGTTTTCTCGGTTCTGGATAGCACATTAGCAGCAAAAGAACAAAGCCATCTGCGTTGCATTGTTTCTCAGCGCATGGCAAAATGCCTTGCGCCGAGACGTTCAGTGATGAGGGAGCAAACGCTAAGGTCGTTATTGGAAGCAATAATTCAGAATTACAATCAGAGATGCCAGATGTTTTTGAAAAATGTCTGCAACTGCTCGAAAAACCGGAAAAATGTGCTCGAAATCTCAAAAAAAATCTCGAAAAAAATCGCTCCCGCAGGCAAAAGTCTGTAATAATCTGCAGACATTTTAAGAAAATCTGCGCAAATATAAGGAGACTCTGACAAAAATCTGCAGAAACCGTGGAAAAACTGCAAATATCTGCAAATCAATAAAAATTTGCACACGGACTCCAAAAATCTGCGTATTGCAGACAAATCTGCACATTTGGTATTCCTGATAACAATCGCTCACAGTGTCCATATTCCATGCAGCGTTGCAAAGCTCCTTTCTGCTTGAGAACGCGACATATGCTACGCTTCTCAAGTCTTTTGAACACACGCTTTCGAGATGCTTTGTCTTATTCATGCATTCCCCTGAGTAGCAGCAAGCACGCGCCGACACGAAAAACTCTTTTGTATTGCTACTTGTTAGTAGCTTAAGTATTTATGATAAATATTAGTAAATAATGAGTATGTCTGTCCAATCACAAATGGTGACTTCTCAACACTGTTAGAAAATTGTAATTTTAATTGTTAGGATTTGTTTGCTTTCGCAGTTAGGATTATCTTTCGTAGAGATTTAAACCTTGATTAAAACTTGTCAAGAAAGGGAAGTAAAGAGAGCTTATCGTAGCAATTGAGGATTGCAACGGTTTTTGTCGAAAATTGTTAATAATTTTATTTGACGTAAGATCGGGGACAATCCGTACCAACCGATCCGTATGTAAGAAGTAATATACCTCATTCGTTGGGAGTGATAAAGCTAAGAAAGTACACTCCTTTGTTGACCAATCTCCTGGGATGGAACATAGGTATTTCCTCCTTATGTTCGGGTTTCGAAACCAAGGATATAGCGCCTTTACTCGCTTCAACTGTTACGGTTGGAACTTGAGTACTAACTCTAGTCCTAGCATTTTTAGCTTATGGTTATAGCGCCATTACTCGCTCTCTGAAAGAAATATGGATTATTAAACAGCAAAAAAAATAAATAAATAAACCGCCTAAGATACAAACAAAGCTTGATCGATTAGTTATAACCAAAAATGATCAAAAGAAGTGCTGTTTTAAACAAGGAATTTCTCCAGAAGAGAATCAGGACTTACTTACAGAGAATGTCAAAAACAGATAAACTTCTTCTTGAGCGTCTGAATAGAATGGAATTGAATATTGAGAATATGTTATGTTTCCATTCAATTCTACTACTTGGTAGTAGAATTAAAAGGAAACATAACCCATTCTCAATGTCAAAAATAGTTTTAAATTAATGGAAAGTAATCTATACATATAAAAATGGGGTTCTGTCTGTCTGATACTGAGTCTACAGACTTGGAAACGACTAAACCGATCGGCGTGAAAATTGGTATGCAGGGGTTTCTGGAGCCGGGAAAGGCTTTTATGATAGTTTGAAATATCTTCCTTTTCTGGAAGGCACGACTACCATACAAATGAAACACATATTTCTACATAACTCGAGAACCAATCGAGCAAATGGAACCAAATCCGGCATGTGAATGTATAACGAAGCAAGAAATATTCCTATGGTAGTCTGACACTCCTCCCTGCTCTGAAAAAGGGGGTTCCCATACAAACGAAACACAAATTTCTGCATAGGAACTAATCAAGCAATTGGAAGTTTAGCGTTAGGTGGTCTATGGAAGCAAACAAGATTCCTATGGTAGTTCGACACCGCTTCCTACTCTGGAAAGGGGAACTCCCATACAAAAGAAACAGAAACTTCCGCATGACTGGAAAACTAATCAAGCAAATGAAGCCAACATTCACGGTGAATATTTTTATGCTCCCCGCGAATATCGGCTGAACGTCCCACCGAACACGGGCACTCACACTCCAGGCATAAGAGTTAGAGCACTGCTTTCTTTTTTTCTGGACTATCGTCAGCCCGATCAAAACGGTTACAGTATAATTAAATAAAAATTGTTTATGTGTATTACAATTGTACAAAAGCTAGGAAAGTCACAAAACAAAAGCATAGAACTAAGTGAAATGTCCGTAACTGACCAGTTAGGGCATGGTAGGTGATAAGATCAAATACTTGTCAAGAGTGATATTAAATTTTCAAACTATTTTTAAACTATATTGTAAAACTGCCTATTTTGTTTTGTAAGAGTGTCATGCATTCATAGCTCATTTTTCAAAAGCCAAACTAATCATAAAACGACCCCAACAAAAATCATCAGATCGAATTTAAGATCGTAGTCTTTTTATTAATCAATCTGCATAGCAGGCAACCCCGGGTTACTGATCTACACCAAATAAGAACAAAAAAAGATTTTTGTTGCTACGTTTTTAGCCACCTCGTGGTACGGAGATGAAGAATTATTCATGTACTAGATTCTCTGCCGACTCGAAAAAACCACGTACCAGAGACATGGAAACAAGCAGCCAACGTATTATATCTTATTCACCGAAAACCACTCGAATAGCGCCAACACACATACTATCGAACAATTAAATCAAGCAATCGAACGAAGAAAAAAACAACATCTATAACATCAGATTTGCACACAAAAGCGTCCATCGCGAATGAAACTTTGAACTGATTTTTTAGTACTAGAGAAAAAATATACTTAGCTTATCAACAGAAATATGCATTAAGGAAATTCTATGATAACAATAATCCGGCAAAAGATTTTTCCTGCTTTGTCTGTATCCTGTGAGCTCTGTTCTCTTCTGACAGTTATTTTCCCGTTTCTTTTCACGCCGGGCAAACGCCAGCGAAGCCATTTTTTCTCCACAAAACGCACATTCGAGAATAATCAGGGCCAATTAACGTATTTAACTCCAATTTTTCATGTTTGTTTCACTGTTTTCACTCGCAATAATTCAGAAAACTTAGCGATTAGAAACGCGTTGCTCGCTACTCCCAGGAATCATCACTGACCAGAGAAACAAAAATTACCGCACCAAACTTTGTTTCTTTATTTTATAATCTTGATTAACCACAACAACGTTTCCTGTAGGTCAGGAACAAACTAAACAATCCGCCAATGAAAATGGAATTTATACCACTTTTTTTCGAAAAAAATTTTAATATCCCAACTGACAGAAGAAAAAAAACCCGTCCGTTCGCGTTCATGGTTTACTCCGATCTTGCTGGTCTAAAAATTTGTTTGTAAATCAAGGTTTATTCTTTAAACAAAGTTTGGAATTTCTATTAACGAGAGGATATGAACATCTCGTATATTTGATACACTTTGCTTGTATACTTTCAATGTGCTCTTTGAAAATAAGTTTTTTATCGTAAATTAGTCCCAAGTATTTAACCTTGTCAGACCAACTTAAAATAACCCCATTCATCTTGATAACGTGATTATTGTTTGGAAAGAAGCCCTAGTCTTATGGGGAAAAAGAGTTTTAGAAGCATTGGGAGAGATTTTCCACTTTTGCAAGTAGGAAGAAAAAATATCTAAACTTTTCTGAAATCGACTGCATATAACACGAAGAGTTATTCCTTTTACGGAAATGCTTGTATCATCACAATACAATGACTTTGTGCATCCTGGAGGCAAATCAGGAAGATCTGAAGTGAATATGTTGTAGAGGACTGGGCCCTAGACAGAACCTTGAGGCACACCTGCTCTGACAGGAAATCTATCAAATTTTGAATTCTTATAGACAACCTGCAGAGTTCGATCAGTAAGATAATATTTCAAAATTTTGATTAGGAAATTTGGAAAATTAAATGTTTGCAATTTCGCAATCAACCTTTATGCCAAACACTGTCGAATGTTTTTTCTGTCTAGAAGAGCAGCTACTCTGAGCAATTGATGAGTAGTGGAAAGCCCATTGCGAAATCCAAACTGTTCATCTGCAAAATTTGAATGTTCGTTCATGTGTGACATCATTCTCTTAAGAATAATTCTCTCAAACAGTTTACTTATTGAAGAAAGCAAACTGATTGCTCGATAACTTGAAACCTTAGCTGGATTCTTATCTGGCTTTTAAATTCGAGTTATTTTTGCATTTTTCCATAATTTGGGAAAATATGCAATTTTGAAGCAACTATTTAAAAATTTTACTAAAAAATCCACTGTGCGCTCAGGGAGATGTTTGATTAATATGTTAACGGTTCCATCGTGGCGCTTTCATATTTTTGAATTTTTTGATAATTGATTTAATTTCATTCAAGTTAGTTTCAATAATTTCTGTAGGCAAAAAATACTGTTAAGAAATTATATTAAATTGACATGTGACTTCATTTTCAATTCACAAAATTCAAATTTGAATTATGAACACTCTCAAACTGCTGAGCAAGTCTTTGAGCCTTTTGTTCATTGGATACAAGAAAACGTTCACCATCTTTTAAAACTGGAATAGGCTTTGAAGGTTTCTTGAGAATCTTCGACAGCTTCCAAAAGGGTTTTGAATATGGTTTCAATTTTTCAACTTTAGTCTCAAAATTTTGATTTCTCAGAAGAGTAAATCTATGTTTAATCTGTAAATCTTTATAAATAGTTTTAAAAACAGGGTCACGAGAACGTTGATATTGACGTCTGCGTTAATTTTTCAAACGAATTAAATGTTGAAGATTTTCGTCAATTATTGGTGAATCAAGTTTCACTTGAGCCTTTGGAACAGAATAATTTCTGGCATCAATAATTGCACATTTCAATGCTTCCAAAGCGTCGTTCATGTCGTTTTGCAAATCTAGCTCATTATTGAAATTATTTTCAATATGAGTTTTATATCTTTCCCAATTAGCCTTGTTATAATTAAAAACAGAGCTTATAGGGTTTATTATTGATTCATGTGATATGGAAAAAGTTATTGGAAGATGGTCAGAATCAAAGTCAGCATATGTGATCAATGCACTAGGGTAGGTGAGCCAGTTATGGCAAGTGCACCAGGTATGGTTATATCGCATAAGCACAATGGTACCAGTTATGGCAATACATCGTTTAAACTCCATAAGCCATAACTGGTTCATACCATAACTGGTTCATGCCATAACTGGTACATTTTTTAGGTGTTGCCATAACTGTTACTCCTCCCCTTCATACATGACTTCGATCTGTTAACACCAAATCAATTGTTGATGGATTTCTTACATAAGAAAAACATGTAGGACTATTCGGAGACAAAACAGCATAGTATCCTGAGGAACAATCATTGAATAAAATTTTCCCATTGGAATTACTTTGAGAATTATTCCATGACCGATATTTAGCGTTAAATTGCCGATTATGAAAAATTTTGAACGATTTCTGGTGAGTTTTTGTAAATCACCGTGTGCGCACAGCGTGTGCATTGGAATGGTAAATATGCTGCGGCAATAAATAAAATCCCAAGTTCAGTTTGAACTTTAATTCGCAAAGTTTCAATAACTTTCGCCTCAAGATGGGGAAGAGCACGATGTTTGATTCGGCGATGAATAACAATTGCAACTCCACCGCCGGAACCCTGAATCCTATCATATCTATGAGCCACGTAATTGGGATCATATTTTAATTTTATGTTAGGTTTCAAAAATATTTCAGTAATAATTGCAATGTGCACATTATTTTCTGTTAAAAATTTTAAAAGCTCATTCTCGTTGGCCTTCAATGAGCGAGCATTCCAATTTAAAATTTTAATTGTTTTATTTAAAATCATTGGTAATTTTTAAATTAGAAACAATGTTTATTGTAAAATTTGTTCCAATTTGAATGGCTTCAAACATGGAGAAAGAGGTGTGAATTAATTATTTCCAGTTATACCATTCTACAACGTTCGAAAAATTTCATTTCGTATGTCGTAACACTAATGTACACATCTCAATTATTCTGGCTTATAGCGATCTTTTGATAAGCCCTGCCTTTACTTTCAGTTTCTACAGTTTTTCCCAATTATGTAACACGGATGTACAAAAATTATTTCTTGTGGATATTCTGTCGAGCCGGACCGATAGAGCTCTCATAAAGGCAACAAAATAACATGTATTGTGTCGTGTTGCGCGGTTTGGAAGAAGAAAATGTTCCCGTCCAGGTGTCGCATGGAAGCAGATTGTTGCGTGTTTGATATTTCCGATGGTAGACATGCGTTAGAAGGTCGAAATTCTGCTGTGATGCCAAACTATAACCGTTTTGTTTTAAGACGCATGGCGTAAGTGCTGCATTTCTGTTATCTACCGCCATTCAGCACTAGAACAAGTATAAACACAACCGGCTCTTCTCAGGACCACCAACACGTTCTTGAGGCAATATTGATTTTTCTTGCTTTGCAAATGCTGAAGTTTGCTGTTTTCCGTCTGTTACACATGATGAGAAATCTTAACTACTTCAATCACATAATTGTAGAGCACCAAAAGGTGCTATTATATTTCATAACAGTTCACTGGCAAGTTTGTTCAATTATCACCATTTCGGATAACCATTCGCCGATGATTCTGGTTCTCCCGTTTTTAGAATTGCCTGCCATTTCTAATAATTCTGCAGCTACCGAAAACTCCATAACAGCCGCCAGATAGACAGGTGCTTAAGTATCAACGCGCCCAGCGCGATCAGCCAGGAATTAAAACCCGGCTTTTCTTTCCTCGTCACGATCAGCAACAACGTCCGTGTGGTATCGGTACGGTCATGGAATGAATTACAGTATTATACATAAACCACAAAGCGCACATTCCTAGTATTATGTCGAACTTGTTAGGGAAAGAAGCATTGTTCGACCAATCAGAGGTCGACATTTGCGTTTCGACCAGGACAATTTTCAATAGTACAATAGTTTGAATAATCAGATTACAACTTTCTGCATTGGCACGAGTGCTTTGTTGATTTTACAATCGATTACTGCAAAAATGACGAAAATCGGTTGGAAACTGACTGAGTTTGAAACGTTTGAAATTGGACAATTTTCGTGACGCTTCTCGATGTTCTTGGTTTTTGAAATTGGATCCCTGTATTGAAATTGGTCTCCTGTATATGTTGCCGTAAGACGTAATTCCGCGTCAAAAAAAATATTATTGACCTTCGATTTTTAGTTAAGCGGTGTTTGACCAATAAATAGTTAATGGGTTCAATGATGGCAATTTCGGTCACGGGTTTCTTTAAAACACGTTTTATTATGTCAAAGCTGACGTTTCAAGGATATATTTCCTCGTCCTCAGGGCAACTACGATTAACAGTTTACAATTTACATAAATTAGTCACACGAATTAAGTTATTACATACACAACTTACAAACAAAACAAACAAGTTCTCGTCAAAATATGGTGCATTGGTGTAAAATTGCTTTAGGTTAACTGCACTACACTATGGATATAAAATATACAAAATATTAATTGGTTTGTGACTTTTCAAAATTTAAAAAAACGCAAACGGATGAGCTACACTTACACAGTATCTTCCAACACACATCACACACGATTAAAGCCGTCGGGAAATGTTGCGTCAAAACGGAGAGAAATAATGTTGCAAGACAAAGATAAAGAGTGCTAGAGACTAGTAGTCTGCATCAACATGTGAGAGATCGCAGCGTGCCGGAGTAAGCGATGCTTAAGTTGTTCGTGTCCGCTCTATAATTTATTGCGGATCTGTCACATGCGATGTAACACATTTCTAACACCTGTAATGCTTGAATCCTGTCATCCGAAGTTAAAATTCTAGTGTTGGCTATATTGAAACTGTGATTCTCTTCTATCGCATGCTTCATCAACGCCGTCTTTTTAAACTCATCTTCCCTTCCCTCCCTCTCAGTGCTAGAATCTCTATACTGTTCGTAGCGTTCGCGGTGCGCGGCAAAACGGTTCTTCAGTTGCTGTGTAGTCATACCAATGTATGAGCTATCGCAGTCTGCACACGGGATACGGTTTATAACGTTTCTTTTTGAAAGATGCGAAGAAGAGTCTTTTAGTTTCGTGAAAAGAAGTCTGTTGGTTTTGACGCATTTGAAACTCAGACTGATATTTTCATGGTTCTTTTTAATGCTGCGTGTAAGTGCGGGTGTGAGGCCGTTAACATGGTGCAAAGATCGATATACTTTTGGTTCCGAGTTTACTTCCTCAACAACGTTATTCGTGCTTTGGTTGATAAATCTGTTGATTAACCGATTTATCAGTGAGCTCGGATAGTTGTTGGTAAGCAAGTGCTCGCGTACTATCTGCTTATTTTCCGTGAGCAATTTGTTCGTCGATAATCGAAACACTCTACCAATAAAACCGGTTGCCGTATTCAATTTCTGTGCCAGCGGGTGCATCGAGAGAAAATTAAGAATTCTCCCGGAAGCGACAGGTTTCTTATACCACTCGGTCACGATTTTTTGTTCGTTGGTTCTAATAAGAACCATATCTAAATACGGTAATCGGTTGTTATTTTCTACCTCATATGTGAATTGAATATGTGAGTCGAACCCGTTGAGAGCGTTCCTCACATATTCAATCTTGTCAGCTGGGAGAGCGGTGAACAAATCGTCGACGTATTTTTTAATACATGGAATGTGTACATCGATCTTCGCAAGCACATCATCAAGTAATGTAGTCATTACAAGATCAGCTAAAGCAGGTGACAAAGGATTCCCCATGGCTGTCCCCTCCTTTTACTGGTAATAGGCCCCACGGAAGGTGAAATAACTGGACGAGATGTTAAACTCAATGAGCTTGATAAAAACATTTTGATCTTTGATCGTCGTATTTTTCTCGATCAAGTTCCAGTTATTTCTCACCGCTTGTACCACCAAGTCTCTCGGTATGCAAGTGAACAGGCTTACCACATCAAACGATACCAATACATAGTTGGGGGGAAGTGTGACGTTGTTAATAAACGTACAGAACTCATATGAGTTGCGTACGTTATATTTCTCGTGGTCTATCGAATGATGCAGAATGCTAGCAAGGTATTTTGAGAGATCATATGTTGGGCAGTTTATGCATGACAGTATGACCCTCAGTGGATTGCCGTCTTTATGAATCTTAGGTAGTCCATAAATTTTAGGGCAAGTCGCGTTGTATGTAGTTAGCCGATTCTTGGTGGGTTGATCAATCATTTTTTGGTCGAATAGTGATTTCACCAGCGTGTTATTTTTCGTTTGAATTTTGTTTGTCCAATCCGCGTCGATCATTTCGTATGTGTCGATGTCGTCAATAAGGGCTCTCATTTTTGACTCATAATCTTCTCTCTTCATTATAACTGTTTTATTACCCTTATCGGCGGTTACAACACATAAGTCTGGTTTTTCTCGGATGAACTTTTTGCTGACATGAAATGCTTCGATCAAAAAACGGTTAATAGTGTCTGGTTGTGATGTATGACCACCGTTCGTTAGCCTGTTCATATGATTTTGAATTATGTTGATGAACTGATTGCGACAAACCATTTGCAAACTCTCATCTCGTTCGGACTGTAGAATTGATTCCAAGTCCGCGATAATCTTGAAATATGGAATTTCTTGATTATTTTCCAACGGCAAGGCGAACTTGGGACCATAGCCCAAAAGAACCATCGTTTCTTGGGGAATAACAACATCTGTGATGTTTTTAACCCAAGAATCGTTCACTTGAGCAAACAAACTCAAAGTGAACGATTCTTGGGATAAAAACATCACAGATGTTGTTATTCCCCAAGAAACGATGGTTCTTTCGGGCTATGGTCCCAAGTTCGCCTTGCCGTTGGAAAATAATCAAGAAATTCCATATTTCAAGATTATCGCGGACTTGGAATCAATTCTACAGTCCGAACGAGATGAGAGTTTGCAAATGGTTTGTCGCAATCAGTACATCAACATAATTCAAAATCATATGAACAGGCTAACGAACGGTGGTCATACATCACCACCAGACACTATTAATCGTTTTTTGATTGAAGCATTTCATGTCAGCAAAAAGTTCATCCGAGAAAATCCAGACTTATGTGTTGTAACCGCCGATAAGGGCAATAAAACAGTTATAATGAAGAGAGAAGATTATGAGTCAAAAATGAGAACCCTTATCGACGACATCGACACATACGAAAGGATCGACGCGGATTGGACAAACAAAATTCAAACGAAAAATAACACGCTGGTGAAATCACTATTCGACCAAAAAATGATTGATCAACCCACCAAGAATCGGCTAACTACATACAACGCGACTTGCCCTAAAATTTATGGACTACCTAAGATTCATAAAGACGGCAATCCACTGAGGGTCATAATGTCATGCATAAACTGCCCAACATATGATCTCTCAAAATACCTTGCTAGCATTCTGCATCATTCGATAGACCACGAGAAATATAACGTACGCAACTCATATGAGTTCTGTACGTTTATTAACAACGTCACACTTCCCCCCAACTATGTATTGGTATCGTTCGATGTGGTAAGCCTGTTCACTTGCATACCGAGAGACTTGGTGGTACAAGCGGTGAGAAATAACTGGAACTTGATCGAGAAAAATACGACGATCAAAGATCAAAATGTTTTTATCAAGCTCATTGAGTTTAACATCTCGTCCAGCTATTTCACCTTCCGTGAGGCCTATTACCGGCAAAAGGAGGGGACAGCCATGGGGAATCCTTTGTCACCTGCTTTAGCTGATCTTGTAATGACTACATTACTTGATGATGTGCTTGCGAAGATCGATGTACACATTCCATGTATTAAAAAATACGTCGACGATTTGTTCACCGCTCTCCCAGCTGACAAGATTGAATATGTGAGGAACGCTCTCAACGGGTTCGACTCACATATTCAATTCACATATGAGGTAGAAAATAACAACCGATTACCGTATTTAGATATGGTTCTTATTAGAACCAACGAACAAAAAATCGTGACCGAGTGGTATAAGAAACCTGTCGCTTCCGGGAGAATTCTTAATTTTCTCTCGATGCACCCGCTGGCACAGAAATTGAATACGGCAACCGGTTTTATTGGGAGAGTGTTTCGATTATCGACGAACAAATTGCTCACGGAAAATAAGCAGATAGTACGCGAGCACTTGCTTACCAACAACTATCCGAGCTCACTGATAAATCGGTTAATCAACAGATTTATCAACCAAAGCACGAATAACGTTGTTGAGGAAGTAAACTCGGAACCAAAAGTATATCGATCTTTGCACCATGTTGACGGCCTCACACCCGCACTTGCACGCAGCATTAAAAAGAACCATGAAAATATCAGTCTGAGTTTCAAATGCGTCAAAACCAACAGACTACTTTTCACGAAACTAAAAGACTCTTCTTCGCATCTTTCAAAAAGAAACGTTATATACCGTATCCCGTGTGCAGACTGCGATAGCTCATACATTGGTATGACTACACAGCAAGTGAAGAACCGTCTTGCCGCGCACCGCTCTCTCATGAAACGCTACGAACAGTATAGAGATTCTAGCACTGAGAGGGAGGGAAGGGAAGATGAGTTTAAAAAGACGGCGTTGATGAAGCATGCGATAGAAGAGAATCACAGTTTCAATATAGCCAACACTTGAATTTTAACTTCGGATGACAGGATTCAAGCATTACAGGTGTTAGAAATGTGTTACATCGCATGTGACAGATCCGCAATAAATTATAGAACGGACACGAACAACTTAAGCATCGCTTACTCCGGCACGCTGCGATCTCTCACATGTTGATGCAGACTACTACAGTCTCTAGCACTCTTTATCTTTGTCTTGCAACATTATTTCTCTCCGTTTTGACGCAACATTTCCCGACGGCTTTAATCGTGTGTGATGTGTGTTGGAAGATACTGTGTCAGTGTAGCTCATCCGTTTGCGTTTTTTTAAATTTTGAAAAGTCACAAACCAATTAATATTTTGTATATTTTATATCCATAGTGTAGTGCAGTTAACCTAAAGCAATTTTACACCAATGCACCATATTTTGACGAGAACTTGTTTGTTTTGTTTGTAAGTTGTGTATGTAATAACTTAATTCGTGTGACTAATTTATGTAAATTGTAAACTGTTAATCGTAGTTGCCCTGAGGACGAGGAAATATATCCTTGAAACGTCGGCTTTGACATAATAAAACGTGTTTTAAAGAAACCCGTGACCGAAATTGCCATCATTGAACCCATTCGATTTTTAGATCTATTGACGTGGGACTACGTCTTTCTTCACTATACTAAGGTACATTCTGTGAAAACTGGATTGAACATGTAACGTTTTTGGTTGGTGGAATGGAAGATTTTAGATGCTAATAGCGCTCAAACAACTGTTCTGATTTCAATAGTTAATATACCGTTGGAAAGCTAAAATATACAAGATTTGTATAACATGATAATTTTAGTTACCATTTTCTTACTACACCGTGAAGATTGCGGAAAAGTTTGAAGGTCGAATATCCACATACATTTTCATACGATTGGTATATTTCCCTAACGAAGACTTCAAAAACATAGACGAAATGATTTCACGCATTCAGCCATTGGCTAGCAATGACAGCCAATTGGCATCGCATTCATCACCCAGTCCCAACGTAAGCGACGAAAAAAGAAAGCAGAGATGCTTCAACGTGATTGGTTCTCTTCCCAATCACCCAAGTTACCCACACTGAGTGACGCTATAAAAGGACATTCCGTGTTGAAAGAAGATCATTCCCTGGTCGACCGTCAAGGCGAACAGTTCGGCTTCCCTTCGATCTGAGGTGGACCTCACCAGTGGTAATATAATTCAGATATCGTTGTTGGAATACAGCCCTAAATTGGACGTGAACGGCACTGGGGACCATTGGAAGCCGTTGGAAGGGATCATTGGAAGACTTGGAAGCCGTTTGGGTGCTGCCGATAGTGTAGGTATAGTGTGTCGTATATCAAGCGTGTGTGTTTGAGTAGCGTGTAGGTGTGTATGTGTGGGTGTGTAAGTAACGTGTGTGTATGTGTAAGTAACGTGTGTGTATATGTGTAAGTAACGTGTGCATGTGTGTGCATTTATCCGAGGTAAATATTTTTATGACAGAATACTTGTATTGGCAACGAGTTAATTATTTTTCCTATTAGTACTCCAATTGGTATTTCTATGATAGTGACCATAATTTTATGCTAGTTGTTTTCAGCACTGAGCTTGTTTTGCGTTTATTTGTAACATGGGACTGACCCAAATTCATATTTTTCTAATCAACTTAGCAACAAAAATTTTTTTCTTGCTTTTTTTTAGAGCACCGGGTATGTGAAGACGGTTTTGAGGTTTAAGCAAAAAGTGATGAGAAATTACATGGGACTGTTATGCATTTATGGGCAGTTCATATGTGTATTGTTATTTGTATGCTGTGGTTTATGACAGGTGTATGTGGTTTTTTGTGAAATGTTCATGGATTATTGTGTATGGTATTTGAACGTTTGGTGTGTGTATATACTATGGCTATGGCAGAATTTAATCTTTACACCCACCCTAGTCCCACGGCAAGCCTACGTTTGTGCACTCAAGCACATATCCTTTAACTTTTATATAATTATCAATTGCTGTTCGTTCGAGAAACCATACTTCGCGAACGGGTTGACGGATTTCCATGATTCTTTTTTTACTTTGTTCGTCGTGGGCTGCGTCAGGTTTACACGCAAAAGTGGTGAGAAAATGTACTGGAAATGTTGAAAATGATGAAAAATTCAATTTCTAATACGATGCGATGCTATGCAATGGAGAGCTTTACTATTCAATTTCAAGGTTACCTTGTGTAGAGTCCTGACAAGTGAGTGGAAAAGGGCAGTAGTATTCGAACTGCAGAGCGAGTCAGTTGAAATATAAATAGTTTCCCGAAAGACAGGGTTTATGTGGTTTATGGAAAGAAACCCCTCCCCCAATGCACCCTACAGGATTATACAAGTGGCGACAAGGATCGGGTCTGTAGCAAGATTTGTTTAACCCGTAAAGACCCGGGACGGAGCTTATTTTTTGAAAATGCTCGTTCTCAGTACTGGAACGGCCGATTTGGGAAAACTTGGACTTTTATTCAAGGGGAATAGTTGCTCTAAGTTTTGGTGAAGGTGCCACCCCTCTGGACCCCTTCCCGTTTTTGTTAGACGCAAATATGTCTGTGTTTTTTTTTCTAATTTTTCAAACAGATTGAGCAAACACTGGTAATTTTCATACGTATCAATTGCTCCATGTATCAAATCATGTCAGGTGGATGAAATATGGTATGTAAGAGTGAATTTTGGAGTTTTTAGATTATTTCAGTACAAAATCACAAAACTACGTATTTTTATAAAAATTCAAACAACAACACCGTTCTTCAAATTTTAAGCTCTACATTTTTGCGGTAAGGTCTCCTGAATCCATACGGGATGAAATATTTATTTTAGCATGCAAACATTTTGAGAAAAACCAGTTTAAATTCATCAAAGTACGTATTTTCATGAAAACCTAATTTTCTCAGGCTCCCACGGTAGGTTTCAACTTAGCTCTTCAATTTTCAAGCTCTATATTTTTAGAGTAACGTCTTCTGAATCCAAAGATGCTGAAAGATTTATTCTAGCATGCGGAGTCGAGCAGAAACCGAAGCAAGAGTATATAAAGCGATCCTGATTTTCTTGTTCCCAAACTAGAAAACATTATTATTCGACTAAAAACTGGATAGGATACATATCGAGCTAATTGCGTGTGGTGAAAGCGAACAGAATTAGTGAAATTAATTGGAATCGATTAGAAACTGAGTAAAAAAAAGCAAAAGTGAAGTAAGTGCATTAATTTAGAACCGACTTTTTTCTTCAATACTGGCTGTTCTTTACTTGATCTGATCATTTCTGACTCCCCGCACGTAATATCTAGGCAGGATCCAATTTCTCTACCTGGTGTATCTAACCATGACTTACTGTTCTGTTCGTTGGATGTACTGCCTGAAACTCGTACGCAGGCAACATTTTATCGTGACTATTTCAATTTCGATACTGCTGCACTTAATGAAGCCTGCCAATCTATAAATTGGAATGAAGCGTTGAGTATTAATGATCCGGATATTATTGCTCAACTGCTCAACACTCATCTGTGTTATTTACACAACAATTTTATACCATTGAGAGCAAGTAGGAAAAAATCAAATCCGTGGTTTACCAGTGATATAGAAATAGCAATCATCAATAGAAATCTGGCTTATAGAAAATGGAAGCATACGAAACTTACTGAAGATTTGACCCTATACAAACGTGTCCGGAATGTTGTCAATGACTTGATCAAGAGGGCTAAACAGGAGTATTAAAGAAGTAAATTCAGGACAGATGTTCCCTGTAAGCAACTGTGGAACAATATTAGAAAGCTTGGTGTGACTAAGAATGGGGAAACTGAGAATGTTGAGTATACCGCACAAGAGATCAATATGTATTTTATTTCCAATTTTTGCGCGGATCAATCCCCCTTGCTACCAACAAACGACTTCAATAGATTTGGTTTTCGACTCGTTACTGTCGACGAAGTCATAAATGCAATTTGTTCAATCAAGTCAAATGCGTGTGGACCGGATAATATTCCAATCGCGTTTATTAAAATAATGTTGCCTTGGATCTTGCCAGTTATTAATCAATTGTTTAACACTATCCTGTGCACTTCAAAGTATCCCAGGGAGTGGATGTTAGTGAAAGTAATTCCTTTGAAGAAGAAAAATAATGTATCCGACATCGCGAACTTTAGACCCATTAGTCTTCTTAGCGCGCTATCTAAAGCATTTGAAAAATTGATCAAAGCACAAATTACGGATCACATTCAAGAAACGGGTTTACTCAGTCCTTTTCAGTCAGGGTTTCGGAAACATCATAGTACTGAAAGTGCATTACTTAAGGTTCATAATGACATTGCACAGGCGGTAGATAGAAAGGGGATCGCTATTCTACTTTTGATAGATTTTGCAAAGGCGTTTGATCGTGTTTCCCATAGTAAACTCCTAAATAAGCTATCATCTTCATTTGATTTCTCTACAACGGCAATCAAGTTAATTAGGTCATACCTTACGGAAAGATACCAAGCTGTTTTCTGTGATCATGTTCTGTCTTCTTTTCAGCCAATTTTATCTTGCGTCCCACAAGGATCCGTCCTTAGTCCACTTTCATTTTCGCTTTTCATTAATGATTTGTCTACTAGCCTAGATTATTGCTCGATTCACTTGTTCGCGGATGACGTTCAGGTTTACTTTTGTACTAACCATAACTATGACATTAATGATGTTGCTATAAAAATAAACCACGACTTGAACAAAATATCGTTATGGTCGAATACAAACCTTCTATTTGTTAACCCCCAGAAAACTAAAGATATACTGTTTTCCAAAGCTTTACTCACTCCTCCACAATTATATTTTAAGGGTGAGCATATTCAATTTGTAGATAAGGTAAACAACTTAGGAGTTATTTTCACACGTCAGCTTAAATGGGATGCCCACATTAATGCCCAGTGTGAAAAGATTTATGGTGCGTTGAAACGTCTGAATTTAGTTACGAAACACTTACATATTACAACAAAGCTGCGGTTATTCAAATCATTATTACTCCCTCATTTCATTTACGGTGATTCCCTTTTCGTTAATTCTGCTGTGGGTGTTTTGAATAAGCTTCGTATGGCTCTAAATGTATGTGTAAGATATGTTAATAATCTTCCCAGATATTCGCATGTTTCACATCACCATGCAGCTCTACTAGGTTGCAGTTTCTCACATTTTTATAAATACAGATCTTGTCTTTCAAAATCAATATGACTAAGAAACCTGCGTATCTTTTTTCGAACTTGACGCCTGTAAGAAATCTCCGAACAAGAAACTTTTCTGTACCGCGTCATAGAACCTGTGACTATGGCTCAGCACTTTTTGTTAGAGGCATTGTTCATTGGAACTCGTCACCGTCTTCAATTAAATCTATTACAAACTTAGCAGTCTTCAAGCGCAATTTGCTGGCATGGCTTAACAGTACAAATTAAATTAAAGAATTAAAATAAGAGGAAACACAAAATAAACTAATACAAATAAATAGTTTTTTAAGTTGGAAGCTACATGAAAGATAGACAGCCAATCAATGATAAATCTTTTTGTAACATATTAAAAGGCATTGCCTTACGTTACATATGTTAATGAATAAATAAATAATTAAATAAGGTTCCCAATGTATAATCCTGTAGGGTGCATTGGGGAAGGGGTTTCTTTCCATGTACCACATAAAACCTGTCTTTCGGAAAACTATTTATATTTCAACTGACTCGCTCTGCAGTTCGAATCCTACTGCCCTTTTCCACTCACTTGTCAGGACTCTACACCTTGGATCGTTTGTATAAATCGGATTCGGTTTTACCACGATGTAAGTTGTTCATGCTCTTCAAAGCTAGTCATACATTTTCAACATGGTTAATTGAAATCCAAATGTGAGCAGGACATTGTTTCATGCAAAATCCAGAACTATCAAACTGATCACCGTATATTGTTCTAAACTCCGAGCGCGCAACTAAATAGCTTTCTCAGTTCATGACGCACATCGTGCATCATAATACCTCTAATGCTCTTCATTGCATCAATGTCAATGAGAATGGAATTTAATAAGCAATAATACCGACTGATATATCTCACTCAACATTCGTTGTTTTGCTTTCGTCTCGATTAGACGCAAATTGTTCATCTCCGTTTGAGTTCGCAAAATAACAATACACGAGTTATCGTACGGGTGTTTTTTTTGTCGATTAGTTCTTGTGCTGCGCGATAACAATAGCCGGCAGTTTATCGGCAGAAACATCTTCTGCACACTGGTAGGGGCAGGCTACCCCGCCAGTGATCTGATACGCAGCTGATATATCAGCAAGAATAATTCTCCCGCACCGCTGTTACCCCGCTAGCAGCACGGACCACCATACGATCGAGCAAGTGCAAGTCAACTACAAGTGGCATCTACAAGGTCGCGTGTAGGATACGGCCACTGTGTCACAACACGAAGCTGGATCGTCATTGTTTGTTCTGCGGAGACGCTCGATTAATCCTACTATCAGCCGTGAGGTCGTGACTTAGACGTTCGGTGAAGTATTCACTTAGGAATTTTTAATTATTAATTAATTTAATTTTTAATTATTATTAATAATTTTTAATGATTATTAATTATTTAATTATTAATAGTATTATTATTATTGTTATTATTATAATTATTATTATTATAATTAATATTATTATTATTATTATTATTATTATTATTATTATTATTATTATTATTATTATTATTATTATTATTATTATTATTATTATTATTATTACTATTGTTATTAGTATTGGTATTACTGCCTTTTTATATTTTGATCCATTGTAGTTTGAAAAATTGTTTTTAAAATTTAATAGCAACTACTTGACCCCCCCCCCCCACATTCGAATATTTATCGTTTGTGTGCGGTAGAGCGTAACGCTCCCGCAAAATGGACGACATGCAGGTGCAACTATTCCTGGATGTGGAAACAAATGGGGAAGAGATTGAGATCTCTCCCATCAATTCCCCTCTACCTTCCCCGCTACCTAGCCCCGTACCAAGGGTACCGGCAACACGGGTGAAAGCTTACCCAGATGCTTCGAAAGGTCCGTTCGTAGTTTACTTCAGGCCCATAAAGAAGCCTCTAAATATTATTCAAATCGGCAAGGACCTGGCAAAACAGTTTTCGGACGTAACCGAAATTACAAAGGTTAGACCGAACAAACTGCGAGTTGTTGTGAGTAGCTTGAGGCAAGCAAACGCAATTGCTAGCTACGAGCTCTTCACGAGAGAGTACCGCGTGTACGTCCCTGCCAAGGACGTGGAGATCGACGGTGTGGTTACCGAAGGAAGCCTCACGGTCGATGACATTTTGCGTCACGGGGTTGGCTGCTTCAAGAACCCCCTGATTCAAGATGTAAAGATACTGGATGTCAAGCAATTGTATTCAGTATCCATCGAAGAAGGGAAGAAGAAATTCTTCCCTTCGGATTCCTTCCGTGTAACATTCGCCGGATCCGCACTGCCGAACTACATCTCTTTGGACAGGGTTCGTCTGCCCGTACGCCTGTTCGTACCGCGGGTCATGCATTGCCAAAACTGCAAGCAGTTAGGTCATACAGCCACCTACTGCTGCAACAAGGCACGCTGCAGCAAGTGCGGAGGCAATCATGCTGAGACCGCTTGCAGTGAGGATACTGAAAAGTGTCTTCACTGCGAGGGAACTCGGCATGACCTTTCGGCGTGTCCCGCGTACAAACAGCGCGAGGAAAAAATTAGGCGTTCCCTCAAGGAACGATCAAAGCGCTCTTTCGCAGAAATGCTGAAGAGTGCTGAGCCACCCTCGACAGGAAACATCTTTTCCTTTTTGCCAACCGATGAGGGTACATCTGACGATCCCGTCGAAGGGTGTTCTTATGCCATGCCAGAAAGATCTAGGAAGAGGAGAATGATCAACTCTCCTAATCTTTCTCGCAAAGGTCGCAAGATAACCCCTAGCGGAATGACCAATAAACCAACACAAAAAGGAAGCGGTGAAGAAAAACCGAAGCAAGTACCTCCCGGTTTTAATTTTAAATCAAACCAGGAGTACCCACCGCTTCCTGGGGCACCAAAAACCCCTCGTGCACCCATTTCTCGATCAGAAGATATAAAAGAAACAGGGTTCATAAAATTTTCTGATATTGTGGACTGGATATTTAAAACATTCAACATACCAGATCCCCTACAAAACATTCTTCTTGCCCTTCTTCCTACAGTGAAAACCTTTTTGAAGCAACTAGCAGCAACTTGGCCCCTCATTTCAGCTATCATATCTTTCGATGACTAATACGGCGAAAGAGGTTAGGAATTTTATCACTGTATTACAGTGGAATTGCAGAAGTATCATCCCCAAATTCGATCTATTTTCTCATTTAATAAATACATACAATTGTGACGCATTTGCGCTCTGTGAAACCTTTCTCAATTCAAACGATCAACTCAATTTCCACGATTTTAACATTATTCGTCGAGATCGAGACTCACACGGTGGAGGGGTACTTTGAGGGATTAAAAAGTGCTATTCCTTCTTCCGAATCGACCTCCCCTCGATCTCGCATATTGAAGTCGTTGCCATTCAAACGAATATGAATGGAAAAGACCTATGCCTTGTTTCGTTATATATCCCTCCATCCGCGCGGATTGAACAGAGGCATCTCACTGATATAGCAGAGTTGCTTCCCGCGCCTTTTTTGATATTGGGAGATTTTAATTCTCACTGTTCGCTATGGGCATCGCTGTACGACGACAACCGATCTTCTTTAATCTGTAACTTGATCGACGACTTCAATATGACTGTTTTGAATACTGGGGAAGCGACACGTGTACCTAATCCTCCAGCACGTGAAAGCGTACTTGACCTATCCCTCTGCTCGACATCACTAGCGCTAGATTGCCAGTGGAAAGTAATCAACGATCCCCACGGTAGCGATCATCTTCCAATCGTTATATCAATTGCTAATGGTTCAACTCCCCCGAACCCAATCAATATTTCCTACGACCTTACACGTGATATTGATTGGAAGCGTTATGAGTCTATTATAGCGGAATCTATCGAGACTCACGAGGAACTTCCTCCGGAGGAAGAATACGCGTTCTTAGCTGGCTTGATAATCGACGCCGCGACTCAAGCTCAGACGAAACCGATACCCGGGGTAACGATTAGACAGCGCCCTCCCAACAAATGGTGGGACAAAGAGTGCTCTGAGCTGTACGCGCGAGTACGGCACTATCAACCTGCTTCGAAAGTACGAGGCACTGGGCAGGCAGATGAAGAGCTTAGTAAAGGCGAAAAAACGCGGGTACTGGCGGCGGTTCGTAAACGCGTTGTCGAGGGAAACAGCGATGAGCACTCTTTGGGATACCGCCAGGTGCATGCGGAACCGTGACGTTTCGAATGAAGGTGAGGAGTATTCAGATCGCTGGATACTCGATTTTGCCAAAAAGGTCTGTCCGGACTCTGTACCGGAACAGAAAACCTTTCGCGACGCGTTATTAGTAACTACGGAAGAGCCTCCATTTTCGATGTTGGAATTTTCAATGGCTCTCCTGTCGTGCAACAATAAGGCTCCAGGGTTAGATAGAATAAAATTCAACCTGTTGAAGAATCTACCCGACTCTGCAAAAAGACGAACTTGTTCAACAAGTTTCTTGAGCTAAATATTGTTCCGCATGACTGGAGGGAGGTAAAAGTCATTGCTATTCGGAAACCCGGAAAACCTGCCTCTGATCACAATTCATAAAGGCCGATTGCGATGCTCTCTTGCCTCCGGAAATTAATGGAGAAAATGATCCTCTTACGGTTAGACAAATGGGTCGAAACAAACGGGTTACTTTCAGATACTCAATTTGGCTTTCGCCGGGGCAAAGGGACGAACGATTGCCTAGCGTTGCTTTCTACTGAAATTCAACTAGCCTTTGCTCGAAAAGAGCAAATGGCTTCTGCGTTCATGGATATTAAGGGGGCTTTTGACTCTGTCTCTGTAGAAGTTTTAAGCGCGAAACTTCATTTGCAGGGACTTTCATCAAATTTGAATAACTTTTTGCTCAATTTGTTGTCAGAAAAGCATATGTATCTCTCACATGGCGATTCGACAACTTCCCGAATTAGTTACATGGGCCTCCCCCAGGGCTCATGTTTAAGTCCTCTCTTATATAATTTTTACGTCAATGACATCGATTAATGTCTTGCAAATTCATGCACGCTAAGGCAACTTGCAGACGATAGCGTTGTATCCATTACTGGTAGCGAGGCTAGCGATCTGCAAGGACCATTGCAAGATACCTTAGACAATTTGTCTGAATGGGCTCTTAAGCTGGGTATCGAATTCTCTCCGGAGAAAACTGAGCTGGTCGTTTTTTCTAGGAAGCATAACCCAGCTCAGCTGCAGCTCCTACTAACGGGTAAAACGATCTCTCAGGTTTTAGTCGCTAAATATCTCGGGGTCTGGTTCGACTCTAAATGCACCTAGGCTTGTCATATTAGGTATCTGACACAAAAATGCCAACAGAGGATTAATTTCTTCGTACGATTACCGGAACTTGGTGGGGTGCTCACCCAGGAGACCTTCTAAGGTTATACCAAACAACGATATTGTCAGTTCTTGAATACGGCTGTTTCTGCTTTCGCTCCGCCGCGAACACACACATTATAAAATTAGAGAGAATACAATATCGTTGTTTGCGTATTGCCTTGGGTTGCATGCAGTCGACCCATACGATGAGTCTTGAAGTGTTAGCGGGTATTCTTCCGTTGAAACATCGTTTTTGGAATCTCTCTTACCGGTTGCTAATTCGATGCACAGTTATGAACCCATTAGTAATTGAAAATTTCGAGAGGTTGGTCGACCTTCAATCTCAATCCAGATTTATGACTTTATATTTTGACTATATGGGTCAAGATATTAATCCTTCTTCATACGATTCCTCCAATGTCGCACTTTTAGATACTTCTAATAATGCTATATTCTTCGACACCACCATGAAACAAGACATTTCTGGTTTCCCGGATCAATTGCGACCCCAAGAGATCCCTAAGATTTTTTCCAATAAGTTTAAACATGTTAGTTATGATAAAAGGTTCTACACTGACGGATCTAATCTAGATGAGTCCACTGGCTTCGGTGTTTTCCACGAAAATTTTACCGCCTCCTACAAACTCGATGCTCCTGCTTCCGTGTACGTCGCAGAACTTGCTGCAATTCAGTACTCTCTTGGAATCATCAAAACCCTACCCATAGACCACCACTTCATCTTCACAGATAGTCTCAGTGCCATTGAGGCTCTGCGATCTATGAAGCCTGTGAAGCACACCCCTTATTTCCTGGGGAAAATACGGCGGTTTTTAAGTGCTTTAACAGATAAAAATTACCGGGTTACCTTAGCGTGGGTCCCTTCTCATTGCTCGATTCCGGGTAATGAAAAGGCTGACTCTTTAGCTAAGGTGGGTGCTATTGATGGCGATATTTATGAAAGACCAATTGCTTATGATGAATTTCATAGCATTTTGCGTCAGAGAACACTCAACAGTTGGCAATTATCATGGAACTCAGATGAACTGGGACGGTGGCTTCCATTCCATTTTTCCTAAGGTATCGACGAAAGCATGGTTCAAGGGGTTGGATGTAGGTCGGGACTTCATTCGCGAGATGTCCAGACTTATGTCCAATCACTACACGTTTAACACGCATCTCTTTCGTATAGGGCTTGTAGACAGTAATCACTGCGTTTGTGGCGATGGCTACCATGACATCGAGCATGTTGTTTGGTCGTGTACCGAATACTGTGGTGTTAGGTCTGAGCTTATAGATTCCCTTCGGGCCCGAGGAAAACAACCGAACGTACCCGTTAGAGACATTCTGGGAAGCGGTGATCTCCAGTACATGACACAGCTATACGGGTTTATAAAAAATGCTGGCATTAAAATTTGATTTCTTTTATCTATTTGCTAGAATACAATATCTGTCACAAACTGAAAGAGAATGATACACCCGGCTGGAGACACTAAAACGAAGACTCGGCATCTCTATGTTTACGCAGACACCTCAGACCAAAACTGCTCAAATAGAACATCACTGGTTAGCCACGTACAAATGAATACATTCTGTAATATAAAATAGTTAAAAACAAAATTGTAACACCCCTCCTCTCACCTTAAATCCCCACTAGCTCGTAGTCGGCCGCGAGAATAAAGAAAAGGCCTCCCTCTTTTCCCTGCTAATTTAGAATTTAAAAAAAAATGTACTTGGCTCAGTTAAACATAAATTGTATCGTGCCGTGCCAAATAATCTATTTAAAAACTCAAAATATATCTCACTCATTAAATCTTATTGAATACTTCGTATGGTAGGGTAGGTAACGGCTTAAGCAGTAGCGCCTATTTTAATCAATCGAAGAAAACAGGCCTCAAACTCCTGCATTTTGATCAATATCGACAATTTTGATGATGGAAACGAAAACTTTGACTGTCTAGCTGTCTTACGAATATGAGAAATACCGTTAATCACAAAGAAATGTGAACAATTGCAATTGAAACAAATCGACCTATATTGCAGCCACTTCGGGTGCTGAAAAAAAACGCCTGCAAAACAGATGGAAACTGCTTAAAATAGGTTCGGGGTGATTGGAATAGTGTCCCTCGATTGGTATCTTTAATTGATGATTGTTAAAGTTTGCTAACTCTGCTTCACAATCTGAAAACAAGTTCTGACAGAGAACAGATTGATATACTTCTGTTTGAGTTTCACCCGACACATTTCGAGTATTTCGTCTGAATACACAGGCGGTTCCTAAAGCTGCTTAGAATATGTTCCATACCCTATGTAGGATCAAAATTAAATTGCTTTCTTTTTTGATAATAAAGATATATGTTAGTCACGAATAACACACTTTTTCGGATCATCGCCAGCTGTTTCAAACAGTGTGAAACCGTGAAAACATATCCAAATATTTACGATTGAATCCTAAAATCTCCTAACAAATTTAAAAACTGCACAACCAGTCCAAACCAAATTGCACAATATGTTTTGTTGTGTATTTTTGTACCGTATTTATGTATCGCAGGAACCTTCTTAAGAAGCAGTTCGCGAGAGCCGCAACCACCTTTCTGAGGGACGTTGTTTTGATGTTCTCCGATTGAGCTGAAATTTTCAGCGTTGGTTTGTCTATTCAAGGTAGGAAGTTTTGCAAAATTTAAATTTTATTATTAAGGTTAAGTGGGGTAAAACGGCCCTTGAAAATGTTGTGTCCAAATACTGTAAAGTGCAATAACATCTGCTAGATTTGATGGATTTTTCTCAAAATTTGTGGCATTATGCTACACTAAGAGTACTTCAAAACGCATGGTCACAATATATGGCAAAGAGGTAACATGACGAAAAAAATGCATTTTTTTCTAAAAAATTTACAACTTTTAGGGTCATCCCACTCTTCTCAACATCACTAGAAAAAATATCTGAATATAGCGTTTTGTAGAGCAACTCAAGAGCTTTAATGTCATGTACAAGCCAAGTGTGCCAAATGGGGTAAAACGGCCCTAGTTTTTTTTTTTTAGAAAACCCGTTAAAATCACTAAAATCTTTAAATTTTCTGCTAGACTTTTGCTGAAAATTTGGATGATCACTCTATTTCACCAGAAATACCTACTTTACCAGAAAATACGCCATTTGGGGTATAACGTTCCTTGAAGATTTTTTTTTTCGAAAAATGCCGCCATAATCAGCAAAACTGCAAGTACTCGGGTTAGACTTGATAAATTCACTGACAATTTAGATTATTACTCTACTAAAATACGAACTTAAGAGCAAGATGAAAAATTGACAAATAGATTTACATAACGGAAACAAATATTTTTTTTTGTTTGATGCTTTTCTTGAAACTAAGTGTTAGTCAAAAAACTTTAGTCTTTTTTAGTCAGTTTTCAAATGATACATCTGGATTTTATATCAAATTAAAGGTCTTTAGTTGTTTTATAAAATGCTAACTTCGGGTTTTGGACCGCACCCCGAGAATCGCCAAGTATTTTCAGAGACAAATTTTTTTCGTAATGTAAATCTATTTGTTACTTTTGTCATCTTGCTAAATCTAAATAATCTAAATCTTAATAATCTAAATTTTTCAGTAAATCTGCAGGGAATAGTCAAAATAAATAGGATAGGCAAAATTTTGATGAAATTTGAAATGCTATAGCTTTGCCAAATGTTATTTGATTTAAGTAATTCAAACACCATTGAATTGGAAAACTTTTCTGGCCTCAGATCTGGCCTTGGTCACCGGATGTAGCAAATATTCCTGACTTCCGGTAGGCATGTCAAACCTGCTAATTATTGGATGGATTTGATAATTGATTACCTGTTAAAAATATTTACTTGCAGCATTGGCATAGATGACAAAATCATTTCTGAAGCGAATGGTTCATCAAGATCCGGAATCGGCCAAGAACTCATCGAGGAATTGCTATTTTAATAGGGGACATTTACGTTTTTGCACCAAATACAGCGTGTGACACATCTATCTTCAGGGTTTTTCATCAGGAATCTTACAAAAGACATATTTTTGAATATAGGCTTCATTGGCCACTTCCGGAACAACCTGGATGCCGCGAAAGGGATCCGGAATGGGGACATTCACATTTCTGCGTCAAATATAGCTTGTGACACCTTTATCTTCAGGATTTTTCATCAGAAATCTTTCAAAAGACATATTCTTGAATATAGACTGCGTTGGTCACACAGTAGGAACCCGGTGTGGGGACATATACATTTCTGCATCAAATACAGCCTCTATCTTCATGATTTTTTATCGGGCATCTTCCAAAAGACATATTACTGAATATAGGCTGCATTGGTTACTACCGGAGCGATCCGGATGCCTTGTAGGAACTGGGAGTGCGGGCATTTGCATTTTTGAATAAAATGAATTTGATGCAGAAATGTAAATTTTCCCACTACGGGTTCATCCGGGGCATCCAGGTTGTTCCGAAAGTGGCCAATGCAGCCTATATTCAGAAAAATGATGTAAAAATGTAAATGTCCCCTTTCCGGTTCCCTCCGGGGCATTGGATTGTTCCGAAAGTGGTCAACGCAGTCTCTATTCATAAATATGTCTTTTGGATAATTCCTGATGAAAAATCCTGAAGAGTTCCTTCGGAGCATCCAGGTTGTTCCGGAAGTGGCCAATGAAGCCTATTGAAAGCTCCCTGATGAAAAATCCTGAAGATAGAGGTGTCACACGCTGTTTTGGTGAAAAAACGTAAATGTCCCCTACTAAAGGTTCCTCTGAGGACTTCCGGATGAAAAATAGTCATTTCTCGATGAGTTCTTGGCCGATTCCGGATCTTTATGAATCATTCGCTTCATGAATAATTTTGTCATCTATGTCCATGATGCAAGTAAGCATTTTTATCAGGTAACCCATTACCAAATCCATCCAAAAATTAGCAGGTTTCACATGCCTACTGGAACTCAGGAATATTTCCTACATCCGGTGATCTAGGCCAGATCTGAGGTCAGAAAACGACCCAGTTCAATTCAGCATTTTAAATTCCAACAAAATTTTGCCTATCCTACTTATTTTGACTATCCTCTGTATCAAGTTCAACCCAAGTTCTTGCAGTTCTGGTGATTTTGACGGCATTTTTTGAAAAAAAATTCATAAGGAACGTTCTACCCCAAATGGCGTATCTTCTGGTAGAGTAGGTAGTTCTGGTAAAGTCTAGCAGGAAATATAGTGATTTAAGCGATTTTGACGGTTTTTTGAAAAAAAAAAACATCTAGGGCCGTTTTACCCCATTTGGCACACTTGGCTTATGACATTAAAGCTCTTGAGTTGCTCTACAAAACGCTATATTCAGATATTTTTTCCAGCGATGCACTGCACAATGGTCCAGAAACCGAATTTAGGGGGAAATTTGGGTCTAGAGCTCTATAGCAACATTTTAGAGAAAAACTTTCTTCTACAAAGTTGTTACATATGATAAAGCGCTCATTGAAAAATTATCAAAAATTAGGGTGACCAACATTTTCGATGCAATCAAGTATCTAACTTTTTTTATTTTTGTAGATAGAAGAAAAATTTGTTCTACAATGTTATAGCTCCATTAATTTTAAGTAACTTTGTAAAAAAAAGTTTTTCTCTATCTTTGAAAACAACCGATTTATATTGAAAAAACATATTTTACGCTCTAACTTTTTTATATCAAGTTTCATCTCAAAACTGTTTTTGAACGACTTTTAGAGCTTTTTAAGAGAAACAATTCGCAACGCTGACATCGTAAATATCTCAATTTTACTCAAAGTTATTAATATTTTTCATAAAAAAATATGCGTTTTTCATTTGTATGTCATTCTTTTTGGGGCAAACATGAAAAATATCTTTTGGTCTCATTTTGAAGGGCATACTTGACTCTATAAATGGAGTAATTTTTAGAGATATGTTATTTTTAAAATTTGAGTAAATTCAATTTAAAAACAAGATGAAAATTTGAATAATTTTGTACATTATGCATATGAAAGCACCCAGATTTATTTCTTGGTATTTTTTCGTTTAACTAGACGTAATTACCTTTAATTTGACCCAAAAAGTTCGAAAATCGATCAACTGTTTCAAAAGTTATGAATTTTTTTCAATAAAATAGATCGAATATAGCCGTTTATTATGGTCACCCTATTTCGGAGCTGGTCCCCTTAACAACCCAACGAGACAATACGGGTTTGATTATTTCCAACATAGATGCATCCCTGCGATTTTGAGCACAATTGAAGCACTTTGCGTGACCAACTTCGAAATAGGGTGACTATAAAAAACGACTGTGTTCGATGTATTTAATTTTGAAAAAATTCATAACTTTCGAACCAGTTGATCGATTTTCGATCTTTTCGAGTTAAATCCAAGGTAATTACGTCTAGTTATAAGAAAAAATACCAAAAAATAAATCTGGGTGCTTTTATATGCATAATGTATAAAATTATTGAAATTTTCGGCTTGTTTTTAAATTGAATTTACTCAAATTTAAAAAAAAACATATCTCCAAAAGTTCCTTCATTTATAGAGTCAAGTATGCCCTTCAAAATGAGACCAAGAGATATTTTTTATGTTTGTATGTATGTATGTATGACCTTCTAGATTCCACTGTCTGGCAGTGATAGGGTGAAAAAAAGACAAAGCTGTTGATTCTTGTTTCTGCGTCTGTCTTGTTTTCGGAACCTAGAAGGTGTTAGCTCTACCGACCTTCCAAAGACCCTTTGCAGAATGACTGAGTACTTGCAGCGCATTCCGGAGTCAATTTCCATTCGGTAAGCCCCGCCTCAAAATAATATTAGAATCTAATAGATTTTATTATTATTCTCAGACTTTCAATTCATTTGACATATCAATATCAAAAAAATTGACCCGTATTTAATATATATAGGGTAACTGACGGCTTCGTCAGGTGATATGCGTTGTGGGCAGGATTCAGTTTGCCAAGTTCTACTGCTTATATTCCACTCAGAAACTCAATTTGTGTTAACTTACCTTGAACGTTGAAGATTTTTGTTCGCATGAATGAATCACTCCATTAAAAACTCAAACATTTTTATTGTTTTTTTTTTTTGACAAAATTTAAACTGCCACTTTCACACATCTAGATATTTTTTTTGGCCGAAGAAAACTTCCACGAAACACATCTTCGCCGCTAGCGATATTTGGTTACGATTTTCTCGTGAAATATCAGGGCTAGTAGCAAAATAATAGTGACTTTAGTGACTTTTTTCATTAAAATATTGACCAAATAGAGACCAGATATTGACCAAATAGTGACCAAAAATATACAAAAGGGGGTTTTGAAATTTATTGTTGAACCATAAATAAACCAAAAAGTCTAACTAAAATCTGTATCATAATTATTTAAAATGCATCTAAAATATTATTCACTTAAAGCTAAATATTAAATCTAGAATTAGTTAAACTAAACCCTAATCTAAACCTAAACCTAAGTTCTTAAATTTATCATAATTACTTACGCTACAGTATAACTAAAATAATTAAATGAATCACCCTAAAGATACGATACGATTATAACGAAACACATCCCAGACAACCAGAAGTCGCATAAGATTGCGCGGATTACCTCGTAGAAAGTTCTATGGCACATCAGTATCGTATTGCTGTATGAACAACGTATGTGTTTAATCGCTTATGGTGTTATTTTGCGAACTTCTTGCGATGAGTGTAACATACTCGCATAGTAATATACATAAACTCATATCATGCCTGTCCAAACTCATTGTAAACTCACAAGGTGATGATTATACGTATAAAGCAAAATCTCCAGTATCACGTCGTATTGCATATAAATTTAGTCGCAAAACCTATCATTTTGTATCACCCTTAATGACTAAACTCATGAAAACAAGCCTAGATAACTAAAAATCGCATATGTTTGCACGGGTTACCTCGTATAAAGTTCTATGGTACATCACTATCGTATAGCTGTATGAGCAACCAAGTGTTTTATCGCATATGGTTTTGTGTTGCGACTTCTTGCGATGAGTGTAACATACTCACACAGCAATACTGATAAACTCATATAATGTATAATCAAACTTTTATTAATTCCACAAAGTGATGAATATACGCGAAAACCAAAAGTCTCATGTTTAGTCCCAAAAGGCATCATTTTGTAACACCGTAAACGACTGAATTTATGATAACTAGATGCCGCTAATGTTTGCACCGCTTACATCGCACAAGATATTATGATAGATCATTAGCTTGTATGACCAATGTGAATGTTTCATCGCATATAACGTTGTTATGCGGAATCTTTGCGACTAATAGGTAATAAACCCGGATTCAAAAACCAATTAACTTTTCTAATGCTTGGTTAAACTCGCAGTAAATCCACATTACAGCGTATCACATATGTATAAATATAGTCACTTCCCGCCGCTGCTGCTCTTCAAAAAACTAGCCACAGAAAACATCTGAGACAACTCGGATCAATGATGCACTACTTAGCATAATATCTTTGTTGTAAACTTGCCTTTAATTGTTGTTGAAGGCGGTAAAATCACTCAATTTTGTTCAAACAAATGACACAGCTCACCGAACGGCCATGACAATTCAACCGAAATGTAAACAACGAACGTTCTCGCAGAAATTTAGAAACTAACTCGCAATACGAGATCTTATTAGATTCATGCTTTACGAAGTCTTTTGATCATTTATACGATGAAACTAAAAAGTTATTACCAAAACTCAGAGATTTCTGACAGCGAGACCACGGAGGAGAGGAAAGAATGATGCTTGACAATCTAAGAGTCCAAGGTTCGAGTCCGGATGGATACCCAAATATTACAGCGTGTGCCCAAATGAAAAAGAAATGAATAGTAAAACTAAACACCGACATTTGTAATTTGCCACTCCTTGTAATATGAATAGCAAGGGATAAATAATGCAAAACAATTGCTACTCTGTTCGCTGTATTTTTTTTATATTTGAAGGTGATTTAATCGCACGTTATAATAAACAATTACGAAGGAATGCATGGCGAACATCGTATAAATATCTGAAATAATTTGCTAATGTTGTCTTGTGAAATCGACTTAAGTAATAAAAGAACCCGTAGTGTATATTCATACATCGCTTATAGTTTCGTTTCAAATCGCAAATATGAAGTTGTAGAGTGGCATTGAATAATGAAACAGCTCGTATAAGTTATCAAGCTTTAAAGTCGCATATATGAACTTTTTTCATCGTAAAAGTTTTTTCATATTTTGGAAATGCACGCATATCGTCTCCACTCTTGCACGTATAAGCAACATTAGCAGCATCTTGTGCGACGAAACTATCACGTATAAATGCACGTACAATGCGATGACTGTTTGCATTATACGCTTAAATAGGATAGATATTTTTTATGTTTGCCCCAAAAAGAATGACATACAAATGAAAAACGCATACTTTTTGATGAAAAATATTAATAACTTTGAGTAAAATTGAGATATTTACGATGTCAGCGTTGCAAATTGTTTCTCTTAAAAAGCTCTAAAAGTCGTTCAAAGACAGTTTTGAGATGAAACTTGAAATAAAAAAGTTAGAGCGTAGAATAGGTTTTTTCAATATAAATCGGTTGTTTTCAAAAATAGAGAAAAACTTTATTTTATGAAGTTACTTAAAATTAATGGAGCTATAATATTGTAGAACAAATGTTTCTTCTATCTACAAAGATAAAAAAGTTAGATACTTGATTGCATCGAAAATGTTGGTCACCCTAATTTTTGATAATTTTTCAATGAGCGCTTTATCATATGTAACAACTTTGTAGAAGAAAGTTTTTCTCTAAAATGTTGCTATGAGCTCTAGACCCAAATTTCCCCCTAAATTCGGTTTCTGGACCATTGTGCACTGTGGTCGGAATCGTGAAATTTCACGACAAAAATCTGTAAGTCGGCAACCATAGATGCTAGAGATTTCTTGTCTTCTAGAAAGTTACTCTACTAAGAGGAATCTATCTTTTGGTATGACTGGTTACTAGGGTGGTCCTATTGTACTCAAAATAAAAATTGTAACTTTTTTATCTTATGACATAGAGCAATATTGTCTTCCACAAAATTGTAGCTGATTTAATTTCAAGAAACTTCGTTAAAAAATTATTGCTCTACCTCATTTTTTCACTGTTTTAGGGCAATTTTTCCAAATTCATTCAGGGTGGGTCTAAAAAAACACTATTATTGCTCTAGTTTTTTCAGCTTTATTCGGATTTGAAAGCGGCGTTCGAGTGACTTTTAGGGCGTGAAAATCTGCATATTTTGACACTAATAGATAATTGCTAACTTTTCAGAGAAAAAAGTTACTGGTATTATTTCATTCTAAAATGACACTTTTTGGAGGCACCCTACTCCCTTGTTTGCACATATATGTAACAACTACCCGTTTATGATGAAAGTACATAGTTTCACCTTTAAAATCCATTCTGTAAAATTAGTCAACTTTTGTTCCCTTTAGGGTTAAAATGCATTTAAAAACTTGGAGTTTTCTCACAAAAATTTGCTACTCTACCATTCAAAACTATCAAGTTATTCCAATTCGATTTTTATCTGGAAAATTCCTTCGAAAGACTTCTGGGGCATGAAAAAGCGCTTATTTTGATGCCAATAAATAGTTTCTAACGCTTGTTAAAATAATATAGTTGTTTTGAAATGTCGTTTATGTATCATATTGTTGTAAAAGCAAAATAAATGCATAAAATATACTGAAATATGGCGTTATTTTGTAACAACGTGTAAAATTCATGTTTTTTCATGTTGATAGCATTGCATAGCACTCTTCAGCAGTGTTTTTAGTACTTGTTTAGATACGCGTTGGACGAAATCGTTGCCATAAGTAAAAACAGCCGAAGACAAATTGTATCTAGAAGAAACACCTAAATTAATCCACCTAGCGGTCAGACTCAGCCTTTCTCATTCAAACTTATTATTTGTAAAAATAGATTTACATGAATGCTCAATCCAAAAAGGTATGTTCACTCTTTGGGTTCTAAAATATTGATGTTTTAATTAAAGTATAAAATATGAAATTTGACGTAATGTTAGAAATAGCGAAATATAATAAATGACTCTTACTTTCGAACAATTTAATCACGAGCGATACTGGGAACGTTCAAATAGTACGATACCACATTTAAATCATGTTGAGGCCATATATATATTGATCAAAGCAGCTATAGTGTTGAACAGTCTTTGAATTTCTTTTCTTTACAAAACTTTTGAACAGTATATCAAATTTTTATGAAGTTTGTAATTTGTAAGTTTGAGAGATGACTCGTTTGTATGACACTAGTTATGTTCAAAAAAGTCATGTAATACTTGAGATAATAGACTTTCGTTGTTTTACAAATTAAAACATAACGGTTGCTTAAATTTGATTACAATCAAATGAAAAGGGAACGTATGGAGGAGCCAAACTTTGAAACCACGTGTTCAATCATAATTCATCAGTTAACTCTTAACTATCCCGTTCATTCGATATCAATATTGTTCAAATCAAAATTCCAAATTCAATAGGGTGTTATGAGACAGCTAGACCTTTCATTTGATACTAATTCTGTGGAAATCGGGTCAACCATCTCTAAGAAAAGTGAGTGAGCCCAAGTAGTCATCAGAATATGTTTCTTTTTATAGCTGGATTTCACATTTTTAAACATAACAGGAAAAGTAATAATCCGTTCGCAAAAAAAAAAACAAAAGGGTCTTATGGGGCAACAAGACTTTCCATATGAGACTGATTTTATGAAAATCGGTCCAGCCATCTCTAAGAAACATGAGTGAGATTAAATAGTCTCCAGAACACGTTTCTTTCTGAAACTTCTGAATTATATGTTCAATCTTCTAAAATTCAAAAGTTGAGGGTTTTTTAGGTGAACGGGCTCATTTGAAATCAATGTTGTTCAAATCGGTTGTGTAGTTTCTGATATATTGATGTTTCGTGATTTTTACATTTTGATACATAACTTCTACAAATCAGATTACAATAAAATTCAATAAGGTCTAATAGGGCAACTAGACCTTTCATTTGCAATTAATTTCATTGAAATCGGTTCAGCTATCTCTGAGAAAATCGAGTGAGATTGGGAGAGCGTTACACACACATGCAGAAAATGCTCAGCTCGTCGAACTGAGTCGAGTGGTATAAGACATTCGGCCTTCTTGAGCACTTTTATACCTTTAGTTTTTGCAGTGATTGCTATACCTTTCTAGGAGAAAGGCAAAAAGTAAAATGATAGAAATGACTTTTAATTTGAACTTCAATCCCGAGCAAGGCCGCAAACATTGAAATAGTACAATATTAAATTTAAATGATGTTGAGGCCATATATTTTGATCGTAGCTATAGTTTTAAACAGTCTACGGGTTTCGTTTCTTTCTATAACTTTCAAACCACATGTTTACACATTATGAAATTCATTGTTTAAGGGTTTGAAAGCCCATTTATTTGAATTCAACTATGTTCATAGCTTCTGAGATATAAGAGCGTTTTTCACATTCTGACGCAGCGCCAAAACTAAAAGTTTGATTACAATGAAATTCAATCGCAACCTAAGCGGCAAATAGACCCTTCATTTGACACCAAGATAGAAACAATCGGTCAGACCATCTCTGAGAAAAGTGAGTGCGAAAGATAGGTGCATACAAACACGTACACACCCACACACAAACATATACACCTATACATGCGTATATGCAGAAAATGCTCGATTCGTCGAACTGAGTTGAGTAGTATATGACATTTGGCCATTTCAATCATTTTTCTACCTTTTAAATAGCCAGTGATCGTTAGGAGAAAGTCAATATGTTTACTTTCATTATGTGATTTCACATTTTTATGAACAACGGACACAGTTACAATCCGATTGCAATGAAATTCAATAGCATTGATAGCAATAGCATTCAATAGCTATGGGGCAACTAGACCTTTCATTCGACACTAATTTTGTGAAAATCGGTTCAGCCATCTCTGAGAAAAATGAGTGAGTTTAAACAACCTCAGGATAACTTTTCTTTACATAACCTTTAAACCATATGTTCAATCATAACGAAATTCAAAAGTTAAGGGTTCTGGGGACAGCCCAATCATTTGAATCCAGTTTTATTGAAATCGGTTGTGTGGTTTCTGAGATATTGATGTTTCGTGATTTTTACATTTTGATACATAACCTCGAAACTAAAAATCCGATTACAATGAAATTCAATAGCAACTTATGGCGCAACTAGACCTTTCATTTGCAATTAATTTTATGAAAATTGGTCCAGCCATCTCTGAGAGAAGTGAATAAGAAAAAAAGTTGCACATACACACACACACATACATACATACATGGTGAACGTTTTCTTGTATCCAATGAACAAAAGGCTCAAAGACTTGCTCAGCAGTTTGAGAGTGTTCATAACTCAAATTTGAATTTTGTGAGTCCAATTGAAAATGAAGTCACACGTCAATTTGATTTAATTTCTTCCCAGAATTTTTTACCTGCAGAAATAATTGAAACTAACTTGAATGAGATTAAATCAATTATTAAAAATTTCAAAAATATGAAAGCACCTGGTGACGATGGAATCTTTAATATACTAATCAAACATCTCCCTGAGAGCACAATGGAATTTTTAGTGAAAATTTTCAATTGCTGCTTCAAAATTGCATATTTTCCCAAATTATGGAAAAATGCAAAAATTACTCCCATTTTAAAACCGGATAAGAACCCAGCTGAAGTTTCAAGTTATCGACCAATCAGTTTGCTTTCTTCATTAAGTAAACTGTTTGAGAGAATTATTCTTAACAGAATGATGTCACACATCAACGAAAATTCAATTTTTGCAAATGAACAGTTTGGATTTCGCCATGGGCATTCCACAACTCATCAATTGCTCAGAGTTACTAATATGATACGAGCTAACAAATCTGAAGGTTATTCCACTGGAGCTGCTCTTTTAGACATAGAAAAAGCATTCGACAGTGTTTGGCATAAAGGTTTGATTGCGAAATTGCAAACTTTTAATTTTCCAATTTTCCTAATCAAAATTTTAAAAAATTATCTTACTGATCGAACTCTGCAGGTTGTCTATCAGAATTCAAAATCTGATAGATTTCCTGTCAGAGCAGGTGTACCTCAAGGTTCAGTCTTGTGTCCAGTCCTGTACAACATATTCACTTCAGATCTTCCTGATTTGCCTCCAGGATGCACAAAGTCATTGTTCTGCGATGACACAAGCATTTCCGTAAAAGGAAAAAGTCTTCGTGTCATATGCAGTCGATTGCAGAAAAGTTTAGATATTTTTTCTTCCTACTTGCAAAAGTGGAAAATCTCTCCCAATGCTTCTAAAACTCAAATGATAATTTTTCCGCATAAGCCTAGGGCTTCTTCCCTCAAGCCAAACAATAATCACGTTGTCAAGATGAATGGAGTTATTTTAAGTTGGTCCGACAAGGTTAAGTACTTGGGACTAATTTATGATAAAAAACTTATTTTCAAAGAGCACATTGAGAGTATACAAGCCAAGTGCATCAAATAAACGAGATGTTTATATCCTCTCATTAACAGGAATTCTAAACTTTGTTTAAAGAACAAACTTTTGATTTACAAACAAATTTTTAGACCAGCAATGCTACAAAGGATTCAGAATAAAATTCTGAAAATGATTTTGAAGCGTCCTCCTTGGTTTGGTACACTCGAATTACATAGACTTACTGGTGTTGAACCATTAGAAGCTATGTCAAATAAAATTATTAACAATTTTCGACAAAAATCGTTGCAATCCTCAATTGCTACGATAAGCTCTCTTTATAGCCAATAAGTTAGTAATTAAGTTAGTTGTAAGTTTACTTCCCATTTTCTGACAAGTAGGTTTAAATCCCTATGAATGATAAGTCCTAATTTCGAAAGCAAACAAATCCTAACAATTAAAATTACAAATTTCTAACAGTGTTGAGAAGTCACCATTTGTGATTAGACATACATACTCATTATTTACTAATATTTATCATAAATACTTAAGCTACTAACAAATCCCCCCTTATAATGACAGACAACCAAATGGCATGATTCTACTATGATGATGACATACATACATACAGAAAATGCTCAGTTCGTCGAAAGAAGTCGAGTGGTATATGACATTCGGCATTCGGTGATTGCTATACCTTTCTAGGAGAAAGGCAAAAAGAAAGAATTGAAAGGTATTTTATTGGAAAAGTTCAACGCTCGTGTCGATGAACCTAAATAGGGAGGAGGTGGATCATCAACCACTGGGTCGATGGGCCGTAAACTTCTATCGGAGCCAGAAAAGTTTGCATTAGCACTCGGTCTAAGCGAAAAATTGGTAAAAAACCTAGCTTTTGTAATAGTAATAATAAACAGCCTAGATCATGTGAGCAATTTCACAGAAAAATTTTCATCTTTATTATTTTTTTTAATTATTATTTTTGAGACATTGCACTGATGTTCCTGTAAGCTAAAGATGACAATTTGTGCATTCGAGTGTCTATAAATGATCAAAAATGTTTTTAGCATTTAAACAGTTTGATTGATCGGTATAGTATCTCCAGTTCAGTTGTAGATACTAATTTTGCCCTTCAAAACAAAGTATTTTTGCCTTTCTCCTAGAAAGGTATAGCAATCACTTGCAAAACCGAAAGTATAAAAGTGCTCCAAAGGGCCGAATGGCATATATCACTCGACTCAGCTCGACGAGCTGAGCATTTTCTGTGTGTGTGTGTGTGTGTGTGTGTGTGTGTGTGTAGGTATACCTATATCCTGGGTATAACCTACCAGGACTTTCTTCAGAAAACCCTGTACGCGCAGCCGGCGCGGAATCAAACCACAAGATTAACGTGGACTAATTGACTTTATTTTCGTACATCACTACTTAAATATACCCTACCGGTAACTCAGAGAGAGAGACTTTCTCCACTCTCTGTTTACCTTACTAATCTCTTAACCTAATCTAGTACTGCTAAAGTACAGGCGGCGTTTTGTTTACAACACAAAACTTGTTTATTTTGGTCGAGTTTGTTTGCCTGTGGCACAGCAGAAGGCTGCGCGAAGTTCTTTGTCACCTATGGCATAATCTGTTGACACATAGAGTGTTGACAGAGACGTTCGCGGTCCTCTGTCAAGGGAACCAAATGTTTCGCCTGACTAAAGCATAGCAGAAGGCTATGCCCTCCTGGGAACAAAATTAAACTTTGATTATAAGGCTCGTGACGGAGCATTGGGTTCTTCGCAGGGTGTGACGTCACATCTGCCACCCCGCCTAGTTGGCCATTATCTAGAAGAGACAATGGTCACACGGTCCGTCCTGACGGCCGACAGGTGTGTTTTTCTCTTTTTTATTACAATTATTCTCGCGTTTTTATGCAACTATATACACCGTTGTTTTTTTATAATATGTTTTTTTTTCTCTGGCAAATGAAATTCTGTTATTCAAAACTGTAGCACCGTTTTGAGTTTACATTATCATACATGACATTTTCCTTATTTAGAATTAACAATTGCTTGCTCGCCTGATGCGCTGCGTCGTGAAGATATCTGCTGTTCAGCTGTCGTAATCCAGCGACGGGCTACAGGGGGTTTGAAACGGGAGGGTGCGTCTGGCAGTAGAGGTTCTCATCGGTTGGTTGTGGTGCGAACTCCTCCCTAAGGCTTCATCGAGTTATTTACAATAGTTCAATGATTACCATTGTATTTTAATTAAGGCTGCAGTTCAGCTGGTTGTTTTACGATTGTTATTGTAATTGTAGTTGTTGGTGCTGCTACTGTTCCCACCTGGCTGCTGTCTGTAATCTTGGGCCTCGTTATTTCGTGTATAATTGATCTGCCGCTGGCGATTGCTAAATCGCTCATTGGCCCTGTTCTGCGAGCTCTCGGCTCCGTTGAAACCATCCCGGCCTCCTCCTTGGGTGTTACTACCTGTCCCATTCGGTTGCCAGCGCCTACCGCCTCTCTCTTTCTCTTGCTCCAGTAGATCCAAACAGCGTAGTCTGTTTTCTACATCCGCGAGTTGTTCGCATTCCTCCCCTCGTTCCTCCAGTAGGTCCAGCAGCTCGTCTAAGCTCAATTTCTTATTTCCTCCCGCCATTAACTTCAGATGTGAATTCCGCAAACCCCCAATAAAATGAATCCTGAGGCTTCTTTCCATTGCAGAACCCGCTGCACCCTCCTGGTTCTTTTCAAATGTATCCAGCAATTCTTTTATCTCTATCGTTCTCCTTTTATATGCGCTGTAATCTTCGCTCGGTTCCTGTCGTAGCGTTTCGATCCGTTTTATTACCGACTCGATGTTCTCAACGGAACCGAATTCTTTGATCAAGTTGCGTTTGACCTCTGGCCAGCTCTTCGCCTTGATCCGAGGCAAAACTGCCGCTGCTTTGCCTTTTAGTTTTAGTAGGACTACATAAATTAGTGCACTGTGTGACCCGTTTTCTGGGATTTCGTCTGCGAAATGCTGAACATGGTATAGGAACGCTTCCAGTTCATCTTTGTGTCCCTTGAATTCTGGGATGCATTGCAGTGCATCCGCCTTCGGGAAAACGTAATCTGCCGCTCGGCTCATATTTATTTTATTTAGTTGTTTCCCGATAATAAAACTGCTTCTACAGAATATGTTTTTTAAATTTTCGATATGATCCCCAAAACTGGGTGTGTCTTGAATTTCTACCTCGCTGATTTGGAGGCTTTGTTCTAATTGTTCAAGTGCGCTTGCGTGGTTTCCGCGCTCTCCGTCGTGCTTCTCCTCCCTTGATTCCTGAGTTTCTACAAGGGTCGATGAAAGCGGTGGATCTTCAAAAATCACCGATCGCTCTAAGTTCGCCAACTGATCTTCTGCAAGATCTGATGTCTCAAACTCAAGACAATTTTCTGATAATCTTCTATTTCTGTTTGGCTCAGGAACAATCGCCGAGTTATTTAAGATTTTCAATGCCAGACACACTTTCGATTGAACAAGTGTGTACTGATCTGTTAATCTATTCCAATGTTCTGGCGTTAAATTCGAATTTCGAATTTTTTTCTTTTAAAATTTCCGAAAAGTCGTTTAAAGCGTCGCTTCATAATTTTCTTCTATTAGCGACTGCCGCCCGCGTTCTCGGCCTGTTTATGTTATTGCTCAGATTATGGTGCTCCTGGTAGACATAATCCTTAAGCTCTTTTAATCTTGACATTTATGGTCATAACCGTCTAACACCTATTCTGCTCTTGCAATATGCCGCATAAAAAAAAAAGGAAAAGACTCACTCACCCGAGTATCCTTGGCACAGGGCTGGTCATCGTCGTTGACTTCAATTTCCACTACGTAACTTCGGCACCTTCTTAATACGACAATTCACAGTTGTTTGGCTATTCCAATATGCCTGGCTATTCCAATATGCATAGGCCGTAGAGGTGTTAATAAGTCACTTACTGCATGTGTTTCTTTTTTTTTTCCCCGGCCGTTAACTGGCTAATTGCGAGATTTGGTTCCGTTTTTTTCTTTGGTCTTCTTCACTTAAGACATAAAAAAAAACACAATAGGGCACGTTTAGTTTTTTCCGTTCTTTTAACACTTATTGAAAAAAAAAAATGGAGTTGGAATTAATTACTTGCAAAAACACTGTAATTGTTCACCGTTTTATCAAACCGACAGAACCGAAAACCGTATGCGCATTCAACAAACCGTTCAAAACACAGAAAATGCTCACTTGATACTTATTAAAATCAGTTCCCGGCGTGGGACGACCGCTTGTCACCAAATGCGTTAACCACGAATGTCCTTGCAGGGTTCTTTTCCTGAACCGCCTGTCACCAAATGTGTGTACTCCTATCCTCACGACTTTCTAGTTCAGTTCTGGATGATGAAAATACAAAACGCGCAATGCGCAGCACTTCGGCGACGAAATAGTGGCGCTTTCACTTAATTTACTGCTACCCTCACGATTTTCTAATTGAATTTTAAGTCCACTCGGTCTATATATCCACTCAGTCAGAACCGGCGTTTGTTATCCCACCGCTGTCACCACATGTGTAGGTATACCTATATCCTGGGTATAACCTACCAGGACTTTCTCCAGAAAACCCTGTACGCGCAGCCGGCGCGGAATCAAACCACAAGATTAACGTGGACTAACTGACTTTATTTTCGTACATCACTACTTAAATATACCCTACCGGTAACTCAGAGAGAGAGACTTTCTCCACTCTCTGTTTACCTTACTAATCTCTTAACCTAATCTAGTACTGCTAAAGTACAGGCGGCGTTTTGTTTACAACACAAAACTTGTTTATTTTGGTCGAGTTTGTTTGCCTGTGGCACAGCAGAAGGCTGCGCGAAGTTCTTTGTCACCTATGGCATAATCTGTTGATACATAGAGTGTTGACAGAGACGTTCGCGGTCCTCTGTCAAGGGAACCAAATGTTTCGCCTGACTAAAGCATAGCAGAAGGCTATGCCCTCCTGGGAACAAAATTAAACTTTGATTATAAGGCTCGTGACGGAGCATTGGGTTCTTCGCAGGGTGTGACGTCACATGTGTGTGTGTGTGTGTGTGTATGTGCAGATTTTTATTCTCACTCACTTTTCTCAGAGATGGCTGGACCGATTTTCATGAAATTAATTGCAAATGAAAGGTCTTGTTGTCCCATAAGACCCTATTGAATTTCATTCTAATCGGATTTTTAGTTTAGAGGTTATGTATCAAAATGTAAAAATCATGAAACATCATTATCTCGAAAACTACACAACCGATTTGAACAAAGTTGATTTCAAATGAACGGGCTATTTGAAATACCCTTAACTTTTGAATTTTATGAAGATTGAACTTGTGGTTCAAAAGTTATGAAAAGAAACGTGTTTTGTAGACCACTTAATCTCACTCATGTTTCTCAGAGATGGCTGGACCGTTTTTCATAAAATCAGTGTCAAATGGAAGGTCTAGTTGCCCCATAAGACCCTATTGATTTGTTTTGCAATCGGATTATTACTTTGCCTGTTATGTTTAAAAATGTGAAATCCAGCAATGAAAAGGAACATATTTCGAAGACTACTTGAACTCACTCACATTTCTTAGTGATGGTTGACCCGATTTCCACAAAATTAGTGTCAAACAAAAGGTCTAGCTGTCTCATAACACCCTTTCGATTTTTACTGTAATCGGACAGTAATTTCGTCTGTAATGTACCGAAATATGAAAATCACGAAACTTCATTATCTCAGAAACTACACAACCGATTTGAACAATATTATTATCAGATGAGCGGGCTAGTTAAGGGTTAACTGATGAAATATGATTGAACACGTGGTTCCAAAGTTTGGCTGCTCTATACGTTCCAATTTCATTTGATTATAATCGAACTTAAGCAACCGTTATGTATTAAATTGTTAAAAACCTAAATTAATCCACCTAGCGGTCAGACCCAGCCTTTCTCATTCAAACTTTTATTTGTAAAAATAGATTTACATTAACGCTTCAATCCAATAAATGTATATTCACTCTTCAGGTTCTAAAATATTGATGTTGTATAGATTACACATATAAAAATGCAAGCTGGTCTGTCTGTCTGTCCGATCCATATAGGTTCGAAAACTACCGAACCGATCGACGTGAAAATTCGTGTGTAGGGGTTTTTGGTGCCGATAAAGGTTCCTATGATAGTTTGAGACCCCTCCTTCTTCTGGAAGGAAGGGGTCCCATACAAATGCAACATATATTTCTGCACAACTTAAAAACTAACCGAGTGAATGGAACAAAATTTAGCATGTGAATGTTTTTAGGGGAAACAAATATGCGCATAATGGTTTGACACTCCTCCCTCTTCTATAAGGAAGGGGTTCCATACAAATGAAACACAAATTTCTGCACATCTCGAGAACTAATCAACTAAATGGAACCAAATTTGGCAGGTAAATGTTTTAAGTGGTAAAAAATATGTCCATAATATTTTGACACCCCTCCTTCTTTTGAAAGGGAGGGGTGCCATACAAATGAAATACAAATTTCTGCACATCTCGAGAGTAAATGGAACCAAATTTAGCATGTGAATATTTTTAGGGGTAACAAATATGTTCATAATGGTTCGACACCCCTCCCTCTTCTGGAAGGGAGGGGTTCGATACAAATGATACACAAATTTCTGCACATCTCGAGAGCTAACCAATGGAACCATATTTGGCAGGTGAATGTTTTCAGTGGTAACAAATTTGTTCCATAATCGACCTCAGGCAACATTTTGGATTGTAAGATGGCAACTTCCGGTTTCTGGAAAACAGCCAAAATGGCCGATTCCCACCCAATATAATAATATCCGGATCTAGAATGTTACACAGGAGCTAAAATCGATCGAAATTCTCTTCGAATGCCATTATGGAATCCAAAATGGCGACTTTCGGTTTCAGAAAAACAGCGACAAACGACCAAATACCACCCAATATGGGTATTTCTGGAACCGTAATGATGCACTGGAGCCACAAATCAACTTCAGATAACATTTTAAATTGTGAGATGGCAACTTCCGGTTTCTGGAAAACAGCCTGAAATGGACGATTCCCATTATCTCCGGAACCAGAAAGATGGACAGAAGCTAAAAATTGATCACAGACACAATCTTGAATTTTAAGATGGTTACTTCCGGTGTCTGGCAAACAGCCGGAAATGGCCAAATACCATTTAATATGAATGTTTTCGGAATCAGGATTACGCTCAGATGACAGAAATTGATTTCACAGGCAATTTTAAAGTCCAAAATGACGACTTTCGGTTTCTTATAAACAGCCCAAAGTGACCAAATATCACCCAATATGAGTATCTCTGGAGCCAGAATGTTGCAAGAAGCTAAAAATTGACCTCAGACACCATTACGAATTGTAGGATGGCAACTTCTGGTTTCTGGAAAACAGCCAAAAATAGCCGATTCCCGTCTAACATGAATATCTCCGGATCTAGAATGATACACAGCAGGTGAAATCGACCACAGACCCCATTTTGGATTATAGGTTGCCAACTTCCGGTTCCTGGGCAACAGCCGAAAATTAACGAATAACACCCAATATGGGTGTTTCTTCAACCATAATGACGCATAGAGGCCAGAAATTATCTTAAATACCATTTTGAAATAGTCTCCCCAGCTGGTCTCGAGGTACGATGCTGGCTTAACAAGCCAGTCGTCGTAGGCTCGAGTCCTGACTCGGGAGAGACTGTTAGTGTCAGTAGGATCGTAGCGCAGGTCCGCAATTGTCCTGTACACTTAACGGTTGGCTGCGAAGTCTGTGTATAGTAAACAGAAGGTCAAGATCCGAATCGGAATGTAGCACCCAGGCTTTGCTCACTTGCTTTGCTTACCATTTTGAAATTCAAAATGGCGACTACCGGTTTATGAAAAACAGCCTAAAATAAACAAATGCTATCCAATATGAGTATCTCTGGAACCAGAATGATGCAAGGAGCTAACAATTGACCTCAGGCACCATTTTTAATTGCTAAATGGCAACTTCTAGGAAACAGTCAAAAATGACCGAATAAAACTCAATATGGATATTTCCGTAATCGAGATGATGCATAGAAACCAAACATTGACCCTGGACACCATTTTGAATTTAAAGACGACCACTTTTAGTTTCTGGAAAATAACCAAAAATACCTCCCAATATTGGTATTTCCGGTGTCAGATTGATGCCAGAAAGTCTGCTGAAAATGACAGAATACCACCCAATATGAATATATTCAGAATTAAGGCGATGTACAGAAGGATATTGTCATTTCGATAAAACCAATCATTTCAAACGGTTTGTTATTTGACTTTGATCATATCCTATGACCGATTCGTCGTGCATTTGCAGACTTTAAACACATCGCAAGGAATCAATGAATTTGGAACGTTCAAATAGTACGATACCACATTTAAATTATGTTGAGGCCACATATATCGATCAAACCAGGTATAGCTTTCAATAGTCTTTGAATTTCTTCTCTTTCCATAGCTTTTGAGCTATATATCAAATTATTATGAAGTTTTTCTATTAGTAAGTTTGAAAGATGACTCGTTCGTATGGCACTAGTTATGTTCAAATAAGTCATGTAATCTTCGAGATAGTAGACTTTTGTTGTTTTATTAACAATTTAATTCATAACCGTTGCTTAAGCTCGATTATAATCAAATGCAATGGGAACGTAAAGGGCAGCCAAAGTTTAAAACAACGTGTTCAATCATAATTCATAAGTTAACCCTTAACTAGCCCGCTCATCTGATAATAATATTGATCAAATCGGTTGTGTAGTTTCGGAGATAATGAAGTTTCATGATTTTCACATTTCGGTACATTACAGACGAAGTTACAGCCCGATTACAGTAAAATTCAATAGGGTGTTATGAGGCAGCTAGACTTTTAATTTTACACTAATTTTGTGGAAATCGGGTCAGCCATCTCTGAGAAAAGTGAGTGAGTCCAAGTAGTCTTCGGAATATGTTCCTTTTCATAGCTGGAATTCACATTTTTAAACATAACAGGCAAAGTAATAGTCCGATTGCAAAACAAATCAATAGGGTCTTATGAGGCAACTAGACCTTCCATTTGACACTGATTTTATGAGAATCGGTCCAGCCATCTCTGAGAAACATGAGTGAGATTAAACAGTCTTCAAAACACGTTTCTTCAAATAACTTTTGAACCACAAGTTCAATCTTTATGAAATTCAAAACTTAAGGATTTTCTAGGTAGCCCGTTCTTTTGAGACCAATTTTGTTCAAATCGATTGCGTAGTTTTTGAGATATTGATGTTTCATGATTTTCACATTTTTAAACATAACCTCCAAACTAAAAATCCGATTACAATGAAATTCAATAGGGTCTCATGGGGCAACAAGACCTTTCATTTGCAATTTATTTCATGAAAATCGGTCCAGTCATCTCTGAGAAAAGTGAGTGAGAATAAAAATCTGCACATACACACACACACACACACATACAGAAAATGCTCAGCTCGTCGAGCTGAGTCGAGTGATATATGCCATTCGGCCCTTTGGAGCACTTTTATACTTTCGGTTTTGCAAGTGATTGCTATACCTTTCTAGGAGAAAGGCAAAAACAACGAGAGTCTATTATCTCAAAGATTACATGACTTATTTGAACATAATTAGTGTTATACGAATGAGTCATCTCTCAAACTTACAAATAACAAAGTTCATAACAATTTGATATGTGACTCCAAGTTTTTGAAAAGAAAAGAAATTCAAAGACTATTTAAAACTACACCTGCTTTGATCGATATATGTGGTCTCAACATAATTTTAATGTGGTATCGTACTATTTGAACTTTCCCAATTCATTGATTCCTTGCGATGTGTAGAAAGTCTGCAAATGCACGACGAATCGGCCATAGGATATGATCAAAGTCAAGTAACAAATCGTTTGAAATGTTCGGTTTTATCGAAATGACAACATCTTCAACTTTTGGCTTCTGTACATAGCCTTAATTCTGAATTTATTCATATTGGGCGGTATACGGTCATTCTCAGCAGATTTGCTGGCATCAATCTGACACCGGAAATACCCATATTGGGAGATATTTAGTTATTTTGGTTGTTTTCCACAAACTAAAAGTGGTCGTCTTTAAATTCGAAATGGTATCCAGGGTCAATGTTTGGTTTCTATGCATCATCTCGTTTACGGAAATATCCATATTGAGTATTATTCGGTCATTTTCGACTGTTTCGTAGAAGTTGCCATTTAGCAATTCAAAGTGATGCCTGAGGTCAATTGTTATCTCATTGCATCATTCTGGTTCCAGAGATACTCATATTGGATGGTATTTGGTTATTTTAGGCTATTTTTCACAAACCGGAAGTCGCCATTTTGGATTTCAAAATGGTATTTAAGATAACTTCTGGCCTCTGATTGTCATTCTGGTTGAGGAAACACTCATATTGGGTGTTATTCGATCATTTTCCGCTGTTTTCCAGGAACCGGAAGTCGCCAACCGAGAATCTAAAATAGGGTTTGTGGTCGATTTCACCTGCTGTGTATCATTCTAGATCCGGAGATACTCATGTTAGACGAAAATCGGCCATTTTTGGCTGTTTTCTAGAAACCAGATGTTACCATCCTACAATTCATAATGGTGTCTGAGGTCAATTTTTAGCTTCTTGCAACATTCTGGTTCCGAAGAAACCCATATTGAGTGGTATTTGGTCACTTTTTGTCATCTGGGCGTAATACTGGTTCCGAAAACATTCATATTGAATGGTATTAGGTCATTTCCGGCTGTTTGCCAGATACCGGAAGTCATCATCTTAAAATTCAAGATTGTGTCTGTGATCAATTTTTAGCTTCTGTGCTTTTTTCTGGCTCCGGAGATACTCATATTTAATAGGAATTGTCCATTTCAGGCTGTTTTCCAGAAACCGGATATTGCCATCTTACAATTTAAAATGCTGTCTAAGGTCGATTTGTGGCTGCAGTGCATCATTACGATTCCGGAAATACCCATATTGGGCGGCAGAGCTGAATGCCACCACGGGTCGGTAATTGGCGATTACTGAAGGCCACGGAAGTGCTCACTGTTAGCAAGCAGTCCCGGACCATCAGCGGGAGCTAGCCTAGGTCGTGGCGAGATTCAGGCACTGGGCCGCTGAATTCTCGCAAAAGCCACACTGGCCGGAAGCAGCTCCGACGGAGCGAGTAGTGCCGCTCCCACCACCCAAATGCACTATACCGGCCATTGGGACTGATGCCAGTAATGTTCCCAATTACGGCAACTGGTCGCATCACTATAGGATAAGAGTCGGATTTCGTTTTCGTACCATGATTTTGGGCTGGCACCTGCGCCGAGCTCCCTTAGTAATGTCGTGTGATAACGGCTTGTAACGGCGAGATTACAACCGGTGCAGGGGTCTCCGTCCCGTAAAACCTGGCAGGCCTTCCAGTACGTTCCGAGTCCATTGCCGGGTGGGAACCCGGCAGGAGTAGGATCAGATGTCTTTTCCTGACTTGCGCCGGTCGGGGGTGTCATAGTTGCCCATAAGGCGCTATGGCAGCCGCCCCTAGCCATGGCCTCACTGCTCCGGCATAGACTACCTTGGGACCATTTAGGCGACTACTCCATTATGGATAAGGATAGCGGCTGGTAGGGGGACCCAATTAACAAAAATGTTGAACTCAAAAACAAAAGAGACGGGTGCGGAGGGGTTACCAAATCCCTTCGCACGAGGTGGCATCCAGCGGTCTCCGCAGAAGAAGGCGGAGACGGATGCGGCGAAGTCTGGAGGTGGAAAAACGGCGAATCCGTCGGTGTCCACACCAGACATCTCGGTAGACGGTCCCTTGCTAGTCAAGGCCGTCGAAAGGTGTATGGACACGCGGCCAAGAGTGGCGGCGCTGTCTGAACAACTCGATGCCATAATCGAGTTCTTGGCGAACAGGCGAAACATCGCTGGCGACCTGAAGCAGAGCCTCCTCCTGCTTCGGAGCACCATTGATGAAGCCAGAAAGGAGCACGAAGAACTCGTAGCTCGGGTGAAGGCGGCCGAGAAAGCGGCCAGGACCGGGAGGGCGACTGCATCTAAAGAGGTGCAGACAGACGCCCCCTCGTTCGCGTCGGTCTGCTCCACGGGGCAGGTCGCTAAGCGAACGAGGCAGTCCCCGGGGGAAACGGCCCCCGGGAACACCAAGAAACGATTGGTCGTGCTACTCCCACGGGAACACACGCCAACCGGTTCAAGGTCCACCGCGGAAAAGGCACAGGTGGAGGCTACGGGCAACCCTTGGACTACCGTAGAGGGTAGGAAGCGTCGGGAAGGTGCGACGCGACATGATGGCGGAGCGGCCAGAGGACCAAAAAAGGTCAAAAAGGCGCGGAGTAGGGGTGATGCCCTCATACTCAAGACGGATGGGTCGAAGTACTCAGAAGTCTTGAAGAAGATGAGGGGGGAAACCCAGCTCAAGGATCTGGGGGCGGATGTGCGGAGTATCCGCCGATCTCGCACTGGCGAGATGATACTTGAGCTCCGGAAGGACGCCAAGAACAAGGGGGCTACCTACAAAACGGTAGCTGAAAAGGTCCTAGGGAAGGAGGTACAAGTGCGGGCACTCACCTCAGAAGTGACTCTCCAGCCTAAAAACCTGGACGAAATCACTGAGGGGTGCGACATTGCACAAGCCCTAAAAGCGAAGTGCGGGGTGGAGGTGGCTAAGAAGTCAATCCGCCTCCGCAAAGGTCCGGCGGGGACCCAGATAGCTACCTTCCGACTACCGTCGGTGGACGCTAACCTGGCCCTGAAAGAGGGCAAGTTGAAGGTCGGCTGGTCTGTATGTCTCTGGGCATACTACAGCAACCAGACATTTGCTTCCGGTGCTTTGAGGGCGGACATAAGTCCTGGACCTGCAAGGGGCCCGATAGGAGCCAGCTGTGCAGGCGTTGTGGAGATGCAGGCCATAAAGCAAAGGACTGTGTGGAGTCTCCCAAGTGCATGGTATGTTCCGGGAAACGGGACGCCAAACACTTTATGGGAGGCCCCAGGTGCCCAGCCGGTAAGCCGGCTGCGAAACCACGGGCGTAAGGGTGACGCAACTGAACCTGAACCATTGCTTCGCGGCTCAGCAGCTGCTACACCAAGCAGCCACTGAGTCGTTGTCGGACATCGCCGTCATATCGGATCCCTACCGCATCCCTCCCGGAAACGGTAATTGGGTTGCGGATAAGTCCAGTTTGGCGGCCATATGTACGACGAGCAAGTTCCCGGTTCAGGAGGTTGTCTCAACCTCAGAAGAAGGGTACGTAGTTGCTAAGGTAAACGGAGTGTTCTACTGCAGTTGCTATGCTCCGCCACGTTGGTCTACCGAAAGGTTCACCCAGATGGTCGACCTCCTATCCATGGAGCTAACGGGCCTAACGCCGTTGGTGGTGGCGGGCGACTTCAACGCTTGGGCTGTTGAGTGGGGAAGTCGCTTCACGAACCAGAGGGGCCAGATCCTGTTGGGGGCTTTTGCAAAGCTCAACCTAGATCTGGCCAACGTTGGGAACAAAAGTACATTTAGCAGAAATGGTGCGGAGTCGATCATCGACGTGACGTTCTCCAGCCCAGGACTGATCAAGAACTGGAGGGTAGACGATGGCTACACTAATAGCGACCACCAGGCGGTCTGTTCTAGTGTAGACAACAACGAGAGGCGGCAAGCGACGGGTAGAGCCAACACTCCGACCGTTCGCGGGTGGAAGACATCGCACTTTGATGCCGAGGTATTCGAAGAGGCAATGAGAAGGGAGCGCGAGGGGGGCAGTTGGCTCCGCCCGACTGCTGACCAACTAGTTGCTATGCTATCGCGGGCGTGCGACGCCACCATGCCTAGGACTCGCCAACTTAGGAATGGAAAGCCACCGGTTTACTGGTGGACGGACGCGATAGCCGACCTTCGCAGTGCGTGCCTCCGTGCAAGACGGAGGATGCAGCGTGCGCGAAACGAAGAAGAGAGGACAGAGAGCCGCGCAGCATTCAGTTCGGCAAGATCGATGCTAAAGAGTGCGATAAAGGCCAGCAAGAGGGCCTGCTTCGATAGGCTATGTGCGAGTGCCAATACAAATCCGTGGGGTGACGCCTACAGGATCGTAATGGCCAAGACTAAGGCGCGCTGGCGCCTGCAGAGCGATCACCAGCGATGCTGGAGCGTATCATCGAGGGACTCTTTCCACGCCACGAGCCAAGTCCTTGGCCTCCGGCAGTCGAGTCTCACGTCCGACGTTCCAGTATCTCAGACATAGACCAGAGATGGTCGGCCAACCTGCCGAGCATCCAATCCGTGAGCGACGACAGCCGTGTCGAGGCAGGGGAGGAGGCAAGGGTTACGAATGAGGAACTCATCGTGATCGCCAAATCCCTAAAGGTGAGCAAGGCACCGGGACCGGATGGTATCCCTAACCTGGCAATCAGGCTGGCGATAAAAACGGCCCCCTGGCTGTTCAGGGCAGTCATGCAGAGGTGCCTGGATGACTGTCTCTTTCCGGACAGGTGGAAGCGGCAGAGACTGGTCTTATTGTCGAAGGCTGGGAAACCGCCAGGGGACCCATCGGCATATAGGCCTATCTGCCTGCTGGACACCGCGGGCAAGGTGCTTGAGAGGATCATCCTCAACAGACTGGTGAGGTACACGGAGGGTGTACACGGTCTGGCAAGTAACCAGTTCGGCTTCCGGAAGGGCAGGTCCACGCTGGACGCAATCTCTTCCGTCATCAAGACGGCGGAGGTAGCAATCCAGCGCAAGAGAAGGGGAATACGCTACTGCGCAATCGTCACGCTCGACGTGAAGAATGCGTTCAATAGTGCCAGTTGGGACTCCATAGCGCTCGCGCTCAGGAGCATCCATGTACCGGTGTCGCTGTACAAGATTCTGGAAAATTATTTCCAGAATCGAGTACTTGTTTACGACACGGAGGAGGGTCAGAAGTGAGTCCCAATTACCGCAGGAGTTCCACAAGGTTCTATCCTGGGCCCGGTGTTGTGGAATGTCATGTATGACGGAGTGTTGAAACTCAAGTTCCCTGTAGGGGTTGTGATCGTCGGCTTTGCAGACGACATAACGCTGGAGGTTTACGGCGAGTCTATCGAGGAGGTCGAGTTGACGGCCGCGCACTGTATACGCAAGGTCGAGGACTGGATGCGCTCCAGGAAACTGGAGCTCGCGCATCATAAGACGGAGGTCACGGTTGTGAACAACCGTAAATCGGAGCAACAGGCGGTGGTCAGAGTCGGAGACTGCACCATCACCTCGAAGCGATCCCTGAAGCTCTTGGGGGTTATGGTGGACGACAAGCTCACGTTCGGGAGTCACGTCGACTATGCCTGTAAGAGGGCCTCATCGGCTATTGCAGCACTATCTCGTATGATGTCCAATAGCTCAGCGGTTTATGGCAGCAAGCGAAGACTTCTTGCCAGCGTGGTTTCGTCCATACTTAGGTATGGTGGGCCAGTGTGGTCCAGAGCGCTAGGTACTAACAGTTACCGTGGTAAACTGGAAAGTACCTACAGGCTCATGTGCCTGAGAGTTGCGAGTGCGTATCGTACGGTGTCATACGATGCAATCTGTGTCTTGTCCGGCATGATGCCTATCAGCATCGCCATCAAGGAGGACAGAGAGTGTTTCGACCAACGTGACACAAGGGGCATACGAGGTACCAGAAGGTCATTCTCGATGCTCCGCTGGCAGCGGGAATGGTCCAACTCCACAAAGGGCAGATGGACGCACCGACTCATACCGGAGATATCCGGCTGGGTCGGGAGACGACATGGTGAAGTGAACTTCCACCTGACACAAATCCTGTCAGGCCATGGTTGTTTCAGGCAATATCTGCACAGGTTCGGACACGCGGTGTCCCCCATGTGTCCCGAGTGCGTGGAGGAGGAGGAGACTGCTGAGCATGTCTTCTTCGTATGCCCCCGTTTCGCAAGAGCGAGGAGCAACATAATGGCTGTGAGCGGGCCTGGCACTACTCCGGACAATCTAGTCCACCACCAACACGCCAGTGGTAGCTAATTACCAGTCTCCAGGTAGTTAGCTAGGAGGTTATAAGAGTAAAGAGGGTGCATCACGCACAAAAGCCACTCCCCGACGTAATACTTAACCGTCGTTCCGGGAAGACCAGGGCTGGAGACTGGAGGGGTTTTAGTGGGTCGGGACAGGGATCAGTAGGTGTCTGGGCGAGTGTAACTACCCCAGCATCTCTCCCCTAGTCTCATCCCCACACCCTGAGTTCTCTTCTCAGGTGTCTGTTTGCAGATTTCCCCGCCACCTTTGAAAAAAAAAAAATATTGGGCGGTCTTTGGTCGTTTGTCGCTGTTTTTCCGAAACCGGGAGTCCATTTTGGATTTCATAATGGCATTTGGAGACAATTTCTGGATTTTGAACGTCATACTGGTTAAGGGAACACTTATATTGGGTGGTATTTGGTCATTTACAGCTGTTTTTCAGAAACCGGAAGTCGCCATCTTAGAATTCAAAATGGTATCTGTGGTCGATTTTTGCTCCTGTGTATCATTCTGGATCCGGATATTATTATATTGGAAATGTGGAAATATAGTGGAAATCGGCCATTTTTGGCTGTTTTCCAGAAACCGAAAGTTGCCATCTTACAATCCAAAATGTTGCCTGAGTTCGATTATGGAACATATTTGTTACCTTGCAAAACATTAACCTGCCAAATATGGTTCCATTTAGTTGATTAGTTCGCGAGATGTGCAGAAATTTGTGCAGAAATTGTGCTGTGATTTTTTGTAAATTGAGGGCATTTAAAAATGAAATGATTTGGCTCATAGCGGTTTAACAGGCATTCTCTTCCAGTTTCATATAGTTAAATGTGATAAATTAAGAAGTAATTACCTGTAAATTGTCACAAGCTGCTTCTTTGTTCACGTGCAACGGCCGAACGGTAATCAAGGGAGATGTCAAAACTTGGCATGGCCAAAATATGTTTGCTTCAGAAGGAGGCAAACATATTTCGGCCATGCTTTTAATCATTTTTTCAACTTTTTCCAGCATGTTAGAGTATACAAACTGTTTCTATGACATTTTATTGATGTTACTACAACAACGAATTGTTTCAAAAGCATACATATTTGTTACAATAGCTTCCGGACGTTGACTTGTATATTACCACTTCCTCTTGACTTTGGGTTGACTCAGCCATGACTTTAAATATGTATGAACTAATTCCAAAATAACACTACCAAGAGTCAGTTTTTCGCCGAAAATTATAGTTTAGTATGATTCTTAGGTGTGTTATTCAATGTTGCATGCATAGTTTTCTAATATTCATTGAATTTATCAGATAAAATGCGTAAAATGTTACCGGGTGGGCCAAAATATGCATGTGGGCCAAAATACCCCCGTTACCCTATGCATCAGATAGACCGGACTGCATTTTTATATGTATAGATTACAACATCAATATTTTAGAACCTAAAGAGTGAATATACATTTATTGGATTGAAGCGTTCATGTAAATCTTTTTTTACAAATGAAAGTTTGAATGAGAAAGGCTGGGTATGACCGCTAGGTGGATTAATTTAGGTTTTTGCCTTTTGGTGGATTAATTTAGGTATAGCAATCACTGGAAAAACCAAAGGTATAAAAGTGGTCCCAATGGCCGAATGTCATATACCACTCGACTTCTTTCGACGAACTGAGCATTTTTTGTATGTATGTATGTATGTGTGTATGTGTGTATGTGTGTGTGTATGTGCAATTTATTTTCTCACTCACTTTTCTCAGAGATGGCTGGACCGATTTTCATAAAATTAATTGCAAATGAAAGGTCTCGCTGCGCCATAGGTTGCTATTGAATTTCATCGTAATCGGATTTTGAGTTTCGAGGTTATGTATCAAAATGTAAAAATCACGAAACATCAATATCTCATTAACCACACAACCGATTTCAATAAAACTGGTTTCAAATGATTGGGCTGTCTCCAGAACCCTTAACTTTTGAATTTCGTTATGATTGAACATATGGTTCAAAAGTTATGTAGAGAAAAGTTATCCTGAGGTTGTTTAAACTCACTCATTTTTCTCAGTGATGGCTGAACCGATTTTCACAAAATTAGTGTCAAATGAAAAGTCTAGTTGCCCCATAGGTTGCTATTGAATTTCATTGCAATCGGATTGTAACTGTGTCCGTTGTTCATTAAAATGTGAAATCACATAATGACAGTAAACATATTGACTTTTTCCTAACGATTACTGGCTAATTAAATGGTAGAAAAATGATTGAAATGGCCAAATGTCATATACTACTCAACTCAGTTCGACGAATCGAGCATTTTCTGCATATGTATATGTTTGTGTGTGGGTGTGTACGTGTGTATGTGCACCTTTCTTTCGCACTCACTTTTCTCAGAGATGGTCTGACCGATTGTTTCTATCTTGATGTCAATTGAAGGGTCTATTTGCCGCTTAGGTTGCGATTGAATTTCATTGTAATCAAACTTTTAGTTTTGGTGCTGCGTCAGAATGTAAAAAACGCTCTTATATCTCAGAAGCTATAAACATAGTTGAATTCAAATAAATGGGCTTTCAAACCCTTAAACAATGAATTTCATAATGTTTAAACATGTGGTTTGAAAGTTATAGAAAGAAACGAAACCCGCAGACTGTTTAAAACTATAGCTACGATCAAAATATGTGGCCTCAACATCATTTCAATTTAATATTTTACTATTTCAATGTTTGCGGCCTTGCTCGGGATTGAAGTTGAAATTAAAAGGCATTTCTATCATTTCACTTTTTGCCTTTCTCCTAGAAAGGTATAGCAATCACTGCAAAAACTAAAGGTATAAAAGTGCTCAAAAGGGCCGAATGTCGTATACCACTCGACTCAGTTCGACGAGCTGAGCATTTTCTGCATTTGTGTGTGTGTAACGCTCTCCGATTTTCATAAAGTCAGTGTCATATGGAAAATCTTGTTGCCCCATAAGACCCTAATGATTTTTTTTTGCGAACGGATTATTACTTTTCCTGTTATGTTTAAAAATGTGAAATCCAGCTGTGAAAAGAAACATATCCCGAAGATTACTTGGACTCACTCACTTTTCTCAGAGATGGTTGGCCCGATTTCCACAGAATTAGTATCAAATGAAAGGTCTAGCTGTCTCATAACACCCTACTGAATTTTGCTGTAATCGGAATGTAACTTCGTCTGTAATGTATCGAAATGTGAAAATCACTAAACTTCATTATCTTAGAAACTACACAACAGATTTGAACAATATTGATATCGAATAACGGGATAGTTAAGCGTTAACTGATGAATTATGATTGAACCCGTGGTTTCAAAGTTTGGCTCCCCCATACGTTCTCTTTTCATTTGATTGTAATCAAACTTAAGCACCCGTTATGTTTTAATTTGTAAAACAACGAAAGTCTATTATCTCAAGTATTACACGACTTATTTGAACATAACTAGTGTCATACAAACAAGTCATCTCTCACGCTTACAAATAACAAACTTCATAACAATTTGATATGCTGTTCGTACTATTCGAACGTTCCCGGTATCGCTCGTGATTAAATTGTTCGAAATTAAGAGTCATTTCTTATATTTCGCTATTTCTGAAGCAATTACATTACGTCAAATTTCATATTTTATACTTTAATTACAACATCAATATTTTAGAACCCAAAGAGTGAATATGGATTTAGGCATTCATGTAAATCTATTTTACAAATAATAAGTTTGAATGAGAAAGGCTGAGTCTGACCGCTAGGTGGATAAATTTAGGTTTTTGAGTAATTAAATTTATAAATTTTTTGTATTTGTTTTTGATGACTCAAACAAAATCTTATAGCAAGAAATGGTACTTTTATGTCGTTTTCGTTTTCGCGGTGTACTACACTTTTTCCGTGCTATACTTTGCAGCTTCAAATAAAACATTTTCAGTGTCATTGCATTGGTATGCGTAATAATGGGATAGCTGTCAATTCATTTTGTTTTGGTCATAATCGCATTCGTCATTTTGTCTCGTTTCCATTTCATATGTCCATCTCGCAAATGTGCTGAGAAAAAATTTACCTGACACTTTACCACGTGGAACGAAAACCAAAACAAACCAGTTATGACACATACGTGTGAGTGTGTTGGTAACTTCCTACAGCACACTCTGCTCTTTTCGGGTGTCATCAGTGACAGAAAAAGTGTAGGGAGAGACAGAAAAAGGGTAACACGGAAAATCAAATAAAACATTTTCGGTGTCAAAAGTGTCATTTGAGTGTCATTTGAGTGTAGTACACCGCGAAAACGAAAACGACATTAGTCTATATGAAAACCGGTGCAAAGTTTCAGCCAGTTAAAAAATAATCGATTAAAATGGTTGCCCATTTTTTGTGGAATTACACAAATAGATATAGCGGACTTCGATAAGCTTTTTGACGTGATATTCAATACGTATACGGGTATACGGGTGGTATTCCATGCCTGCGACACTTCATAAAATTTTAGCACATTCTACCAGGATCATGGCAAGTCTACCCCTTCCAACGGGATTTATGGGTGAATAAGGCTCTGAAGTTAGAAACAAATATTATCGGAAGGATCGTCAATTTCACGCCCGAAAAAATTCTAGAGCTGCGAATTTTACGGATGCTTTTTATCGTACTATGGATTCTTCAGATCCCATTCTTGCAACTAGATCTTCAGAAAAAGAACAGATATTCAAAGGTTTCGTGCTCCAAAAGTTACCCGAACAAATTTTCCAAATAAAAAAATCGAGCCGGAATAACTAGATAGTTTTGAATGGTAGATTAGCAAATTTTTGTGTGAAAACTCCAAGTTTTTAAATGCATTTTAACCCTAAAGGGAACAAAAGTTGACTAATTCTACAAAATGGATTTTGAAGGTGAAACTATGTACTTTCATCCTAAACGTGTTGTTGTTGCATATATGTGCAAACAAGGGAGTAGGGTGCCTCCAAAAAATGTCATTCTAGAACGAAAAAATACCTGTAACTTTTTTCTCTGAAAAGTTAGCAATTATCTATTAGTGTCAATATATGCAGGTTTTTACGCCCTAAAAGTCACTCGAACACCGCTTTCAAATCCAAATAAAGCTGAAAATACTAGGGCCATAATAGTGTTTTTTTTAGACCCACCCTGAATGAATTTGGAAAAATTGCCCTAGAACAGTGAAAAAATGAGATAGAGCAATAATTTTTTTAACGAAGTTTCATGAAATTAAATTAGCTACAATTTTGTGGAAGACAATATTGCTATGTCATAAGATAAAAAAGTTACAATTTTTATTTGAGTACAATAGGACCACCCTAGTAACCAGTCATACCAAACGATAGATTCCTCTTAGTAGAGTAACTTTCTAGAAGACAAGAAATCTCTAGCATCTATGGTTTCCGACTTACAGATTTTTGTCGTGAAATTTCACGATTCCGACCATAGTGCGATGTTGAGAAGAGTAGAATGACCATGAAAACTTACATTTTTTAAAAGAAAAATGCATTTTTTTCGTCATGCGGTTGCGCCTCTCGCGAACTGGCTCTTAATATCTATGTTGAATAATTGTCTGGTATCATTTGTGCATTATGAATTCTATTCTGGCTATTTTCCATCTTGGAAAAATATACCGTTGCTAACAAAATGAAAAAAAAAACCTAAATTAATCCACCTAGCGGTGAGACCCAGCCTTTCTCATTCGAACTTATTATTTGATAAAATAGATTTACACCAACACTTAAAAAATACACCTTGATAATTTCTCCTGGATTTGTTATTCATCCTGAACAACAAATTTTTGGTAACCAACAGCACAACTATACCGAACATTTAAAATATAACATTCACACACATATGAACATACATTAACACATACACATGCAAATAACATTAAATTCTTTCAAATATATGATGTCATTTTGTTTTTGATCGTGGTATAATCGATTTGTTCTCATATACTGCGTATAAATATTTAGATTGTTTATGTCAACTTTAGTCAGTAGATTTCAAATAATTTATAATTAAATGTTGTTCCTTATACATTAATTTGAATGATCTTATCAGTGAAAATGAAATTCTTGAACGCAGTTGATATTACTGATCGTTTCTGAGGGGCATCCAATGAATAGGCAAATACCAATCAATCTGGGTTCTTGAAACCTGGATTATACCCAGTGACCAGAATCCGACCTCAAACCCCATTTTTTATCCAAATGACCACTTCTGGTTGCCTGATAATTATGAAATCATAAAATCCATCATTAACTTGCCGAACTGCCTAATCTGGGTATTTCGATGGCAAAGATGGAGACTGTTTGCGATCAACAGCCTAAAGTGACAAATATCATCCGATACGATTTGGGGTAGCGGTATGATACCCTGAGGCCAGAAATCATCTTCAGACGCCATTTTAAATTACTAGACAGTAGCTTCCGGTTTCTGGAAACCAGTCTAAAAGGGACAAACATTACCCAATTTGAGTTTTTCAGTACCCGGGATGATGCTCAGAGGCCAGGAATCAACTTCATACTTCATTTTGAAATCCGAATTTGCAACTTCCGGTTCCTGGAAAATATCCTTCAATTGCCAAATATTATTTAATAAAGGTATATCCACTCTTTGGATTTTAGAATATTGATGTTGTATTTGAAGGAATAATTGGAGCATAGTATTTGAAACTTGACGAAATATTTGTACTAAATAAATAGTTTCTCTATCATAATGACTCCTAATTTCCTAATTTCCTCCTAATTTCGAACTTTGATTAAAGCAGCTAGTTTTTAACAGCCTTTGGGTTTTGATTCTTTGTAAGTTTGAGGAACAACCTGTTCATATGACACCTGTTTTCTTCAAATAAGTCGTGTAGTCTTTGAGAGAATAGACTTTCAATATTTCTACAATTTAACACAACAAACAATATCGCACGCTTAGCCTTGGGGCTAATAGCGGTCTCGATCAACTAGATTAGTTGAGAGAATTCGTTATCGATATTGTTTTTGGCACATTTTGCATGTGTAGGATAAGTACAACGATACACCGTACCCCAGTGCTGAGTCGAGAAAATTTCCAGCTCGAAAAGATCGTCGACTCGATCGGGAATCGAACCCGATATCACAACCGTGTGGGAGAGCTGGCCGACCGACATCGCTAACCACAGAACCACGGGGACCACCACAATTTAACACATAATGGTTAAAATAGAAGTCCGATTACACTGTTCAACACAAGTACGGCCCCGAAGGTCAAATTTTTTTCGTTTTTCTCAACCAGTGTTATAATCCAATTCAATGGGTACCAATAAAGCAACTATACCTTCAATTTAAAACTAAGATTGTTGAAATCAGTCACGCCATCTTTGGCAAAACGAGTAAATTTAAAAAAGTTTTCTGAACACGTTTCTTTTCATAACTTTCTGTGTGTGTGTTTCTGTGCATAACTTCTGAACCACATGTCCAATCATTAAAAAATTATTTTACAAATGGTTCAAATAACAAGCCCGTTCTTTTGATACCAATTTTGTTCAAATCGGTTGTGTAGTTTCTAAGATAATAAAGTTTTGTGATTTTAACATTTTGACACATAACCTCGAAACTAAAAATCCGATTACAATAAAATTCAATAGGGTCTTATGGGACAACTAGACCTTTCATTTGCAATCAATTTCATGGAAATCGGTCCAGCCATCTCTGAGAAACTCGAGTGACATTGGGAGAGCGTTACATACACACACACATACACACACACACACACACACACACACACACACACACACACAGAAAATGCTCAGCTCGTCGAACTAAGTCGATTGATATACGAGATTCGACCCTTTGGAGCACTTTTATATCTTTGGTTTTTTCAGTGATTGCTATACCTTTCTAGGAGAAAGGCAAAAATATTTAAAAATTTCTTTTTTAATAATTTTAAATTATAATCTGAATTCATTAGCCAAATTCGTTGTGTTCAATGTAATGTGAACTAGAATCAGAACATGAGAAAAGGAATACTGTGAACATTTTGACTCCGGAGTGAGTATGGATCCAGAAAATTCAACATTCAATATAATTAGTGGCAGTACGACGTAGTAAAGAATAAACAACACACTAAATCGCTTGAATGACAGTTGGTACATAAGCGAACTGTCATTGTAGCATTACCGAGCAGTTTCAATTTGTGATTTATAAACCTAAATCACGTTTTGCTTAGAACATTCAGCTCTTTCAGATGATACAAAAAACTGGTACAGCTAATCAACCCAATTTTGAATTATTCTGGTTATTCAAACAAACTGTTTCATGTTAAACTTTAACGCCTCATACTTAATGCAAGAAGCATTTAAAATAGGACAAATTTCGATGCGAGCTTCGATTTTACATTTTAGTTTCTTTATTGCTCTATTACGGTGGCTTAGAGTCAGGCTGGTTCGCTACCGATTTTCATTCCTTGTCAAAATTATTATTTGGAGCCAAAGTTTGATGCTGTAGAGATACGCAACCCCCTTTTTCCTGAGAAATTAAGTGTATGTGCTAATCTAATTACCAAATTTCGTTACAGCGCACATAGGTAGATTAATTTTGTTTTACCATCGATTTTTATCACCGACATGTTGAAATAAAATGTGCATTACCTTTCAGCACAACTGAAAAAGAAGATATGCGTGAGGAAGAAAATGAGCCTAGTTTATCGAATTATAAAGAGAGCATAACCAATGATGAGTTGCACTTTGGCGAAAACTGGTTTCATGGTAAATTACCAGGTGGTCGAGAGGAAGCTGAAAGTCTTTTACGACAGTACGCGCATCTTGGCGATGGAACATTTCTTGTACGCGAAAGTGTCACGTTTGTTGGTGATTACTGTTTGTCGTTTTGGCGCCAAGGAAAGCCTAACCATTGCAGGTATGATCTAATTAACTCGTAGTGTTAGAGTAAACACGATATACACGTGCCATAACGCTATTCCGATTGGGCATTGTTTAATCGTGCCACGCTTGCAGTTGCTCATTTTCAAATTACATGGAACATTTACTTTGTTTATACCATCGCGTGTATTCTTACCTTCTACTTACTTCCAATTCTTTTGTTTCTAGGATAAAACTAAAACAGGACAAGGGTGTAACTAAGTATTATTTGATGGAGAACAATTATTTTGACAATTTGTACAGTTTAATCATCTTCTATCGCCAGAATTCTCTTAGAAGTGCAGTAGGTTTCAATCACAAGTAATAAAAATTCAAACACTAATTGTTTTTTTTTAAGGAATTTTATATTACATTAAAAGAGCCTGTGCCACAGCCAAACAAACACGAAAGCAAGGAATGGTATCACGGGAACACAAGTCGTGAGCAATCTGAAATTATATTACATCATTTACAGAACGATGGAGCATTTCTAGTTAGGCCGAGTGATAAAGGATCAAACGCTTATGTGATTTCATTCAGGTGAGTGGATTAATGATATTGTCAACATACAGGGGATAGTCAAAATAAGTAGGATAGGCAAAATTTTGATAAAATTTGAAACGCTGTAACTTTGTCAAATCGTATTCGATTTTAATAATTCAAACACCATTGAACTGGAAAACTTTTGAAATTTTATTTCCTGACCAGAACTGTAACCTAGGTCACCGAATGTAGGAAATATCCCTGCGCTCCGGTAGGCATGTCAAATCTGCTAACTTCAGATGGATTTGGATTTGGATTACCTGATAAAAATGCTTATTTGAATCATTGGCATAGATGACAGATCCATTTTTGAAACGGATGGTTTATCAAGATCCGGAATCGGCTAAAAACTCATCGAGAAATGGCTATTTTTCATCCGGAAGTACCCAGTGGAGCCTGTAGTATGGGGCATTTACATGTGTGCATAATAATATATTGTGGACACCTCTATCTTCAGGATTTTTCACCAAAAATCTTTCAAAAGACATATTCCTGAAAACAGCCTTCGTTGGCCACGTTCGCAATAACCTGGATGCCCCGATGGAACCCGTTGTAGGAGATTTTACATTTTTGCATCAAAATATAACGTGCGACACCTCTATTTACAGGATTTTCATCAGAAATCATCCAAAAGACATTTTTCTTGATATAGACTGCGTTGGCCACTATCGGAACAATCTGAATACCCGGAGGATCCCGGAACGGGGACATTTACATTTACTGCATCGAATATTTCATGCGACACCTCTATTTTAAGGATTTTCATTAGGAATCAACCAAAAGACATATTTATGAACATAGGCTCTATTGGCCACTTCTGGAGCAACCTGGATGCCTCGAAGGAATTCGTTTTGGGATTTTTTGGATAAACTCTCTAATACGTTTTATATGAACAGTGATTTGACTGGCCAGTATATTCCGTTCACCCGATATTATTCCATGTTCTTCGCAAACCTAATGCACGATGGGACGATGTGGGTTAGACGACATTAAAGCATGTATTCAAAACTAAGTCTCTAACTCTCTAGGAACATTCCTGATGAAAAACCCTGAAGGTAGAGGTGTCTGACGGTATATTTTATTCAAGAACGCACCCACTGCCACTGCCGGTTCCTTCAAGGCATCCGGATCGTTTCGGGAGTGGCCAATGAGTGATTCCTGATGAAAAATCTTGAGGGCAGAGGTATCGCACGCCATATTTCGATGGTGATATGTAAATGTCCTTACTATTGGTTCCTTCAGGGCATCTTGATCGTTTTGAGAGTGGCCAACGCAGTCTGTATTCAAAAATATGTCTTTTGGTTGATTCCTATTGAAAAATCCTGAAAATAGAGTTGTCGCACGCTATATTTTGATGCATAAATGTAAATTCTCCCACAACGGGTTCCTCCGGGCATCCAGGTTGTTCCGAAAGTGGCCAATACAGCCTATGTACAAAATTATGTCTTTTGAAAGATTCCTGATGAAAAATTCTGAAGATAGAGGTGTCGCACGGCATATTCTACGCAGCAATGTAAAGCAAGTAAAAAACCAAATTACAACTCAACAACACGGCTTTCATAAAGGCCGATCAACTACCACAAATCTTTTGGAATTCATAACCTTCACTTTGACTGTAATGGACAATGGCAACCACAAAGAAGCTCTTTATACGGACTTTAGCAAGGCATTTGACAGAATCGATATACCTTTATTGCTCTTCAAGCTCGAAAAATACGGAATGGAAACAAAATTTTTGGAATGGCTGCAGTCATACTCAACCAAACGAACACAAATAGCCCGTTTTTAAAATTCCTTTTCAAACCCAATAGAAGTAACTTCCGGGGTTCCTCAAGGTTCTCACCTGGGCCCTCTTCTTTCTATATTATACGTGAATGACATTTCCTTTCTTCTTAAATCAATACATGTGCTTGTATATGCTGCCGACATGAAGCTCTTTATAGAAATAATCAATGCAGAAGACTTCGAAATATTCCAGAATGAAATTAATGTATTATACACTTGGTGCAACAAAAGTCTTTTGCAACTCAACATTAAAAAATGTAATTCAATAGCCTTTAGCAGAAAAACAGTAACACCACCAACAGACATTTTCCTAGGAAACCAACCAGTAGAAAAATGCAAAATCGTAAGGAACCTAGGCGTAGTCTTAGACTCCAAACTTAAATTCATAGAACATTTTAACACAATAATCAACAAAGCAAATAGTATGCTGAGCTTTATAAAACGCTTCGGCCATAATTTTCAAGACCCATACACAATCAAACTATTATATATTACATACGTCCGACCAATTCTGGAATATTGTAGCATTGTATGGAATCCCTATATTGTAACACATGAAGAACGCATTGAATCTGTCCAAAAACAATTTCTTTTGTACGCGCTTCGTAAGCTAAATTGGACAGTATTTCCCTTACCATCATATGAAGCACGCTGCATGCTTATAGACATACAAGCACTTAAAAAACGCCACGAACTTTCAATGCTTTGCTTTATCAATGACATTATTTCTCAACGCGTACAATCTTCTAAATTATTATCGGAACTAAATTTTTATGCACCCAGTCGGCAATTAAGAAATCGTAAAATATTTTCGGAAAGCTCTCACAGAACTAACTACTCAAAAAATGGCCCAATAAATCGCATGATGCGTCACTATAATCAGCACTGCGAAAATATCGACATCACTATGGGCAAAAATCAAATCAAAAAACGAATAACTACTGGAAATAATGTATAGAATATAAGTAAACATTGTATTATTATAACTGTAGTCTACATTTGCTTGACGAAATAAATAAATAAATAAATGTCCCCATTCCGGGTTCCTCCGGGGCTAGATTTGTTCTGGTAGTGGCCAATGCAGTCTGTATTGGGAAATATATGTCTTTTGGATGATTTCTGATGAAAAATCCTGAAAATAGAGGTGTCACACGTTATATTCTGATGTAAAAATGTAAGTTCTCTGACTACGGTCCCTTCGGGGCATCCAGGTGGTTTCGGAAGTGACCAATGAAGCCTATGTTCTGTAATATGAAAGATTCCTGATGAAAAATTCTGAAGATAGAGGTGTCGCGTGCTATATTTTTATGCAAACATATGAATGTCCCCTACTACAGGTTTCTCTGGGGACTTCCGGATGAAAAAGAATCATTTCTCGATGAGCTCTTGGCCGATTCCGGATCTTGATGGACCATTCGTTTATTGATGTTGTATCTGAAGTAATTGTTCTACATCAATGGACCATTAGACGTGGGTTAGAAACGTGAAACCCGTGACACTCAAAGTTTGTTCACGATTCCCTGGCCGGATTAGTTTAGAGTGGACTGTATACGGTTGATCGATCGATGGAATACACGTGATTAACACTTAGCAAACTATCTTTATTAACTTTAAATTTAAATTTGATCGCGCGAACTACGAACTGAACACTTCAATGGTCGTACATAGAATGAATGGGAATAGCATCGATGAATCGGTGCTCACTCCATCGAGCTGCTAGGTAGAGAGGGATGTATGTACTCAATTTGCCTTGTCTATGTATTCGCGTTCTTATTGTTGCTGTCGTGACGGATGGAACAGTAATAATTGAAGTATAAAAAGTGAAATTTGATTTGTAATCACGAGCAATACCGGGAACGTTTAAATAGTACAATATATTTTGATCAATCAATTTCGTTTCTTTCCAAGACTTTTGAACCAAGTATCAAATTGTTTTGAAATTTGTTATTTGTACGTTTGAGAGACAGTCCGTAGTAATGTTCAAATAAGTCGTGTAATCTTTGAGTTATTAACTTTCGTTGTTTTCAGAATTTAATACATAACGGTTGAAATAAAAGTCCTATTATAATCAAATGAAATGGCAACCAAACCGTTCATTTGACACTGAGATTGTTGAAATTAGTTCAGCCATCTTCGGGAAAACGAATGAATTTGAAAAGTCTTCGGAACATGTTTCTTTTCACAACTTTTGAACCACATGCCTAATCATTATAAAATTCTTTAGTTAAACCTTTTTTTATACTGTATGCCTGAAGGGTACTGGGTACTGAAATGCCACTGCGACAGTCCTGCTGATTGTCTTTTGTGGCTGGCCCCGATTGCATTGCTGTGTTGTTGTAAACCTAGGTACAACATAGTTGATGAAACTAATGGCGAGTACGACGTCATTGTTTTGACTGAAACGTGGCTAGACGACAACATTCACTCAGGGCAACTTTTTGGCAGCACCTTCACCGTTTATTGTTGCGATCGCAATCGAAAAAATAGCATTAAGACGCGTGGTGGAAGAGTTGATTGCTGTCTCTAACCGCTTTTGTAGCTATATTGACCCTGCTCCCGTTTGTGATACACTCGAACTGCTGTGGATTATAGTTTCGATGCCGCTTCACAAAGTCAGTGTCGGTGTTATCTATTTGCCTCCCGACCGCAAAGCTGATGTTACTGCCATCGAAAATCATGTCCAATCCATTGGATCTGTTTTGTCTTCATTAAACCGAGACGATCTCGTGCTGCTTTTTGATGACTACAACCAATCTGGATTGGTTTGGAGCCGTATGAATAATTATATGCCAGTCATTGACTATATCCAATCGCAATCTCAGCTGGGAGTTCTGCTTTGTTGGATGGATTCAGTCTACACCACCTATCGCAAATGAATTATGTGACTAATAGTAATGACCGTCTATTAGATTTGGCTCTGACTAATAATGATACCCTGTGTAAACTTTCTGAGGCTAATGAGCCGTTAGTTCCCTTAGACTCCAACCACCCTGCGCTGGCTATCACTGTCCAGCAAATGTTACCCGTTCAATTTGAGGATTGTGGAACCGAACAAAGTTTAGATTTCCGCAACGCTGACTTCGACACTTTAAGTACTTTGATCTCCCAAATTGATTGGCAGTTTTTGGAAAACGAGCCTTCCCTCGATGATGCAATCAGTTATTTTAACGACACGATAAAGAACACACTTTTTCACTGTGTCCCTCTTCGCCGGCCGGTACCAAAACCTCCATGGTCCAACACTCGCTTGCGGCAGCTTAAACGACAGCGGTCGTCGGCACTGCGCAAGTATTGCAAAACGCGAAACCCGTCAATGAAACAAGAATTCAATCTTGCTAGTAATTCCTATCGAATTTATAATCGCTACCTGTACAGACGATATACTGTACGCATGCAGAACAGTCTAAGACGAAATCCACGGCGTTTTCGGTCGTTCGTCAACAGCAAAAGGAAAGAAGATGGTCTACCAAAAAATATGTTTTTGGGCGATCGTCAAGCTAACACGGCATCTGAAACGTGCGCCTTATTTGCTCAACACTTTCAACAGATTTTTCGCAGCTCTACGGCCACAGCTGCAGAGATTGGCTCAGCTTTAGATGGTATCCCTAGAGACGTCATTGACTTTAGCTCATTCATAATAACTAACCGCCAAGTGGAAGCTGCAATCGACAAAATGAATCTTTCTTTCGCTCCTGGGCCTGATGGCATTCCTTCTTGCGTCCTGAAAAAGTGTAAAGCTGTGTTCGTACGTCCACTAAGCTTGCTATTCAACTTGTCGCTTCGGCGATGTGTTTTCCCTACCAGCTGGAAATTATCGGTTATGTTCCCTGTGCACAAAAAAGGTGACAAACGAAATGTGCAGAACTACAGAGGCATAACTTCTCTCTGAGCTTGCTCAAAAGTATTTGAGATAATAATATATGATGCACTTTTCGCTAGCTGCAAGCAATATATCACGATCGATCAGCACGGTTTTTATCCAAAGCGCTCTACTGCTACCAACCTCGTGCAATTCACTGCAATATGTTTACAAAATATGACCGAAGGTGCTCAAATCGATGCGGTTTATACTGATTTGAAAGCTGCATTTGACTGCGTCGACCATGGTATCCTGCTCGCTAAGATGGAAAAACTTGGATTGGCCCCTGCTCTTGTACAATGGCTGAGGTCGTATTTGGTTAATCGTACACTTTACGTAAAGATTGGATCACAGCATTCTTCTAATTTTTCGAATGTATCAGGCGTTCCGCACGGCAGTAATTTAGGACCACTGCTCTTTGCACTGTATATAAATGATGCATCTCTAATATTGCCAGACAATTGCCGTATGTTTTTCGCAGATGATGTTAAGTTGTACAAGATAATACGAAATACTGTAGACTGTCTCGAACTCCAGCGACTAGTCGACCTTTTTATCAAGTGGTGCTCCAAAAATCATTTGACAATTAGTATTCAGAAATGTTGTGTGATTTCGTTCCATAGGAAAAATAATCCGGAAACGTTCAGCTATACAATGGTTGGCCAAACTCTGGCAAGAGTTAACCAGGTTCGAGACTTGGGACTAACGTTGGATGCAGCTCTGTCCTTCAGGCCACACTACAATGAGATTATAGCAAAGGCGAATCGACAACTTGGTTTTATTTTCAAGATAGCCGCGGAATTTCATGATCCACTGTGCCTTCGATCATTATAATATTCCTTGGTGCGATCTGTTCTGGAAACTAATTCCGTAGTGTGGTGTTCATATAACGCAAACTGGATTGCCAAAATCGAATCAGTGCAACGGAAATTTGTACGGTACGCCCTTCGTTTTCTTCCGTGGCGAGATCCGCAGCAGCTACCGGCATATTCTGATCGCTGCCAGCTTTTAGGCATGGAAACACTGCAACAAAGACGTTTCAATTCACAGGATTTATTTGTGTTCAAAATTTTAACTGGTGAAACCGATGCCCCGAGAATTTTAGAGCAGTTACATCTGTATGCTCCGGAGAGGACATTACGGCGAAGAAACTTCCTTTCGCTACCGCATCATTCTGCGTCATATGGGCAACACGATCCCATCCGTTCTATGTCAGCTAGCTTCAACGTTGTAGCAGATCTAGTCGACTTCAACATCTCGGTACTAACGTTCAAGCATATTCTCCGTAGACGACAGGCCTAAATGTTTTAGAAGTGCACTATATTGTTTGTGAACATTAAGTAGTAATAAGTAGTTTATTTTATCATTAAGACCACCAATGTGTCAGATGATTCAAAACCAACAATAAACAATAAACTAATGGCTTGAGATTAGAGTTCCATACTTGGTATGGAGTTAAAAGGTAACTTCCTAAGAAGTTGTACCTAGAAGAAGCAAGAGCTCCGCAAGTGCAAAGCAAATGCTCTGAACTCTCTGGTTCAGATTTACAGAGCAGGCCCTCCATTGTTCCACATAGAGCGGTTTGTTTCCATCACTCTATACGGAATATCCATGTTGGTCCTAACGTCCATCCAGTCGGAGACTGTATTTAAGAGCGGAGTTAGTTTGAACTCCCTAAGTATGCGAAGGTGGCCCTTCGAGTATAGTTTTCCTCTTTTGCAACTTTAGAGCGCCAAGCTCTGCTTCCTTTTTCACATGAAGATGTAGAGGCAGTAGGCAGAGCATTGCTTCCATGGCTGCAGTTGGATTTGTTCGCATAGCGCTGGTAACCGAAAGACATGCAAGTATTTGAACTTTTTTGAGTTTTGCGTGCCCAGTCACTTCGTTCACCTTAGGCCACCACACAAGGGCAGCATAGGTGATTCTTGGTCGGGCAATGGTCTTGTAAGAACAGAGTGTCAAGTCTGGTTTCAGTCCCCAGGTCTTACCGAACAGAGTTCTGCAGGCCCAGATCGCCGAGATCGCTTTCTTAGCGGCATGACCCAGTTGTGCAGACCAGTTAAGTTTTTTATCCAGAAAAATTCCGAGGTATTTGACTTCATTACTGAAGCCCAGTCTGACTCCATTCAGTGTTGGAGGAGTGATGGAGATCTTCCTTCGTCTACTGAATGGAATTAAGAGCCAGTTTGCGAAGACCGCAACTAGGTCTTGTTTCGAAGTTCCCCGATCGGACTAAAACTTCCAGGGTTTGTTTATCTATATAATAGAACAATGTTTTGCAAAATGTCTGATTTTTTGAAAAGGGGTAAGTGGGGTAAAAAGCACGTCAAAAATTGATGTCCAAAAATTGCTAAAAACTTAAAATTGATATAACTTTGTGAAAACTGAATCGATTTTCATGAAAATTGGCATGTTTATTCTACTTTATAAAGAGAACAAAATGAAAGTCATTGGAAGTTGCTATCGAGAATACATGATGAGATATTCGCATTTTTCTAAAAAAATGAGGTGATTTTCACAGCAGTTTTTCTCTTGCCAACAGATCTAGGATTGAAATCCAAATAATACGTTTTGTAGTGCAACTCAAGAGCTTTCATTAGATATATTTCAAAAATGCGCCGTTATAAAGATGCCTGAGAAAATCCAATTTTTCTATAACTTGTTATTGACCATCATTTCGAACCCATTGTGCGAGAAGCGAAACTCCGTTTTGTGTCGTTGTTCTTCCATTGGGCTATAGTTTTAAGGTTATGTTTGTTTATGGACTAATGCAATAGTTTGAAGAATTTGAGGTTTTTGGGAAAGGGGTTAGTGGGGTAAACAAGCTCTTCAAAATCTTATATGTATTCAGAAACTGCTCAAATCGTAAATAATTACGTACTAATGCAATAGTTTGCGGAAATTGAGGTTTTTGGAAAAGGGGTTAGTGGGATAAACCGGCTCTTCAAAATCTTGTTCTTAATACAGTGCTCAATCCGCAAAAACGGCTTATTCCTGAAGTTGCACGATGAAATGAGAGGTTAGTTCTGGTTATTTGTTCTACCGATAAATACATTTCCGGTTTGAATTGCCTTATTCCTGTAGAAGGGTGTACTTTTGACCTCATTCCTTTATGAGCATCTTCCGGTGAAGCTTTTTTTCTTATGGTAATTTAATTTATAAATGGCACATTAAAAAAAAGCTCAACAAAAAGTATCGCGTGGCTTTGTTGACATTCGTTCATTCTCTTGTTGGCTTCAAAATAACCTCTCATTCCATCGTGTAACTTCGAATGTAAGCCGAGAGTAATTATTTTACGATTTGAGCAGTTTCTGAATATAAGATTTTGAAGAGCCTGTTTACCCCACTAACCCCCTTTCCAATAACCTCAAATTCTTCAAACTATTGCATTAGTCCATAATCAAACATAACCTGAAAACTATAGCTCAATGGAAGAACAATGACGCAAAACGGAATTTCGCTTCTCGCACAATGGGTTAGAAATGATGGTCAATGACATGTTATAGAAAAATTGGATTTTCTTAGGCATCTTTATAACGGCGCATTTTTCGAATATATCTAATGAAAGCTCTTGAGTTGCACTACAAAACGTATTATTTGGATTTTAATCCTAGATCTGTTGGCAAGAGAAAAACTGCTGTGAAAATCACCTCATTTTTTTAGAAAAATACGAATATCTCATCATGTATTCTCGATAGCAACTTTCAACGACTTTCATTTTGTTCCCTTTATAAAGTAGAATAAACATGACAATTTTCATGAAAATCGATTCAGTTTGCACAAAGTTATATCAATTTTAAGTTTTTAGCAATTTTTGGACATCAATTTTTGACGTGCTTTTTTACCCCACTTACCCCTTTTTAAAAAATCTGACATTATGCAAAACATTGTTCTATTATATGCATAAACAAACCCTGAAAGTTTCAGTCCGATCGGAGAACCTCGATACAACCTCCCTTGTAAAGGTGGTTGCGGTTCTCGCGAACTGGCTCTTAAGACTATTTTTAAGGGGTTTATGTTTCGACCCTCCTGTAGACACCATAACGTGGTGGCATCCAGAGCCGCTTGCATTCGGCTCGACAGAGTTGCGTCATCTTTACCTCTGACGATGAGGACGATGTCATCAGCGTATCCAATGACCTCGTATCCAAGCTGCGAAAGCTTGTTGAGAAGTGCGTCGACAACTAGTGACCATAACAAGGGCGAGAGAACTCCTCCTTGCGGGCATCCCTTGATCACTGACATTGTTACAGACGAATCTCCCAAGGTTGCTGTGATCACTCTGCTAGAGAGCATTGCTTGTATTCAGCTCCTTGAAGTGTGGTCGATTCCCTGATTGGAGAGAGCCGTATTAACTGATGCAAAGGACGTGTTATCGAAGGCCCCTTCAGTATCAAGAAAGGCACATAGCGCCGTCTCCTGATAACTCGGCTTTTTCAATCAACGTCACTAAGCTGTGAAGAGCAGTTTCTGTTGACTTGCCGCTTTGATTGGCATGTTGGTTCCTATTCAGCGGGAGTCTTTAAGAAACTCATCACGGATATATTTATCCATTATTTTCTCCATCAACTTGAGGAGTGATGAAGTCAGACTTATGGGTCTGAAAGTCTTAGGTAGGGTTTTATCCTTTTTTCCAACTTTGGGGATAAACACTACTTTCACCTTCAGCCAGTTATCCGGAATATGGCCCAGGATAAAGCTGGCTCTGAAGAGGTTTATGAGTTCGGACGTGATAACTGCGGCCGATTTTTGAAGAAAGATGGGTAGTATGCCGTATGGACCTGGAGACTTCATAGGGTCGAGTGAGCTTAGAGCCCAACCTATTGAAGCATCCGTGAACAGTCGGCGGGCCAACAGGTAGTGTTTCCTTGGTAGTGACAGTGAGGCATCCATCATCTTTCCTAACTTGTCCTAAACCGTTAGTATGGTATTTGGACATCGCCTTTTGGAGCCGCGTAGCTTCCGGCAGAGTTTGGATTCTTTCACAGAAACTAACTCTGGATTTCCGTTTAGCCATGCGTAGCTCGGCGTTGTACTTAGTGAGGGACGCTCTGTAGTCGTCCCAGTTAGATGTGACTTTTACTCTGTTGAACAACCGCCTAGTTTCCCGACGAAGGTCACAGATCATTCCACCAGGGTACGTCACGGCATACTGACCGCTGTGTTAGTGGACAGTTTGCATTAAAAGCATCCATGATTCTGTTTTGTAGATCATTTGCTGCCGAATTCAGGTCAACTGAATTTCGAATGTTACTGTAACTGAAAGTTCGTGAATCGATCAGGTGTTCCGTAAAGAATTCCCAAACTGTATTCTTAGGATTTCTGAACAGCTCTCTTTTCAGAGGGTTAGCCTCTATATTACAAACAATGTGTCTGTGGTCCGATAAACTAGGTTCATCGGAGACATGCCAATTTTTAATCCTTTCAAAAATAAAGGCGCTACACAGAGTGAGATCAAGGACCTCCTGTCTGATAGCGTTGATGAAAGTGGGGTTATTCCCTACATTACATACATTGACATCGTTAGAAGTAAGGTATTCAAGTAGGTACTCACCCCTGGTGTTGGTATCCGAGCTGCCCCAGAGCGTGTGGTGGGCGTTGGCACCGCAGCCGATCAGAAACGGCTTGTTGATGGCCTTGCAGTACCGCACGAGCGCAGCAACTTCGGGTGGCGGTGTATCACCTTGGTCGCCCGGGAAGTAGGCCGACGCGACAACCATCTCCTGCTTTCCTCTGGTTGTCGCTACTTCAACCGTGACGGCAACGACATCGCGTTGGATAAATTCTGTAATAGGTAAAAAATTTTGTTCTCTATTTAGCAGAATTGCAGTCCTTGGTTTGGACTGCGTGTCGCAGTAGATTAACCTACCGTTAGGAGCGTTAAGTCCGAGAACTTTGGATTCGTTGATCCACGGCTCCTGGATGAATGCAGCCGCTAGCTGCTCTTTGGCGAATCTCCTGCAAAGAACACCCGAGGCGCCTTTTGCGTGATGGAGATTCGCTTGTACGCTTCACACTCTTGCGAGTCTTAGGCGGAACCGTCCGAGCAGATGCGGGGTTGCGTTGTATGGGTGGTGACAGGGCACTCCCGAGGGAGCATCCTGCGCGTACCTTCCCAGCTGCAGGGTTGCGTTTGGGTGGTTGTGGGGCACTCCCGGAGGAGTTTCCCAGGCGAACCTTTTGCCCATTCGCAGGATCGCTTTGCCTGGGTGATGGCAGGGTACTCCCGGAGGAGTTACCCGCACGAACCTTCCTTGACATTGCGACGGAGTCTTTCCTGCCTGTGACGTTCGGCCTTCCGCTTACCTTTCGGATGCGTGCTTTGCCGAAACCGTAGTGCAGTTCATGGTTTCCATTTTCGATGAGTTTGGCCGATTCTTCGTCGATATCCAGAACTAGCTCGACCAAGGTCTTTACCAACTTGCGGTTACAGACTCGCCACATTTTGGTAGAGAGATGGTCGTTCTGATTATGGAGTGAACGAAGGATCTTGTCGTCCGGAGAGTTCGCACTGTCCGCGGAGTAACCGACATAGCGTCTGGCCTTCGGCAGATCCTTCATATGGTATACACGAAGCTGTGCTCCCTCCCACGGTACTTCCCTTTCCAACCACTGCACTGTGTCGGTGTCAGCACAGGCAAGTTGCAGGAAGCCATTTTTTAGATGGCAACCGTTAAACTTGGGTTTGGTGGATTTTCCTGGTCAGCAATGTAATCGAGGATGGTGGTCCGGACAGTCTGAAGCTGGTCCGTTGTGAGTAGGGAGCTGGGGTGGGTAGCAGAAGTAACCAGTACCGTTCCGCAGTTTTTTAGGCTGTGGACACTTAGTACTGGTGTTTGGGGACACCAAGTCGTCCGACCGCTGACGCTTGACGGCGACTTGGTTTGTTTGAGCATGCTGCTCTGTCGGAAGGAAGGCCAGATTCCTGGCTTCTTCGTACGAAAGACCGGAGCGAAGATTTTTGCTCAGTCGCCGCCTTTGCGAATTTGAAAGTCGCTTGACAAGGGGTGCCGATGATTCGGGTTTCCCTTCGTCATCGGGCCTTGTATCTGGACCGGGAAGTAAGTCCATTTGACTTTCGTCATTCCCTTGTGGAGAACGTAGGATTAAGGATGAAGCAGAGGGTCCTCCGTCCAGCGATTCGCTGTCGAGGTTGAAGTCATCCTCATGCTCCATCTCCTTTGTTCTGCCCGGTGCGTTTGTTTTTATTGGACTACACTCCGATAAGTCCATGGGTACCGGCAAAGAAAGGCTGCCGGTGGCCGAATTTTGGTAATTGATGTGATCCATAAAATTCCCACGAGTCGCTGGGTAAAAAAGAGTACGCTGCATCAGTGACCCGCGTGATGCAGTAAGGGATAATTACTCTGAAGAGTGCCCTGGTGCTCCACAGGCTCCGTTAGAGGCTGGGTATTTATTAACCCCCCCCCCCCCCCCCACCACGTCATCCATCGGCACGGGTCGCATAACACCTTAGCTTAGGGGTTTCAACCATTGCATTTTACGCAACAGCCATGGTTAAAAGCTGTTGCAACCATCCTCTTTTACAAAGGCTTTGGACCCTCTGCTCCAGTTCTCAATAATTCAATAACAGGCGGAGTGAAAATAAATAATTGTTAACCCTTACCTAGCCTGTTAATTTGATACCGATATTGTTTGAATCGGTTGTATGGTTTGTGAGATAATGAAGTTTCGTGATTTTCACATTTTGATACATTACAAACGAAGTTACTGTCCGATTGCAGTGAAACTCAATAGGATGTTATGAGGCAGCTAGACCTTTCATGTGACACTAATTTTGTGAAAATCGGTTCAGCCATCTCTGAGAAAAGTGAGTGAGTTTGAGTATTCTTCGGAATATGTTTTTTTTTTCGTAGCTAGATTCCTCATTTTTGAACATAACAGGCAAAGTAAGAGTCCGATTGCAAAACAAATGAATAGGGTTTTATGGGGCAACTAGACCTTCCATTTGACACTGATTTTATGAAAATAGGTTAAGCCATCTCTGAGAAACATGAGTGAGACTAAACAGTCTTCAGAACACGTTTTTATTCGTAACTTTTGAACCACGAGTTCAATCTTTATAAAATTCAAAAGTTAAGGGGTTTTAAGGTAGCCCGTTCATTTGAAACCAATTTTGTTCAGATCGGTTGTCTAGTTTTTGAGATAATTATGTTTTGTGATTTTTACATTTTGATATATAACCTCTATTCCGATTATAATGAAATTCAATAAAGTCTTATGGGACAACTAGACCTTTCATTTGCAATTAATTTCATGAATATTAGTCCAGCCATCTCTGAGAAAAGTGAGTGAGAATAAAAATCTGCACATACACACACAGACACACACACACACATACAGAAAATGCTCAGCTCGTTAAACCGAGTCGAATGATATATGCCATTCGGCCCTTTGGAGCACTTTTATATCTTCGGCTTTGCAAATGATTGCTATACCTTTCTAGAAGAAAGGCAAACAATAGATGAGTTGATTATTTCTTTCGCACGCTGAAAGCAAATTCACACTGTTTAACCCGTAAAGACCCGGGACGGAACTTTTTTTTAGAAAATGGTCGTTCTCAGCGATGCTGCGGCCGATTTGAGTAAACTCGGAATATTATTCAAGGGGAATAGTTGCTCTAAGTTTTAGTAAGGGTGCCACCCCTCTGAACCCCTCCCAGTTTATGTGAGACCCAAATATGTCTGTGCCTTTTTTTATTTTTTCCTACTGATTGAACAAACGCATGGATTTATCATACGTATCAAATGTCCTTTGCATCAAATTATGTCGAGTAGATGAAATACGATTAACAAAAGTTAATTTTGAAGTTACCAAATTTTTCAGTGCAAAATCACATAACTACGTATTTTCATAGAAAGTCAAAAACGATGTTCTACTGAGGGAGATTGTAGCTGTGTCCTTCAAGTTTTCTACTCTACATTTTTAGAATTAGGTCTTCTAAGTCCAAATATGTTAAAAGATTCATTCTAGCATATACAGATTTTGAGAAAAACAAGTTTGAATTCACTAAAGTACGAATTTTCATGGAAATTCGATTTTCTCAGTCTCTCACAGTAGGTTTCTATTTTGTTTTTCCATTTTTCAACTTTGCATTTTTAGAAAAAGGTCTCCTGAATTCAAATATGGCGAAAGATTTATTCTAGCATGAACAGATTTTGAGAAAAACAAGTTTGAATTCACTAAAGTACAAATTTTCATGGAAATTCGATTTTCTCAGTCTCTCACAGTAGGTTTCTATTTTGTTTTTCCATTTTTCAACTTTACATTTTTAGAAAAAGGTCTCCTGAATTCGAATATGGCGAAAGATTTATTCTAGCATGAACAGATTTTGAGAAAAACAAGTTTGAATTCACTAAAGTACGAATTTTCATGGAAATTCGATTTTCTCAGTCTCTCACAGTAGGTTTCTATTTTGTTTTTCCATTTTTCAACTTTACATTTTTAGAAAAAGGTCTCCTGAATTCGAATATGGCGAAAGATTTATTCTGGCATGAACAGATTTTGAGAAAAACAAGTTTGAATTCACTAAAGTACGAATTTTCATGGAAATTCGATTTTCTCAGTCTCTCACAGTAGGTTTCTATTTTGTTTTTCCATTTTTCAACTTTACATTTTTAGAAAAAGGTCTCCTGAATTCGAATATGGCGAAAGATTTATTCTAGCATGAACAGATTTTGAGAAAAACAAGTTTGAATTCACTAAAGTACGAATTTCCATGGAAATTCGATTTTCTCAGTCTCTCACAGTAGGTTTCTATTTTGTTTTTCCATTTTTCAACTTTACATTTTTAGAAAAAGGTCTCCTGAATTCAAATATGGCGAAAGATTTATTCTAGCATGAACAGATTTTGAGAAAAACAAGTTTGAATTCACCAAAGTACGAATTTTCATGGAAATTTGATTTTCTCAGTCTCTCACAGTAGATTTTTGTTTTATTTTTCCATTTTTTAACTTTGCATTTTTATAGAAGGTCTCCTGAATCCAAATATGGCGAAAGATTTATTCTAGCATGAACTGATTTTGAGAAAAACGAGTTTGAACTCACTAAGGTACTAAGGTACTGACTAAGGTACACTAAGGTACACACTAACACAAACGTTTTGCGGTGCCAGTGCTCACATCGATTTTTTTATCTTCGTTGGTTTGGTTAGTTATTCGTAGTTCCGACCGTAGTCTCCGTATAAATTGTCCAAGAAAACAAAAAAAAAAAACTCTATCGTCCGCTTTATTTACTCTAAAGACTAATCACAAGCCACGTGACTCTTTTTTTTGTTTTAAAACTTGAAAGGCTTTAATTTTTTTTTTCAGTTCGTATATTTCTAAACCAACCCGAGATTCCGTATGGTTTATAAATATACGAATTCTGCTCTATGCTATGAACCAAAACTTTGATACCGAGTTGCTGGTATCTAGTTAGATACAGATATAATTACTTGTCTAAGACGTACATACTTTGATAGTTTTAACCATGTTTCACTCAAAATCTGTTCATGCTAGAATAAATCTTTCGCCATATTTGAATTCAGGAGACCTTTTTCTAAAAATGTAAAGTTGAAAAATGGAAAAACAAAATAGAAACCTACTGTGAGAGACTGAGAAAATCGAATTTCCATGAAAATTCGTACTTTAGTGAATTCAAACTTGTTTTTCTCAAAATCTGTTCATGCTAGAATAAATCTTTCGCCATATTTGAATTCAGGAGACCTTTTTCTAGAAATGCAAAGTTGAAAAATGGAAAAACAAAATAGAAACCTACTGTGAGAGACTGAGAAAATCGAATTTCCATGAAAATTCGTACTTTAGTGAATTCAAACTTGTTTTTCTCAAAATCTGTTCATGCTAGAATAAATCTTTCGCCATATTTGAATTCAGGAGACCTTTTTCTAAAAATGTAAAGTTGAAAAATGGAAAAACAAAATAGAAACCTACTGTGAGAGACTGAGAAAATCGAATTTCCATGAAAATTCGTACTTTAGTGAATTCAAACTTGTTTTTCTCAAAATCTGTTCATGCTAGAATAAATCTTTCGCCATATTTGAATTCAGGAGACCTTTTTCTAAAAATGTCAAGTTGAAAAATGGAAAAACAAAATAGAAACCTACTGTGAGAGACTGAGAAAATCGAATTTCCATGAAAATTCGTACTTTAGTGAATTCAAACTTGTTTTTCTCAAAATCTGTTCATGCCAGAATAAATCTTTCGCCATATTTGAATTCAGGAGACCTTTTTCTAGAAATGCAAAGTTGAAAAATGGAAAAACAAAATAGAAACCTACTGTGAGAGACTGAGAAAATCGAATTTCCATGAAAATTCGTACTTTAGTGAATTCAAACTTGTTTTTCTCAAAATCTGTTCATGCTAGAATAAATCTTTCGCCATATTTGAATTCAGGAGACCTTTTTCTAAAAATGCAAAGTTGAAAAATGGAAAAACAAAATAGAAACCTACTGTGAGAGACTGAGAAAATCGAATTTCCATGAAAATTCGTACTTTAGTGAATTCAAACTTGTTTTTCTCAAAATCTGTATATGCTAGAATGAATCTTTTAACATATTTGGACTTAGAAGACCTAATTCTAAAAATGTAGAGTAGAAAACTTGAAGGACACAGCTACAATCTCCCTCAGTAGAACATCTTTTTTGACTTTCTATGAAAATACGTAGTTATGTGATTTTGCACTGAAATAATTTGGTAACTTCAAAATTTACTTTTGTTAATCGTATTTCATCTACTCGACATAATTTGATGCAAAGGACATTTGATACGTATGATAAATCCATGCGTTTGTTCAATCAGTAGGAAAAAATAAAAAAAGGCACAGACATATTTGGGTCTCACATAAACTGGGAGGGGTTCAGAGGGGTGGCACCCTTACTAAAACTTAGAGCAACTATTCCCCTTGAATAATATTCCGAGTTTACTCAAATCGGCCGCAGCATCGCTGAGAACGACCATTTTCTAAAAAAAAGTTCCGTCCCGGGTCTTTACGGGTTAATTTAATAACAAATTTTGTTATAAATATGCTTTAAAAACACACTTTTGAACATTCAAGTGCAAGATGAGCTGAATTTGATATAATTATGTACTTTTTATCATTCCGGCATAACAAGAATATTACAGGCTTTGTTATTTCTATCAGGTTGAGATATATTTTTGTTACCCGTTTGTTATAATCGTTTGATCGGGTATTCGTCCGTTCAGCTACGTCGGAATAGACTATTTTGGCCCGCTCTTGGTGAAAATAAGACGATCAAGCGTTAAACGATGGGCTGCCCTGTTTACCTGCCTCACCGTGCGCGCAGTGCATTTGGAAATTGCATATGACCTGTCTACAGCCTCCTGCATTTCGTGCGTGAGGAGATTCGTCAGTCGCCGTGGATCGCCAGTAGAATTCTTTAGTGACAATGGTATGAACTTCCAAGTCGCTGAACGTTTGCTTCGCTAACAGATAAACACTGGACTTTCGGCAACTTTCACAAATGCGACAACTAAGTAGACGTTTATTTAATCCACCGGGAGCACCGCACATGGGTGGCGCGTGGGAGCGCTTAGTTCGCTCGGTTAAAACCGCAATGGCAGAAGCGTATTCGGATGGGAAGCTGGATGATGAAGGGCTGCAGACTTTAATCGTGGAAGCGGAGAGCTTGGTGAATTCACGGCCTCTGACCTACCTACCGTTAGATTCTAAAGAGTCCGAAGCTCTCACTCCGAACCACTTCCTACTCGGGTGCTCAGGCGGAGTGAAACATCCCGTATCTATTACCGGGATTTCTAAGCCAAAGCTCTTATCGAATATGTGGGAGCAAATTCAAAACCAACTTACCACTTTTTGGAACCGCTGGTTGGTCGAGTATCTGCCAGTAATTCGCAGACAAACAAAGTGGTTCGACGAGATCCGTCCAGCCAGAGAAGAAGACTTAGTCTTGATTGCCGATGAGGCAAAACGAGTGGATACGAGGCCGATTAATTCAGATGATAAAGGACAGCGAAGGAAGAGTTCGACAGGCAGTTGTGCGCACCTCCAAAGGTCCACTACGACGCCCAATGACGAAACTGGCATCGCTAGATATAGAAGAAAGTGCAATCTCGACGGCCGCAAGATGCACCGGGGGGAGAATGTGTAGCTTCAACATCCGTTCCAGTCTAAATGACAGGCGACAACAACAAAATTGCCAGTCTCTACACCAATAACTTTACACTCTCTTCTGCCTCCCAACCATCAAGACAGAACCGTCAGATGAGATGACTAGTTAAATTGAAACAGTCGAAGTCAGTACTCGTGACAATTTAAATAATCCTTTGTGAGCTAGTTTGTGACCTAGTAGTTCGATTTCAGCAGTATATAGAAATAAGATTATTCCACATTATTATCGTGAGTAATAAACTAATGTAGGCCAATTGTAGAGAATTCATAATGTTGAATTTAATATAGGAAAGATTGATAGAAGAAAGGAAAGTGGAAGTGGAAGGAAAAGGAGACTTGATATTTGTAAGTTAACTATGAAACATTTAAAATTAATCTAAACCTAGAATAAATCATTTGCAGTTGAGCTGCACTGACCAGTCCGCTACAAAAACCTCGTTTCGTTCTCCGTGCATCGAACAGCCTAAATAACACAGTTATATATTTTGCCAAAGCCCGTCGAGCTTGTTGCCGACATGTTGAGCAGGAGTGCGAATGATATAGCTTGTCACCGGGTCGTTTTACACCACCTGTTTCACTGGTCTTATTTCGCAAAATTCACTCGAAAAAGCTGGTCTTCTACACACAGAATTCAATTTCACAAAATCATTAATATACGTCGAAGCGAAACTAATTCAGAACACCTAAACATTCAATTGAAATAAGTCTTAAAATGATTTTTCACATTATGTGGATGTAACCAATATCGCAGATTCTAAAGCAAAGCAAAGCCTTGCTACTACATTCCAAATCGGAACTCGACCGTCTGTTATACATATGTATCGTTTCGATTCCCGTAGTATTACGTAGAAGAGAAATTATAAATAAATAAAAAAAAGAGAAACAAAAAAAAAAACATCTCAGTAGGTTGGTCAGCTAGAGGAACTCGGTTCAACAATTGTTTAGCTTTCTTGCAATGACCTAACCTTTTACTTACATAAGCTGCGACAAGCAACACAGTCGCAAGAAGTTCAAGAACAACACATTAGGTAAACAGTTATTGACCTTAGTCATGCGCAGCAGAGCAGCAAGGTTTGTGTCAAGTTAATGTTTAGGTTTATGCGCAACGGTAACAATGTTTTGTTTAAAGTTTATGTTTAGGTTTACAAAATAAAAGAAAAAGTTGGACCGCGGTTGAGGAGCTATCGGGTCTGTTCTGCGGCCAGAGGGATATAATTGGATAATTGAATTGAGTCAGGGAAGTAGAGATCAAGCCGGTGAGGAGAAACCACGGAGTCCCACCGAAGAAAAAAAAAAGGAAGGTGTAAAGATAAAGTTTAGTTATAAGTAGTGTAAGTTGATGTGTGAATAAACACGGATGGATTTCCTTCGTTTTTGTAGTAATCGATCAGAAAATATTCTAAGATTCCTACCAAATGCAGGAAATTGCAATTTTATTATTCGAACTATTGTACTATTGAAAATTCTTAAGCCTTGTCAAAACACAAAATTCGACCTCTGATTGGTCGTTATATGATTGCTTTTCCAAGTACGGTCGACAGAGTTATGGACCTAGTAAATTGTAAATGCATTATTTGGCCTATATAAGAGCCTTCATCAGATATTAAACAGACATTTCATAAGATATTAAATTGAACAACTGAAATTTGAAGAACACAAATGAATATTTGAAGAGTTAATATTTTCTCGTTTTGCGCTATAATCCAAAGTTAATTATCTTCATCTACATGCATACTCTGACTATTATTACGTATTTGCGTCGCTTGGTGTTTGGCTACGGTTATGCAGAACGCAAATGACGGCGCGATGCGATTCGGCAAGACGAAATGTGTTGAAATGTATAGCTCTGCTTCGCCGTAAAAAGAGCTGTATAATTCACCACGGTAAGGCGAATCGCTTCGCGCCGTCATTCGCGTTCTGCAGACCTGTAGCCGGTCAACGTTTATTTACTAGAAAAAGTAGGAGGTTGTATCCAAGACACGACCGCATAAATGACGTAGAACTACGTACACTATTAACAAATGCATTGAGTGTTTCATTACCCTAGTAACACAACTTTTTTTATCAAATATTTATAGCGCTTTTTTGGCTGTATTGAGCGCTATAAAACTTTGATAAAACCAATATTTTTACTTGGGTAATGAGTTATAATGTCTACTAATGAAGGGTTGTGAATTTCGTGAACCGGATTCAGCAGTTAGCAGATCGTGCCGAGTTAAAAACCATACACAGCACACACACACACACAAATCATACCATATCATAGACACACACACATCATACCATATCATTATACCATACACACATCATACCATATCATACACACATGATACCATATCATACACACACAGCAAGCAAGCGACCAATCAGAGGACGTTATTTTTATTTCAACAAGGCTTGACAATTTTCAATAGTGCAATAGTTCGTAGATTCAAACAACATTTTTCTGCATTTGGGCAGATGCATGTATATTTTCCAATCGATTGCTGCAAGAATGAAGAAACTCGGTTGAAAACCTATAAGCATTTGAAAAGGGACAAATTTCGTCCCAGTTTTTCAGTTTGCATCCCTGTATGGTAAGCTAAAGTAAAACGTTGTTCTACGTCAAAAGGCATTTTGCTGTTCAAAATTGGATTTGGTGATGACGATCTTTATGCTGCCCCAACAGTGGGGGAATAATGGCAGTCTGGCGAGGCACGCTGAGAAAAACCGCGCTGTTACTGAGACATGGTGACCAACCACAGCGCAGGTGATTTATTTAATTTGAAGGTAGCCACAGGCGCAACCCGCTGTTACTTCTGAGTGCTGTATCTGCTTTTACTGCTGTCAACGTTGTGGACGGTCCATCCAGCTCACCTTCCGACTAATGAATGTAGCTAGTTTTCCCAGAAACACTCTTTTATAGCCGAAGGGTACTACGTAATAGGCCACGCCCTTCTGTTCAGTTGTTTAATTCTCTAATATTCTTTAGACGAATTATTCCACAATTCGCATTCGATATTTGTTTCCAGCGAATAAACACCGATGGTGCTCTCACACACGCAACGATATTACCCCTATCGTATTACGGCTTGTAATATCAAGCAAGCGATTTCGTTTGTCGCTTTCGCGTGCTGCATCACGTTGCAACTGAGCAGTTGAGAGACGACGCAATTCTGTTAATGCTAATTGATTGAATCGACTTCATATTAGCTCTGCATATTCGAATTAACTGCCTCTGTGAATGCGTTCTAACAGGGCAGTTTGTTATTCAAAATCCGTTATGTTGATCGCAGCCTTCGTGCTGTCCCAACAGTGGGGGTATTAACTAAATAAACTACAACAGAATTTGATTGCTAGGATCCCGCGAAGAATGTTTGCTTGTGTTGATGCTAGGAAATTTTCACCCTTCAATTACTTGTTTATTTGCCTTGAAAAAAGGCATTTTGCTGTTCAAAATCGGTTGCTGATCGCAACCTTTGTGCTGCCCCAACAGTGGGGGAGTTAAGATACACGGACAACATGCACTGTGGAAGCTATTTCACCTTCTGTAAATAAGACGGCCGCGAAAGATGTAACTGCTAGAATTCGCACAGAATGCTTGCTTACGTTGTCAAAAATTATTAACTTTCAATGACTTGTTTATTTGCCTTGAAAAAAGGCATTTTGCTATTCAAAATTGGATTTGGTGATGACGATCTTCATGCTGCCCTAACACGGGGGATTAATGGCAGTCTGGCGACACACGCTGAGAAGAACCGCGCTGCTCCTGAGACGTGGTGACCAACCACAGGGCTAGTGCTGCTAAGGAAGTACGACTGCTGTTGACAACTTGTCGCTGTCCAGAACTATTATGAGCGGCTTCGGCTGAAACAGGCTCTTATATAGGCCAAATAGCATGTTTTCAATTGCAAGGTATATGATTCTGTCGACCATGCTTGGGAAGCAATCATATAACGACCAATCAGAGGACGTAATTTTCGTTTAAACAAGGCTTGACAATTATCAATAGTACAATAGTTTGCATAATCAATCAACAATTTTCTACATTTGGGTGGATGCGTGTATAATTTTCTAAACAATTAAAAAGATAAAAAGATCAGATTTTTCAATATCCTCGAAGTACGAGATGGCGAGAGATGAGCAACAAGCGAAATACGAGATGGCGAGAGATGAGCAACAAGCGAAGTACGAGATGGCGAGAGATAAGCAACAATCGAATCGAAAGACGAACCATGCGGAAGATAATCAATTGACGGTGGTGGGTCGGTGGTCATCAAGAAAGAAATGTCTGCGAGCAGAGATTGATAGTAGGAAAATCAAATACATGGTTGAACCTGGTTGCAATATTAGAGGTTTGCCGACACACAAATATTAAACTCAGAGAATAGAATGTTCAAGTTGTGACTTATACACAAAAGTTTGCATAGGCATTTTTCATATTGATCAAGAACATCTTTACCACAAGGTAATTACTCGTATGAAAGTTTCTGAAGTTATGAAATACGTCCAACAGCACATCGCGTTGAGTTTCGGTAGCAGTGCCAAGTCTTTGCCGGTTTAAGAAACCCGGAAGAAATGGAGCTAAAGATTGGAGTAATTATACTTCACTTCGCAAAATAATCAACACATGACGCATGAGAAGATCACAACAGGATACAGTTTCAGTCACCGAAAACAACTTGCGAGGGCTAAATCATATCACGTAGCAACCGATCACCGTCACTATAATCAACCGTGAAAACCAGGATGCAACGAAAACCCAATTTATAGGCACGAAGCACCTAAACCACCCACACCCAATATTGAACATCGACCAAATGGTAAGTCAGAATACAGGAAGGCGGTGGAGAGCCCGGCGGCAAGAAATGGGAAAGCCCGGAAGGAAGACACGGAATGGAGTACGCTTGAGGATCATCGTAAGGTTAGGGAATGTAGAAAATTTAAAGTGTAATATAGGGAATTTTAAGTACCACAATATACCCCACTAGAACTTCCCGCGCTATCATCTTGATAACTATCATTATCAAGCTCAATAATTATGGGGATATGTATCGTTTCGATTCCCGTACTATTACGTAGAAGAGAAATTATAAATAAATAAAAAAAAGAGAAACAAAAAAAAACATCTCAGTAGGTTGGTCAGCTAGAGGAACTCGGTTCAACAATTGTTTAGCTTTCTTGCAATGACCTAACCTTTTACTTACATAAGCTGCGACAAGCAACACAGTCGCAAGAAGTTCAAGAACAACACATTAGGTAAACAGTTATTGACCTTAGTCATGCGCAGCAGAGCAGCAAGGTTTGTGTCAAGTTAATGTTTAGGTTTATGCGCAACGGTAACAATGTTTTGTTTAAAGTTTATGTTTAGGTTTACAAAATAAAAGAAAAAGTTGGACCGCGGTTGAGGAGCTATCTGGTCTGTTCTGCGGCCAGAGGGATATAATTGGATAATTGAATTGAGTCAGGGAAGTAGAGATCAAGCCGGTGAGGAGAAACCACGGAGTCCCACCGAAGAAAAAAAAAAGGAAGGTGTAAAGATAAAGTTTAGTTATAAGTAGTGTAAGTTGATGTGTGAATAAACACCAAGTAAATCGGAAGAAGTTGTTAGTGAAACGCCGAGTGCAATATCACATTAATAGGGAAAAAGCCAGTGCCCCAGCCGCCGCTACACATAGACTTCGCAGCCAACTGTTTGAGTGTACAGGACAATAGACCTTCCTATCTGCGCTAGTATTAGTGGTCGATTTCACTAATACAAGTTTTATTTTTGGTTGCAAATAATCAACACGCTGGTGATAGCAAAAGATTTCCTCTTGCCCCGAACTTTTATTCAAGTTGTGAGCTGATTTTTAGTTCTATTTCATCTATTTCTCCACTAAAACAATGTTTGTTGAAACAGGTAACACTAATGAACTAGGATTCATAAGTGAAATATTTTTCGAAATTGAATATCAGCTGATTTTTTGGCTAAAAACAAATCGATTTTATAAGGATACACGACTAAGCCTGTATTGGTGAGATCTGGCGTAGAAAGCTCTATTGCGAGGCTAGCGCTACGTAATGGAATATAGAAAGGTACGGAAATCCAAAAATCAATGTTCGGTACATTTTTTTCAAGAATTTTTCACAAGAATTTTTTAGTTTAGGGCTGAAAATGCCTACCTGCGTCGTTGAACAATGTGGAATACCGTTTAAAGTGGCATTTGCTCGTTGATCGAGATCTACGTCACAACCGCAAGACGTGCTTCTGTTTACCTTTTTTTCGTTGCTAATACAGGCTATCGTATCGATACTTATGTAGGGTTACCATTTTGTCGGAGTTAAAAATCAGGACAATTTTTTTCCAGCAAAAATTTGTTTTAAGCTATTGTTATTTTTTGAGGTATCAATAAATAAAACACGTAATTTGAGATTTGCACTTCAAAATACGCCCCAAGCCTCGTATTTAACGTATTTCTCGAACGATTCAATTTTGCAACTTTGATTTATTAGGCGTTAGTAGATACCTTAAAAAATGCAACTAGTAAAGTGTTTGAAATAAACTTAATTGTCAAAAAACGTTTAACGATTTCAACGACTAGACAATCTCTCTCATTAAGATTCAACCAAAGAAAAAAATGTTCGAAATAAGTTCGTTTCTTCCCGGAGTCAAGATGAAAGTACTGAACTGTTTGCTTCCTTTTTGAATATCCGGCATCATTCCGAAAAATCAGGACAAATGCTGAAACATGAAAAATAAATCAGGACGCTCCAAATGGATCTCTATACTTATGGTATCGATACCTTGGGGTTTGAATATCGTTATTTTTTATCGATGCAAACGACTTTGATATCAAGCCGGATCGATACTTTCGCCCCGATATTTTTTTAGATACCGAAGGGAAACTGTAAAATCATAAAATATTGTTGATTGCAAAAAATTACCTAACGGAAAATTCTCGTAGAAGTGCGCGGATACGATCCATCGCGTTAATGTCTTCTAAAAACAGTACAGAAATTTGATTTGCGCTCTTTTTGTAAAAGACACCAACAGGATTGAATATACCCGCTCATTTCTAAGGCGGTTTTTCATGCCTCTTGCGAGAAAAATTCTTCCTCATTTGATAATACTGTCTGTGCAGAGCAAAATCGGAAGCGCCGAGTTTTTGCAAAAAAGCAGACAGTAAAGAATAAGGAGCCAGATTTTTCGTGCTGCTCTAAATTTCAAATAAGGTCGCATACGCGGCTATGCTATTGCACTGATTTTTGTGTGTGACATATAATTCGGTTGCACCGTGGTCCTATTGGGTCTATCGACCGCAGGGATACGAAATGTGCAGATTAATCTTCAAAACGCAGATTTTTAGAGTCGGTGTGCAAATTTTTATTGATTCCAGGTATTTATATTTTTTTCCATAGTTTCTGCAGATTTTTGTCAGAGTCTCTTTATATTTGCGCAGACTTTCTCAACATTTGTGCAAACTTTTGCAGACTTTTGCCTGCACGAACACATTTTTTTTAATCACAGACAAATTTTTTTTCAGACTTTAGGCAGATTTTGTCGGTTTTTCGAGTAGTTGCATACATTTTTCAAAAACACCTGACATCTCTGGTTGCCCGTATAAAAGATCAAGAAAAAATGGTAGCTTTTCATAGACCTGAACCCAGGCAGAGTATCGATACAGCTGGTATTGATGCTCCGCCCTTAATATCAGCCTGGTATCGGCGCTGCAAAAGAACAATTATCGATACTTGAGTATCGATACTTTCGCAAATTTTGGTCAATGCTAATACAGTCAAATATCTTCTTCTTCCTCACCTTTGTATTCCTCATTGAGCGCTACGATCCTACTGACACTGACAGTTTCTTCCGAGCCGAGACTCGAACCTGCAACCAGGGTTGCTACATTTAAATCTGTATTTTCCTTTGAATAAATCTGAGCATCTATATCTGGAACAAAAACATCTGTAAAAATAAATCAGTATTGTCTAAACATGAACAACTTTGCATTTTTGAAGTTTTTATGGTACATATGCATAATCCATTAAGCCGAAACGTGTTAGGAATTGCAAATATTTCCAATTTGCTTAATATTTAATGCATTTGAATTTTAAGTGTTCATAAAAATTATTGTCAATTTGGAAAAATCTGTAAATCTGTATTTTTTGACGAAAACCAGTATATCTATATATACAGGTTCTGTAACGTTACTTTGGCCCAAAAATCTGTAAAATACAGATTAATCTGTATATGTGGCATCCTTGCGGGGACAACTGCACTGAAGAAATCGACACGACATTATAAAGTGTTTTGCACTTGAATTCGCCCTTCTGATCAAAACATATAGAATTCATATGCGAAACACTTTAGAATTGTTTATCGTGCAACACCTTATTTTCAAAAGGAAAACACTTTCAATTCGCGTGTTATGACACGTAGGCATAAAGTGTTTGGATTTTTAATCTCAAATGAAAGTTTACCAAAGCTCTAATGATTTTTATTCGATTTTCAAATGAAAACAGTTCTACAATGTAACCTTTTTTTATTTAAAAAACTTAAAATTTAAATTCTAACGTTTCATCACCAAATATAAAACTTTCCTTCTCTATTGAAGAAGTCTGTAAAGCAAATAAAAAATTCAATTAATTTAATTTAATTAATTGAAGTTATAGTAAACAAATACTTACCTCTAGCGCAAAGATGATTTCATTAGAATGTCTGTGATGGAAGAACGAAATAAAAGTATGATTGGAATTCGATTCTTTTACGGAACACAAACCACTTACCTTGCAAAAATTTACAGATATATAGTCCGGAAATTGGACGAACTTCAAGGCCGTATTACACTCGCTGAATCTTCATCTGTCGCCATTTTTCTACTTCTCAGTACAAACGGCTCGTCATTTGACATATAAGAACAAAACAAATCAACTGAAAGTGTTTCGCACATGATAATCACTGTGATGAAACAGTGGGGCAGATTCAAGTGCAATTCACTTGAAAAGGATGTTGGAATCATTCGTAAATGATGTTCGGATCGGATGATGTGCGCGACAACTTGAAACGAAAGTGAAAAATGATTGAATTCAATAAAAAAAATTCTTTAAAGAACAATGCAGACTGCAGAGTCATTTTCATATCCATTTGATGAAACACTTGGATGAAGCGTGCGCAGTTTTTTCAGTGTGGCTTGGTAGGCTAGCATCGTACCTCGATACCAGCTAGGACGGTTCGAGATTGCAGATTCTATAAGCATTCGAATCCTAATCACTTTTCGTCACGGACGCAATTCAGATATTTCTTTCATCCCCGTACCTTTCAGTAGTAAAAATTTGCAAATTCTCAGATCGATAATATTATTCGTATTCATACGTCAAAAGTGTAATATAAACCATCTTACAAATGTTAGAAGAAATAATCAAACTATATCACCACCTCATTTGTCCTCAAGCAATAATCGCTAAACAACAACAACAATAACAAACTTCTCCACCAAGAAATAACGTGCATCTGTAAGCAGTGCCTCAATCCCATTCGATACAGCGAAAAAAAAAACAGTCATCGACCGTTCTCTGACCGTTCAGACAGCCAGTCATACCAGCAGTCAAGAACGAGAGAAACGAAAATAAAACACGCCACATTCTGCCGATCATGCTCTAGTTTGCTCCTTTCAATATCCCAGTAAGAATTGTCGGGCCGATGTCGGACCAATTCGCGTCCGATTCTCCGATAGAATGGTCCAACAACGGGTCGACATCCCAGTAAGAATTGTCGGGCCGATGTCGGACCAATTCGCGTCCGATTCTCCGATAGATCGGTCCAACAACGGGTCGACATTTCGCTCAACATCGGTCCGATGTCGTGCTCAAATGCAACAAAAATGTCGGACCAGGGTTCATTCGCTCCTAGGGGTTCATTCGTCTTCGTGCGTCGCGGGCGAGAGGGAAGTTTAGTTGTGTTTGTTTTGAAGCAAGTCCGGCTGGCATGCGGACTTGGTCAAAACAAACACAACCAAACTTCTCCTGCCGCAAAGAGATCACGATGGCGGGGTGTGCGATTCAATCTTCATTGTATGCGACGCAGCAACGGCGGTGTGCAGGTTGCTTTGTTTTGATTATTTTGATAGCGCGGTTTTGGATTAGAGCGCTTCATTTATTTTAGGATGGTGCATGATTAATTATTTTTATCCACTATATAAAAATGGATTTACGTAACGCAGATTTTATTGATATTATTCCCGCCGTTACTGAGGTGCACAATAAGCACCATCATTTTAAATCAAGAAAGTAAGCGGTGACATGTGCGTTTTATTGCAATAAAATATTTGTAGAGTTCGGAACAATATATTTGTGAAACATTTAGGGTTTCTTAATAATAAAAATTGTGATATCATTCACATAACGTAAAACGTGGTGGCGGGGCTGTGCGATTCAAACCTCATTGTGTGCGATACAACTACGGCGATGTGCAGGTTGCTTAATTTTGATTATTTTGATAGCGCAGTGTTGGATTAGAGCGCTTCATTTATTTTAGGATGGTGCATGATTAATTATTTTAATCCACTATATAAAAATGGATTTACGTAACGCAGATTTTATTGATGTTATTTCCGCCGTTACCGAGGTGCACAATAAGCACCAACATTTTAAATCGTTTAAAATCAAGAAAGTAAGCGGTGACATGTACGTTTTATTGCAAGAAAATATTCGTTGAGTTCAAAACAATATATTTGTGAAACATTTAGGGCTTCTAAATTATAAAAATTGTGATATCAGTCGCACAATGTAAAACGTGGTGGCGGGGCTGTGCAATTTATACCTAGTGGTATGCGACACAGCAGCGGCGGTGTACAGATTGCTTTGTTTTGATTATTTTTATAGCGCAGTATTGAATTAGAGGGCTTCATTCATACGATGCTTCATGATTAATCTACTATATTAAAATGGAATTACGTAATGCAGATCTTATTGATATCATTCCCGCCATTTTTGAGGTGCAATGGTAATGGTAATTATTTTAAATCGTTCTAAGTCATAAAAGTAAGCTGTGACGTGTACGTTCCCTTGCAAGAAAATATTCGTAGAGTTCGAAACAATATATTTGTAAAACATTTAGGGTTTCTTAATAATAAAAATTGTTTTATTATTCACATAACGTAAAACGTGGTGACGGGGCTATGCGATTCAAACCTCGTTATGTGCGATGCAGCAACGGCGATGTAGCTTTGTTTGTTTTGATTATACAGGTTGCTTTGTTTTGATTATTTTGATAGCGCAATATTGGATTAGAGCGCTTCATTTATAGGATGGTGCATGATTAATTATTTTTATCCACTATATAAAAATGGATTTACGTAACGCAGATTTTATTGATATTATTCCCGCCGTTACTGAGGTGCACAATAAGCACCATCATTTTAAATTGTTTCAAATCAAAAAAAGTAAGCTGTTACATGTACGTTTTGTTACAAGAAAATATTCGTAGAGTTTGAAGAATATATTTGTGAAACATGTAGGGTTTCTTAAGAATGAAAACTGTGATATCATTCACATAATGTAAAACGTGGCGGCGGGGCTGTGCGAATTATACCTACTGGGGTGCGACGCAACAACGACGATGTGCAGGTTGCTTTGTTTTGATTATTTTGATAGCGCAGTATTGGATTAGAGCACTTCATTTATAGGATGGCGCATGATTAATTATTTTTATCTACTATATAAAAATGAAATTTCGTAACGCCGAGCTTATTGATACTATTTCCGCCGTTTCTAAGGTACACAATAAGCACCATGATTTTAAATCGTCCTTATCAAGAAGCAGTGGCATGTATGTTTTATCGCAAGGAAATATTGGTAGAGGTCGAGGCAATATATTTGTGAAACAGTTACGGTTTTGTGATAATAAAAATTGTGATTTTTTTTTCTTCATCTAAATGATAAAAATTGTGATATCATTCACATAACATTAAACATGAATAAAACCTGACTTTTTTTCGTTCAACCTTCAACGTTCACCATATAATTCGAAATTCAAAGCGATGGCATGTGGTTGATATTCAGACGAGGCATTCGAGGAGAAATTATAGGTATTTGATTACTAAAGATATAATTCACAAGACTTCGAAAAACATGAAAAACCGTGACTTTTCATGCTTGATTTACCTCTAAATCAAAGTCTGAAGCGATGATTTGTGTTTTTTTTTTCTATAATAAAATGTTTGTTATTGTTTCGGATAGACATGTGTGGGAAAGTTATGGTTTTTTTTTTTACTAAAAACTGAGTTTATAATGCAAAATCATGTCTTTTTATGCTCCATTTTTTCTTTAAATCGTAGTTCTTTTTTTTCTACATTAAAATGTTCGGAAAAATATTTGAGGAGAAATATGTTTCACGCATATTTCAAGCAGTTTTGTGAATAATGACTTTTAATGCTCAAACTTCATCTAAATCAAAATTAAAAGCGATGATATGTTTTTTTTTCAAAAAAAATGTTTGATGATATTTAGAAGAGACATTTGAGGAGAAACAACAGGTACCTGATAACTAAAAATTGAGATATTATTCACCACATAAAACATTCATAATGATGATATTTATTGCGTGATTCGCCTCTAACTCGAATTTCAAAGCAATGACATAAAGTGATTTCTTACATTAAAATGTTCGGTAATGCTTAGCAATGAAATTTAAGGATATATGACAAATGAAGAAAATATGGAAATATATTGCAAATAACTCAATCTGATAAATAAAAATGAGATATTATTCATAAAATTACGAAGACATGTAAAATCATGAAAGTTAGTAGCCCCAAAATTGATAAATTTTAATCACATTAAATCGTTGATTCAAATGTGCACGCGAAGTGATGTTTTTGAATATCCATATCCTAAGCACCGATCTTATTTTTCCGCGTTTCGAACTTATGCGGTTTTTTACGCTAAACGGTGCACTAGATGCGACATTATGCGCATTGTGCATAAGCTAAAAAAATCTAATGCCGCACGCAAAACATTTTTTTTAATTTTCTGCTGGAACGGTATAATATATGACAAATATATGTGTGCCGCCAATCTCAGACACGAAGCTTTTTTCATCAAATACGTAACTACAAACATTGTAACAATCGTGATTGATCTTGCAGATTGTTAGACCTAAACTTAAAAATAAAAAAAAAAAAAACAACCCTAAATGGTCATCTTATATCAACTCCAGCTTTAATTTTGTGATGGTAATTTCCGGTTTTTGGCGAACAGCCCAAGGTAGTCAAATACCATCAAATCTTAGTGTTTTCAGAAACAGGATGATGCCCAGAGGCCAGAAATTATTCACAACAGCCCAATAGATTTTGTATTTAAAATGACGATTGGAGTATCAGAGGTGAAACGTAATATTTCTGAAGTGAAGTGCGGCAGAGAAATATAAAAAAAAAATGATTCGTATAACCGTTATGTGCTTGACGGAGTACCCGGGTACCTTTTAAAGTTTCATAAAACGGAATTTCATAGTTCACTGCAATCAAAGCTCATTAAAAGGGAACTTTTGATAAAATTAATTTTTATGTAATAACAATATGCCTAACGGGGTACCCGCGTACCCATAGATTGTAATTCTTGTAACATTGACAATTATCTTCCGATTTCGACTCTTTTAGCATCAAAAGATTCAGTTACTTCTCTGCATTGAAATCAGATTCAGCGGTGCCTCGAAAGAATTTTCTCATTGCCGAAAATCTGGGTTTTCGGAGATATGTTGCAAAACTGAAGAATTTCATGAATTTTCGAGCAGAATCTTACAACTATTGGTCCGAAGTTTATAAAACTACTTCCATAGGCCATTTTTATGGTGTTATATTGATATGCCTTCGAAATGGCCCTTACGGAACAGATTCCACCGGGGCTTCTAGTGGACATACAAAACAATTGGATAACACAATGTCACATACTATCCATTATGAATATTTTCAAAACCGGTATTATATCTAGAGACTGTCAAACGAACCCCGACGCCATTTTGCATTCCAAAATGGCCACTTCCGCTATCTGGAAGAGAAACAAATTGACCGAACACGATCGAATATAGATAATTCCGAAATCGGGATGGTGCCTATAGACCGGAAATCAACTCCAGACGCAATTTAGAAAACCGAGATGGTGACTTCCGGTTTCTGGAAAACAGCCATAATTGACTAAATACCACCCTATATGAGTACTTTCGGAATCGAAATGATGTCCGGAGACCTGAAAACGACCTCAGCGGCCATTTAGAGTATCAAAATGGCGACCTCCGGTTTCTGTAAAAGACTAAAAAATGGCCGAATGCCAGCCAAGATGGGTATATCCGGAACGTGAGGCATCAATTGTAATTATTCCAATAATATTATCAAATATTCATAAAAATCCTCAGTTTCAAAACATATTACCGAAAAAAAAACGGATTTCCGAGAATGAGAATTTCTTTTCGGAGCTCCGCTGACACTGATTCCAATGGAGATGGTAGAGTTGCTGAATCTTTGAGTACTAAAACTATTGAAATCAGATGAAAATTGTGAAAGTTACAAGAGTTTCAATTTATGGATACCCGGGTACCCGTCGGGCATTTAAGGGTGTTTTTTGTCGAGCACATAACGGTTAATTTCAAATCTATCCCGAGCATCGCCGGAAGGGTTCAACTAGTAAATAATATCGAATCAATTATTATATTTAATAAAAAGTGTGTATCAATATTACAACGTCGCAGGTGTTGAGTTCATGAATAATTAGACTTGTGTAGGTCATTCGCATATCCAGGTGCGACAGCCGAAGTGATGACGTGCCTCTTATTTTTAATACAGCGCTATTTCGATCTTGTTCACACCAAACCGCCGTGTGATGTCCGAGACAGTGTCATGTTGTCGCCATGCGAATGAAAAATATCGTTGCCGACGAGATTTTTTGCTTCCCGGAGAGTGCACGGCAGCAACTTGCGAAGTTTTTACTAGGGTAATCGCTCTTATATTAATCTCATCACGCCTTTCTGATCAATCGTCAAATTTTACCATATTTTCAACGTAAAACTTTCAACCACTTGACAAAATCGAGAAGCAAATAGATTTACTTTCAAAATTTGCAGAAATTTGACGGGAAATTGAACAAATGAGAGAAATAAGATTAATATAGGTGCACCTAGGTGCTGAGATGAATAATGGAACGATTACCCTATGTGGCAGTGAAATATTTTCGTTTTTTTATTGCATTTGCACCACGGCTTGGACACTGCCCGGAAGCAGTGGGAATAGCGCTTAATTCGCATATAACTTTATATATACAACCCAGAAGTGGACAGGTATGACAAGAGTGGATAGATAGAGTGGCGCAGAGCTGAAGCAAGAACCAAACGAAAGTAAGCCTAAACGCTGAACCAAACGAGCAAAATAAATAAACTTTACTACTACGCTAGACTTGTCGGAAAGGGTATTGTAATCATTAAACAAAAGTTCACAATAAATTGAGTTTTTACTCTTTTTGTTTATTTTGATCATTTTCACATCTAAAATACCGTAAACAGATTAAATTGAATTAAATTAAGATTTATTCTTTTTGTTTATTTATTGGAATCATTTCCTGTTAACCACAAGACATGTGTATGTACGCAGCTTTTCAATTGTGTTGGCTTGTTTGCCCGATCGATGTCGCAATCGCTGAATCGTTCGTATCTAAGAAGTAAAATAAAGTAAAAACATAAGCAACTGTTCTCATAACGGGAACATTAAATTTTTACCTTGGCATTCCCGCAGAGGCAAATCTACCAATCCCTTTGGAGCTTTCTGAACTTTCCAGTTGATTGTTGAACCATGCTGTAATGTAGTTCCAAGAGTTTCCACGGAGCTGCTTAGAGGCAACAATTCATCGTCGGTACCAGTTCCAGCAACAGTCGCAATAGTCCCAGCAGCTGCAGTAGTCTCAACGTCTTTTGTCTACCATCGACAATAACTTTACTATGGAAGACATTGTCAGTGACTTCTAAATTTATGAAAAATGCCTAAAAAGTTGCTGTTAAGATGCATAACAATGAATGAAAATGACAAACACAGTGTTTTTATTGTTCTGAACAATGATATTTAATGTAAAATTGATGTATTCACAATGAAAAACATAAACTATGTACAATTATAGCAACTTTTAAGTTTTTTTTATGTTATTTTTTTCGGGTGCCCTTGTGCTGGTTCGTTTCACTTAAGTTCGGCATTGGGAAGCTTGAAGCACACCAGATATAGGTCTCAGCTTCCTGTTGGCTGCGGCCACATACAGATCCTGCTCGTAATTAATATAAAGCATCCGCTCAACAAAGCGGACTTTGTAGCCTTGCGGCTATGCAGCTCCCCACTTCGAGCTACCGATGCTCGTGGTACGCATTTTTTATATTTCAGTCAAATAGCCTAAATATTTTCGATAAAGAATTTATTTTTATCAAACTTATTATTTAATTAGTATGCTATGCAGTATTTTGTCGAGTCATTGATAGAATATTGCATTTTTACAAGAGTAAAAAAATGGTTTGCTCGATTTGATCAGTGAACCAACTTCAGCGTGATTCGAACCAGGATCATTCTTTCTCTGTCATCAATGAGATCAATCAAAGTGTATCATGAAAAAAACTGAAACTGGTTCGAATCAGGTTTAAAAACCCTGCATTTATTCATCTGCTTTGCTCCTCGGCTATGTTCTAGAACTGATGCACTTTTTGTTGTTTTCAATAGAAACGCCTAAACAAGGATTTGAATTTAAAGTTCTTAAGAGTTTATATATACTTGTGTGCTCGCGATCAAAAGTATTTTTTCTTTCTTGAGAGTTGAAAAGTTAATGAGTTTTCTTTTAAATAATGAGATCTTACCTTTCTTTTTCAAAAGAAAATATTAATAACTGGACTCACTGGAGTTCATGTACCAAAATATAATTTTTTCGACATTCCTCGCAATGACATGATACAGAAAGAACTGCTTGTCAGAAACACGAAAAATCCTGTACGCTATACCTGAACGAAGGATTTTGCATCATTAACTTTGTATCGGTTCTACTGCTCAGACATCCTTTAAATCGGTTCTACTGCTCCAGACACCTCCCAGATGGTCTCGAGGTACGATGCTGGCCTAACAAACCAGTCGTCGTAGGTTCGAGTCTCGACTCGGGTGAGACTGTTAGTGTCAGTAGGATCGTAGCGCTAGCCCCGCAATTGTCCCGTACACGAAACAGTTGGCTGCGAAGTCTGTGTATAATAAACAGAAGGTCGAGTTCCGAATCGGAATGTAGCACCAAGGTTTTGCTTTTTTTACTGCTCAGACCATTCTGATTTTTATAGGAAAAATAATCTAGTCTAAAACATCAAATATTTTTAATTGCAATTTTTTGAAATTCCGTATCCTTTTAAATAAGAAAAATAAAAAATATATTTCGATTTTTTCTCCTTAACATGAGAGTAACCCCTTTTAGTATAGATTAATTTATTATTGTAAAAATGATGAACGCATACTTAACTTTCCCTGATAGGTGACTGTATTTTTTTGTAAAGAGCAATTCCACAAGAACGGGTCCCCAATTGATTCGACCCTTTTTAATTTGGCTGAAAATTTGCATAGTTGTTTCTATGGGCAAAAGATGTAATTTTGTGCTATTGGTTTAACTTCCTGAAGCACGTCTCATTTTTGGGGAGCTATTTAAAAATGCAATTTTGGAAAGGTATTGGTAATTACAAATATTTTTAGAGCCGCTTAAAAGGTTTTTTGATAGGTATGATGTCTTTGGCAAATATTGTCTTTCCGAAAATATAACTATAATATTTTTTGTTTGAAAAAAAAGAAAGAGAAAAACAAAAAAAAATATTTAAAAAACCCATTTTTTTAATACCGATTTTTTTATAAAAAATACAATAAAATACCTAAACACTGAAATTGGTTCAATCGTGGAGAAATAAAAAACAAATTAAAATGTTTTGGATTTTTTTTTAATTATTATATTTGCAAGGACCAAACTGTTTTCTGCAACTGTGTAGAAGACACTATGCCAATCAAAGAAAACGTTTTAGCTTTAAAAATTGTTCGAATCACCAATAGAGCAGTCTAATTAGTTTCTGTTTTTCTGCTAACTATTTTTTGAAAGAAAAATTTTTTTTTCAGGGTATTTTCTTCGGAAAAAAATATTATCTTTAACTTTGCCGAAGACGACACTACGATCACGAAACTAAGCAATTTTTATTGGCAGTGGTGTTTTTTATAACTGAATTGTAACCCTATTCATACGATTGAAATGATTTAGTGTTGAAAATTTTACTAAAAACATTTATTCTGCTCGGTGCAATAAGTGAAGTAATCCATGATTGTAGTGATGTTACGTTTTGCGGTGCACAATGGTGGGTCAGTCCATATTTTACACTAAACATGAACACTAAAAATGATTAATTAACAAAAAATGTGTCGCTGCTCGGTGCGCTTCGGTGCAGTGACGATTCCGACGGTAACTTATATATTGTTAATACACTCCCAATATAACATGTTTCACTAGCTTTTCAAAAATTAGTTGTTTCAAAAAATTAAACCAAGCACAAAATGACGTCTTTTGCCCATAGAAACGTCTATTGAAATTGATTCCCGTCTATTGTTAAAACGTTTTTTAAGAAGACCGCATTTAAAAACTTTAGTATCCTAGAGTCGCGAGAGTTTCCAAAAAACGCGTTAATTTCAAAATCCGCGAGTAAATTCTGAAATTCGCGTAGAAAAATGTTATTTCGTAAAAAATTTTAATCATATCTGCTTAATTCTTTCGAAAAAATTAAAAAGAAGTGCTATTTCATATACGAATAAATATGAAAAAAACCTTAGAAACATATCTCGTAAAATAACGACTTTTCTGGGAAATTCGAGTAAAATACGCGTTAATTCCAAAATTCGTTGTTTACCCACTTTTGAAATATTTAGACAAGTTTTGGAATTAATGATGATTCCGGACTCACCATGTTTGTTCCACGTGTCTGGTATTACCCGCGTGAAAAGCGATTTAAACGCCAGTGCATCGGGCATTCCAAGGGCAGTAAAATAAAAAAAAGAAATATTTATTTTATATCCGTTAAACACAAATTTGAATATATTTTCTATAATTCTATTATCCGGAAAAATCGATAATCCAGAATGATTTTTTTCTATGTTCCTGATAATCGAGTCCGGCCTGTAACGATGAACCACAACAGTCGAAAAGTTAAGAAACTTTATAAAACGCCGACAATTAAAAAAAACATCAAGCTCATACTGGCATGGTATTACCAGTAGCCAATTTTAAACATCATTTAAACTTAGCATGCCCTGGGCCTGTTGACAATTGCAGTTTTCTACAAGTGCTATTCTGCCCATAATTCAAAAATTGGCTAATACGTCATAGGCATCAAATCGAGAAAAACGCATTTTAAAGTTTTTCGTCGGTACAACATATTTTGACTGTCAACATTTTATTGAGTATATCACAACATTTTATTGAGTATATCACCCTTCATATATGCTGGAACTTTGCCCTCGAGTTGAAACAGAGAAATCTGTAGGAAAATTCCATCCGCTACGTATTTTTAACGCAGTAGCCGTTTTTTCAATTATAAACGAAAGGACAGTCGACAAACCGGTGTGCAATTTGGCTGATATCCGTACGATGTGAATTATATCGTGCTCGTTGGTGATGAAAATTGTTTGTAATTTAGTAGAACAACACGGAAGCACGAGTGAGGGCGAAAAGGACGACAAGACAATTGTTTCGTGCAATAATATAACAATACATATAACGAAAATATTATTATTCATGATAATCTCACAATCCACTTTCCTATTTTTTCACATCAAATATAAAATGAAATCTGAATTTTCTCTTCAATATTACTTCTAATCAAAGAGCTAAATAGCATTTTTAAGAATGTAAAGATTTATGACAGAAGGAAACAGTCATGCGTTTTGATCATTGGGTTTCGCAGCACCGCAAATAAATTCTTGTTGCATCAAATATGTTGTTCGTAAATAGTCAAATTTGATGCAAGGGCCTTACGATCGCTTACCTGTCGCCAGTAACCACCAGGCTACAACACACTTTCGAAAGTTAGATGAAACAAAGTACAGTAATAATACATTGGCTCGTGAACATGCCACTGGTAGAAACATATTGGATATTAGCCAACTTCTGAATTATTTTGGATATTAGCCGAAATTGTTTCACCTCTGCTGCCTTCCCAAATGCATTTTTTGACAATCGGCTTCCGTACGGACCTTGTTTAGGGTGTTAACCGTCTTGAGAAACTGTTTTCCCGATTTTGGTGAAAATGGCATATTAGCCAATTTCTGAATTATGGACAGTATTGTGTTAAACTAATATTAACATATTGTATTTTACATTACATTATTTTACATAAAATAAATTTATTTGACAAAAAAAACTGGACAAAAAAGTTTCCAGTTCAGTCGATCAAGTCTAATTTTCTTGAAGCTTTAAGGATTTAGAAATCATCCCTTTTGGGAGTCAGTAGTCCCCGTCAAGTACGTGAAACTGAAAAATAGCAGATTCGATCAACTAGTGTATATATATATATATATATATATATATATATATATATATATATATATATATTTATAATATATATATATATATATATATATATATATATATATATATATATATATATATATATATATATGTATATACAGTCATACCGCGCTATAAGGCAACCTTGATATAACGTAACTCGATATAACGTGACTTTTTGAGATGTATTGAAATTGAAAATAAATAATACAGCAACTGTTTATGGGGTATAATATGCTTCAAAAAACTGTTTGTAGTAAGTGTAGAAACCAATGAAACCAATGCGAAAATTGTTCTAAATGGGCATAAGAAAGGTTTGAAAATACTAATGGGTAATGCGAAATAGGTTTTCACGCATCCTTCAGTAACAGTTCACAGTCGTGCATCAAAAAAAAATTTTTTTGCTTGTTGAAATTTTCTTTGAATGGGCATAACCAAGGTTTAAAAAGACTGATAGGTGTTGGAAAATAGGTTTTCGCGCATCTTTGAGTAACCATCAGCAGTCTTGCATCAATAAGAATTTTTTTTGCTTGTTGAAAATTGTACTAAATGGGCATAAGACTACGGTTTGAAAATACACTGGGGTCGCTTTTGACGCGGTTGGTTGTACCGCATTTAAAAGAATAGATTAGACATACTTATACTAAACCTATTTTATACCGCGTACAAATAATCTTATAATCGAGTAAAAATAATCCGCGTTATTGTAAAAATATCCCGTTTAGAAAAACGCATAAAGAGAACCCGCGTAAAAAGCGGTGTACCGATAGATTGTGGAATAAATTTTTGCATAAATTAAAAAAGAAACAAAAATTTTTTACGCGGGTTTTTTTTTACGCGGATTCCGGAATTTACGCGTTTTTTTTACGCGGATTCCGGAATTTACGCGGTATTTTTTTTGCCCGGATTTCGGTTTCCCTTCACTCGGAATGCAAAATTAACGATGGTTTTTTTACGCGGATTCCGGAATTTACGCGGTTTTTTTTTACGCGGCACATATCCCCCGCGTAAAAAGCGACTTTAGTGTATATATATATATATATATATATATGAATATATATATATATATATATATATATATATATATATATATATATATATATATATATATATATATATAATATATATATATATATATATTTATATATAAATATATATATATATATATATATATATATATTATATATATATATATATATATATATATATATATATATATATATATATATATATATATATATATATATATATATATATATATATATATATATATATATATATATATATATATATATATATATATATATATATATATATATATATATATATATATATATATATATATATATATATATATATATATATATATATATATATATATATATATATATATATATATATATATATATATATATATATATATATATATATATATATATATATATATATTGTCAGCTTCCTATTATATGCAAAATCGAACTTCCCAATAATTTTTATGAAATGTTCCAAAATAAAATTAAACAACGACAATCAGTGGCTAGAAAACGTGTCACAGTAAAATTCACAACAAAACTTGAATGCAAAGTTTTAATTTGATCAATCTGTTTCCAGCATGCATATGAGAGCAGTCGGGAAAAAAAATCAACTCAAAAAACCAATTCAAATTTCATTTAAATTATTGTTGTGGTTTGAATTTTAATTTTGGTTAAAACACTAACCTGGCGAGTGCAATTGCACTTGTTGCAGAAGAGTTAACACCCAAACAACACACTTGCTGGTTACCAACCAGCATTTTTTATCTAGCTCGTATCACTTTTTTTCAATCCGCTAGATTTTCAACTGCACTGCGCTGACCGATGATATCCACCGCACTTCACCTTTTACCACCTAAGTTTTACGGTTTTATTCACAAAAAACAAATATTTTCAAATTGCTGCCTTTCAGCAAATTTATCACCGAAAAAACCACGCACTATTGGCCAGCAGCCGGACAAACACTTTAAACACTTTTGAAACCGCCGCGACAGTCTTGTTGTTTTTTACACACGCGAAACTATTTTTTTGCCGAGCGCGAAATAATCGAACTTTTATTACCAACTCGATTGAAAATAAAAACTGCGCTACGTTTGCTATCGATGAGAATAAAGAAAGTTCAACACACACACCAATACAATAAACCGTGCATCTGTTTGCGCGACGTTGCTATCGGTGAGAATAAGGTCTGCGCCAATGCGAGAAAGACAGAAAAAAAACCGAAAGAATATGCCCGGCGCCAAAAGAGAAAGACGAAAAAACAGAAATAGAGCGTCCAGCGCACACACCAATACGAGAGATCGTGTATTTCGAGCGAATTTCGTTCAACCCGCATGAATTCTGAGAGAGATGGGTCCGATGGTCCGACTCGCGTTCCAGGGAATTCTGACTGGGATTTCGCTCAACATCGGTCCGATGTCGTGCTCAAATTAGCAATGGGCGATCTTTAAAAAAAAATCGATTCTCCTGAATCGATTAATCAAAATAAATAAATTCGATTCATAAGAAAATCGAGGCTGGAAAATCGATTCAACAAAAAATCGATTTTTGTTCGGTATAAGCTTTTTACGACCTTTTTTGGTTATATTTATGGAGATTTTGTTTTGTTTGCGTTTTCTGGTGTATCAATCATGTTCAACGAGTTTTCGTTCACAACATCTACTAACGATATGGCTTTTTTAGTTTATTGCCATCTTCTTTTACCGCGTGTACTCTTTTGGCGGTTTTTTTCTTCTAAGAGTTTTCGTTGTCGCTCATCCCATAGACCATTTCACGAGACGTTTGTGAACTTGATTCATAAACGAAATTTTGACAGAAAGTTTGGAACCGCTGACATAATGCACGTGAAAGCATCATCAACGTCAGCAGGATCCGTGACACCTGTGAGTTCGTGAAATGGTCTATTGTTTCGGATGCACTAAGAGCAATCCAAACCTGTATAATTGGGTTGTTTAGCTATTCACGGATTTCCGATTTTTATATATCATCCAAAAGAGTGTAACTTTCTAAGTAAAACGTGATTTTTCAAATCTTTATATCATTTTCCTTCGGTTTTTAAGAAAAAAACAAAAGCTCTAAATCGCTACAATGACAGTTGGTAGTTGGGCGATCGGTCATTGTAGCGGTTTCGAGCAAATTTCAAGCAGTTTCAAATCGTGATTTAAAAAGCGAAGGACAATGATATATTTTTTTAAATCACGTTTTACTTAGAAAATTCAGATCTTTCAGATGATAGAAAAAACTTATATAGCTGAACAACCCAATTCATAAAAAAATCGGAACATCCGCAGCACAAACTCAAATAAACAAAAATGGCGAGCGCGACACCATGCAGAACAGAATGCAGCACGGCATATGCACGAACATTTAATTCATCTTTTGCAATATTTGAGTTAACGAGTACCCCGCTACTCATAGTTGAAAAATAAGCGCATATGCCTTTTCTACCAAAATAAAAAAATTGGTGCTTGATAGTAAACACCCATAACGATAGTAAACAACGTCCCTACGGAAGCCAATTTTCAAAAAGTGCACTTGCAGAGGTAGCAAATATGAAATAATGTTGGCTAATATCCAAAATGGTAAATTCAATATCCAATGCAATGCAAAATTTCAGCTCAATCGGAATTTAGGAGTATTTGGTCTAAATTTCACTTTCTCGACTTCTGAATAAAAGAACAGTTTGTACACGCAAAACTTTTCCTTATTACTTTAGAAGCAATAGCGCAAAATTGCCTCTTGGGTAACAAACCTATTACCACAGACTAACAGACGTAACACTGGAACCTAGCTCCATCGTCACAAAAAACGTTCAATTCAAATTGTCAATCAAATAACAGTTATCGCGCGAAAACGTCGTCTGGGGCGCTGTCATGCAATCTCATACATATTTTGTAGTTTCCCATTTGACACATGCAGTAACGCTGGCGCTGATGTCGAAATACATGACGCAGCGCGAACACGACAGCAGATGGTGCTAGTGTTACTAACGTAAAGTACTGGAATCATCCAAACGATGATTTTATTGAAAATTTGTCCGAAGTGTTATGTCTGTTAGTCTGTGCTATTACTTTAAAGGCTATAAAATTCTTCCCCAGTCAAGTAACAACACATACTGACATAAATTTAGCACGTGTTACGGGAGTACGACTATCTAATAATGATCGTTTCAACCACATGCAAGATTTTTTCTGTCGAAAACTGCTTACTTTCCATCTCAAGCAAAAAAAAAAATCACACACCGTCGCATATGTTGCACATGTTACAAGTTTCTTCAATCTCCAATTCATCCGGTGTGCGTGTATTAGTTCGCATACGGAGTAGAGAAAAAATATGACAAGAGCTGCCAAACAGCATTTTCCCCGTCATAGAGTATGCAAACGTTGATGATTTCAAAGACTTGAAATGCGTCTTTAAATGACATCACGATCTGTAAACTGCGTTAGAGAAAAACAAAAACATTCGCTTTCCTGCAAGATATCTAAAACACATACTCATTGGTTCATGGAAACTCATTTGCACCTGTTTGAAAATACAATACTCGTGCCTATCCAGACAATATTCGCAACTTCGGCAACTCTGGTCAGACAGTATTACATATTTCCATTTCATGTAAACACTGGGGGACGAAACGAAAGTGTTTCTAATTAGACATTTGAGGTTGACGGGTGAGATTCCCATTATGTGTGGATGAAGGGAAGCAAAAATGAATCTGATCGTTGCATCAATACAAATGCAGCGAGTGAAGTCTTGCTAACACATGCATTGCGGTGGGTGCTTGGCTGTATGTTCTCCTCCAGAAACACATACAAGCGTGTGGCCGTCATAATTTTTATTACTTTTTGTTTGTTACTATTTGTGTATAATGCGCAGTCATAAGACACAATAAGTAATAAAAAATTGCCCTAAAGTAATAAAATGTTCCCCGTTTGCGTTGGGAGTAATAGTTTTTTTTGGTGCCAAAAGTCTTATGCCTTGTTCACACTATAGCAGATATCACGTGATATCGCGTATCTTGAAACATACATAAATCTAGTTTTAACGGAAAATTTGGAGTATGGGATTTGAAATCAAGATGAGCCATATTACATCATGTGAACGGGTTATTAGAAATACATAGAACGTCGAGGTCGGGTGTTATCCAAAAAATCGAAATTTTGCTAACTGTGAACATTGAACACTACTTCTAAATAAAACTGTCAAAGTCCATTGCCACCCCAATCTACACCAATCAGTTAGTAATGATTGTATACAATTCGGTTTATTCGCGTTGAAAGAGATTTCGAAGGCTGTTCGCACCTACGTGAACTCTCGTATGTAATTGTCAAAATGTGCGTGATGACAAAAGCAAAAATATTTCCTTCTTTCTTTTTCGCACGCAGAAACCAAACAAATATCAGCAACACCGTCAACGCCAATATATGTCAAACTTTCGAGGCGGTCTTGTGGTCGGTAATATATATTCAGTTCGAGGTGCAAACTTATCTCGTCGTTCTTTTCATCCTCGCTAGGGATGGGCGAACGGCTCACGAGCCGTTCATATGAACCGGTTCTTAGAAAAGAGCGAAAGAACGAACAGCTCACGAAAAAGAACCACGGTTCTTTGGGCGCAGCAGAACTGTTTGGTTCGCGTGAACCCGAAGTTTACCAAGACAACACGAGCCGTTCATATGAACCGGTTCTTAGAAAAGAGCGAAAGAACGAACAGCTCACGAAAAAGAACCACGGTTCTTTGGGCGCAGCAGAACTGTTTGGTTCGCGTGAACCCGAAGTTTACCGAGACAACACGAACTGTCAACGCTCGTGAATCATTGTGAACCATGAATCAGTTCAGAGCCGCTCTTGCAAAAGAGCCGTTTCACCCACCCCTAATCCTTGATATATATTTTACAACGCATGCGTATTAGCCAAATTGCATACGGGTTTGTCTATTGATGTCGCGTTTACAAAGGCAAAAAAATGGTTACTGCGTTAAAAATACTGGAGGGACTCAATTTGGCTGCGGATTGCTCTTTTTCAGCTCGACGACAAGGTTATCCAGCTTCCCTGACCTACAGAAAACGTCAAAATGGGCAGCGTGCCCTATCCGCCATTACCGTTCGTGGAAAGCTGGATATTCTGGAACCTTGTGGGGGTGGTGACATACTCATGAAAAAAGTTGTCATGGACGTAGACAATTGTTTGAACCAGCAAAAACATTTGAAATGCGTTTTCCTCGGTTTCATGTCTATTGAACTTTAGCCCATTCTTCAACTATGGTCATCCCGGTAAAAAATTGACACATTTTTCAGATCAGTGTCCGAGTTCCGAGCACACACTTCTTCGGAGAAGAAAAAAATTTTGTATACTATCAATGAAGAAACTTTCTTCTCTTCAAAACAAAGTGTTCTCGGAATTCGGCCGCAGATTACGTTAGCAACAATAAATGCAATCACTATTGTCTTCAATCCGTTTTGCACACATTTATTTTTTAGGCGAAAAAACAAAACGATCTTGCCATCCAAAGGATCGATTCAGTATAAGATCGCGCGCAGAGAAATCGATTCAAAAAATCGATGAATCGGCCCGAAAAGATCGATTTTGTGAAAATCGGATCGATTTTGCCCATTGCTAGCTCAAATGCAACAAAAATGTCGGAGATGTCGGACCAGGGTTCATTCGCTCCTAGGGGTTCATTCGTCTTCGTGCGTCGCGGGCGAGAGGGAAGTTTAGTTGTGTTTGTTTTGAAGCAAGTCCGGTGCGGCTGGCATGCGGACTTGGTCAAAACAAACACAACCAAACTTCTCCTGCCGCAAAGAGATCACAATGGCGGGGTGTGCGATTCAATCTTCATTGTATGCGACGCAGCAACGACGGTGTGCAGGTTGCTTTGTTTTGATTATTTTGATAGCGCGGTTTAGGATTAGAGCGCTTCATTTATTTTAGGATGGTGCATGATTTATTATTTTTATCCACTATATACAAATGGATTTACGTAACGCAGATTCCATTGATATTATTCCCGCCGTTACTGAGGTGCACAATAAGCACCATCATTTTAAATCGTTTTAAATCAAGAAAGTATGCGGTGTCATGTACGTTTTATTGCAAGAAAATATTTGTAGAGTTCGAAGCAATATATTTATGAAACATTTAGAGTTTCTTAATAATAAAAATTATGATACCATTCACATAACGTAAAACGTGGTGGCGGGGCTGTGCGATTCAAACCTCATTGTGTGCGATGCAATAACGGCGATGTGCAGGTTGCTTTATTCTGATTATTTTGATAGCGAAGTATTGGATTAAAGCGCTTCATTTATAGGATGGTTCATGATTAATTATTTTTATCCACTATATAGAAATAGATTTACGTAACGCAGATTTTATTGATGTTATTTTCGCCGTTTATGAGGTGCACAATAAGCACCGTCGTTTTAAATCGTTCTAAATCAAGAAAGTAAGCGGTGACATGTACGTTTTATTGCAAGAAAATATTCGTAGAGTTCGAAGCAATATATTTTTGAAACATTTAGGGTTTCTTAATAATAAAAATTGTGATATCAGTCGCATAATGTAAAACGTGGCGGCGGAGCTGTGCAATTTATATCTAGTAGTGTGCGAAACAGCAGCGGCGGTGTACATATTGCTTTGTTTTGATTATTTTGATAGCGCAGTATTGAATTAGAGGGCTTCATTCATACGATGATTCATGATTAATTATTTTTATCTCCTATGTTGAAATGGAATTCCGTAACGCAGATCTTACTGATATCATTCCCGCCATTTCTGATGTGCAATGGTAATGGTAATTATTTTAAATCGTTCTAAACCATAAAAGTAAGCGGTTACATGTACGTTTTATTGCAGAAAATATTCGTAGAGTTCGAAGCAATATATTTGTAAAACATTTAGAGTTTCTTAATAATAAAAATGGTAATATCATTCACATAACGTAAAACGTGGTGGCGGGGCTGTGCGATTCAAACTTCATTGTGTGCGATGCAACAACGGCGATGTGCAGGTTGCTTTATTTTGATTATTTTGATAGCGCAGTATTAGATTAGAGCGCTTCATTTATAGGATGGTGCATGATTAATTATTCTTATCCACTATATAAAAATAGATTTACGTAACACATTTTATTGATATTATTACCGCTGTTACTGAGGTGCACAATAAGCACCATAATTTTAAATCGTTTTAAATCAAGAAAGTAAGCGGTTACATGTACGTTTAATTGCAATAAAATATTCGTAGAGTTCGAAGCAATATATTTGTGAAACATTTAGGGTTTCTTAATAATGAAAACTGTGAGATCCTTCACATAATGTAAAACATAAATGAAACCTGACTTTTTTTCGTTCAACCTTCAATGTTCACCCTATAATTCGAAATTCAAAGCGATGGCATGTGTTTTTTTTCTTTCATATTGATATTCAAACGAGACATTTGAGGAGAAATAATAGGTATTTCATTACTAAAAATATAATTCACAAGACTTCGAAAAACATGAAAAACCATGACTTTTCGTGCTTGATTCACCTCTAAATCAAAATCTGAAGCGATGATATGGTTTTTTTTTTCTATAATAAAATGGTTGTTTTTGTTTCGGATAGACATTTGTGGAAAAGTTATGGTATTTTCTTTTCTTTACTTAGCTTATCATGCAAAATCATATCTTTTTATGCTCAATTTTCCTTAAAATCAAAGTTCATAGATAAGAAGATGATATGGGTTTTTTTTCTACATTAAAATGTTCGGAGGGATATTTGAGGAGAAATATGGTACACGCATGTTTCACGTAGTTTTGTGATAAATGACTTTTAATGCTCAATTTACCTCTAAATCAAAATTCAAAGCGATAATATGTGATTTTTTTTCAATAAGTGTTTGTTGATGTTTAGAAAAGACATTTGAAGAGAAACAACAGGTACCTGATTTCTAAAAATTGAGATATTATTCACTACATAAAACATTTATAATGATGAAATTTAATGCGTAATTCGCCTCTAACACAAAATTCAAAGCGATGGCTTTTGCTTTGAATTTCGCGTGCTTTTTTACATTAAAATGTTAGATAATGCTTAGGAATGGAATTTGAGGATATCTGGCAAATGAAGAGAATATGGAAATATATTGCAAATAACTCAATCTGGTAAATAAATAAAAAATGAGATATTGTTCTTAAAACTACGTAGACATGTAAAATCATGAAGGTTAGTAGCCCCAAAATTGATAAATTTCAATCACATCAAAACGTTCAATTCAAATGTGCCCGCGATGTGATGTTTTTGAATATATACGCACCGATCAGGTTATTTTTTCGCGTTTTTTCACGAATTTTTTTACGCGGATTTTCGAATTCATGTGGTTTTTCATAAGGTAAAAAAGTCTAATGTCGCAAGTCATTGTTTTTGAGTTTCAGCTGGAACGGTATAATATATGACAAATAAATGTGTGCCGCCAATGTCAGACACATGAAGCTATTTTCATCAAATACGTAACTACAAACATTATAGCAATCGTGGTTGATCTTGCAGATTATTAGACCTAAACTTAAAAATAATAAAAACAAAACAACCCTAAATGGTCATCCCATATCAACTACAGCTGCCATATTCAATTTTGTGATGGTAATTTCCGGTTTCTGGCGAACATCCCAAGGTGGTCAAATACAATCCAATCTTAGGATTTTCAGAAACAGGATTATGCCCAGAGGCCAGAAATTATTCCCAATAGTAATTTTGAACTCCAAGATGACGTTTCCGGTGTCAGGAACATAGCCTAAAGTGGTATTTGGCCAATAATTCAAATACTTTCAAAAGAGAAACCCCAGACGTCTTTTTAAAGTTCAAAATGGCGACTTCCAGTTTCTGTAGTTAGAATAGCCTTAATCGCAAAATAAAACTGAATATGAGTATTTCAGTTCTGTGCGTTTTAATAATAATGATGTTAGTATATTGTGTATAAAAGTCATATTTTGTATGTCGAATTTCGAAAATCGTTTATGAAAGTAAACTCTGTAAGTTGTGAATGTTATAAGTTAATGAGTGTTTTGTTAATGTGTGTGAGATAAAAGTAGGTTTTTTTTAGGCGAACAAAATCATGGTATAGGAAAGGTGTATGATAAAATGTGTCTTTGTAAAAATCTTACTTGGTATGAACATTAAAAATTGTAGAATCACGCTTGTAATATTTTCCACATTTGGAAGGTATTTTGTTAAAGTATTTGTATAAGGTTGTGTGCCATTGAATCCTAGAAATTATAAATACAAACCGACAACAGAAGTATATACATAAATTTATTAAGCTACATATGCCACTAGTGCCAAGTGTAACAATTTGCTGTGATAATAAGCCAGTGAGCTGTTAAACGTGTTAGTTCAGTGAGTGAGTGGAAGTCGCAGGATTGTGGAAAAGTATAAATTCGAATTGATGTTTGTAATAGAACCCTAGACGGCGCAAATATGGTTTATAAATAAGGCTAAGTATTCTTTCCTGCATATTTCTATTCTATCTTAGATTTCATCGATGAAAATGGAGGATTATTTACATAACGCGTTAATATAGTTAATGGAAGAATTGCTGCGTAATAGTTAGGTGGTATTCAGTAGTTTTAGATATTTTTAGTAACTGATATGCTCCCAGGATTTTCTAAGGAAAACTGGTGATGTTGAAGCTATTGAGTTGGTAAATATCTATAATTCTAATTAGCCTACACAACAGCCTTTGTGATATTTAAAGTTTAATTTCGCGTAACGTAGAGTATCATTTACCAAAAAGGAGAAAAGCTGTTCTTTTTCATATGATCACAAATTCTACCCTGTTATACTCGTAGTGATGCAGTGGAACCCGCGGTCTCTAAACCAAACGAGCATCACCATCCCTCTTCTTCCCAAGTAGTACCGCCTTTTGGTCGTGGCCAGCGTCGTTCTTGGTTAGTTGTAAAAGTATTTCGAACCAGTGAAAATTACACAATGAGAATGTAACGTTGATCCTAGGTCCCAAGCACCATTAGTCTGGTTCATTTTGCAATTCTGTTGGTTTGATCAACCACGGAGTGCAACTGCGGGCAGTCTATCTATGCTTTACTATGCTTTATTTAAGGGATTAAACATAAATAATGCCAGCAAAAAAATAACAAAAATAATTTCAAATTCAGCAGCTTAGACCAGAAAAGCCACAAATGAAATGAATCTAGTCAAAATTTAGCCTAGAAGGGCTAAGAAACGCAACAGGACAAATATATTCTAATTTTTGCTGTAAATGGTTCCGTCTTCCATGTATGATTTTTTGATGTAGTTTGATGCGAAAACAAATTTCCCCGAGTTTGGATATATTTCAACTTAAGCCGCAACAATGTCGCCATTTCGAATTTTTGAGAAATCGGAAATTTTTGATGTTTTTTCGACGCCAAAGCCAAATATCGAAATTTCAAGAGTTTGACCACATATTAGCATCTTCTTACCTACCTTAAAAAAAACAGATCTTAAATCGAACAAAAATTGGGCACAAAACGATGATTCTACGAAAACGGTTTTGGTATGGTTTTAATATATTCCACAAAGCAAAATAATATGGAGTATGATAATCATTGATCGTAATGCGCTAATTTCTAAAAGTGGTAGTCAAATTATGTCTTATATTGAGAAAAAAGTCTTAGAAATCGTTTGGCAGGTGTCTGATCTACGTAAAATGTCAGAAACATGTCGTTTTCCCCTACAATACTAAAATAGGTTTATAACGACGTTAAATTACCTTATTTGAAATCTCTTTAATGTAACATCAAGAGTGTAAGCAACACTAAAAGATACAATAACAGCTTGTCTTCACATGATTCTCCCCTTTTTGTGGGGAGGGGGTCTCATTTTTGGCCAGGACCGGTCAAAACATAAAAATCTCGCTTCAGCTATGTGACAGAATCATCGCAGGTAAATTCAATGTCTGAAACATTTCAAATTATAACAAAGTATTCTCATGGAACGGTTTTAAAATTTAATTTAATTGAAATAAGATCCCAATTACATAGTTCTTAGATTAAATAGAAATCAGTATTTCAACGGTGGAATTGCAATTACAAACTTAAGACGTTCTGAGCTAGACTTACCAATAAAGCAGTGCGAAAATATGTCATACCCTTTCATGGGCAATTTGCATTTTCCGAGCGCATTAGATCCGTTGTAATTATATCCATCCAGAGCTTCGTCCGAGAAAACCATTGGAAGAAATTGAACTATCGACATTCCAGCAGGTTTCTTGCGAGTCAAAAAGTTTACCTTGCGAAATAGTTAGAGGTTTTCATATGTTGCCCGATTGAAATCAGCTGAAAAACCTACATATTCCTCGCGGATGCGATCGTTTTGAGAGACCGAATTCTCGAGTCTCTCGACTTCCTCCGGTTCGACTAAGGGGAACGAAAATCCAGTTACATACGGTGCATTTGAGTCGCGAACTTCGTAAATCTCATCGGAGGATAAAATGTAGTATTTTTCCGGTGTGGTTACTGCAGAGTAGTAAAATGTTAGTGCTTTTGTTAATCGCTGCATAGAAGTAAAAGCACTAAGGATTGTGTAGTGTTTCTTTGTGCGAACAACATTTCTTTAACAAGGCACAAACGTTCCGTTGTTATTGAAGAAGCACCAAGAATTTCTCGCGATGCGTCTGAATCAGAATTAACTCTATTTCCTCATAAACCAAATATATTTACGTTATCATAATACATGATTTTGTCTTATTAAACTCTGATCAAATTAAATTTATCATACCAATCTTATTATAAAAATAATGTACTCAAGTCGGGCTTTTCAATCGCGGATATTTTAACAGTGTTTTGAGTGTGTCAATTAAAGAGAATTATTAAAAATTGGCTGCAAGTGATTAAAACTAATATATTGCAGCATCTTGTGTTAAGGTGTTTTTAAAATAGTTGCAGAAATGTGAGAGTTTTGAGTGAAAATAGTCTTTTAGAAGTGGTAGCCATGACGCGTAGCCCCAGCCCCAGCAAATGAAGGGAGTAACATGCAGCAGCTAAAGTAGTAGTTGTGATATATGCTTGAAACTAAATACCGCTGCTTGCTTCGGGATGATGGTCTGTTCGTCAGAATGTTTGCTTTTGGTGTTATGCTTTTGGTGTCAAGTCTATCGTATCGGAACAATTTTTCAATTCCCCCTCTTTGAGTTATCCAATTTTGAGTGAAGAGGCATTAGTGTTTGTGCAAAAAAGGCAAAAATATATGGAATTTTGGTTCAAGTTTGGTGTTAATGTTGTCTTGTGTTGGTGCCATAAAATGGTAATGAAACTGTTTACGGGACAATGAACTGTCGTTGCCACGGTGCATAGTGCAAATAGCTCGAACAGCAACGGTGGAAGTCGGTTGTAAGTCGGCAAATTGTCGTGTTAGTGAAATGTTGGTGTGTAGTAACGATCCTACCGGTGTTTAATCCTCCTTATATTAGTCCGTGCGACGCAGTGCGAATCGATACCGCGGTTCAAAGCAAAAGCGGTAATTTGAAGATAAGTATCGGTGGTGATGTTGGTGTTATTTTGTGTAAACATTATTGGAGAGCTGGTTTTTTACGTACAACTTGATGTTACAAATATAAATACCAGGCGATTATTATGGGTCTCTGTGTTGATCGCCTGCGGTAGTTGAGTTGTTGGTAGGATGCCTAATATGTTGCTCAAAGTTTGTTAAGTTTACGAAACAGGCGAAGTCGAAATGTTGTGTTGTGGAGTTGTGCTTTTTTGATTTTTCGAGCTTTTGAGCAGATGTTTTATATATTTATATACTATATCCTGATTATGACTAGTTTGGTATTAAAGCACCAAATTTGCGTTTATATTCTGGCGTCGTGCACATAGAATCGCGGTGATGGACAAGGAGAAAGTACTTTGTGAGCAAATTTAATGGTTTATGTTGATACACAAAAAATGTGCTATTTTGGCGGAGTTTTACCTGAGCGGCCTCATTTTTGTTTAACTAGGAGAGGTTTGTTTTCGGATCTTGAATAGTTTTTTTATATCTTTGGCTGAAATAATTAAATAAATTGAAAAATTATTCAATAAAAAAAAGCTAGTTTCCTAGAATCCTATGTTGTTATTATATTTTTACGATTCAAATAACTAAAACTTAGACATAGTTGTGTAGGTATTTTGTCAAGCTTCATTTCATGATTTTTAGGTTTTTAAGCAGATATTGATTTTCAAGTGACTGTTGAGTTTGACTTTCGATGATTGTTTAGTCAGCCTGAAATAATCATGATTGGTTTGTCTTGTAATTAATTTTAAGACTTTTGATTATTATGTACATCTACACCTGATGTTTGCACTTAATGTTTTAGATGCACCAAGCTTTGCCATTTTTCTATCTTTCCAAGTGCATCACATCCATTATAAGGTAATGAATAACTCAACTTAGTAATGAGCCAACATAACGCATAGTATACCTCGAATCCGTCATCTACCGCGGTTTTGCACGGTCAGGCTTCAAGTAGGGTTCTATCAGCCAAACATGTTCTCACCTTGAGAGCAATGATGTGGTTTGTGGAAGCTGGGAGTATGGTGCAGTGATAATACATGTAATCTTATGTTTCGCTTTTTCGATTTTTCTAGCTTTTGGGCTGTTTATGTTTTGTATACTATGTTCCAACAAGGACTAGGTCGGCATTTTGTTAACAAACTTAAGACTATATATTGGTCAATATGGAAATTTGCATTTTTAAATTATTTGTATGGCTTTGTATGCACGAAACTTTGCCAATTTTTCTATTTAATAGGCAACATTCGCATCGACAACTAAGAGAGAATCGGCGTGAAATGTCGTGTCCCCGAGTGTCTGCGTCGGTAGGAGGAAATAGAGAGGTCCTGCATAGTGCTTCGATGTAAACCGCGTTTTCGGCTCGGAAAAATTCTACTTATATGAACGTTTTCGGAATATAATGATTTCGACTGGTATAGCCAGATACTTGTTCATGTCTCACTGTGACTGTTTAACCGAAGATTTGGTCCGGCCGATAAATATCGCGATTAACGAAAACGCGATGTATACCTTCCAAAGAATCGCGTCGGCCGTCGGCGCTACATCGCGTGCGTAGTACGAAGAGGATCGCGACGTTTGGCAAGAAAAATAGTCATGATTAGTTTTCGTAATAAGCGCGCAACATTGTTATATTCTGTTTTTCAGGTGTGTTTTTCACGGGATCCTATCGTTTTTTTAGAGCAGACAAAGTGTGAACGAGAAACGTCGTTGATTGATCTGTTAGGAAGATAATGTCCGGTTGACCGAACGCCTAGAGACTCCACGTCGATATCTTCATGAGGTCGATAGGTCAACAACGCGCAATTGATTTCGGTGTAAAGAGGATCACCTTACGAGGAGATATCATATCATTTGAAATTGTTCCATTTGATCAAAGGTCCAGTACTCTTGCGTACGATTTATTGTTGCGGTGTTACATTGTCAAACTTGATAGGTTCGAATCGCATTATGAATACAGGGGCGGATATAATGAACCTGTTCGCGCGATACTTGTTCTAAAGAACCCGACACTCGAAACCAGCGCATCGTTTACCAAAATGAACCCTGCTGTGTACCTTGCCCTTTTTCCAACATCCCAGTGATTTCTTGTGGAAGTGCAGAGGTGTTCTCGGCTTCCAATAAGCGAGTATCACGTCAACATTTTCCTATACCAATTCCTTCTTTGACCTGCACTCGGACGCGGCCGGCGCTGGTATTGCCTATTATAAAGATTAAGGTCACCAGTTTTTACACATTGAGGATGCATGTTGGTCCCAAGCATCATCTTTTGGTTCTCTGTGTAATTACAGCTGATCTGGCAATAACGGAGTAGCAACCGCGGGCGGTCAATCATGCTCATGCTCATGCTCATGCTCATGCTCATGCTCATGCTCATGCATAGAAGTAAAAGCACTAAGAATTGTCAGGTGAGTTAACTTATCAATGGGCTCGATACGACATACACGATTTGCGTTTGGTATTATATTTATTTTCCTAAATGGTCCGCGTTCGAATATGGTTCACATCATGTGATGATCCACCGAATACCACGTAGTTGCCATTTTGCGGAACGACGTAGCACGCCGTTTTGATTGTGCTCGTCATGAATGTTTAACTGTTACAGTTTTGAATGTCCAAATTGAAAACAGAGTGCAATTAAGGTGTTTTTCTGGAGCCTTTTTCTCGTGTAGTTCTGTGTAATAGTATTGTTTATTAGAATTTATGGTGGAATAGATTAATTGATATGTATTCACTGATATGTCGTGTGCAATGAATTTTTGAACGCACTGACTCTCGCATGACAGGTAATAGAAAATTCAATAAAGTTGAGTTTGACATCTGATGACTATTTAGTCAGCCTGAAATAATCATGATTGGTTTGGTCTTATCAATATTTTAAAGACTTTGGATTAGTATGTACATCTACACCTGATGTTTGCACTTAATGTTTTAGATACACCAAGCTTTGCCATTTTTCTATCTTTCCAACAGGATCACACCCTAGGTAATGAGTAGCTCAACTTAGTAATGAGCCAACATGACGCATAGTATGCCTCGAATCCGTCATCTACCACGTTTTTGCACGGTCAGGCTTCAAGTAGGGTTCTATCAGCCAAACATGTGTTCACCTCGAAAGCAATGGTTGTGGATAATACATGGAATCTTATGCTTCACTTTTTCGATTTTTCTAGCTTTTGGGCTGCTTATGTTTTGTATATTATGTTCCAATAATGACTAGGTCGGCATTTTGTTAACAAACTTAAGACTATATTAGCTCGATGGATGGTCAATATGGAAATTTTCATTTTTAAATTATTAAGGCTTTGTATGCATGAAACTTTGCCAATTTTTCTATTTAATAGGCAACATTCGCATCGACAACTAAGAGAGAATCGGCGTGAAATGTCGTAGTGTTTCGATGTAAACCGCGTTTCCGGCTCGGGAGAATTTTACTTATATTAACGTTTTCGGAATATAATGATTTCGAGGGGTATACCCAGATACTTGTTCATGTCTCACTGTGACTGTTTAACCGAAGATTTCGTCCGGTCGATAAATATCGCGATTAACGAAAACGCGATGTATACCTTCCCAAGAATCGCGACGTGCGTTCGTTTTTTCTCGGGATTGGGATTGACTCGGGATCGACAAATAGCTGATTGCTACGAGTAGCATGGGCTACATCGCGTGCGTCGTACGCAGAGGATCGCGACGGTTGGCTAGAAATATACTCATGGTTAGTTTTCGTAATAAGCGTTTTTCGCGGTATCTTATCGTTTTTTTAGAGCAGACAAAGTGTATACGAGAAACGTCGTTGGTCGATCTGTTAGGTAGAAAATGTCCAGTTGACCGAACCCCTAGAGACTCCGCGTCGGTACCTCCATGAGGTCGAATTATCTACATATAGATCAACAACGCGCAACTGATTTCGGTGTAAAGAGGATCACCTTACGAGGAGATATCATATTATTTGAAGTTGTCCCAATTTGATCAAAGGTCCAGTATCCTTGCGTACGATTTATTGTTGCGGTGTAACATTGTCAAACTGAATGACTTCGAATCGCATTATGAATATCGTGACGGAACTTGTTCGCGCGATACTTGTTCTAAAGAACCCGACACTCGAAATCAGCGCATCGTTTACCAAAACGAACCCTGCTGTGTACCTTGCCCTTTCTCCAACATCCCAGTGATTTCTCGTGGAAGTGCAGAGGTGTTCTCGGCTTCCAATAAGCGAGTATCACGTCAACATTTTCCTATACAAATTCCTTCTTTGACCTGCATTCGGATGCGGCCGGCGCTGGTATTGCCCAATATAAAGATTAAGGTCACCGGTTTTTACACATTGAGGATGCATGTTGGTCCCAAGCATCATCTGTTGGTTCTCTGTGTAATTACAGCTGATCTGGCAATAACGGAGTAGCAACCGCGGGCGGTCAATCATGCTCATGCTCATGCTCAAGGTTGTGTGCCATTGAATCCTAATTTGTTATATGTAACCATAGTTTCTATTGCCGTAGAAAAAAAAATTGTTTTATGTTCTGCTACGTTTACATAATAAAAGTTGGGTAACGTCGTTCAGAGAATAGTTGTCGTACACTTGAAGTTAAACTAAACTTGTAAATACAAATAATAGTTTTTTATCAATGTTTTTTTAATATCTGTTATTATTATTGTTTTTTTTTTTTTAATTTACGAATATGGTACTTTATTAGGCTAACTTGGCAACTAAACCATCACTCAGCCGATAAATCACCGTTACAGTTTAATTATGAGCAATTCTCGCTGAAACCGTCCCACTGGTAACATGAGGTCTTTCAAAAAGGATATTTTTATGTCTAATTGATTGAAAGTAGCGAAAAAATGAGAAAACCGCTTTGGTTAGTTCATATTGATGGACCTCCGGGCACAAATCGGTTAAACGGTTTTTACAAAAATTGATTTTTGAGCAATTCTTGACCTTTTTATTGATTTATTTCTCTTGAATTTGTCATTGAACCCCCTGCAACCAACACATTGTTTTCAAGAAGAATGATAGAGCTTTCATTTGAACTAGAAAAAAAATTGGCCGCCATCTTGGATCTCGCCGCCATCTTGGATTTCATCAGAAAAACGTGTTTTTGAACAAGTTCGCAACCACCGATTTTGAATTCGACGTCACCAGTGGAAAGCTGAGAAAAAATGCTTTAAGATACATTCAAAATATTAGGTGAGCATTGAGGTTATCTTGTCATTCTGGCCACTTTTCAAAATCGAGCTACAAACAGTTTAACGCATGACGCGCGTGTTTTGATATTATCAACGCAATATACTGAGTCTGTGGTGTGCGTATGATGTGGACAGTCAGTATTCCTAGTTCACAGGTAGTAAGTGCACCCACGCACCGTTATTGTTGATGAATGCATGAAAACAACAGTATACAACAGTAGCAAAAGCAACATCTAACATTAATTTGTTTAATTACTAAACACGCGAAAACTGGGAACCGTACAGGTAATCAAACTTTGTTCTAGAAAAAAAAATCGTAAAAAAGCTTAATCACATATTACGTTACACTCTAGGAGGAGCGAGGGAGTAAAGAAAAAATAATGTGAATGCAGTGAAAAGGGATCAAAGATATGATTTTTTGCTTTACGTAATTTGTGAACAGACCCAAAGTCACACAGGCACTGGGCATCCACATTCCACGTGGACAACTTTGCGGAGGGGGATCTGTGTGATGTCCATGATTCATACAAAATTTTGAGAATTTATATGAGAAGTTGTGGGGGAGGGGAAGGGGGGGGTTACAAAATCCTTAAAAATCTGTCCACGTGGAACATGAATGGCCCCTTATATACACTACACACAGACACACACCACAGGCTCAGTATATTACGTTGATAATATCAAATCACGCGCGTCATGCATTGAACTGTTTGTAGCTCGATTTTGAAAAAATACCAGAATGACAAGATAACCTCAATGCTCACCTAATATTTTGAATGTATCTTAAAGCATTTTTTCTCAGCTTTCCAATGGTGATGTTAAATTCAAAATTGGTGGTTGCGAACTTGCTCAAAAACACGTTTTTCTGATAGAATCCAAGATGGCAGCCAATTTTTTTCTACTTCAAATGAAAGCTCTATCATTCCTCTTGAAAACAATGTGTTGGTTGCAGGGGGTTCAATGACAAATTTAAGAGAAATAAATGAATAAAAAGGTCAAGAGTTGTTCAAAAATCAATTTTTGTAAAAACCGTTTAACCGATTTGTGCCCGAGGGGTCCATCAATATGAACTAACCAAAGCGGTTTTCTCATTTTTTCGCTACTTTCAATCAATTAGACATAAAAATATCCTTTTTGAAAGACCTCATGTCACCAGTGGGACGGTTTCAGCGAGAATTGCTCTTTGTTAATTGTTGTAAATATAACTGATTTTTACACTGGATCTGATGTAGAAGACAAGGTATACTTTAAAGTTAAATCTTCGCGTTTACTATGAAGCTGGTGATTATTCGATATCTTTCATGCCTAGGATGTCTCTCATTGGCCTGTTCACAGTGGTTTGGTTCATTCTGGACATCATGATTTATAATTATTGTTACTATTAAGTAAATACTTTGTTTTTTTTTATAATCATCTATGTGGATTTGTTAGAATTTTGCTCAAATGATGTTATAATGATAAATTATTCTCTAGCGAGCTTTGTCGTGTTTTATTTTTTTCTAATATTTTCGTAAGTTTCGTTGATATGTAGCTATTTCATTTAGCCTTTTACTTGAAAGTTCTGTGTGTAAAGTTGTGTCACAGCCTCTAATAAATTGTAAGAACCACAAAATGTCAACACTGTTGTATATGAATATAAATTGTTCTTCTCTTCAATAAAATTTTTGTTACTCACTTATACTCCTTCATACTTAGTAACACTTTTGTTGCATAGCTGCTAGTGCTGCTAGTGTTGCCGTTGTCATTACTATATCAATTTCCTGTTTTTTCTATGGATTTCTGCAAATTTCTACGCTGTCGGGTGTTGTTGTCTTTATCTGTTGCTGCTGTTGCTGCTGCTGTTGTACATGCTGCCTCGGTTGGCTGATTTAATTCATGTAATCTAGCATATCTTAATTCATGGTTTGTGGTTGATTACATCCGATGATAATCTTCCGTGCTGGTGACGTACTTCGTAATATTTTAAGGTCGTTCATACTGTGACGGTGCTACTAATCTTCCGTGGTCCATGATTAATTTCACTATTCGTCAAACACTTTTCAGGGGTTCATAGGTTCATTTTATTTTGGCAAACACGATAACTTTCACAGTTCGTCAAACATTCTTCAGGGGTTCATAGGTTCATTTTATTTTGTTTCTTCCGACAAGCTTATTCGCCTGTTTCGCGCACTTTTATTGTTCTTAACCTTTTTTTTTCTTTATACTTTGCTAATGTTCGCCACCGATCTGGCGATTTTTAACGCTTGCGCTCGAGAGTGGCGCCGGTACAGCTGGTAAAGTTTTATTACCAGCTGCACTCCTACTATGCACAAGATCAACGTTATTTTTATTTCATGATCTGTGTGGTAATCACTATGGAGATACAAGGTGTTCTGTACATTTACGTGTGGATCTCCGTTGTTAGTATCTGCCTTTGAATGGGACTTGTCCATTTTTATAGTTTTGTTTAGATCTGATTATCAGCACATTACCATTGTTACTTTTGGCTCACAACTGCACAGCTTGATGGATTAAAAACGGGCACTTATCATTACGAAAAAAAAATATGGCTAAGTTTTTCGCTACCGCTAAATAGTGGGTTACACAGGTTATACAGTTAAGCGCTAAACGCTTAATTTACATTAGCGGAACTTTCGCTATGCTTATGCTGGCCCGGACACTTGTCACGGTCAGCCATGTAATAACTCAAAGGGGCGGTGATACCGATTCGAACATAAGTGTAACTCCTTTGACGTATCTTGCTAGAATGTTTTATTGAGAAATCTTCATAGTCTAACTACCTACATTCTACATTCGTGGGAGAAGCTTGGAGTTGCTCGCTAGTCAATAATGGTTCGATTCTGTAAAAGAGAAATCGACACTCAACAAATGGAACGAGAGAACTCGGCGTCAACACATGTTCGCGCTACGTTTAGTGAGAGTCCACGTAGGAACAGTAAAGGAAGAGTCAAATTACATCGGGTATGATTTTGGGTGACAATGACTTGGGTCATTGTCGAATGGAAATTGTGTTCGTTGCAGTTCATTGCGTTATGTGGAATTAAAGGTTTTATGGATAGCAATGAATTATCGATTTACATGACGTTGTAAATCTGAAGTAGAGGACATGTGGGAATGAGTTTTAAGAATCATGTGTGGTCTGCGTGTTTCATGTCTTTGACGCGCGAGTTTGGCTAAGGGTATTAATGTACTACATTGCCAAGCTAAAAACCATTTTCGGCAGTCCGGTCTCCACCTTCCACCGTCGGTACCAGTGCCTCCAGACGGCGAAAGAGGAAAATGAAGATTTTATAACCTACTCCTGTCGAGTCAATCGAGCTTGTGTAGATTTCAAGCTGCAGGAGCTAAAAGAGGAACAGTTCAAGGCTTTGATTTTTGTGTGCGGGTTGAGGTCACCTAAGGACGTGGACATTCGGATGCGGTTACTTTCAAAGATTAACGAAACCCAGGACATCACGCTGGAGAAGATTGTAGAGGAGTGCAAGAGCATGATCAATTTAAGAAGGACACTTCGCTGATCGGTCGTCAAGTTCCTCTCGCGACTGGTACAGCTGCTACACAGGCCGTTCGATCCAGTTCTCTCCACCGCAACCAACAGAAAAAGAAGTTCGGCGGCAACAAATCCGACATGCCGAAATCTCCGTGTTGGGCGTGCGGAGGTATGCACTACTCCAGCGAATGCAATTTCAAGATGCACAAGTGCCGTGACTGTGGCCGTACGGGCCATAAGGAGGGCTACTGTTCGTGTTTCACATCCAAGTCGAATCCGAAGCCATCGAAGATGAAGCAGAAAAACAAAAACTACCACGCAACAAGTATTGTGACCATCAACAATGTTACGCGCAGCCGGCGCTATGTGGAGACAGCGATCAATGGAGTTCCAGTCGAAATGCAGCTGGACTCGGGCTCGGACATCACGATCATATCCAAGCAAAACTGGATTAACGTCGGGGAACCAAGAACATCTCCACCGGACTGTAAAGTTCAAACAGCGTCTGGAGGTAAGTTGAACATCGAGGCCATGTTCCGGGCCACGTACGCCACGGCAAAACTCACTAGGAAGGTAACTGTTACGTCTGTTGTGCTGACCTTTCTCTGAATGTTCTAGGCTCAGATCTCATGGACGAATTCGGGCTCTGGGATGTTCCGTTTTCGTCGTTCTGCAAGTTGGTCGGTAGTAGACAGCCGGATCAGCAGGTAGTCGACTTGAAGGCCAATTTTCCCGATGTGTTCACCAATCGCATGGGGCGCTGCATGAAAAATTCAAGTCCATCTCAACCTCAAGCCTGACGCGCAGCCAGCGTTCAGGACGAAGCGGCCAGTTTCCTACAACATGGAGGCCGTAGTCGAGGACGAACTGAAGCGACTTGTAAATTTGGGCATCATCACTCCAGTCACTTATGCCGATTGGGCGACTCCCATCGTGGTGGTTCGCAAGCCGGATCGTTCTGTGCGGATTTGTGCGGACTTCTCCACCGGGTTGAACAGTACACTCGGAGCGAACAACTACCCGCTTCCACTCCCGGAGGATATATTCAACCGCATGGCGAATTGCAAGATGTTTAGTCACATTGACCTCTCGGATGCCTATCTGCAAGTAGAGCTCGACGAGGAAAGCAGAAAATTCGTCACCATCAACACTCACAAAGGGCTGTATCGATTTAACCGGCTCTCCCCCGGTGTCAAGTGCGCACCCGGCGCCTTTCAGCAGATCATGGACTCCATGCTCAGTGGCCTCCCATGCACATCTCCGTACCTCGACGACATTCTTGTGGGTGGCCGCACTGTCGAGGAGCACAACCAGAACCTGAACTGTGTCCTTCAGCGTCTTCAAGAGTATGGGTTTACGGTCATATTCGCAAAATGTCGATTTTTCATGCGACAAGTTAAGTACCTGGGTCAGCTTCTTGATATGGAAGGCATTCGTCCGGACCCGGACAAGGTAAAGGCAATTGTAAACATGCCGCCTCCTCACAATGTTCCCACACTTCGGTCGTACTTAGGTGCGATTAATTACTATGGGAAATACATTCGGGAAATGCGCACCCTTCGCCAACCATTGGACGAGCTACTCAAGGAGAGTGCTCTTTGTTAATTGTTGTAAATATAACTGATTTTTACACTGGATCTGATGTAGAAGACAAGGTATACTTCAAAGTTAAATCTTCGCGTTTACTATGAAGCTGGTGATTATTCGATATCTTTCATGCCTAGGATGTCTCTCATTGGCCTGTTCACAGTGGTTTGGTTCATTCTGGACATCATGATTTATAATTATTGTTACTATTAAGTAAATACTTTGTTTTTTTTTTATAATCATCTATGTGGATTTGTTAGAATTTTGCTCAAATGATGTTATGATGATAAATTATTCTCTAGCGAGCTTTGTCGTGTTTTATTTTTTTCGAATATTTTCGTAAGTTTCGTTGATATGTAGCTATTTCATTTAGCCTTTTACTTGAAAGTTCTGTGTGTAAAGTTGTGTCACAGCCTCTAATAAATTGTAAGAACCACAAAATGTCAACACTGTTGTATATGAATATAAATTGTTCTTCTCTTCAATAAAATTTTTGTTACTCACTTATACTCCTTCATACTTAGTAACACTTTTGTTGCATAGCTGCTAGTGCTGCTAGTGTTGCCGTTGTCATTACTATATCAATTTCCTGTTTTTTCTATGGATTTCTGCAAATTTCTACGCTGTCGGGTGTTGTTGTCTTTATCTGTTGCTGCTGTTGCTGCTGCTGTTGTACATGCTGCCTCGGTTGGCTGATTTAATTCATGTAATCTAGCATATCTTAATTCATGGTTTGTGGTTGATTACATCCGATGATAATCTTCCGTGCTGGTGACGTACTTCGTAATATTTTAAGGTCGTTCATACTGTGACGGTGCTACTAATCTTCCGTGGTCCATGATTAATTTCACTATTCGTCAAACACTTTTCAGGGGTTCATAGGTTCATTTTATTTTGGCAAACACGATAACTTTCACAGTTCGTCAAACATTCTTCAGGGGTTCATAGGTTCATTTTATTTTGTTTCTTCCGACAAGCTTATTCGCCTGTTTCGCGCACTTTTATTGTTCTTAACCTTTTTTTTTCTTTATACTTTGCTAATGTTCGCCACCGATCTGGCGATTTTTAACGCTTGCGCTCGAGAGTGGCGCCGGTACAGCTGGTAAAGTTTTATTACCAGCTGCACTCCTACTATGCACAAGATCAACGTTATTTTTATTTCATGATCTGTGTGGTAATCACTATGGAGATACAAGGTGTTCTGTACATTTACGTGTGGATCTCCGTTGTTAGTATCTGCCTTTGAATGGGACTTGTCCATTTTTATAGTTTTGTTTAGATCTGATTATCAGCACATTACCATTGTTACTTTTGGCTCACAACTGCACAGCTTGATGGATTAAAAACGGGCACTTATCATTACGAAAAAAAAATATGGCTAAGTTTTTCGCTACCGCTAAATAGTGGGTTACACAGGTTATACAGTTAAGCGCTAAACGCTTAATTTACATTAGCGGAACTTTCGCTATGCTTATGCTGGCCCGGACACTTGTCACGGTCAGCCATGTAATAACTCAAAGGGGCGGTGATACCGATTCGAACATAAGTGTAACTCCTTTGACGTATCTTGCTAGAATGTTTTATTGAGAAATCTTCATAGTCTAACTACCTACATTCTACATTCGTGGGAGAAGCTTGGAGTTGCTCGCTAGTCAATAATGGTTCGATTCTGTAAAAGAGAAATCGACACTCAACAAATGGAACGAGAGAACTCGGCGTCAACACATGTTCGCGCTACGTTTAGTGAGAGTCCACGTAGGAACAGTAAAGGAAGAGTCAAATTACATCGGGTATGATTTTGGGTGACAATGACTTGGGTCATTGTCGAATGGAAATTGTGTTCGTTGCAGTTCATTGCGTTATGTGGAATTAAAGGTTTTATGGATAGCAATGAATTATCGATTTACATGACGTTGTAAATCTGAAGTAGAGGACATGTGGGAATGAGTTTTAAGAATCATGTGTGGTCTGCGTGTTTCATGTCTTTGACGCGCGAGTTTGGCTAAGGGTATTAATGTACTACATTGCCAAGCTAAAAACCATTTTCGGCAGTCCGGTCTCCACCTTCCACCGTCGGTACCAGTGCCTCCAGACGGCGAAAGAGGAAAATGAAGATTTTATAACCTACTCCTGTCGAGTCAATCGAGCTTGTGTAGATTTCAAGCTGCAGGAGCTAAAAGAGGAACAGTTCAAGGCTTTGATTTTTGTGTGCGGGTTGAGGTCACCTAAGGACGTGGACATTCGGATGCGGTTACTTTCAAAGATTAACGAAACCCAGGACATCACGCTGGAGAAGATTGTAGAGGAGTGCAAGAGCATGATCAATTTAAGAAGGACACTTCGCTGATCGGTCGTCAAGTTCCTCTCGCGACTGGTACAGCTGCTACACAGGCCGTTCGATCCAGTTCTCTCCACCGCAACCAACAGAAAAAGAAGTTCGGCGGCAACAAATCCGACATGCCGAAATCTCCGTGTTGGGCGTGCGGAGGTATGCACTACTCCAGCGAATGCAATTTCAAGATGCACAAGTGCCGTGACTGTGGCCGTACGGGCCATAAGGAGGGCTACTGTTCGTGTTTCACATCCAAGTCGAATCCGAAGCCATCGAAGATGAAGCAGAAAAACAAAAACTACCACGCAACAAGTATTGTGACCATCAACAATGTTACGCGCAGCCGGCGCTATGTGGAGACAGCGATCAATGGAGTTCCAGTCGAAATGCAGCTGGACTCGGGCTCGGACATCACGATCATATCCAAGCAAAACTGGATTAACGTCGGGGAACCAAGAACATCTCCACCGGACTGTAAAGTTCAAACAGCGTCTGGAGGTAAGTTGAACATCGAGGCCATGTTCCGGGCCACGTACGCCACGGCAAAACTCACTAGGAAGGTAACTGTTACGTCTGTTGTGCTGACCTTTCTCTGAATGTTCTAGGCTCAGATCTCATGGACGAATTCGGGCTCTGGGATGTTCCGTTTTCGTCGTTCTGCAAGTTGGTCGGTAGTAGACAGCCGGATCAGCAGGTAGTCGACTTGAAGGCCAATTTTCCCGATGTGTTCACCAATCGCATGGGGCGCTGCATGAAAAATTCAAGTCCATCTCAACCTCAAGCCTGACGCGCAGCCAGCGTTCAGGACGAAGCGGCCAGTTTCCTACAACATGGAGGCCGTAGTCGAGGACGAACTGAAGCGACTTGTAAATTTGGGCATCATCACTCCAGTCACTTATGCCGATTGGGCGACTCCCATCGTGGTGGTTCGCAAGCCGGATCGTTCTGTGCGGATTTGTGCGGACTTCTCCACCGGGTTGAACAGTACACTCGGAGCGAACAACTACCCGCTTCCACTCCCGGAGGATATATTCAACCGCATGGCGAATTGCAAGATGTTTAGTCACATTGACCTCTCGGATGCCTATCTGCAAGTAGAGCTCGACGAGGAAAGCAGAAAATTCGTCACCATCAACACTCACAAAGGGCTGTATCGATTTAACCGGCTCTCCCCCGGTGTCAAGTGCGCACCCGGCGCCTTTCAGCAGATCATGGACTCCATGCTCAGTGGCCTCCCATGCACATCTCCGTACCTCGACGACATTCTTGTGGGTGGCCGCACTGTCGAGGAGCACAACCAGAACCTGAACTGTGTCCTTCAGCGTCTTCAAGAGTATGGGTTTACGGTCATATTCGCAAAATGTCGATTTTTCATGCGACAAGTTAAGTACCTGGGTCAGCTTCTTGATATGGAAGGCATTCGTCCGGACCCGGACAAGGTAAAGGCAATTGTAAACATGCCGCCTCCTCACAATGTTCCCACACTTCGGTCGTACTTAGGTGCGATTAATTACTATGGGAAATACATTCGGGAAATGCGCACCCTTCGCCAACCATTGGACGAGCTACTCAAGGAGAGTGCTCTTTGTTAATTGTTGTAAATATAACTGATTTTTACACTGGATCTGATGTAGAAGACAAGGTATACTTCAAAGTTAAATCTTCGCGTTTACTATGAAGCTGGTGATTATTCGATATCTTTCATGCCTAGGATGTCTCTCATTGGCCTGTTCACAGTGGTTTGGTTCATTCTGGACATCATGATTTATAATTATTGTTACTATTAAGTAAATACTTTGTTTTTTTTTTATAATCATCTATGTGGATTTGTTAGAATTTTGCTCAAATGATGTTATGATGATAAATTATTCTCTAGCGAGCTTTGTCGTGTTTTATTTTTTTCGAATATTTTCGTAAGTTTCGTTGATATGTAGCTATTTCATTTAGCCTTTTACTTGAAAGTTCTGTGTGTAAAGTTGTGTCACAGCCTCTAATAAATTGTAAGAACCACAAAATGTCAACACTGTTGTATATGAATATAAATTGTTCTTCTCTTCAATAAAATTTTTGTTACTCACTTATACTCCTTCATACTTAGTAACACTTTTGTTGCATAGCTGCTAGTGCTGCTAGTGTTGCCGTTGTCATTACTATATCAATTTGCTGTTTTTTCTATGGATTTCTGCAAATTTCTACGCTGTCGGGTGTTGTTGTCTTTATCTGTTGCTGCTGTTGCTGCTGCTGTTGTACATGCTGCCTCGGTTGGCTGATTTAATTCATGTAATCTAGCATATCTTAATTCATGGTTTGTGGTTGATTACATCCGATGATAATCTTCCGTGCTGGTGACGTACTTCGTAATATTTCAAGGTCGTTCATACTGTGACGCTGTTACTAATCTTCCGTGGTCCATGATTAATTCCACTATTCGTCAAACACTTTGCAGGGGTTCATAGGTTCATTTTATTTTGGCAAACACGATAACTTTCACAGTTCGTCAAACATTCTTCAGGGGTCATAGGTTCATTTTATTTTGTTTCTTCCGACAAGCTTATTCGCCTGTTTCGCGCACTTTTATTGTTCTTAACCTTTTTTTTGCTTTATACTTTGCTAATGTTCGCCACCGATCTGGCGATTTTTAACGCTTGCGCTCGAGAGTGGCGCCGGTACAGCTGGTAAAGTTTTATTACCAGCTGCACTCCTACTATGCACAAGATCAACGTTATTTTTATTTCATGATCTGTGTGGTAATCACTATGGAGATCCAAGGTGTTCTGTACATTTACGTGTGGATCTCCGTTGTTAGTATCTGCCTTTGAATGGGACTTGTCCATTTTTATAGTTTTGTTTAGATCTGATTATCAGCACATTACCATTGTTACTTTTGGCTCACAACTGCACAGCTTGATGGATTAAAAACGGGCACTTATCATTACGAAAAAAAAATATGGCTAAGTTTTTCGCTACCGCTAAATAGTGGGTTACACAGGTTATACAGTTAAGCGCTAAACGCTTAATTTACATTAGCGGAACTTTCGCTATGCTTATGCTGGCCCGGACACTTGTCACGGTCAGCCATGTAATAACTCAAAGGGGCGGTGATACCGATTCGAACATAAGTGTAACTCCTTTGACGTATCTTGCTAGAATGTTTTATTGAGAAATCTTCATAGTCTAACTACCTACATTCTACATTCGTGGGAGAAGCTTGGAGTTGCTCGCTAGTCAATAATGGTTCGATTCTGTAAAAGAGAAATCGACACTCAACAAATGGAACGAGAGAACTCGGCGTCAACACATGTTCGCGCTACGTTTAGTGAGAGTCCACGTAGGAACAGTAAAGGAAGAGTCAAATTACATCGGGTATGATTTTGGGTGACAATGACTTGGGTCATTGTCGAATGGAAATTGTGTTCGTTGCAGTTCATTGCGTTATGTGGAATTAAAGGTTTTATGGATAGCAATGAATTATCGATTTACATGACGTTGTAAATCTGAAGTAGAGGACATGTGGGAATGAGTTTTAAGAATCATGTGTGGTCTGCGTGTTTCATGTCTTTGACGCGCGAGTTTGGCTAAGGGTATTAATGTACTACATTGCCAAGCTAAAAACCATTTTCGGCAGTCCGGTCTCCACCTTCCACCGTCGGTACCAGTGCCTCCAGACGGCGAAAGAGGAAAATGAAGATTTTATAACCTACTCCTGTCGAGTCAATCGAGCTTGTGTAGATTTCAAGCTGCAGGAGCTAAAAGAGGAACAGTTCAAGGCTTTGATTTTTGTGTGCGGGTTGAGGTCACCTAAGGACGTGGACATTCGGATGCGGTTACTTTCAAAGATTAACGAAACCCAGGACATCACGCTGGAGAAGATTGTAGAGGAGTGCAAGAGCATGATCAATTTAAGAAGGACACTTCGCTGATCGGTCGTCAAGTTCCTCTCGCGACTGGTACAGCTGCTACACAGGCCGTTCGTTCCAGTTCTCTCCACCGCAACCAACAGAAAAAGAAGTTCGGCGGCAACAAATCCGACATGCCGAAATCTCCGTGTTGGGCGTGCGGAGGTATGCACTACTCCAGCGAATGCAATTTCAAGATGCACAAGTGCCGTGACTGTGGCCGTACGGGCCATAAGGAGGGCTACTGTTCGTGTTTCACATCCAAGTCGAATCCGAAGCCATCGAAGGTGAAGCAGAAAAACAAAAACTACCACGCAACAAGTATTGTGACCATCAACAATGTTACGCGCAGCCGGCGCTATGTGGAGACAGCGATCAATGGAGTTCCAGTCGAAATGCAGCTGGACTCGGGCTCGGACATCACGATCATATCCAAGCAAAACTGGATTAACGTCGGGGAACCAAGAACATCTCCACCGGACTGTAAAGTTCAAACAGCGTCTGGAGGTAAGTTGAACATCGAGGCCATGTTCCGGGCCACGTACGCCACGGCAAAACTCACTAGGAAGGTAACTGTTACGTCTGTTGTGCTGACCTTTCTCTGAATGTTCTAGGCTCAGATCTCATGGACGAATTCGGGCTCTGGGATGTTCCGTTTTCGTCGTTCTGCAAGTTGGTCGGTAGTAGACAGCCGGATCAGCAGGTAGTCGACTTGAAGGCCAATTTTCCCGATGTGTTCACCAATCGCATGGGGCGCTGCATGAAAAATTCAAGTCCATCTCAACCTCAAGCCTGACGCGCAGCCAGCGTTCAGGACGAAGCGGCCAGTTTCCTACAACATGGAGGCCGTAGTCGAGGACGAACTGAAGCGACTTGTAAATTTGGGCATCATCACTCCAGTCACTTATGCCGATTGGGCGACTCCCATCGTGGTGGTTCGCAAGCCGGATCGTTCTGTGCGGATTTGTGCGGACTTCTCCACCGGGTTGAACAGTACACTCGGAGCGAACAACTACCCGCTTCCACTCCCGGAGGATATATTCAACCGCATGGCGAATTGCAAGATGTTTAGTCACATTGACCTCTCGGATGCCTATCTGCAAGTAGAGCTCGACGAGGAAAGCAGAAAATTCGTCACCATCAACACTCACAAAGGGCTGTATCGATTTAACCGGCTCTCCCCCGGTGTCAAGTGCGCACCCGGCGCCTTTCAGCAGATCATGGACTCCATGCTCAGTGGCCTCCCATGCACATCTCCGTACCTCGACGACATTCTTGTGGGTGGCCGCACTGTCGAGGAGCACAATCAGAACCTGAACTGTGTCCTTCAGCGTCTTCAAGAGTATGGGTTTACGGTCATATTCGCAAAATGTCGATTTTTCATGCGACAAGTTAAGTACCTGGGTCAGCTTCTTGATATGGAAGGCATTCGTCCGGACCCGGACAAGGTAAAGGCAATTGTAAACATGCCGCCTCCTCACAATGTTCCCACACTTCGGTCGTACTTAGGTGCGATTAATTACTATGGGAAATACATTCGGGAAATGCGCACCCTTCGCCAACCATTGGACGAGCTACTCAAGGAGAGTACCAGCTTCCAGTGGACCGACACCCAACAGCGCTCCTTTACCGCTTTAAGGAAATCCTCCAATCGCCGCTCATGCTGACGCACTATAACCCTCGACTTCAAATAATTGTGTCCGCAGACGCGTCGAACGTGGGCATTGGTGCTCGCATCGCGCATCGATTCCCTGATGGATCAGAGAAAGCCATCTACCACGCATCCCGAAACCAAACTCCAGCCGAATCCAGGTATAGCCAGATAGAAAAGGAAGCCTTGGGTCTGGTGTACGGCGTTACAAAATTTCACCGGATGATCTACGGGAGGCAGTTTGTTCTTCAGACTGACCACAAACCACTCTTAGCAATTTTCGGGTCGAAGCGTGGAATTCCTCTGTACACTGCCAACCGCCTTCAAAGGTGGGCACTAACCATGCTCCTGTATGACTTCAGCATCGAATATATATCCACGGATCATTTCGGGCACGCGGATATCCTATCCCGCCTGATCAACTCACATATCAAGCCGGACGAGGAATACATTATTGCATCGCTAGAAGTCGAAGAAATCCTCTGCAATATAGTCTGCCATTCCATTGAGTATCTTCCCATCACGTATAAGACGATTGCGGAAGAGACAAACCAGGACCGGACATTGCAGAAGGTCATCGAGTTCGTGCAGAAGGGTTGGTCAGGTGATGCCAAGTCTCTCACCGAAACAGCAGATGTTAAGCAGTTCTTCGCACGTCGTGATTCGCTGTATGTTGCTCACAGAGTTTTGATGTACAGTGATCGGATCGTCGTCACGGAAAAACTGCAGCAAAAAGTACTCCAACAATTGCACAGGGGCCATCCTGGAACCGGCCGTATGCGCTCACTGGCGCGAAATTTCGTCTATTGGCCCAACATTGACGAGCAAATCACCGTGCTAGTACGTGCCTGCCAGGAGTGTGCCTCAGTTGCAAAAACGGACACCAAGACGAAGCTCGAATCGTGGCCGATCCCCGAGAAACCTTGGCAAAGGTACACGCTGATTTCGCTGATCCCAACGACGACACATACTTCCTCTAGTGGTGGATTCATACTCCAAATGGCCGGAAATCATCCCAACTAAACGCACCACTACCGCTACTACACTGTCGAGTCTGCGGAAGATCTTCGGGAGATTCGGTATGCCGGAAGTATTGGTAACCGACAATGGCCCACAGCTGACTAGCGACACCTTCGAAGGGTTCTGCGAGCAAAATGGGATCATGCATCTCAAAACAGCACCGTTCCATCCCCAAAGCAACGGACAGGCGGAACGCTTCGTTGACACCTTTAAAAGGACGAACAAGAAAATTCAGGCCGGAGGGGAAGACCTAGACGAAGCACTCGACACATTCCTTATGTACCACCGTTCGACACCCTGTCGTTGTGCGCCTGGAGGGAAGTCACCTGCCGAAGTCTTACTTGGTCGACCCATACGCACTTCGTTGGAACTTCTTCGCCCACCAAGCAACTTCACCAAGATGAACAACAGCAAGCAAGACCGTCAATTCAACGCGAAGCATGGGGCGAAGGAGAAGAGCTTCGAGCCAAAAGAGAAGGTGTACGCGCAGGTGCACCACGGTATCAACTGGAGCCGGATCGCCGGAGAAGTCGTAGAGCGAATAGGTCAAGTCATGTATAATGTGTGGCTCCCAGAGAGGCAACGCTTGATTCGTTCACACAGCAATCAACTACGGAAACGATTTGGAGAAAATAAAAAACCTAACCAAGCTGAGGCAAGTATACCACTAGATATCCAGTTAGATACGTGGGGTTTAAAACCATCGGAAGATCCTACTGCTACCGGGGCTGAACTCTGAACAGAACCACCACCACCGGCACCGGAAGGCTTGAGCGAACTGCAGCAAGAGTTTCTGCCTGAACTTGTCGAACCAATCCATTCGGTACCAGAAAGCTTAAACACCCCGCAGCGAGATTTCCTGACCGAGCTTTTCGAATCGTCGAACCGGCAACGTCGTGCCCGAGTTCCCCCGCCTCGGGTACCTGATTTCGAGGACCCACTCCTACGAAACTCTTCGAGACAACGACATGCACCGGTACGCTATGAGCCATACCAGCTCTACTTAAAAGGGGAGGTGTTGGGGTGCGATCCTGGCGACCTTATCTCTCCGGCTGTCATCCGAACAGCTGTCATCCAACCGGATACTATCGCGGTCTGGCACCATCATATAGTAATAAGAGGCAACTGTCATTGGTCATCCAGAAACCGGCTGAGCACGTTGTGCTATTGTTGCGTAATATATATTTAATAGTTAATAAAGTATCTAATTGTTTGTTACGTTACATATTCGGTCCACCTTTACATCGTAACACTATGGTTCATACAATTGCCAGTAGTTCCTTTTCTATGACATGATACTTGGTCACTGCACCTTCAAGTGCACGACTCGCGAATGCGATCGGCCGGTGCATGGATTTTTTGTTTGACAGGACGGCACCAATATCATAGATGCTAGCGTCTGTCGTAATAACAAAAGTGTCTTGATAATCTTTTGCCCATACAAATTTAGCGTCTTTCTTCAACAAATCATTCAGCGGCTTGCGCTTCTCCGCGTTGTTGGGGATAAATTTTTCGTAAAAATTTACTTTTCCAAAAAACGATCTTATACCTTTCACGTTAGTGGGTGGCTTAAGGCTCTGTATGGCCTGTATATTTGCATTTGTGGGCTTAATGCCTTTCTCACTAACATGTCCCAAATATTCTATTTCTCTATTTAGAAATTGGCATTTCGATGGTTCAATTTTTAAATTATGTCTTCGAAAAGCATCCAATACCTTCCGTAAATTATCGTTATGATCTTCAATGGTATCGCCAAGGATTACAATGTCATCGAGATAAACAAAAGCTTTCATTTCCCCTACCTAAAAAAAAAACAGTATTCATAAGTTTTTGGAATGTTGAGGGACTGTTCTTTAACCCCATTGGCATTCGTGTAAATTCGAAGTGGCCTTTTTGAGTGGAAAACGCCGTTTTAGCCGCATCTCGGCGGTCGATCAGGACTTGATAGAAACCCGATTTCAAATCAATTGAGGAGAAATATTTTGCTCCTCCGACATTATCCAATATCTCATTTATAAGAGGTATTGGATATACAAACGGTTCGGTAACTTCGTTCAATGACCTGAAGTCCACCACAATTCGGTATCTGCATAGCTTTCAACCATATTCTTTACTGTCTTGAATTGCCTATCAGGCAAGTGTGGTCCCCGTGGTTCTGTGGTTAGCGATGTCGGTCGGCTAGCTCTCCCACACGGTTGTGATATCGGGTTCGATTCCCGATCAGGTTGAGGATCTTTTCGAGCTGGAAATTTTCTCAACTCAGCACTGGGGCACGGTGTATCGTTGTACTTATCCTACAACATGCAAAATGTGCCGAAAACAAAATCGATAACGAATTCTCTCATCTAATCTAGTTGATCGAGACCGCATTAGCCACCCAGGCTAGCGTGCGATATTGTTTTTGCAAGTGTGCCAAATTTAACACTTGCCGTAGTTTTTCAATTCTTGCATTTCCTTTTGACTTGGGTGTCAGTTTATCCTCTAATAGGTCATAATCTAACCTCGAGTTAAGATCTAACTCGGCCATTATCATATTTTCCCTGTCATGAGATGTGTCCTTCGGTACCTCATGCGTATGGGGCAGTTTTCCCTCTATGTTGGAATCATATTCTATGGAATTCATGTTAGGAGTTGCTACCCTACCAAGACCTTTTTTTCGGAAAAAAAAACCCTGTACGTGCCGTCGGCACGGAATTAATACTCAGGACTTGAGCGGACAATCGACTTTTATTTTGTACATCACTGCTTAAATATACCCTAAAGGTAACTAAGAGTGAGAGGCTTTCTCCACTCTCTGTTTACCATTTACCTTACTAACTTAGCTTATCTATAGCTCTTAACTTATAATCTAATACCGCATGTACGATAGAACGCATGCGAGAGCATTAACACCATTGAAACGGGGACTTCTGTTTTGTTTACAATCAAATGTTTATCTGTTTGAGTTTATCTAACTGTGGCACAGCAGAAGACTGCGTGAAGTTCTATGCCACCTATTGCATAATCTTTTGATAAAATTGTTGAAGTTCTTTGTCAAGGAATTTCTTCACGAGCTGTTGACAAAGCTGCTCGCGGTAATCTGTCAAGGAAACCAAACCACAATAGGGTCTTAAGTGACATGTATCCAATCATTTACGTAACTTTTGTTTCCAAAGAAGGTGTGAGTGATATTTTTCAATTTGTTTGTCGTGTCGAATAATAAGACATTTCCAATATGCGTAGATTGGATGAAATGACCAGTCATTTCGCGTTCTTTTAAAATGTTCTGCGCGTCTTTTCCTGCGGTTTCAATAAACTTCAACCACCAGATGCCACATATTTTCTCTAAGATAACGTGCTTCCCTGACAAATTTCATTCCTCAACAAACCCACCCGCCCATAACAGAATTAAAATGGTGTACCGCGTTGGAGCACTAACTATCTGGTCACTTTACACATTACAGTTTCTAGATCCCGTCGAACTGAATCTACTGGTATATTGCCTTGTGCCTAAGTTCACGAGCTAATTTTCTAAGCGATTTGTGTTTTGAGATGTTATGTTCAAAGTCGTGCACTGAACTCGTGCTCCGGAATTGTTTGGCCTCTCTTTTTTTATCTCATCGAAATAGCCATAAAACCATATATTACACATCGATGTACATCAGAGAAACAAGTTTCTTATGTTTTTGCTCAGTCTTTTTTCACTTATTTATATATGTAATCACGCTAGTAGATAGCGATCACTGAATCATAAAATGTTAAGCCTAATATAATTGTTATAATAGTAATTATAATAATATTTATAATAATAATTGTTTCTCATCTCCAGGGCTAACCATAAAATCAAACACTGTCGAATCAAAGTAGAAGGGCGATTATATAGCGTTGGTGGGATGGAATTTGAAAGTTTGATTGACTTAGTGAATTTCTATATGAAGCATCCGCTTTACAAGAAAGTTAAATTAACCCATCCAATCTCCAGAGATATGATGAAACGAATCAATACTATGAGCGTGAGTGTAATCAGATATTTAAATAGCTTGAATGAAAAAATGTTTGTGTTACAGGCTCCTGATGATAATGGCGTCTATAGTTACATGGACCCTTCATCTGTAAATGAAAAGGTAATTGTTAATCATTTCTTCATTATGTAAATCTAGCTAGAAGTATAGTAATATGATTTAATTGTTTATAAATTTATGGAATTGTGAGCAAATTTATTAATACTGAATTAATAAATTAATTAATTTATTAATACTGAATTAATTTTTTAATAATCACATGTTGATGCGCAGCAATTTCGTGAAATTCTTCAAAAAAGTATGAACGTATTATTTATTCAGGAAATCGAACTACTGCTTCAATTGAACTTTTGAAAAATATCCCAAATTACAGTACGTGCCATGTAGAAAAATAAACCAACATCTATTAATTGACTGATTGGTTTTCCTTAGGTTTTAGTACAAATGTAAAAAGTTAACTTAATATGAACTCCACAATGAAAGAAATACCTTTACAATTTTGACGTACCGTAAGCCGGGGAGAGAATGTCCCAGTGGGGTGAGACTGTGCCGTCCAACCCGTGACTTGCAAACCATCCCTTCCGGGTCAGAAGACCAATCTTTTTGGTTAAGTATTCGAGGAAACTAATTCAAGAATGATTGGTCCTGTGATCGCCATAGGATGGCTGACAAATCATGGGTTTGTATGGCACAATCTCACCCCCACTGGCACAATATCACCCAATCTTACGGTATATTCGATTAATTCCTCGGCAAATTGGTCAATGGCAAACCATTGGTCTTTTTGATTTGTATGAAATATTGTATTTGCTTTCGTACATGACAGATGTTAAGCCAACTCAATTGAGGGGCTGGCAGCACTTTTCTTGATGTTTTGTGGGTGCTTGAGTGCTGGCTAAACTGAGCAACTTTGCCTTATTTTTCTTTTCGAAAATTTATTTGAATTAAATGTTGAAATGGTTGGAAGCTGATGAACTTTTTTTCTAATGATATCATCATGTGTGTGAAGGTAAATTATTTGATTAGCTTTTTTTTTTGCTCCGTTCTAATTGAATTTTTTCCCACGTTTTCCGAATTCGCTGTCGCTGAGTATAATACATTCGTTGCTTCGTCAAACACTGCATCAGTGATAGCTGGAAATCGACATATTTTGGTGATATATAGTGAAATTGTTGGAAAAATAACTCTGCTTTCTTGTCGAAAACCGAATAAGCAAGAAAACAATGGCGGTTGTTTGTTGTACTTGTGCTCACGATTTGGCAAAATCGGATGAAATCGTTTGCAGCGGCTTCCGTAAATCTTCTTTCCATTTGAAGTGTGCTCATTGTTCACAATTATTTTGGATGATGGCCAATGCATGCTTTCGTCAAGCCATATCATCTACGAACAATGCTATGCAAACAATTGGGGATGATCAAAATAAAGCACTCTGTGAGTTACGGAAAGAAATAGCACTAAACACTACCGAAATAAACACTATTCTCCAGCGAACGCCTTTGCCCGCTACGCCGCGAGTTCCTAGAACACAACAATTAACAAATCTGCGAAAAAGGCCACGGCTTATAATTCCAGATGAACCGTCGCAACAAGAAAACATCCTCGAGGGCACCAAAGACTGTGTCCCTGATGACGCTATACCGTTGGCTGCAGCTAGAAAAGATAACTTGTTCTGGTTGTATTTGTCTGGTTTCGATCCTCATGCAACAGTGGAACAAATCCAAAAACTAGCCAGAAATAATTTAAATACCGATCGAGATGTTGATGACGTTAAACTAGTGCCAAAAGGAAGAACAATCGAAGACCTAACGTTCGTTTCATTTATGATTGGTATCGAATTGCAGCTGAAGGAGCTAGCCCTGTTCAAATCGACATGACAGAAGGGAACTACACAGTGCAACAAAAAGTGACTTTTCCTTCTGCCTTGGTTTCTATATATAATTTTTTTGTGTATTTTGATGCAAAACCAAATATCTCCGAGTTTGAACATATTTCAACTTAAGGGGCAACAACAGCGCCATTTTGAATTTTTGAGAAATCGAAAATTTTTAAGGTTTTTTAGACGCCATTTTGTTTAAGACCAAATATCGTAATGCGCTAATATCTAAAGGTGGTAGTCAAATTATATCTTATATTGAGTAAGAAAGTCTCAGAAATCGATTGGTAGGTGTCTGATCTACGTAAACTGTCAGCAACATGTCGATTTTGCCCCAATTCCCCTACAATATTGATTAAGGTTTATCTCGACGTTAAATTAACCTATTTGAAATCTGTTTAATGTAATTTCAAGAGTGTAAGCGATACTCAAAGATACAATAACAATTTGGCATCATATGCTCCTCCCCCTCTTGCGGGGAGGGGGTTGCATTTTTGGCCAGGACCGGTCAAAACATAAAAATCTCGCTTCAGCTATGAGACGGAATCATCGCGTCTTCGACAAAGTCAAATGCGACCCCTTCCCGCAAAAAGAGAGGATCATATGAAGACAAATTGTTATTGTATCTTTGAGTATCGCTTACACTCTTGATATTACATTGAACACATTCGAAATAAGTTGATTTAACGTCGAGATAAACCTTTCTTAGTATTGTAGGGAAATAGGGGCAAAATCGACATGTTGCTGACATTTCACGTAGATCAGACACCAACCAATCGATTTCTGAGGCTTTTTTACCCAATCTAAGATATAATTTGACTACCTCTTTTAGATATTAGCGCATTACCATTAATGCAAATACATACTCGATATTAATTTGCTCTGTGAAATATACTAAAACCATGCCAAAGCCGGTGTCGTAGAATCACCGTTTTGAGCTCAGTTTTTGTCCGATTCAAGATCTGTTTTTTTTTAAAGATGGGAGATGCTAATATGTGGACAAACTCATGGAATTTTGATATTTGATCTTATAACAAAATGGCGTCGAAAAAACATCGAAAATTTTCGATTTCTAAAAAATTCAAAATGGTGCCATTATCGCCCCTTAAGTTGAAATATGTTCAAACTCGGAAAAATTTGTTTTCGCATCAAACTTCATCAAAAAATCATACAAAGAAGCCAAGGCAAAAAAATTGTTGCACTGTGTTATCTTTCGACCATTCGATTTTCAAAACGGCTCAAACGCACGTACTTTCTTTCGCTTTCTGCCAACGCCGGGACGAAACGATACGAATTAAATATATTTCTGACCCTCCCGTCTCCAACTTCATTCGACACTCGAATTTGGAACGACAACAGCTGATTACCGCCCGCTCGAATATCCACCACAACGAATGCTTACTTTCTACTACCAGAACACGAGAGGACTACGATCCAAAACATACGATCTGTTCATCGCTCTCGCTTCGTGCGACTACGATGTGATAGTTTTCACGGAAACCAGGTTGAAGGATGATATTCTCGACTAGTGATGGGAAATATCGCCCAAAACGGACATCGATAACAATCGATAATGCCGGGGTTTTTATCGATATTATCGATAAGTATCGATAATTTGACAACTAACGTTTGCGGTAAAAAAAAAAATTTTCAGATGGCGATGAAAAAAAACTATTTCAGATGGTGATGAAAAAAACTATGCCAGATAATTGAGTTGGATAAATTTCCCATGGAAGGTCATCATGTTGGCTTCCTCACAAAAAAATATTACTTCCTTGTGTGCAGCCTTCCGGCAGTGAACCGAAACATTCGCCATGGCGGACGAAAACATGCATGTAGCCATGTTTTTAAGCTCTTTCTTCGTTTTTTTATTAATTCATCCTCCGTTTTGTCAACAAAACTGTTGGAATAGGTCTTGCGCTTCAAGATTGTCCAGAAATTCTCGATGGGAAGCAGGTGGGGGACATTGGGCGGATTCGCCGACTTCGGTACCACATCGATATTCAGCCGCTCCATCTCCTCCAACGATCGCCGACGTCAAATCTGGCCAGAACACCGTGTCTTCGCCACATACATAAGACATACGTAACACTGGCGTTTTTTTCTGGTACACGTTGCCCCATAGTACTCCGTACCTCGCCCTGTCAAACTGCTCGATAAATAATGAACAAAATGAATTTTCTTTTTCTCGGTCTTATCGAGCCCCAAAGAAAATCCCATAAGGAACTGTCAAAAAGTTATTTACAAAATCAATGCAGCATTTTTCGAGTAGGAACGAGACAAATGCAGGGCTACGCAGGTACACTGCCTTCAAAAACAACTCAAACAGAGATTTTTTTTACAGAGGTTGGTACTTTCGAGTAGTTCATTTTGTACCAACTTTTTTGGAAGATTTCTTCCTGAGTGTTACGTATGTCTTATGTATGTGGTCCTCGCTCTTATGGTATTTCTTGATGAACGACGCAACTTCTGTCAGGCACTTCGTACTATAAATTTCCCCGTTCACGGCCAGCCCGGAGCGAAAGAAGAGCAACTTTAACATCCCTTTCTCGCTGATTGTCAGCCACAGCCGCACCACATACATAAGACATACGTAACACTGGCGTTTTTTTTCTGGTACACGTTGCCCCATAGTACTCCGTACCTCGCCCTGTCAAACTGCTCGATAAATAATTAACCAAATGAATTTATCCTTTTCTCGGCCTTATCGAGCCCCGAAGAAAATCCCATAAGGAACTGTCAACTGAACTGTCAGCTACACTGCCTTCAAAAACAACTCAAACAGAGGTTATTTTACAGGGGTTGGTACTTTCGAGTAGTTCATTTTGTACCAACTTTTTTGGAAGATTTCTTCCTGAGTGTTACGTATGTCTTATGTATGTGGCCGCACCTTCTTTGGAAACTTGGTCTGTGAAATAAACTTTACCTCGGTGCTTACTTCCTTCGTGGGGGAGGTAAAATACGAAGAGCGCTGCTAGTCGTTGCCATCCAGGGTGAGATAGGTCTAGTCGTCCAATACCACTGCCGCGTCGCGATTCGCCGGGAAAATCGACTTTACCATCTTATTCAACCGCTGTCGCTGCGTCATTGCCTGCAGCTCCGAGACCAGTGGACGGGACTGCCGCTTCCTGCATGTATGTCCATGTTCTCTAGATGCTTTTTCACTGTTTTAGAGCATACACCAACCTCTCGGCCAAGTGCGAGCCACTTTTCCCTCAGTCTTCCTCTTCAGCACCCTTTGAAGCTTCTTGTCGCGCAAGGTCGTTGGTCGTCCGGAACCGGGCTTTCTTTCGATGCTCTGATCGTTGTCCAATAGTGTCAAGATGTTGTAGATGCCAGAACCGGCATACCCGGCGTCCACAAAGTGCCGCACGATGTCCGTTTTTGACGCGGCGGGGTACCGTTCTTTGAACGCGCACACTTCTGAACGGAGTAGCTTGACTTTTTTCGCTATCTCAGTTAGAGTTTGACTGATAGAGCTGTCAAATTTTTTTTGATAACTCATGGGTTACTATGATTAATGATGCATGAGTAGTTTCGTCAAGGCGATTAAAGGTAAACCCATGAAAAATCGGCAATTTTTGTCCATTTTTTTACCTCAAACGTTATTCGACAAATGCAATTTTGCTATATAAATTTGTTAAAAACAGAGACAGAGATGGCCCAAACAGAATAGATACGTTTGCGTTGCGTTGACGTCAATGTGACAGTAAATGTATGGGCTAACTGTCAAATTGCCGCAAACGCAGCCGCGACGTATCCATTGTGTTAAGGCCTTGAATGACAAATTTTACGATACCGCGAATGAAAATTCAAACAACCGGACGAGTTAAACAGTTTGTTTTGGAAAGTCTTCGGGTTTTACGCCGGGAGTGCTTTCTACGGAGTAGTTTCAAACCGAAGTTCATTTTGAAGGTTGTATAACTAGAGAAATAATAGAAGCAGGCAAAATTCTGTCAATTTTTAAATGGCCAAAACTTCACGAAAAATGAATCAATTCTGACAAAACAGATTCCATTTTACTGGAAAACTGTCCTAGTTTCCTAGTATTACTTGAGAACTGGACGTGACCAAGGGTCACTGGAAATGTTTCGGATTTCCGGAGTGTGCGCCAAAGTGTACAGAGCGTTGCAAATCGAGCGAGAAGTAAAACCTTTTTTCTCCTTTCTGCTTGAGAACGAAACATATGTTACGCTTCTCGAGTCTTTTGTACACACGCTTTGGAGATACCCTTTCTTCTTCATGCATTCCCTTGAGTAGCAGCAAGCACGCACCGACACGAACACACTCTTTCGTATTGCTACTCAGCTACCGTAAAAGAGTACGTGAGTAGGAGTACTCGACTAAAATTGCTCGACTAGGAGTGCTTGAAAAACTGTGCTCGAAAACGAAAATGCTTTCTTCCCGGTTTAGCCTCATGCACCGACAGTGGGGTAACGTGTAGGGTATCGAACTGCTTCGGTAAGTTTTTTACAGCAGTCTAATGCAAAACCAGCCGAAGCGAACCGCTGCCGAAGTAGTCCGATACCCTATCATTTTTTTTCCCCTATGCAACCATCGCAAAGCATCTTGAAACAATTGTCTTCGGCTAGTAGTTCTCGCGAGTTGGGCAATAGGTTCACACGAGTACACATGAGGAGGGTAGACGGGAGTGTGTGCATATGATCTCGGGAGTAAATGCGAGCAAGAAAGAACGAGAAATAGCTTGAATAGAGAATTCTCTACTGTGTGAAAGCGGCATCATCGAGAACCTCACATGAGGTGTTGCATGCCGCTTACGAGCGAGACTAACAACACTGAGTGTACATTTTTGCAACGCGTAGAACTTTTTCTGACATTCTGTTTCACTAAGGTTTATATGGTGTCAATAAATCAGAATTTATTTCGGGTTCATTGGTAGCCAAAGATTGAAAATTCGCCAAGGAATCACCGAGGTATTTATCAAGTATGGGTGTTGATTTTGGCGGTTTTTTCCCTGTTGGGTACTAATTTTCTTTAAGCTTGCAGCACTCTAGCAGAATTCAATCGAACATTGTGGGTGTGTAGGTCTTGTTAAACCAAGCAACTCTGCAAACTTGCGTTTGAAAATTTATCTGGATTAACATTTAAAAAGGTCAGATTATTTTCACGCGGATTTTCTCTAAAAGGTTATTTATGCAGATTTTCAAATTAACGTGGTTTTTTACGCGAATTTTTGAATTAAAGCAGTTAATCAAGCGGATTTCTGAATTAACATGGTTTTTTCACGAGGCATGTATCCCCCGCGTAAGAAAACCCAACTGTATTTGAACCTTTTCAATTAATCAATATATTTTAGTAAAAATTATCTGAACTTTCCTTCAAAAATATAAAAAATTGAGTTGAAGATCCTACTCTGAAAAAAATATAGTTTTAAAAACAAAAAATGATTTAAGAAAATATCGGTGATCTCAGATTTTTTTAAATGAAGTATTTTAGATAGACAATTTCGTTGCCTGAAACGTTCTATGTGTTGCAAAAATGTACACTTTGACACACACTCTTGAAATCCGAAACATTTTCGGTGTAGGTTGGTCACACCCAGAGTCTATGTTTATAATAAGAGTCCCGCAAAGATGAAACCAAAGGAACCAAATCAGTGTCAAACGAGGGTACCAATCGAGCAATGTAAATAAACAAGGTGATAATGTTAGGAGTGGATGAAAAGTGTTGTAATTGAGCGTAATAAAGAATATGTGTTTTTCCGAAGTTTCACTTACACATTTCAATCCAACATTAAACCTGTACACTGGTTCACTCAAATTTAACAAAACATTACCGGTGTAATCTTTCAAAACTGTGTACCTTGTGAAGAATTTCAAAAAATGATATTCGCTTATGCATGGTGAAAAACAGAACTGTATAGTTTTTGGCAACAAACGGCATATAAACTGTGTTGCCGAAACGATAGATTTTCTCTTCGCGCGACTCTATATACACATAGACTCTTGTCACACCAAGTTCCCAAGTAATACTAATATAATACTGTTTTCTAGTGAAATGAAACCGGTTATCAAAATTGATTCATTTTTCGTAAAGTTCTGGTCATTTAAAATTCGAGAGAATTTTATTTATCTCAATTATTTTGTCTACCCCAGGATATTTTTTGGCGCAACAATTTCGTTGATTTGGATTTTTAGTGGAACTAAAAATTGTTTGTTGGGTAACAGATACTTTAAACTTAAACAGTTCCAAGGTAAACTAAACAATTACCAGAGAATTACCAATAGACTGCCGCTATGCATGTCCATCATATAATAAGAGTTGGCAAGCCAAAGAAAATGCATTTTATTACAATTTCGTATCATTGCTTTTTATGAGATGGTGCAAAAAGTTTGGATATTTTTTTAAAGTTCTCCAGTACTAAGTTGTCGAATTCATCTGTTCTTAGGAAACTAAAATCTATAAATACCTTATTAGTTATCATTATTTCTCAGAAACTCAGTGACACCCGGGGCTAAAGGTTCGCCCGCACCACCCCCAACAATGCTAAATCTTGTCGAATAGCAGCACCCAACAAATACCTAGCAGCAGAAGCAACTCCTGGGGTAGGGTAGGTGAGCTCTCCTTCTTTTGAGTCTCCTCCAGTAACCAGCCGCACTGACTTTTGCTTACCCTTATAATATCGATAATTATCGCTAACGTCAAAAAATTAACGATAATATCGATGACCATCATTTATCGATATTATCGATAAGTATCGATAAGTTTCCCATCACTATTCTCGACTCAGAGCTTACTGATAGATATACAGCTCCAGCTCGTTTTATTGTTATTGCACAATATCCGACAGTGTTGCCATTTATGACATTTATCATACGGCGTACACCAAAAACAAAAAATATAAAAAAAAACTAAACCTAGCGGTCAGACCCAGCCTTTCTCATTCAAACTTTTATTTGTAAAAATAGATTTACATGAAAGCTTCAATCCAATAAATGTATATTCACTCTTTAGGTTCTAAAATATTGATGTTGCAAACTTTACATATAAAAAGGCAGTTCGGTCTGTCTGTCTGTCTCTCTGATCCATATAGGCTTGAAAACTACCGAACCGGTCGACGTGAAAATTTGAATATAGGGGTTTCTGGTGCCGATAAAGGTTCCTATGATAGTTTGAGACCGATAAAGGTTTGTGTGGTCCCCGTGGCTCTGTGGTTAGCGATGTCGTTCGGCTAGCTCTCCCACACGGTTGTGATATCGGGTTCGATTCCCAATCGAGTCAAGGATCTTTTCGAGCTGGAAATTTTCTCAACTCAGCACTGGGGCACGGTGTATCGTTGTACTTATCCTACACATACAAAATGTGCTAAAAACAAAATCGATAACGAATTCTCTCAACTAATCTAGTGGATCGAGACCGCTATTAGCCCCAAGGCTAAGCGTGCGATATTAATTGTTTGAAAGTTTGAAACCCCTCCCTCTTCTGGAAGGGAGGGGTACGATACAAATGAAACATACATTTCTGCACAACTCAAGAACAAACAAAGCAAATGAAACCGAATTTGGCATGTTTAAGGGGTAATATATGTCCATAAAAGTTGGTCGTCTCTCCCTTTTCTGGAAGGGTGGGGTTCCATACAAATGAAACACAAATTTCTGCACATCTCGAGAACTAATCAACTAAATGGAACCAAATTTGGCAGGTAAATGTTTTTAGTGGTAACAAATATGTCCATTATGTTTTGACACCCCTCCTTCTTTTGGAAGGGAGGGGTGTCATACAAATGAAACACAAATTTCTGCACATCTTGAGAACTAACCGAGTAAATGGAACCAAATTTAGCATGTGAAAGTTTTCAGGGGTAACAAATATGTCCATAATAGTTGGACGCCCCTCCCTTTTCTGCAAATTTCTGCACATCTCGAGAGTTAACCAACTAAATGGAACCAAATTTGGCAGGTGAATGTTTTTAGATGTTTTTAGAGGGGTCCCATACAAATGAAACACAAATTTCGCACAGCTCAAAACCAATCAAGAAAATACAACCAAATTTGGTATGTGAATGTTTTTAGAGGTAACAAATATGTCCATAATGGTTCGACGCCCCTCCCTCTTCTGTAAACACATGTTTCTACACAAATTTCTGCACATCTCGCGAACTAATCAACTAAATGGAACCATATTTGACAGGTGAATGTCTTTAGTGGTAACAAATATGTTCCATAATCGACCTCAGGCAACATTTTGGATTGTAATTGTAAGATGGCAACATCCGATTTCTGGAAAACAGCCAAAAATGGACGATTTCCACCCAATATAATAATATTCGGATCTAGAATGATACACAGGAGCTCAAATCGACCACAGATACCATTTTGAATTCTAAGATGGCGACTTTTGGTTTCTGAAAAAATAGCTGAAAATGACCAAATACAGGTCGGACTCGATTATCCGGAGACTCGATTATCCGGGGGCTCGATTAACCGGGGCTCGATTATCCGGAGTATTTTTTTGTTTCTGTATTTCTATAACGTACTTTTGGCTTCCGGGTCATTGGGAGGTTCGGGGTTGTTCATAATTGTAGCGGTACGAGCCCCGTTCCGCTTAGGCAGATCGTTTTTGGCAGCTTTCTCGTCGTTCCTTCCAATTCTTACTTGATAACCTCCAAAATCAAGGTATTATGGTTTTTTGTTGCCAATAGGGACAACCGCTATTTGTAAACCGGTTTCGGAATTATGGTAGGATTATATCCCTGTAATATAATGGCCATGATCATTGCAGTACTTAGAACCACAAGCAGGCCTGTCCCGGTTCTGTTCCGGATACTCTTGTATTATTGAACCAAAACTCATCAAGTGAAATTAATAACGACATGAAATCCGCAAAGTAGTTCATATCGAGCGTCTAGGTCGTTATAGGTCACTCAAGAAATGGAAAAAAACATGAGTGATTGTTTTTACATCTTCGAGATAATCAATATAACATAATTTACGTACGTATATATGTATAACAAACGCCGACAAACAGTCTAAAGACAATTTTCAATTTTTTTCGTCGGCACATGTATTGTATACAATTTATTGAGCTTGCTTGAGCTTGAGCTTGATTGATCACCACCGGTTGCCACTTCGTTACTGACCAGGATCGATTGGAGTTGTAAATCGAATTTAGTGATTACTGTGTAGCTCACTAAATTCGATTTACAACTCCAATCGATTACTGCTTGGGATTTAGCTTTTCGATGTGCATCTCCAATAATCCCTGCATGCTGATCAGTACCGACGCCTGCCGGTCCAGAACGTAGATCAAAGGAAGGAAGGAAAGGGGTGTTAGTTCGATACTTGTTGTTACTAGAGGCCGGATATACTCCTGCACACTCCACAAGCACCACGGGTATAGGAATTTTGTGTTAGTTGTCTGTCGCGTTTCTTCTTTACATAAGATAAAACTCTTGGCGGTATTTATGGGCACTCGTCCACTAAAATATTTTTCGCGAACCTATCTTTTATGTTTCTAAGACGTTTCATTTCATTGATTAAGGATTTTAGGAGTACGACGGGAATAACGAGTTTTGTACTAATAGAGGAAATGACCGACTCTTCCGATTTTGAACCCGACGTGCACGCACTTCCCCGAGGTAAGTGGTGCGATCTTCGATATATGAACTCACGAAAGCGCGCCAGGTGCATGTGCATGTTTGAAACCTTATCATATTTGCAGTGACGGGATACAAGCGAATCGTGGAGGTTAAGTAATTTCGGTTACCTTACGTATCGTACGACTCTACGCGTTTCTGCTCATGAACACCTTAATTTACCCATTCACGAATCAATGAGTAGCTTTATTTCGTAAAACGTTAAACTTTATTCGGAAACTGCAAGCCGACCGCAATTTTAGAGGATATAATATCTACAACGCGTTTTTTCTCTTGTAATATAATTTCCGAGAGTTGGTGCTAGATAGAAAACAACTCGGACGGAATCTCTAAGACCTCCCGAACATCTCACTGTTACACCGTGCGATCATTGAAAGGTAAAGCCGTCGTACTCGAAGAGCAATACTGTGCACAACCACGAGAGTGCGCGCGAAATCCCCGACAGACCGCTTATTGCGAAAACAAGCTCGACGCGTTCGCTACTGTAATGAACAAGCTATGTCCCTCATCTAATCTGTAAAATGGTAAAGTTGCATGAATTCGAAGCCTGTGAAACTTGTAAAAATGGAACATATGCTAGTTCCAAATTTAATCACAAAACGCCTAACTAATCACGATAAAGATAATGTCGTTGAGGTCGTCACTTCGCCATACATGATTTCAGCGCAACTGAATTACGTTTTTGTATAGCAATATTTGTCAAAAGCTAGGGGATTTGTTAGAAAAAAATTGAAATAAATAAATTAACGGCATGCCAAATATTACCGATGCCGGAAGTTTTGGTGATGTCATTTTTAAGTATCACATATCATACGCAGAGAAATGGCAAGTCAGTTTGAGCTAACTTTGTGACACGGTAAGTTTCATTTGCTTTCTGTTTTTAAATCGAGCGATCGAATTCGTATGATCTCTGTTTCTACACCAATATTAAAAGATGTGAAAACATAATAAAATTAACATACCGATGTAATTTGTCAATGGGCTTCTTTCGTATAATGCCCGAGTATCCGCCAGTAGACGGCGCTCCAAGCGTCCGTTATTTTGGCGCTTTTAGCTTTGATTCTTTGATCTTTATGTTAGGTGCGTGCCACATGCTAACAATGAAAAACTCGATATTTTTCCTTAACCACTAAGTATGAGCATGAGCAAAACCACATTATTTGAAAAAAACGACGTGAAAAAAAAACCGCGGTATTTGAAAACCCGTTGTAAAAACCGTGTGAAAAAAGATCTTACTGTACAAACAAAGTTTATTTAAAAAAAGCCAAACCATTCAAAATCCGAATATATAGTAGAACTCGTGTCAAGTCCACTTATGAATTTCAACATGATCAAATGAAAAAATGTGAATATTTAACAGTTGTTCAAAAGCTAGAGAAATCATGAATTGTAATAATATAGGAAGCGAATATATATATTTCTTTAACTCACGCTAATAAATGTTTGACTATATACTTAAACTTTCTCTATACAAGCGAAACGGCGTATTCTACTAACAGATTTCATTTTGTTCGTATGCATCTCCCCATCTATTTCATGAGCAGCTTTTTTTGGTTAGTTTGTCTACCCGCCAGCGACCGGCGGTGGCGCTGCGAGCGTGAAAAATTAAACTTCACGGTTGGTGTTTTTTATGTCTGGTTCAGCTGATCTCAAAACTAACAAATAGCTTTAAAAATGTAACGGTACTGATCCTGCCAAAAGCGATCGGATGATCTCCCTCTTCAGAGTTCATTCAGAGTCAACAGGAGAAACCAAACTCTGCCATTTCACCAATCACACTATTCTATTTCATGGGAGAAAGCAGTACGCGCACAGCACTAAGTTTGCTTTGTTATCAGCTCCACCAACCCTATATGATTTACATTGCAGTGGTGAAAGCAAATCATACATGAAGCAAACAGTTTGCGTTTAGTGTGCGTGACTGGCATCGTCACTTTCGAGAATACATCACACAAACACCATATGATGCAAAAGAATGAGTAGGGATACTTAGCTGGTGTTGTCTCTTTCACGTTACTTTTTTCTCTCGTTTGACCGCGTTGTCCGTGTCAAACCAAAAGAAAGCGTTCTTCGCGAGCTTTTTCGATCAACGACAACCTGTGTCATCCTGCTCACACTTTAGACACACTTCACACGACCGAAGATTTCCAATGTTCATTTCAACGATTTTTCACTAAACGATGCACTCAAACCTAATTATTTTTTCACTTCCGTACAAACCGCGCACCAGTTTAACGTTTCTAAGAACTTATGCTGTTTAAACTTATAAAAAAACACTAATAATTTGAAGATTAATAATAAAAAACTCACTGTTCTAGATGACAGATATTAAAAATTTAAATAGAGAAAAATGGCTCGATTATCCGGAAGGTTCGATTATCCGGAGCGAAATGTTTTTCAAAACTCCGGATAATCGAGTCCAACCTGTACCACCAAATATGAGTATCTCCGGAGCCAGAATGTTGCAAGAAGCTAAAAATTGACTTTAGACACCATTATGAATTGTGGGATGGCTGGAAAACAGCCCAAAATGGCCGATTTCCGCAAAACATGAGTATCTCCGGATCTAGAATGATACACAGCAGCTGAAATAGACCACAGACCATTTTGGATTCTAGTTTCGCGAATTCTGGTTCCTGGGAAACAGCTGAAAATGATCGAATAACACCCAATATGGGTGTTTCTTCAACCAGAATGACAGAAATTATCTTAAATACCATTTTGAAATCCAAGATGGCGATTTTCAGTTTGTGAAAAACAGTCTAAAATAACCAAATACTATACAATATGAGTATCTCTGGAACCAGAATGATGCAATGAGCTAACAATTGACCTCAGGCACCATTTTGAATTGCTAAATCTCAACTTTTAGGAAACAGTCGAAAATGACCGAATAATACTCAATATGGATATTTCCGTAATCGAGATGATGCATAGAAACCAAACATTGACCTTTGACACCATTTTGAATTTAAAGACGACCACTTTTAGTTTCTGGAAAACAACCAAAATAACTAAATACCTCCCAATATGGGTATTTCCGGTGTTAGATTGATGCCAGAAAATCTGCTGAAAATGACCGAATATCACCCAATATGAATAAATTCAGAATTAAGGCAATGTACAGAAGCCAAAGGTCGAGGATGTTGTCATTTCGATAAAACCAATCATTTCAAACGATTTGTTATTTGAGTTTGATCATATCCTATGGCCGATTCGTCGTGCATTTGCAGACTTTAAACACATCGCATAGAATCAATGAATTCGGAACGTTCAAATAGTACGACACCACATTTAAATTATGTTGAGGCCACATATATCGATCAAACCAGGTATAGCTTTCAATAGTCTTTGCATTTTTATCTTTCCATAACTTTTGAGCCACATATCAAATTGTTATGAAGTTTGTTATTTGCGAGTTTGAGAGATGACTCGTTCGTATGACACTAGTAATGTTCAAATAAGTCGTGTAATCTTTGAGATAATAAAGTTTCGTTGTTTTATTAACAATTCAGTACATAACGGTTGCTTAAGTTCGATTATAATCAAATGAAACGGGAACGTATAGGGTAGCCAAACTTTGAAACCACGTGTTCAATCATAATTCATCAGTTAACCCATAACTAGCCCGCTCATCTTATGATAATATTAATCAAATCGGTTGTGTAGTTTCTGAGATAATGAAGTTTCGTGATTTTCACATTTCGATACATTACAGACGAAGTTACAGTCCGATAACAGTAAAATTCAATAGGGTGTTATAAGGCAGCTAGACTTATGATTTGACACTAATTTTGTTGAAGTCGGGTGAGCCATCTCTGAGAAAAGTGAGTGAGTCAAAGTAGTCTTCGGAATATGTTCCTTTTCATAGCTGGAATTCACATTTTTAAACATAACAGGAAAAGTAATAGTCCGATTGCAAAACAAATCAATAGGGTCTCATGGGGCAACTAGACCTTCCATTTGACACTGATTTTATGAAAACCGGTCCAGCTATCTCTGAGAAACCTGAGTGAGATTAAACAGTCTTCAGAACACGTTTCTATTCGTAACTTTTGAACCACAAGTTCAATCTTTATAAAATTTGAAAAATAAAGGGTTTTTCAGGTTGCCCGTTCATTTGAAATCGATTTTGTTCAAATCGGTTGTGTAGTTATCGATATAATGATGTTTCATGATTTTTACATTTTGATACATAACCTCTAAACTAAACATCCGATTACAATGAAATTCAATAGGGTCTTATGGGACAACAAGACCTTTCATTTGCAATTAATTTCATGAAAATCGGTCCAGCCATCACTGAGAAAAGTGAGTGAGAATAAAAATATGCACATACACACACACACACACACATACAGAGAATGCTCAGCTCGTCGAGCTGAGTCGAGTGATATATGCCATTCGGCCCTTTGGAGCACTTTTATATCTTCAGTTTTGCAAGTGATGGCTATACCTTTCTAGGAGAAAGGCGAAACACTGCTCGAAAAGCAGGGGAATAAAGACTGGAACGCGAAAAAATTGGTCGACAAAAAAATCCTTTCTTTCAGTCAAAATTCATTGTACAAAAAACTTCTTATGTTTATTTTGGTAGTTCAACTTACATATTTTAAGGAAAAAATGTACGTTTATTATTTTGGTTTGCCAAATCCAAACTGCCGTGCCTTCCGCTTAACCCCTTTCATTAAATTTTGTACAGTGGTCTTATCGACCTTGTTCGTCGCTAAACGCCAGCTAGATTTATTCTGCTGCTCGTTTTCGATGGATTTATAATTTTTTTTTTTATTTTTCCTGTGACCAATTCTCAATACTGTTTGAAAGGGTGGAAATCTGGGCTGTTAGGAGGGTTGTGGTCGTAGGGAACCACAACCACGTTGTTCGATTCGTACCACTCGATCGCCTTTTTCCCAGAGTGACAGCTTACCAAGTCCGACCAGAACAGCATAAGCGTGTTATGTCGCTCTAGGAATGGTAGCAGCCGATTTTCCAGGCATTCCTGGACGTAGATCTCTTAATTGACGGTTTCGTAGTGACGGAAATGCCGCTTTTTAGACCATACGTGCATGTGGCCAGCCAGACGAGGTATTTTTTCGGAAATTTCGACAATTTGATGGTTTTGGAAATTTAGGCCACCTTTTCCTGATACGTTTTAAAATTGCTGTCCCGGAAGCTACTCGAAATCAACCTTCACATAAGTTTCGTCACCCACGGTCGAACCTTGTTAGCAGATTACAGTTTTCAGGACCACCGCTTTGCCGAGGTGTTATGATCGTAATCTGGGTTCGCCACCTTCACCGCCTTAAACGTCGACAACCTGGCTCGTTTCTTGGCCCGCTGCACATTAATATGGGAGACCATAACCTTGCCAGTGACGTACCTCATGGAGAGGTTGGGATTCTGCCTATAATTCGCTTCCACCTTCTTCATCGTCGCTGCCACGCCCGAATTACGATTGCCGCCGCTTCTAGGCTTCCTGACGGTCGACAGACGATCCCTGAACACTTTTGAAATATATGTTATGGTCGATTTGGCCACATCCAGCAATTTTGCTAATTTGGTGTGCGAGAACGTCGGATTCTCTTGCTGAGCGAGCAAAATTTTGACACGCTGTTCCTCTTGCTTGGACGCCATTTTGAAAACTGGAGAGCAACCGGTGAAAACCCATTTTGGCAACCATTGTATATACAATCAATTTCCAAATGCAACATTTCATGGTTTTTTCAATGCATTATTAACAGAAATACACCAATTTGAAGTCGACCAATTTTTGCGCGTTCCAGTTTTTAATAGCTCTTCCCCTTTTAATAACTTTTAACTGTTTTACAAAATATTGGAAATTATAATTGGTATTTAAAGAGTTACAATTTTTCGATCGGCCTTAGCCTAAGTTAAAAGTTATTTGTATATGAAATCTAGACCGGCCTTCATCGTTCGAAGGCATTCGAACCGCTTTGGCGTGACCATCACCGGCTCCAGGGTTTATGCTTTCCGTTTCCTTCTATTGGCATCTTGTTCAGCGAAGCTCCTGAAAGGCTGTTCGTCATCGCTGGTTTCCCTCGAAACCACCAAAAAACGGTGACGTTCGGCCGGACGTAGTTACCCGGAGTTGATGCCCTCACTTGGTTTCGGTGGGCTAGCGTTGTTACGTTCCCAGCTGCAACCTGGAAAGTGTTGTGAGAATACTTTTTAATAAACGTTACTTTCAGTCATCTACACTGATTTTGAGGACTGTAATTGTTGTACCAGTACCAAACTGAATCTTCCCAATCAATTGGTCCCAAGTGTCATGCTTATACGATTTTGGACAATTAACATCATATGCAGGGTTAGATTTAGTTAGTATGTTATGTTTAGGATGTTTTTTTTTATGTGAAAAGTTCAATACAGTCTTTGGTCTAAACGAAAAAAAAAATTGTGATGGGAATTTATTGTCAAAAAGATATTGCGAAAGTGTATTAAAAATTACTGATTTAAATAAGCTTAACCCCATATAACTAAAGCTTGGTTCCATTAAAATCTTCTTTAGTAGGTACCTCCTTCACTGTTCTTACAAGCCTTTCTGCCTATCCGATATTAGGCGGGTTATATAGTGGACTTTAAGCATTTTAATATTTTGGTTTTGTAGAAATTCAATGAAGTTATATGAGTTGAAAGGAGAACCGCCGTCTGAAACCAGTACATCTGGTAGTCCAAATAGTGCTGGGACTTTTAATCGGATATATTCGTGATTCGGTTATCTGAAGCTCGGATCACGGATGGGTGAACGAATACTTTTCGGATGACCGGATATCCGGATATGGATAATCGAATAGTCGAACATTCGGATATCCGGATATCCGCAATTTTTGGTCTGTCTTTTGAAGCACGTTCAACTTAAACGTAACGCGAAAAATGGCTTCTTTCACAATCCTCCATAATAACTTTTTCATCACATTGGCGCAATCTGTACCTCTTTTATCTACTCTACTTTCACCCACTTTTAGAAACTATCAACTATCAAAAGAAGTGTGGGGGGAGAAATGAAAAATACTACAAGGTATACAGCCCTAGGAATGTTTGAAATGGTGACGTCGGACTAAACACTGTAATTACAGGCAAAATCCACTGCGTCTTGAGCTGCCCAACTGGTCAGACGTGTTTTCGGTTGCTTGTGGACTGGTCTTTGACTGCCTATAGCTTCAAAGTTTGTGTTTTGTCAGTGTGTCTTTTAAAGACTACCTGAAAGTTATTTCGAATCAGTCTTTCTCAAGACTACCTACTTTTGAATTTAATGATTTATTATCCGACTCAATAAAGGATCGTGATCGTCTTGTTCAGTATTTAACTGACAAGATGTATAAATTTTTTCACATATGACACCAAGAACGCCAAGCCGTTCAAGATTGTCTTGAAAGGTCTCACCAACGATCAAACCGTTGATGAGATCAAAATTACTTTGACAGAATTACTTAGCATAGCCCCTACCCAAGTAGTTCTTATGTAACAAAAACCACAAGGTGAAAACAGCCAGAGAACTGGTGTTTCCCTTGTGAACTATTTAATCCATTTTAACCGCAGTGAGGTTAACAACCTATTTTTTTTTTGAAAAAGCACATGGTTTATATAATGTGCGTGTGAAATGGGAAGTTTATAGGAAGTTTGGCGGAGGTGTAAAGCATATCACCCAATGCCGTACTTGCCAACGATATGGCCATGGATCTAATTTCTGTAACATGGACCAAAATTGCCTTATTGTGGAAACTCTCACAAAAAGGACACATGTCCTGTGAAAGAGAGTAAAAAATTTCGGTGCGCCAGTTGTAACGGCAAAGATATGTCAAATTTTTACGAATGCCCTGTCCGTTTAGCCATTGTTAAGGCAAGGCAAGGTAAACAAAATTCAGTTTCCCAATCAAAACAAACTTCAAAACATATTTCTCCATGCCCCGTTGTATCAGCAAATTTTCCTTCTCCTTCACATACCCGTTTAACATATTTATTTATTTATTTATTTATTTATTTATTTATTTATTTATTTATTTATTTGGTATATTCACCAACAGGCAAGCAGGTGCCCAAATGGTGTAACTTAAAACTAACAATTAAAATATCTTCAGAGAGTCAATACAATATTACATATTACAAACAATATAATATTTGAACTAGTCAGATCTTGAAAAAAAAAAACAATATCGCCGACGAAGAAGCGTTCGAGATAAATTAAAGTCGAATAGAGCAGATACTCTGTTGAATAATCTTTGGAGACCAACCATAGCGCCAAAAATGCCGTAGTTAGTTCGTTGAGCAGGCAGTCGTAGCATCGAATTGTTTCGCAGAGCACGAAGTTGCACGTTTATATTTACTTGTTCCAAAAGAGCGGGAAAGTCTGGTGAACAATGCCCTGGCCGTGTCTCTACGGACAGACAGAAGCTCCAAACGTTTTATTAAGCAGCGACTTTCATAACTTGGTAGACGGAAGCGATCCGTTCATGGCAGTTTACGAAGAGCGAATCTCAAAAAGCGCCGTTGAACTGATTCTATTCTTTCCACGCCATTGTTGTAATGAGGAGTCCAGACAACCGAGCAGTACTCCAGTATAGAGCGAGATAATGCACAACACAATGATTTAAGGCAGTAGATATTCTTAAAGTCTTTAGCGATCCTGAAGATGAATCCCAGAACTCTAAAGGCTTTGTCGACAATGAACGAAATGTGAGGCTTGAAAGTAAGCTGGGAATCCAAAATTACCACCAAGTCTTTAACTTGGTTTACGCGCTCGATCTCAGTTCCTAGCAAAGCGTATTTGTAATGTATAGTCTGTTTTTTTTCGCGAAAATGATATAATCGAGCATTTGGATGGATTAACGTCCATACGGTTCAGATGGCACTAATCGGCAAAAACATCTAGCTGACGTTGAAGAAAGTGACAGTCTTCAAATGTGTGAACTTGAAGATAAAGTTTGAGGTCATCCGCGTAAGACAACCGTGGTCCTTTAATAACTAGGTTCACGTCATTAAAATAGAGCAGGAAGATTACGGTCCTAAGTGACTTTCTTGCGGTATTCCAGATGTAGCGTCAAAATAAGAGGATTGGCAATCCCTAATAGCAACGGTTAGACGGCGACCGGTAAGGTACGATTGAAACCATAGTAAAAGTTTCCCGTTGATTCCAAGATTGTCAAGTTTTGCAACGGCTATGCGATGGTTCAGTTTATCGAAGGCAGCTGTTAAGTCATTGTAAATGACATCCTTCTGAGCACGTTTCACCATACTATCACTGATGTACGAAGTGAGGCAAAGTAAATTAGTGGCGGTGGAGCGACCGGCTGTGAATCCATGTTGGTCAGTGCTTATGAAAGCTTTGCAGTGAGCGAGCAAAGGCTCCATGATGACAAGCTCGAACAGTTTGGCAACAGCACAGAGCGAGGTGTTGCCACGATAATTGCTCACATCGTTTTTGTTTCCCTTCTTGTGTACTGGAAACATGTACGCCTATTTCCAGCTGTCGGGAAGACACCGAAAGTGACAGATAGCTGGAAAACATGCAGAAGCGGAGATATTAGGTTGTCAATCTGCGTTTTAAGAAACGTCGACGGTATCCCGTCAGGACACGGGTCAATAAATGCTTTGAGTTTGCAGCAGGCTCTAGAAATCATCGTCGCGTCTAAATGAAAAGTATTCAAAGTTTGCTACACTTTACACTTTTTATTCACTTTCACTATTTAATTCTATCACTTTTCACTTGCATATACGTATTTCAACACTTACTTAGTGCCTTCGTCAGTGCTTATTTGTCAGTCCAAATAAACACTGACGAAGGCACTATGTAAGTGTTGAATTACGTATATGCGAGTGAAAAGTGTAAAGTGATAGAATTAAATAGTGAAAGTGTAAATTGTAGTGAAAATTTTCTATCAGAACAGAAGTGAATAAATTCAAAGTTTGACCGAACCGTGGGGTATTACTGGCGGTACGTTCGACGTGATGATCGCTCAGTGTCTCGTCAGTGAACACGCTGGCAAATTTCTCGGAGAAAAGCTGACAGATAGTGGTTGCCTCCTTACCGTTGAATGTCATAGAAGAGGATATACCACCTTTATGTCGTTGATTGACGAACCGCAAAAACTGCTTGGGATGAGACTAGGGCCTTCTCGGTAAATCTTGATGATATCGGAGAAAGCATCGTGTCGCAACACTTTTGTAGGTGTGGTTGATTCTCACGTAATGACGTTTTAGGGACAGTGTACGGTGCTTAGTAAATTTTTTCAATGCAGCTCTCTTCTGGGCCTTCAACTGCCGAAGTTCTCTCGTTTGCCACGGCTGTCGAAGCGCAGGATGCTGGCACTTCTTTCGGACGTATCGGTCGATGGCGTAGGCCAATACGTTGGAGAAAGTTTGATCGGCGTCATCGGCATCGACGGAGTCAAAAATAGAGTTCCAGTCGAGCTCGGGAAAATATGCACAGGTAACAGGTAGTTCGAACATTAGTTGACCTAATGTTGGTAGTTCGATAATGACCGTTAACATGGGAGGTAAATAAAAACCGGTAGAAAATAAAAATATACCTATTACCCCAGCTAATATTGCTACCGAAAATATTTTTTCTACTGTCAACTACTTGGGGACTTACGGCAGGTAAACTATCTTTTCTGCAACAGGCAATCTTATGAACGCCATGTTGCAGGCAAAATCCGTGTTTATTTATTTGACACGGCACAATACAAATTAATGTTTTACGGAGCCAATTAAGTCTAATGCCTTATGGTCTAAAATATCTTATAAGCTAAAGGCAAAATTTTTATCCTCGCTGCCGACTACGAGCTGAAACTAAATCTATTACTAAAACTAACATGTTTTTTTTATCCGAGATTCGTTTCGCTGTTAAATGGGCACATTGATGCTCTTCAAATAGCTATAAACAAGTAGCATGTATGGCAAGTTTCGCTGAGCGAGGATATCACGAACTAGCACATAGGGCTGTATTCCTCGGGAACTGAGGGTATCCGAAAGTAGAGATCTGGCGCAAAATCCATGTTTGAAGCTATTCAAATTGGAACGAATTTTACAATTCAAATTGTTTCTAATTTAAAATTTAGCAATGATTTTAAACAAAACAATAAAAATTTTAAATTGGAATGCTTGCTCATTGAAGGCCAATGAGAATGAGCTTTTTAGTTTTTTAACGGTAAATAATGTGCACATTGCAATTATTACTGAAACATTTTTGAAACCTAACATCAAATTAAAATATGATCCCAATTACGTGGTTCATAGATATGATAGGATTCAGGGTTCTGGCGGTGGAGTTGCAATTGTTATTCATCGTCGAATCAAACATGGTGCTTTTCCCCATCTTGAGACGAAAGTTGTTGAAATTTTGGGAATTGAAGTTCAAACTGAACTTGGGATTTTATTTATTGCCGCAGCATATTTACCATTCCAATGCACACGCAAGCACAAAAATTATTTTAAAGGTGACTTACAAAAACTCACCAGAAACCGTTCAAAATTTTTCATAATTGGCGATTTTAACGCTAAACATCGATCATGGAATAATTCTCAAAGTAATTCCAATGGCAAAATTTTATTCAATGATTGTTTCTCAGGATACTATTCTATTTTGACTCCGAATAGTCCTACATGTTTTTCTTTTGAAAGGAATCCATCAACAATTGATTTGGTGCTAACAGGTCAAAGTCATGTATGTAGTGAATTGATCACACATGCTGATTTTGATTCTGACCATCTTCCAATAACTTTTTCTATATCACATGAATCAGTGTTAAACCCTATGAGCTCTGTTTTTAATTATAACAAGGCTAATTGGGAAAGATACAAAACTCATATGGAGAGAAATTTCAATAATGAGCTTGATTTGCAAAACGAAGTGAATATTGATTCCGCTTTGGAAGCATTGAAAAGTGCAATCATTGTTACCAAGAATTATTCTGTTCCAAAGGCTCAAGTGAAATTTGATGTCAAATGTCAATATCAACGTTCAGTCTTGGGTCCAGTCCTGTACAACATATTCACTTTAGATCTTCCTGATTTGCCTCCAGGATGCACAAAGTCATTGTTCTGCGATGACACAAGCATTTCCGTAAAAGGAAAAAGTCTTCGTGTCATATGCAGTCGATTGCAGAAAAGAATAGATATTTTTTCTTCTTACTTGCAAAAGTGGAAAATCTCTCCCAATCCTTCTAAAACTCAAATGATAATTTTTCCTCATGAGACTAACGCTTCTTTCCTCAAGCCAAACAATAATCACGTTGTCAAGATGAATGGAGTTATTTTAAGTTGGTCTGACAAGGTTAAGTACTAGGGACTAATTTACGATAAAAACTTATTTTCAAAGAGCACATTGAGAGTATACAAGCCAAGTGCATCGAATATACGAGATGTTTATATGCTCTCATTAACAGGTATTCTAAACTTTGTTTAAAGAACAAGCTTTTGATTTACAAACAAATTTTTAGACCAACAATGCTTTATGCTGTACCGATCTGGTCAAGTTGCTGTTCAACAAGGAAGAAAACGCTTCAAAGGATTCAGAATAAAATTCTTAAAATGATTTTAAAGCGTCCTTCTTGGTTTGGTACACTCGAATTACATAGACTTACTAGTGTTGAACCATTAGAAGCTATGTCAAATAAAATTATTAACAATTTTCGACAAAAATCGTTGCAATCCTCAATTGCTACGATAAGCTCTCTTTATAGCCAAAAAGTTAGCAATTAAGTTAGTTGTAAGTTTACTTCCCCTTTTTTGACAAGTAGGTTTAAATCTCTACGAACGATAAGTCCTAATTGCGAAAGCAAACAAATCCTAACAATTAAAATTACAAATTTCTAACAGTGTTGAGAAGTCACCATTTGTCATTGGTCACACATACTCATTACTTACTAATATTTATCATAAATACTTAAGCTATTAACAAATCCCCCCTCTTTTAAAAAAAAAACAGGCAGAATTACTTCGTTTGTTTAGTGATTCACGAATTTTAATTCTCAGCCTCCCCTTCATTTTTTTCAGAAATATATTTAATAGCACTCGAAAGAGCTTTATTTACACTTGGTGACATTGTGCCTGTAGTGTTTTTAATTTTTGTGTACAAACAGCATTTAACAATTTTAACGAAATTATAGCTCAAAAAGATTCATTTTTGTTTTTTGCTTCACCAGTTTGTTTCATTTGCCTACAATTACATACACTGTACTACGAAGACAGCTAATATGAGTGTATTATATTAATTGTAAAGTTAAAAATAAAAATCATCTACAATGTTAAAATGAAAAAAAAAAATAAAAAATTTTAAATAGATCTTAATAAATCGACAAAAAATTCAGAAGCACTCGCCGGCTCTTACTCTTTTATAAATTAGTAGTTTTAGGAACTTCCTCATTCGATATCATGTCGGTCACAAATAATTAGTGAATATCGAAGATAAAATTGAGATAAAATAACTTATAAGTTCAAACTTATGACCGTCGTTCAATTGCTTGGAACGGCAGTGTACGCTCTACGGTACTGTTGCTTTTATCAGCATGTTTTCTTTCAAGACATCAGTTTTAATTATGCTCTAACAGCAGGTTAAGAAATTGGTCAAGAAAAGGGGTTGTTTCAAACTTTTCAAAAAAATCTCTACCTTCGAGACATCAAATTAGTCTAGGTTCATGGAAACAAACATAAATTGGCCTATTGAATCGGGGAGACTGTCAATTTTTTTGGACATTAGTACAGAGAATATCACAGGGAATTGTTGGTGTCTATTCATGTCGTCTGTGCTAGGAATGCTCGCATATGATTGGTTCATTGTCCGCGTAAATTTGTCTTTGACACTTTTTATCGATTTTTACTGCTTTTCAATGAAAAAACAGGAGGGCTGTGTGCAAAGCCACGACCGCAAGGTTGAAGTAGAATACTTTTACAAGAAAGATAACCCGGCTGCTTGCGTGTCAGTTATTTTTTCTAGTAAATAAACGTTGACTAATCAGATCAATCGAATTTTGCACCTTAACAAGGATTGACCATTTTCAATAATATAGTTAGTTGCTTGTTATGGTTGGGGTTTGACAATTTTTAAATTTTGAGATGAAATTTTTTCGGATATCGTTCTTATGACTGAAGGAAAAGATAATTCAGTACGTTTTGAGACACGGAGATGAAGTAAAATTTATAATTTTTACAAATTTAAAAATGTGAATTAACTCATTAGAAAATATTAACTCTTCAATCAAGTTTTTATTTCATCCTGAAAAGGACAATTTGTTGTTCATTTTAGTATCGAATAAGATGCCGATCACATCTTTGCGTTATCACTGACAGGGCGAATAAAGTATTCCTGGTGATAAAGTAAACAATGAAATGCTGATTTAACACTCAAAACTAGACGGCTAGTTCGCTATCCATTGCTACGCCACAGCTGTGGCCGCTTTCCGCCATCGCTGGTATCCACTGCACTGCTAGTGCTGCTGCTAAGGGAGGACGACTGCTGTTGTCGCTGTCTAGAATGAGCGGCTTCGGCTGAAACAGGCCAAATAGCATGTTTTAAATTGCAAGGTATATGATTCTGTCGACCGTGCTTGGGAAGCAATCATATAACGACCAATCAGAGGTCGAATTTTTCGTTTTGACAAGGCTTGACTATTTTCAATAGTACAATAGTGTGAATAATGAAATTACAATTATCTTCTTCTGGGAAGAATCTTATAAGATTTTCCAATCTATTGCTGCAAGAACGAAGGAAATCCATCGAATACTAACCGATTTATTAGCATTTGAAATTGGACATAGTTTTCACTTTTTTCGGTTTTAGATTTTCATTTCACATCCCTATGTAGCCGAACTTCCTGAGAGAAGTATTCTACTTCAAAATAATGATAACTAGCGTATAACAAAAATGTTCAACATTTTATCTATCCAACAACATGTGTTATTGTTATTCATCATGTGGTTATGCTCACGAGATGTTTATATTCTCTCATTAACAGGAATTCTAAACTTTGTTTAAAGAACAAGGTTTTGATTTAAAACCAAATTTTTAGACCAGCAATGCTTTATGCTGTACCGATCTGGTCAAGTTGCTGTTCAACAAGGAAGAAAACGTTCAAAGGATTCAGAATAAAATTCTGAAAATGATTTTGTAGCGTCCTCCTTGGTTTGGCACACGAATTACATAGACTTACTGGTGTTTAAACATTAGAAGCTGTGTCAAATAAAATTATTAACAAATTTCTACAAAAATCGTTGCAATCCTCAATTGCTACGATAAGCTCTCTTTATAGCCAATAAGTTAGCAATTAAGTTAGTTGTAAGTTTACTTCCCCTCTTTTGACAAGTAGGTTTAAATCCCTACGAATGGTAAGTCCTAATTGCGAAAGCAAACAAATCCTAACAATTAAAATTACAATTTTTCTAACAATGTTGAGAAGTCACCATTTGTGATTGGACACACATACTCATTTTTTACTAATATTTATCATAAATACTTAAGCTACTAACAAATCCCCCCTCTTAAAAAATATGTGGTTATGCTGTTATTATCGTTTGAAATCTGACGGAACAATTTTAATTTTACAGAATGCATACCAGTATACTGCCGTGAGATGACATTGTGACGTAGATCCAAGTGATCAGTTTTTCAGTACGGCCCAAAAACGAAAGAATTCTTCGTCACTTTTGTATGGAAATGTGTGCCAACGTCACTTTGTTTTTTTGATTTTATGCAACGTACAAATAAGTAACAACGAAAAGGAAGATACCAAAAGATAGGTCTTCGAATAATGAACAAATTGGCATCAAAAACTCATATTCGAGAAAGTGGCACTTACGTCACTTTGTCATCTCACGGCAGTATAGAAAAGAAAGTCGTAATCCCACGTCAAAATCAATATGTATTCGGTTAACAGGTTTCGTTGGTGGTGTCCATTTAGACTCAATATTATTATTATTAACAACAGCCATACTGCTACAAATATCACAATCCGCCACATATTTTTCATTATCAGAATTTATCCTAAATCAGCATACTAGACTTATAGTTAGCTGCTTCAATTCAACTATGCTGGTATGGTTGGCATGGAAAAGTTTTAAAATTCCGCCTTGCTATTGCGGTATTACTACTCTGTCTTGGTACAACAAGCACGCGTTAACTATATTATTATAAAAACATGTCTAAAAAAAGAAACCTCATCATTTAAACGATAAGGAGCGTTAATGATCACAGTTTTAAACCAACAGTAGCATGTTGCAGCAGTATTGCTAGAAAAATTGAATGGTGAGCCGTTTGTCAGACATCCAATCAATTTGATGTGAATAACTTTTTCTACAAGCATCGTAGCGCCTCACGGTCTTCAGAAGAGTTTTTCCCCAGGAAAATTTCCTTCAAATATCATGTATCGATATATTTTTAGGAGTCAACTGGAAATATCTAGAGAATAGATTTTGAAAAAGTGGATTTTCCCATATAAAATCGTATGGAAACTTTAAAAACCGGGCGCAAAAATATAGTTCCACCGATCGATCTGAAATGTTACACAGTTGTCATAGGAGCCATTAGGAACACGAGAAGTGCATGGGAGCGAAAAAATAACACCATCGCTTTTTTCCCATATAACCGTGTCCCAGTCTAATGTACATAGCGCGTACATGACCAATACACAGAACGGTGCACAGTGGGGCGACTTCATACAAAGGCTGGCCAAGCAAAAAAGCGTCGGTAAATGCGACAAAAACTTGGTATTTACATAATTTTGGGACGCTGAACACGAATCTGGCATCCATTTTTTTGTTTGGGGCCGTCCATAAAGCACGAAATTCAATTTTTAATGTTTTGCCACTTTTTCCTTTATTTTTTTTATAGAGTTATATGATCTTTGACCACAAGTACTGCCACTGGGCGTCCTCTCCATTGAAAAAATACGTAATTTATGGACGACCCAAACAAATTTTGCCTAAATATATATTTTTTTTTTGTATTAAGGCTGATACAATTTTCGAATTCTTTTTATGTCCAAGGTTATCAAAGTTAGCAGAGGGGGTGGCAAAAAATAAATAACACCGAGACGAAAAAAAAAGAAATATCTTTGATCAAAGTTTGTGTGCAAGTTATGACGTTTGTAACTTGCACTCAAAAACACGTTGAAAAATAACACTTTATTATTATTATTATTATTTATTTCGCTTGCCTTTCGACGACACTCTCGCTGTCACCTGACTTGTTTGTTGCTAAATTAAGCATTTATGCTGTCGGCAAACCAATGAAATGAACAAAACGGTTTGAGCTTTTTTTTCTTCCCCTTCCAATATTTAGGATTTTTGAAGGGGGGGGGGGGGGTGACATAAAATGAAAATAAAATTTGTAACGGCCTAATTTAATCAACATAAGTAATACAAACTAATTAAAAATTGAAAAAAAATCATCATCATCATCTGTGTGATTGCTGAAATCTCCTGTTGAATTGTTTCCAGAAAATTTGAAATTCATTATAATTATCAACAGGAATAATTTCTTTCGCTGCTATTTTCATTTCTTCTAGTGATTTACGATGTTTCATTGTTTCATATATATGTTGTTTTTCTAATCCGGTTTCTATGGTTAAAAGAGGACATTCTAATACATATATAAAACCATGAATTGACAACTTACTATTGAATTAGGTGGTGCCGCTGAAGTTGAAAACTCCATAATAAAATTAACCTAATTTCTGAATTCAAAAACCAAGACACTGGAATCACATAACGTTCTGAATGAATTCAAAAAGATGCGGAAGGCGACGAATGTTCTTTGTGTTATTCTCATACAGCAAACTGTGTGCTTTACTTTGTATGCAATCGTGTACGAAGCAAAAGCAAACGGGCTATTGTTAGTCGGAGTTTGATGGTATGAGCTTGCCTCTAGAATTTGACACTTTAATCAGTTTAGCGAATTTTATGATCATAAATTGAAAAGGGCTGAATGTTTTCAAAATTATTTTGAATATGCAGAAAGTTATAAATTAGTTTGACATAATTAGGATTTCATAAATATCAACAGAAATTACTGTTTTCTGTCTTAACACGTATTTTTATAACTTTTTATTGATGAATTTTGTGATTTTTACCCAAATTTAGGTTTTTAAATTTTAAAGTGACAATTTGCGCAGTTTTGCGCTACAGCGGACAGTATGCTTTTGAAAGCTTACGTTTTTACCTAAATTTGGATGTAGTCATAACCGTGGCAAACTGCGGCAACTAAACTTTTAAGCTACTTTTCCACAAAAAATCACGTTTTTTTAAAATTTTTTTAGTGTCAGGCCTACTATGACCAAAGTTTACAATATCTAAGGGGAAAGGGGTTTGTTTTACACAATGTTTACAACAGCTTCTCCTTTGACTTCAACAAAAACCCAAGCTATCATTGAAGCTACAGAGCGTTTCAAAGTAATGTACTTTTTTCAAAAAAATGTCGAAAAATGTCAGTATGCCAAGCTTTGGAAAGTCATAAAAAATTCAGATTTCATGATATTGCGCCCAAATTTTGGATAAAGACACTTGAATGTTATAGCAATAAAGGAAAAATATTATGAAACAGCTAACGAAAAATAAAATTTTTTGGCTGATGGCCAGCGATTCCCCACTGTGAGGTGCTTCAAGTATCTCCCGTAAGAGCTTGGAACCAGCCATGGTATGAACACCGAACCGTGCTGCACGGGTGCGGTTTTTGCATAGCAACACGATACAACGTGTCTTGCTACCACCACTCAGTGTTAGTGTTAGGCCGACGGCACGAAGGGCGAAATTTGAAACACCGAAGCCAGTGTTATATGATTGGCACCGGTGCCGGTGCTTCGGCACTGAGTGGCAATTGCTAAACACGCCGTTTCGTGTTTTTTTTTCGGAAAAAGATTTAGATTGAAATTGCGCGCCTTGATGGCATAACACAAGGCAGCGAACTAGTAAAAGTACCTTTATAAATTTGTAGAATTTGTAATTCGTTTTTTCTATTTTTTCTATTCATTCAATAAACTTTCTGAAGATGACCGAAAGAAATAAAGTAGGTCAAAACGTAAAGAAATAAATAAACGGTTTTTAGTCCGAATCACCGAAAAGAATCAATTCGAACCCGCAAAAAAAACATTCCTGTGAAGCAAAACGGGTAAACCGGAAACTTGGAGCGACCCCAACAAAGGGATAACCGGCAACTTGGAGCGTCCCCACCGATAGCCATCACAGCAGACGAAACTGAGCGAGCGGATCGTGATAGCAACAACCGCGTAGTAAATTGATAGCTAAGGCGGTGCTTATACGTCATTTATGCAAGGCAGACGAAACCGAGCGAGCGGTACATGATGGCAGCAATCGTGTAGCAGTGAGTAATAGAGTATCATAAATTAAATCTTAAACTACATGGAACAGGTTACAGAATTGATAGTTAAATTATCAAAAATCTGGACAAATCCAAAAAATCACCAATTCGTCGTTATCAACGGTTAACATAAACTTCAAAACTAATAATAGCAAAGGAAATTCATAATGAAATTTTAAACAACTGCGAGTATTTAGACGATAAAAATCAAGAATTTCAGTCAAAAGCCGCAAGACTTTTGTACTCAGAAATCAAAATTTTTATCGACATACGTTTAGAGCTTAATCATTTCTTAACATGTAAAACACCAGCTACAACAATTTAAGCATTCATAAAGCTGTTAGAAAAATGGCGACGGCTAATGTAGATATCAGACTGGGCACCACCCTCGTAAAAATGAACGACGGTGCTCCAGAAAATTTAGATGCATTCCTCGATGCCACAATGTTATTCAAAGACACAGTCACAAGGCAGGGACCTTCAGCAAAATTAATGATGCGATACAAAAGGTGATAAAAAACGCTGAAACCACCACCAATAACCACAGTTCACCTGCAACGAACGCCCAAATTTATACAAGCAGGGTAAACCACTCCAGAGGACGCGGAGGACATAATAACAGAGGAATGGGTATTATCAAAATTTTTATCAACATCGACATGTTAGATTTCAACAGCCTCCTCAAAATCGTGAAAATTTTACTAATCAAAGAGGCAACTGGTCTCACCGAAGAAATTTCCCGAACCAAAGAGCCAATTGGACTCAACGTGGACGCTATCCACAAAACATGTTTCTAGCACACCAAGGCGGTGTATATTATCAATCACCAGTGCAGCAGGCAATTCAAATGCCGTTGCACCCACACATCCAAATCCCGCATTAACAAGAACACACCGCTCAACAATTAAATATCTACCCTTTGGGGGTACAGTTGGGGCAGCATATACAATAAATGCGTCTGCCACCAACTATGTCGAACTGATGATTGAAATGTTGGATGCGCAATTATCATTTATTATTGATTGCGGATCTGATATATCAGTTGTCAAATGCGGATTAGTAAGAAAAACCCAGATTTACTATCCGACAGAAAAATGCAGTACAATTGGAATTGGGCAAGGTAACATATGCGCAATAGGTACAACGCATACAAACCTGTCCATAAATGGTAGACAAATACCACACACATTTCACATTGTAGAAAAGACTTCCCCATCCCTACAGATGGAATTTTAGGAAGAGATTTTCTCGTAAATAATAAATGTAAAATCGACTACGAGTATTGGTTACTCTATACAACAGTAAATTCCGAAACACTGGAAATACCAATTATAAATAATTTCACAAAGGCGACTATACTACCCGCAAGATGCGAAGTCATCAAGAAAATAACAGACAGAAACTTAACCGAAGATAGTGTTATTTTCTCACAGGAAATTGTTCCAGGAACTTTCTGTGCAAATTCAATAGTAAACAAAAATAATTGTTTCATTAAATTCATAAATACAACCAATAATGATTACAAATTGTCAACTGGTTTCAAGCCAGAACACGCTTCACTAACTACATATGACTATCATTCAACTAAAGATAACCCGAATGACATAGTGAGAAAACAAAAACTAACTAGTGAAATAAACACACAGAGCCTAGAATCAAAACCCAACTAGAAAACATTGTGTCAAGAATTCAACGACATTTTTGCACTGAAAAATTATAGTCTAACTCATAACAATTTTTACGAGCAAAATATACAACTAGATGGCCAAAAAGCTGTATATATTAAAAACTATCGAACACCAGAAATCCAAAAAGCAGAAATAGATGCGTAGGTTGATAAAATTCTAAACGAAAGCATCATTCAACACTCGACATCACCTTTCAACTCACCCATTCTGCTAGTGCCTAAAAAGTCCTCAGCGGATGATAAAAAATGGCGCTTAGCTGTTGATTACAGGCAATTAAATAAACAATCTAATAAATTTCCATGAATAGATGAAGTCTTAGATCACTTGGGCCGAGCGAAGTACTTTACAACACTCGACCTCATGTCAGGATTTCATCAAATTAATAAATGAAGCGTCCAAACGATACACAGCTTTCTCCACTGAAAAAGGTCATTTTGAGTTCAATAGACTCCCGTTTGGCCTAAACACTAGCCCGAACTCATCCAGCAAATGATGTTAATCGCATTAAGCGGCCTACCACCGCACTGCGCATTCCTCTATATAGATGACATCATAGTGGTAGGATGTTCTGTTAGCCACCACATCGAAAATTTACGTAAGATGTTTCTACACTTAACACTCAATCCGTCTAAATGCCAGTTTTTCAAGAATAAGGTAACTTATTCAGGACTTCACATCTCGAAGGACGGTATTCAACCCGATAAGAGTAAATATTCGTTATTCATGAACTATCCAGCCCCGAAGAACGCAGATGAAGTGCGACGATTTGTTGCTTTTTGCGACTATTATCGTCGTTTCATTAAAAATTTTGCCGATATAACTAACCCAACTGGAGTGAAAAATGCCAATCATCATTTGAAATTCTAAAGAGCAAATTTCTGTCCTCTCAGATTTTACAATTTCCAGATTACCGCAAAGAATTTATCATTATCACCGATGCGTCAAAAGTAGCCTGTGGAGCAGTGCTGGCTCAGTTGCACGATGACATAGAGTTGCCAGTCGCATTTGCTAGCAAAGGATTTACGAAAGGTGAATCGAACAAGTCAACGATAGAGCAAGAGCTGACTGTGGTTCACTGGGCGATTAATTATTTCAGACCTTATATTTACGATCGTAAATTTACTATACGTACGGACCACAGACCATGCTTGTCATTCTCCTAAGTATGTGGAAAGATCGGAGTAAAAATTCACCGCGCACTTACTTTTCAGTTCATTGACTGCGTATAGCAATGCTTTCACCACACTGCTTCTTTATCCACTCCAAAGTGTCTCAACCAACTCACAGAGAGACAACCACACTTCCAGCTCACCCCACATCTGATAGAAACAAGAGGGGTGAATCACTCTACAGAGAATACGCAGAAGTACATCACAGTGTTCACTGGCGAGTAGTCCGGAAAGTGAAAAAAAGGCCTGTCGAGCAAAAGTGTAGCTACACCGCGAAAACCGAATTCGCATAAGTAAACTCGACCGGCTCGAGCAACGCAGTTTATTTTTTTTTTTATTTTTTTGACCTCCGCAGGGTTCTGGATGGCGCGTTTAGATTGATCAGGCGAAAAATGGCCGGGCAATCGATCCGTGAAGTCAAAACATCCGAGACTACCATGGCACGCGCTGTTTCGCGGCGAAGCTGAAGAGCATCGAGCTGGAGAAGCTGGCAGCGGTCCTCGTATCGGGTGTTACGCATGGGTTGCCGCCAAGGAAGAATTCTAAGATCCTTGACGTGATCGACTCACTGTATAGAAGACCCATCTAATAGGGTAACGGGGGTATTTTGGCCCACATGCATATTTTGGCCCACCCGGTAACATTTTACGCATTTTATCTGATAAGTTCAATGAATATTAGAAAACTATGTATGCAACATTGAATAACACACCTAAGAATCATGCTACACTATAATTTTCGGCAAAAACCTGGCTCTATGTAGTGTTATTTTGGAATTAGTTCATACATATTCAAAGTCATGGCTGAGTCAACCCAAAGTCAAGAAGAAATGGTAATATACAAGTCAACGTCCGGAAGCTATTGTAACCAAGATGTGTGCTTTTGAAACGATTCATTGTTGTAGTAACATGAATAAAATGTCATAGAAACAGTTTGTATACTCTAACATGTTGGAAAAAGTTGAAAAAGTGGTTAAACGCATGGCCGAAATATGTTTGCCTCTGTCTGAAGCAAACATATTTTGGCCATGCCAAGTTTTGACATCTCTTTGATTACCGTTCGGCCGTTGCACGTGAACAAAGAAGCAGCTTGTGACAATTTACAGGTGATCACTTCTTAATTTATCACATTTAACAATATGAAATTAGATGAGAATGCCTGTCAAACCGCTATAAGCCAAATCATTTCATTTTTAGATGCCTAAAATTTACAAAAATTCACAGCAGAAGGATGTTCTCCTCAAACCCACTATTTTTGCTATAAAAATACCGATGATGATCATAAATATAATTAGTCCGAACTATTTCCTGTAGAACTGTCTGTAGATACAAAGGTGGGCCAAAGTAAAAATTTGATGGACCAAAATATGTTTTTAGTACTTCGTAGAAATTTGGATATTTCTAGGATATTTTTCAATATATTGCATTGTTGAACGGTGTATATTAAAATAGACACTTAGCTTTCAACGATGGTGTAATAGAGTAGGTATTTATGTTGAAAAAATGTGTTTGTTTTTAATGAACTGTGCGAACACTTCCCAAAGCTGGCCAAAATACCCCCGTTACCATATGTAATCGAAGTGTAGCGGACGGTGTTTCCTAGTAAACGTTATTACTGAGCATTTCTCAGAGTTAAGTACCAACGTGCGAATAAGTTCACTTTGTCGAAGGCAGCCGAAAGGTCCGTGTATATAACGTCCGTTTGATGTCGGTGAACGAAACTGTCGAACACAAAGCTAGTCAAGCAGAGCAAGTTTGTAGCACAGGATCGCTTGGGAAGGAATCCATGTTGGTCGTCCGCAATAGTGCGTTGACAATGAGATAAATTGGTTGAAGAACGACTAACACAAATAGCTTCGAAATAGCACACAAAGCAGAGATGCCTCGATAATTATTTACCTTCGAGCGATCGCCCTTTTCATGAACCGGGAACAGAAAGGCCTTTTTCCAGGTTGTAGGAAATCTACTAGTGGTGAGTGACAAACGAAACAAGTGGGTGAGCGGTGTAAGCAATCCAGTAATGCATTTCTTAAGCAGCGTAGTTGGGATTCCATTCGGGCCCGGAGAGTACGTGTGTTTCAATTTTCTAGAAGCGGCAAGGATTGCATTACCGTCAATGTTGATCGAAGCCATGGAGTTCCCACGGAAAGGGACGTTATTAGCAGCATCAGAAATTTCTCCATCTGTTAGTATTACGTTGCTGAACACGTTTGAGAATATTGCAGCGAACATTCGGCAAATAGCGGCAACATTATCAGCTTTCTCACCAGCCCACTTCATCGTGTATGGTAAACCTGACTCCTTCTGTTGTTCGTTGATGAAGTTCCAAAATTTCTTCGGATCTGCTCTCAGTTTGCCTTCTATATGGCGTCTGTAGTTCGAGTAGCACCGTCGACGAAGTCTCGTAGTTCAGCTTTCGGTAGTGATCGCGAAGAAAAGAAGAGCATTGTCTCGCAAGAGAGAGATTTCAGATTTCACCGTGGTGTTTTTGAAAGCTCACCACATAAAAATCGTCCGTCGTTCTGTACTAGCATATGCGTTGATTTGCTCTTTAGTGTGGGAGCAGTTGTTTCCGCAGTGCAAGGTTGTTCTCTTGCACTCTAGAGATTCTCTGAGGAGAAAAGACAAGCCTGCCGCAGACCATTGATATATTCATTCTCACTTAAAAATCCATCCTCTAAACTAACTCGCATGAGATGGGATTTGGAGGAGTACAATTTTGAAGTGGCATATATCAAAGAAAAAATCGAATGTGTTATCTGACGCGCTGTCACGAATACATATCACATCTGAAACACTTGAACGAATGTACATAGTAACTAAGTCCATGGTAAAGAAAAAAATTTCTACAACAGCTGCCAGCCAGACACAGAAGCCTGATCAACTGAATCACGTGTACGAAGCTGTCAGTGGTTTGGAGGCATTCGACTTGCCAAAATTAACGTTTTCCTATAACATAGATAAAACACATGTAAATATGACGATATATGATGAAAAATTTCGGAAGAGACTAACCCCAGCGTTAGCACTCGCAGTAAATCCCGATAACTTGAAATTCGAATTAGAAAAAATATTAAAAATAATCGATGGCAGGCCTGCCGATAATGCAATTATGGAAGGAAAATTTCCAAGAAAGCTAGCAATCCAAACAAATGTGTATTTCACATGTCATCGCCAAACTTTCCAAATATAACATCTTCAGCAGGACCACACCAGTGGGAACATGCTGAGTAATTTATTGCTCTGGCGTTGAACCTTCAGTTCAATGCCTGCTCAAAATTGGCAGCGTTTGCTGTGACCAGTGCTCGATCGAAATTTGATTGTGACTGCGATGAATGCACATGCTTTTTTCGTTTGATTTGAACGGCAGAAACGTTCGGTCGAAATAAAAAAAGTTTTTCTCTTTCTCTCGTGTGACGATTTTTTTCTAACGATAGCGACCGCAGTGTCGGAGAAGCCGATTTTAAAACTCTCTCGCTCGATCATTTACAATGTATATTGAAAGGAGCAAACTAGAGTATGATCGGCAGCATGTGGCGTGTTTTATTTTCGTTTCTTTCGTTCTTGACTGCTGGTATGACTGCCTGTCTGAACGGTCAGAAAACGGTCGATGACTGCTTTTTTTGCTGTATCGAATGGGATTGAGGCACTGCTTACAGATGCACGTTTTGCCTTGCTCCTAGAAAGTTGTAAAATTAAATTAAATCACTGGCAAAACCAAAAGTATAAAAGTGGTTCCAATGGCCGAATGTCGTATACCACTCGACTCAGTTCGGCGAACTGAGCATTTTCTGTATGTATGTATGTATGTGTGTGTGTGTGTGTGTGTGTGTGTATGTGCAACTTTTTTTTCTTACTCACTTTTCTCAGAGATGCCTGGACCGATTTTCATGAAATTGATTGCAAATAAAAGGTCTAGTTGCCCCATAGGTTGCTATTGAATTTCATTGTAATCGGATTTTTAGTTTAGAGGTTATGTATCAAAATATGAAAACACTGAAACATCAATATCTCAGAAACCACACAACCGATTTCAAATAAATTGGTGTCAAATGGGCGGGCTGACTTCAACACCCTTAACTTAAAAGTTTGTTAATAATTGAACATATGGTTCAAAAGTTATGTAAAGAAAAGTTATTCAGAGGTTTTAAAAACTCATCAATTTTTTCAGAGATGCCTGAACCGATTTTCACAAAATTAGTGTCAAATGAAAGGTTTAGTTGCCCCCTAGGTTGCTATTGAAATTTATTGTAATCGGACTATAACTTTGTCCGTTATTTCTAAACAAGTGCAATCACGTTATGAAAAAAATAAATTCTAAAGTCTGCTTAAACTCACTCTTTTTTCTCAGAGATCGTTGAACCGATTTTCACGAAATCAGTTGCAAATAAAAGGTTTAGTGGCCTTATAGGATTCTATCGAATTTCATTGTCATCGCAATGTGTAATCGAAGTGTAGCGGACGGTGTTTCCTAGTAAACGTTATTACTGAGCATTTCTCAGAGTTAAGTACCATGCAGTTTAGCTTGCACCAACATGCGAATAAGTTCACTTTGTCGAAGGCAGCCGAAAGGTCCGTGTAGATAACGTCCGTTTGATGTCGGTGAACAAAACTGTCGAACACAAAGCTAGTCAAGCAGAGCAAGTTTGTAGCACAGGATCGCTTGGGAAGGAATCCATGTTGGTCGTCCGCAATAGTGCGTTGACAATGAGATAAATTGGTTGAAGAACGACTAACACAAATAGCTTCGAAATAGCACACAAAGCAGAAATGCCTCGATAATTATTTACCTTCGAGCGATCGCCCTTTTCATGAACCGGGAACAGAAAGGCCTTTTTCCAGGTTGTAGGAAATCTACTAGTGGTGAGTGACAAACGAAACAAGTGGGTGAGCGGTGTAAGCAATCCAGTAATGCATTTCTTAAGCAGCGTAGTTGGGATTCCATTCGGGCCCGGAGAGTACGTGTGATTCAATTTTCTAGAAGCGGCAAGGATTGCATTACCGTCAATGTTGATCGAAGCTATGGAGTGCCCACGGAAAGGGACGTTATTAGCAGCATCAGAAATTTCTCCATCTGTTAGTATTGCGTTGCTGAACACGCTTGAGAATTTTGCAGCGAACATTCGGCAAATAGCGGCAACATTATCAGCTTTCTCACCAGCCCACTTCATCGTGGATGGTAAACCTGACTCCTTCTGTTGTTCGTTGACGAAGTTTCAAAATTTCTTCGGATCTGCTCTCAGCTTGCCTTCTATATGGCGTCTGTAGTTCGATTAGCAACGTCGACGAAGTCTCGTAGTTCAGCTTTCGGTAGTGATCGCGAAGAAAAAAAGAGCATTGTCTCGCAAGAGAGAGATTTCAGATTTCACCGTGGTGTTTTTGGAAGCTCACCAGATAAAAATCGTCCGTCGTTTTCTTCTAGCATGTGCGTTGATTTTAAAGATGCACCGAATATTCGGTCGCCAAATATCAACAAAAATTGGATTTTGCCGAATATTCGGCTCACCGAATAGTAATTTTATTATTCGGCCGAATATGCCGAATAAGCCGAATAGTGGCCAATGATTATCAGAAAATAATATAAAAGTATAGTGCAAAGTTTTATGAACGGGGGTAAACGAAAACTGAAGGTGTAACTTGGGCTTAGAAAGGAATATATATATCATTAAAACGGAACACGAATCGCAATCTCCATACAATATTTCATGTCTTGTCTGGATGAGGTATATTTTTTCTGAGCCAAAGTCACATCCTCAGTTCTCGTTCATTTCTCGCATTTTTTTTTTCAAAAACACTCAAAATGTAGTTGTAACACAAACTTTTAAATTGTGTTAACCATAATCCTTAAAAAACATTATTTTAAACGACAACTCAAATAAGAACAAAAGTAGGTGCGCCACGGATTAGCGTGCCTTATTCCATAGGCGCAAAATTTATTATTTCTTGTGGAAAAGTTCGGACAATTTTCAATCTTTTTCGTACACGAACAATTGAAAAGCGAAAGAAGCAATTTAAACTTCAAACAATGACCATTTTGTTATCATACGATCAACGTTGTGTTCAGCCGAATATACGGCCGAATATTCGTCTCACCGAATAATGGAAAAAAGGTTATTCGGTATTCGGCCGAAGGCCGAATAGTGCTATTCGGTGCATCACTAGTTGATTTGCTCTTTAGTGTGGGAGCAGTTGTTTCCGCAGTGCAAGGTTGTTCTCTTGCACTCTAGAGATTCTCTGAGGAGAAAAGACAAGCCTGCCACAGACCACTGATATATTCATTCTCACTTAAAAATCCATCCTCTAAACTAACTCGCATGAGATGGGATTTTGAGGAGTACAATTTTGAAGTGGCATATATCAAAGAAAAAATCGAATGTGTTATCTGACGCGCTGTCACGAATACATATCACATCTGAAACACTTGAACGAATACAGAGTAACTAAGTCCATGGTGAAGAAAAAAAATTCTACAACAGCTGCCAGCCAGACACAGAAGCCTGATCAACTGAATCACGTGTACGAAGCTGTCAGTGGTTTGGAGGCATTCGACTTGCCAAAACTAACGTTTTCCTAGAACCTAGTTAAAACACATGTAAATATGACGATATATGATAAAAAATTTCGGAAGAGACTAACCCCAGCGTTAGCACTCGCAGTAAATCCCGAAAACTTGAAATTTGAATTAGAAAAAATATTAAAAATAATCGATGGCAGGCCTGCCGATAATGCAATTATGGAAGGAAAATTTCCAAGAAAGCTAGCAATCCAAACAAATGTGTATTTCACATGTCATCGCCAAACTTTCCAAACATAACATCTTCAGCAGGACCACACCAGTGGGAACATGCTGAGTAATTTATTGCTCTGGCGTTGAACCTTCAGTTCAATGCCTGCTCGAAATTGGCAGCGTTTGCTGTGACCAGTGCTCGATCGAAATTTGATTGTGACTGCGATGAATGCACATGCTTTTTTCGTTTGATTTGAACGGCAGAAACGATCGGTCGAAATAAAAAAAGTTTTTCTCTTTCTCTCGTGTGACGATTTTTTTCTAACGATAGCGACCGCAGTGTCGGAGAAGCCGATTTTAAAACTCTCTCGCTCGATCATTTACAATGTATATTGAAAGGAGCAAACTAGAGTATGATCGGCAGCATGTGGCGTGTTTTATTTTCGTTTCTCTCGTTTTTGACTGCTGGTATGACTGCCTGTCTGAACGGTCAGAAAACGGTCGATGACTGCTTTTTTTTGCTGTATCGAATAGGATTGAGGCACTGCTTACAGATGCACGTTTTGCCTTGCTCCTAGAAAGTTATAAAATTAAATTAAATCACTGGCAAAACCAAAAGTATAAAAGTGGTTCCAATGGCCGAATGTCGTATACCACTCGACTCAGTTCGGCGAACTGAGCATTTTCTGTATGTATGTATGTATGTATGTATGTGTGTGTGTGTGTGTATGTGCAACTTTTTTTTCTTACTCACTTTTCTCAGGGATGCCTGGACCGATTTTCATGAAATTGATTGCAAATAAAAGGTCTAGTTGCCCCATAGGTTGCTATTGAATTTCATTGTAATCGGATTTTTAGTTTAGAGGTTATGTATCAAAATATGAAAACACTGAAACATCAATATCTCAGAAACCACACAACCGATTTCAAATAAATTGGTGTCAAATGGGCGGGCTGACTTCAACACCCTTAACTTAAAAGTTTGTTAATAATTGAACATATGGTTCAAAAGTTATGTAAAGAAAAGTTATTCAGAGGTTTTAAAAACTCATCAATTTTTTTCAGAGATGCCTGAACCGATTTTCACAAAATTAGTGTCAAATGAAAGGTTTAGTTGCCCCCTAGGTTGCTATTGAAATTTATTGTAATCGGACTATAACTTTGTCCGTTATTTCTAAACAAGTGCAATCGCGTTATGAAAAGAAACAAATTCTAAAGTCTGCTTAAACTCACTCTTTTTTCTCAGAGATCGTTGAACCGATTTTCACGAAATCAGTTGCAAATAAAAGGTTTAGTGGCCTTATAGGATTCTATCGAATTTCATTGTCATCGCAATGTGTAATCGAAGTGTAGCGGACGGTGTTTCCTAGTAAACGTTATTACTGAGCATTTCTCAGAGTTAAGTACCATGCAGTTTAGCTTGCACCAACATGCGAATAAGTTCACTTTGTCGAAGGCAGCCGAAAGGTCCGTGTAGATAACGTCCGTTTGATGTCGGTGAACAAAACTGTCGAACACAAAGCTAATCAAGCAGAGCAAGTTTGTAGCACAGGATCGCTTGGGAAGGAATCCATGTTGGTCGTCCGCAATAGTGCGTTGACAATGAGATAAATTGGTTGAAGAACGACTAACACAAATAGCTTCGAAATAGCACACAAAGCAGAAATGCCTCGATAATTATTTACCTTCGAGCGATCGCCCTTTTCATGAACCGGGAACAGAAAGGCCTTTTTCCAGGTTGTAGGAAATCTACTAGTGGTGAGTGACAAACGAAACAAGTGGGTGAGCGGTGTAAGCAATCCAGTAATGCATTTCTTAAGCAGCGTAGTTGGGATTCCATTCGGGCCCGGAGAGTACGTGTGTTTCAATTTTCTAGAAGCGGCAAGGATTGCATTACCGTCAATGTTGATCGAAGCTATGGAGTGCCCACGGAAAGGGACGTTATTAGCAGCATCAGAAATTTCTCCATCTGTTAGTATTGCGTTGCTGAACACGCTTGGGAATTTTGCAGCGAACATTCGGCAAATAGCGGCAACATTATCAGCTTTCTCACCAGCCCACTTCATCGTAAACCTGACTCCTTCTGTTGTTCGTTGACGAAGTTTCAAAATTTCTTCGGATCTGCTCTCAGCTTGCCTTCTATATGGCGTCTGTAGTTCGAGTAGCACCGTCGATGAAGTCTCGTAGTTCAGCTTTCGGTAGTGATCGCGAAGAAAAAAAGAGCATTGTCTCGCAAGAGAGAGATTTCAGATTTCACCGTGGTGTTTTTGGATAAAAATCGTCCGTCGTTCTCTTCTGGCATGTGCGTTGATTTTAAAGATGCACTGAATATTCGGTCGCCGAATATCAACAAAAATTGGATTTTGCCGAATATTCGGCTAATTGAATAGTAAGTTTATTATTCGGCCGAATATGCCGAAGAAGCCGAATAGTGGCCAATGATTATCAGAAAATAATATAAAAGTATAGTGCAAAGTTTTATTTTTTTTTCTTCATCTTTAGTTTATTTGACACGGCACAAATACAATTCAATGTTTAACGGCGCCAATTATATCTGGTAGCTTACTTTCTAAAGTATCTTAATAACTAAAAGCAAATTTTTTATCCTCGCTGCCGACTACGAGCTGAAACTAAATCTAACTTAAAGCTAGAATATTTTGCATTAAAAGCACAGGTTTGCTGTTTGATGGTTTTCATTGCCATAGGTAAGCAGCATATTAAATTTGTTCCGCTGCTGGGCCAAGATATTACGGACTGGCATATTGGGTTGTTTCCATCGGGCCTTGAGAGTATCGTGCGGGTATATACGGACCCGGTATCAGGGAAACGTTTTCCCTGGGAAAATGGCCCACCGTTTTTCAAGCAGAGGTATATGTCATATATATCTGCGCAAAAATATGTCTGCAACGCAACTACAGACATGCGAAAATCGGTATATTCTCGGACAGTCAAGCAGCACTACTAGCACTTAAGTCCGTCAAATGCGCTTCCAAACTTGTTTGGGAATGCATTGAAACTCTACGGGAACTTTCCCGACAGAATTCAGTTTTTCTGTTTTGGGTGCCCGGACACTGCGGAGTCGAGGGTAATGAACACGCTGACTACCTAGCAAGACAGGGATCAGCTCAGCGGTTTATTGGTCCCGAGCCGTTTCTGGGTACGTCCATTTCCGCTATCAAAAGCGAACTATTAACTTGGGAAAGGCTAGAAATAGTATCCCAATGGCAACAGGCACAGGGTTGTAGACAAGGCAAACAGTTTATCTATCCGAACCCTGGAACCGCCAGAAAGCTACTTAGTCTAAATCGTAGTGACCTACGGATAATCACGGGACTCCTCACCGGACACTGTCCCGCTTTTTATCATTTAAAGAAAATCGGCGTAGTGTTGAACGACACCTGCCGATTCTGCAAATCTGAACCAGAGAGTTCAGAGCATTTGCTTTGCTCTTGCGAAGCTCTTGCTTCCTCTAGGTACAACTTCTTAGGAAGTTACCTTTTAACTCCATACCAAGCATGGAGCTCCAATCCCAAGCAGGTCATTAGTTTCATCAACTATGTTGTACCTAATTGGGGTACAGGTTTACAACAAAACAGTTCTACTCCATCAATGAGTACGAACAATCCGTAACCTGTGCACAGCAATCGGGGCCCGCCACAAAAGACAATCAGCAAGAATGTCGCAGTGGCATTTCAGTACCCAGTGCCCTTCAGGCATACAGAGAAAAAAAAAATCGTGCGGGTCTGATTGCTGTTTCCGGATCCGGGGTCTTAACGTGTTCTTGTCGTTTGGTTGGATGTAGGCGGAAGGGGATAGGACTAAACTGGGGCGTGGATGGATTTCAGGAAAGCGTATATATGGGACATGTAGGATAGGTCACGGCTCGCCAAGACATCACGAACAGGAACAGCCGGCTGCCTACCTTCGGCCTGCAGGGAAGCTATTAATCTAGACCTGGCGTCACGGTGTACAGGGCATGATCAAACAACGTGCTCTATGTCGTGATAACCTTCACCACAGGCACAGATACCACTTTCCCCGAGCCCAACACGACGGAGATGCGCGTCAAATCTATAGTGATTGGACATAAGCCGGGACATCACGCAAATGAAATCCCGACCTACATCCAACCCCTTGAACCACGGGTTCGTCGACACCTTGGGGATTATGGAATGTAACCACCTTCCCATTTCCCCCTTGGTCCAAGAATTTTGCCAACTGATGATCGTATTCTGACGTACAAATGCGAAAAATTCATTAAAGGCAATTGGTCTTTCATAAATATCACCGTTTGTTGCGCCCACCTCAGCCAAAGAGTCCGCTTTCTCATTGCCCGGTATCGAGCAGTGAGAAGGGACCCACGCTAAGGTAATCTGAGTAGATTTTTCGGATAAAGCACTCAGATGTTCCCGTATTTTCCCCAGGAAATCCGGAGAGTGCTTAACATCTTTCATCGATCGGAGAGCCTCAATGGAACTGAGACTGTCCGTAAAGATGAAATAATGGTCCGTGGGCATTTTTTCGATAATCCCTAGGGTGTACTGAATTGCAGCTAATTCTGCGACGTAAACAGAAGCAGGATTATCGAGCTTATGGGGAACGGTTAAATTGTTATTGAAGATACCGAAGCCAGTGGACCCATCAAGAAGTGATCCGTCAGTGTAGTACATATAGTCGCAGTTGATGTTTGGATATTTATTGGAAAAAATTTTAGGGATCTGCTGCACGCGTAAATGATCCGGGATTCCACGAGTTTCTTCTATCATGGATGTATCGAAAAACACAGTAGAATCAGAAGTATTTGATGAGTCGACACGATTTGGAATATTCGAAGAAGGGTTAATATTTTGGGACATGTGATTGAAATACAATGTCATAAAACGGGTTTGAGAATTAAGTTCGATTAACCTTTCAAAATTTTCAATCACGGGACGGTTCAAGACCTCACATTTGATTAGAATACGAGAAGACAGGCTCCAGAAGCGGTTTTCAATGGTAGTACTCCAGCTAAGATCTCCAAACTCATCGTATGGGTCGATTGCATGCAACCCAAGGCGATACGCAAACAACGATATTGTATTCGCTCCAGTTTGATCAAATGTGTGTTTGCTGCGGAGCGGAAGCAGAAACACCCGTACTCAATAACAGACAGTATCGTTGTTTGGTAAAGCCTTATAAGGTCTCCTGGGTGGGCTCCCCACCATTTTCCGGTTATTGTACGAAGAAAATTCACTTCTTGTTGACATTTTTTCATCAGATACCTCACGTGACAACCCCAGGTGCCTTTAGAGTCGAACCAGACACCAAGATTTTTGTGTACCAAAACCTGAGAAATCGTTTTACCCATTAATTGTGTTTTAAGCTGAGCAGGTTCATGCTTCCTAGAAAAAACTACTATCTAAGACTTCTCCGGAGAGAATTCGATACCTAGCTGTAAAGCCCAAGCAGACAAATTGTCCAAGGTATCTTGCAATGGTCCTTGCAAATCGGCAGCTTTGGCTCCTGTAACAGAGATTACACTGTCGTCTGCAAGTTGTCTTATCGTGTATGAATTTGCCAGACATTCGTCGATGTCATTTACATAAAAGTTGTAAAGAAGGGGGCTTAAACATGAGCCCTGGGGAAGACCCATGTAGCTAATGCGAAAAGTTGCCAAATCGCCGTGCGTAAAATGCATGTGCTTTTCGGACAACAAATTGTGCAAAAAATTGTTCAATATTGGAGAAAATCCTTGTCGGTGAAATTTACCCGAAGAATGTCAATAGAAACGGAATCAAAAGCCCCCTTAATGTCCAAGAACGCAGACGCCATTTGTTCTTTGCGAGCATACGCCAGCTGAATATCTGTTGAAAGCAACGCAAGACAATCATTCGTCCCTTTGGCGCGGCGGAAGCCAAATTGAGTATCTGATAGAAGACCATTTGATTCGACCCAATGGTCTAAACGACGGAGTATCATTTTTTCCATCAATTTCCGGATACAGGATAGCATTGCAATCGGCCTATAAGAGTTGTGATCAGAAGCTGGTTTCCCTGGTTTTTGGATGGCGATCACCTTCACTTGCCTCCAATCCTGCGGTACAATGTTTTCCTCCAGGAACTTATTGAACAAGTTCAACAAGCGCCTCTTGGCATTGCCGGGTAGATTCTTCAACAAGTTGAATTTGATTCTATCTAACCCAGGCGCGTTTTTGTTACAGGACAGAAGGGCAACTGAAAATTCTGCCATCGTAAAAGGTGATTCTATCGCGTCGTGGCCCGGAGACGCATCGCGAACAATGTTTTGCGCAGGAACAGAGTCCGGACATACTTTCCTGGCAAAATCAATATCCACCGACTTGCAGACTCCTCGCTTTCGTTGACCGTTACGCGATTCCGCATTCTTCGGGCTGTGTTCCAAAGAGTGCTCATCGATGTCTCGTTCACGAACCGACGCCAATATCCGCGTTTCTTTGCTTTAGCCAGACTTTTAAGCTTGGTATTAAGCTCCGAATACCGTATATAGTCGTCGGGTATACGTCCCTTCTGGAAGGCCAAAAACGCGTCGGATCTTTGCGTGTAGACATCGGAGCACTCTTGGTCCCACCACGGAGTGGGAGGCCGTTCTTTGATCGTTACGCCGGGATATTTCTTCGTTTGGGCTTGCAACGCGGCGTCGAGAATCAAGCCCGCGAGGAGGTTGTATTCTTCAAGTGGTGGGTGATGTTGAATCGACTCGACCGCTTTAGAAAGCATTTCCTCGTATAACTTCCAATCGACATTCCGTGTGAGGTCATACGGAATGTCAATTGGTCGCATGCGAGTTGACCCGTTTGTAATTGAAATAAGAATAGGCAGATGGTCGCTACCGTGAGGATCGAGGATTACCTTCCATGCGCAATCCAACCGTAGTGACGTCGAACATAAGGATATATCCAAAGCGCTTGGGTGCGCTGGAGGTTTCGGGATACGTGTCATTTCACCGTTGTTTAAAATAGTCATGTCGAAGTCATCGCAAAGGTTATAGATTAAAGAGGAGCGGTTATCATTGTAAGGGGAACCCCAAGCCACACCATGAGAGTTGAAGTCTCCCAAAATCAAACGTGGCGAGGGAAGAAGTTCTATCAAATCAAAGAGCAGCCGTTGCCCAACCTGTGCTCTGGGAGGAATATATATTGAGGCAATACAAAGCTCTTTACCTTGTATTATCATTTGACATGCGACAACTTCGATGCCTGGAATCGAGGGGAGGTTAATACGATAGAAAGAATAGCACTTTTTAATCCCTAAAAGTACTCCTCCATATGGGGTGTCTCGATCAAGGCGAATAATATTAAAATTATGGAAGTTGAGATAAATATTTGAAGTAAGCCAAGTTTCACAAAGGGAAAATGCATCGCATTTGTTTTTATTTATCAAAACTTTAAACGAATCAATTTTTGGTAAAATACTTCTACAATTCCACTGTAAGACAGAGATAGAATCCTTCATATACGCAGTTGAATTAGGCATCGAAGGATACAATCGCTGCAAGGAGGGGCCATTGGGCAGTCAACTGCTTCAAAAATGATCTAACTGTTGGGAGGAATGCTGTAAGAAAAATTTTAATTGGATCGGGTACATTGAAAGTTTCAAAAATCCAGTCCACAATGTCAGAAAATTTCACTAATCCAGAGTTTGTTTCATCAACTGGATGTGCAAAAGGAACAACTGGGGTTTTAGATGTTCCTGGCAGTGCTGGGAACTCCTTCTGGGACTTTAAATTTGCAAGCCTTGAAGGAGTTTGCTTCGGTTTTTCCGCAGCACTGTTTGGTTTGTTCGTACTTTTCATTACACTTTGGGAAATCTTAGGACCTTTACGGGGAAGTTTAGGAGAAGAAACATTTTTCCTCTTCCTAGACTCCCCAGGATTGGCATAAGATGTTCCCGCTGATGAATCGTCAGAATCGGTTTCATCAGAGGACAACAGATCAAAGGGGTTCGATGTTATGGTAGAAGTGGTCACGGTCTTCTTCAGCATCTCAGCATAAGAACGCTTTGAACGCTCCTTAAGTGACCGCTTGATTTTATCTCTGCGCTGCATGTACACCGGGCATGTGGAGAGCTCATGCTGGTTTTCCCCACAGTGAATACATTTTTCAGCATTAACACTGCAAGAATCTTCCGCATGAGTCTCCCCACACTTGCTACATCGTGCCTTATCGCAGCAGTAGGCGTCTGTGTGGCCTAACTGCTTGCAACTGGTGCAATTCATGACACGGGGTACATACAATCGCACAGGCAGACGAACCCGGTCGATCGAGACGTGGCTAGGGAGTGCAGATCCGGCAAACGTAACGCGAAACGAGTCTGACGGAGTGTAAACTTTTTTACCGCCGACGAGAGACATGGACCGCAATTGCTTACAATCCAAAATCTTCGCCTGTGTTTCGGTATTTTTGAAGCAACCGGTTGCGCTTTTTAGGATACACTCGACAGACAGGCTCGAATCGGTTATGACACCGTCGATCTCCACGTCTCGTGCGGGTATGTAAACGCGATACTCGCGTGTGAAGAGCTCAGAGCAAGCGATAGCATTGGCCTGTGTCAGATCACTGACCACGACACGGAGCTTGTTAGGTCGGACCTTGGAAATTTCGGTCACGGCCTTGTACCCCTTCGTCAGGTCTTTCGAAATTTGCAGTATGTTTAATCGCTTTGAATTCACTCCTGCCTTTGGACGAAAATAAACAGTATAGCTGCCCTGTTGAGATCCGTCCGGGTGAAGCCTGGGGCGAGGGGGGACTGGAGAATGAACAGGGGAGGGGGTAACAGAAGGGTCAGGGTCAGGGGGCTCGGGGATGGTGGCACGGGAGGCGAGGGATCTATATCCATCGCGCTAAATGTAGTGCACTAGCGCACTAGCGCCGACAAGAACACGTACCTATTTACTTCTTCCTTCCAGCAGTGGTTGTCCGATCGTTCGAAGCTGCACCCAAAGCAGCCAGCAGCACCAGTACAGCAGCACCAATACAGCCACCAGCAGTGAGCCGGGTGTGAGATCACTCAGCACAGCGACACGACTCGACTGTCAAATGATGGCCTTGAATTAGAAAGATCTATTCACTGTGCACAGATCAAAACTGCAGCTGGTATTTTGCACCAATACAGCCAAAGTTGCGAGCCGGGTACAGAACGTAGCGACACAACTCACAATCTAGTTGGCCTTTAGCGCGAATAATACACTCTTTTGTTTGGCTATTCGTACACACGGACCGGATTGCAATAGAACGACCACTTTGCACGTCCGTTTCTGTCGAGTGTTCGACGCGGAATGAGTGCAAAGTTTTATGAACGGGGGTAAACGAAAACTGAAGGTGTAACTTGGGCTTAGAAAGGAATATATATCATTAAAACGGAACACGAACCGCAATCTCCACACAATATTTCATGTCTTGTCTGGATGAGGTATATTTTTTCTGAGCCAAAGTCACATCCTCAGTTCTCGTTCATTTCTCGCATTTTTTTTTTCAAAAACACTCAAAATGTAGTTGTAACACAAACTTTTAAATTGTGTTAACCATAATCTTTAAAAAACATTATTTTTAAACGACAACTCAAATAAGAACAAAAGTAGGTGCGCCACGGATTAGCGTGCCTTATTCCATAGGCGCAAAATTTATTATTTCTTGTGGAAAAGTTCGGACAATTTTCAATCTTTTTCGTACATGAACAATTGGAAAGCGAAAGAAACAATTTAAACTTCAAACAATGACCACTTTGTTATTTTGTTATCATACGATCAACGTTGAGTTCAGCCGAATATACGGCCGAATATTCGTCTCACCGAATAATGGAAAAAAGGTTATTCGGTATTCGGCCGAAGGCCGAATAGTGCTATTCGGTGCATCACTAGTTGATTTGCTCTTTAGTGTGGGAGCAGTTGTTTCCGCAGTGCAAGGTTGTTCTCTTGAACTCTAGAGATTCTCTGAGGAGAAAAGACAAGCCTGCCACAGACCACTGATATATTCATTCTCACTTAAAAATCCATCCTCTAAACTAACTCGCATGAGATGGGATTTGGAGGAGTACAATTTTGAAGTGGCATATATCAAAGAAAAAATCGAATGTGTTATCTGACGCGCTGTCACGAATACATATCACATCTGAAACACTTGAACGAATGTACAGAGTAACTAAGTCCATGGTAAAGAAAAAAATTTCTACAACAGCTGCCAGCCAGACACAGAAGCCTGATCAACTGAATCACGTGTACGAAGCTGTCAGTGGTTTGGAGGCATTCGACTTGCCAAAATTAACGTTTTCCTAGAACCTAGTTAAAACACATGTAAATATGACGATATATGATAAAAAATTTCGGAAGAGACTAACCCCAGCGTTAGCACTCGCAGTAAATCCCGATAACTTGAAATTTGAATTAGAAAAAATATTAAAAATAATCGATGGCAGGCCTGCCGATAATGCAATTATGGAAGGAAAATTTCCAAGAAAGCTAGCAATCCAAACAAATGTGTATTTCACATGTCATAGCCAAACTTTCCAAATAGAACATCTTCAGCAGGACCACACCAGTGGGAACATGCTGAGTAATTTATTGCTCTGGCGTTGAACCTTCAGTTCAATGCCTGCTCAAAATTGGCAGCGTTTGCTGTGACCAGTGCTCGATCGAAATTTGATTGTGACTGCGATGAATGCACATGCTTTTTTCGTTTGATTTGAACGGCAGAAACGATCGGTCGAAATAAAAAAAGTTTTTCTCTTTCTCTCGTGTGACGATTTTTTTCTAACGACAGCGACCGCAGTGTCGGAGAAGCCGATTTAAAAACTCTCTTGCTCGATCATTTACAATGTATATTGAAAGGAGCAAACTAGAGTATGATCGGCAGCATGTGGCGTGTTTTATTTTCGTTTCTCTCGTTTTTGACTGCTGGTATGACTGCCTGTCTGAACGGTCAGAAAAAGGTCGATGACTGCTTTTTTTTGCTGTATCGAATGGGTTTGAGGCACTGCTTACAGATGCACGTTTTGCCTTGCTCCTAGAAAGTTATAAAATTAAATTAAATCACTGGCAAAACCAAAAGTATAAAAGTGGTTCCAATGGCCGAATGTCGTATACCACTCGACTCAGTTCGGCGAACTGAGCATTTTCTGTATGTATGTATGTATGTGTGTGTGTGTATGTGCAACTTTTTTTTTCTTACTCACTTTTCTCAGGGATGCCTGGACCGATTTTCATGAAATTGATTGCAAATAAAAGGTCTAGTTGCCCCATAGGTTGCTATTGAATTTCATTGTAATCGGATTTTTAGTTTAGAGGTTATGTATCAAAATATGAAAACACTGAAACATCAATATCTCAGAAACCACACAACCGATTTCAAATAAATTGGTGTCAAATGGGCGGGCTGACTTCAACACCCTTAACTTAAAAGTTTGTTAATAATTGAACATATGGTTCGAAAGTTATGTAAAGAAAAGTTATTCAGAGGTTTTAAAAACTCATCAATTTTTTCAGAGATGCCTGAACCGATTTCCACAAAATTAGTGTCAAATGAAAGGTTTAGTTGCCCCCTAGGTTGCTATTGAAATTTATTGTAATCGGACTATAACTTTGTCCGTTATTTCTAAACAAGTGCAATCACGTTATGAAAAGAAACAAATTCTAAAGTCTGCTTAAACTCACTCTGTTTTCTAAGAGATGGTTGAACCGATTTTCACGAAATCAGTTGCAAATAAAAGGTTTAGTGGCCTTATAGGATTCTATCGAATTTCATTGTCATCGCAATGTGTAATCGAAGTGTAGCGGACGGTGTTTCCTAGTAAACGTTATTACTGAGCATTTCTCAGAGTTAAGTACCATGCAGTTTAGCTTGCACCAACATGCGAATAAGTTCACTTTGTCGAAGGCAGCCGAAAGGTCCGTGTAGATAACGTCCGTTTGATGTCGGTAAACAAAACTGTCGAACACAAAGCTAGTCAAGCAGAGCAAGTTTGTAGCACAGGATCGCTTGGGAAGGAATCCATGTTGGTCGTCCGCAATAGTGCGTTGACAATGAGATAAATTGGTTGAAGAACGACTAACACAAATAGCTTCGAAATAGCACACAAAGCAGAAATGCCTCAATAATTATTTACCTTCGAGCGATCGCCCTTTTCATGAACCGGGAACAGAAAGGCCTTTTTCCAGGTTGTAGGAAATCTACTAGTGGTGAGTGACAAACGAAACAAGTGGGTGAGCGGTGTAAGCAATCCAGTAATGCATTTCTTAACCAGCGTAGTTGGGATTCCATTCGGGCCCGGAAAGTACGTGTGTTTCAATTTTCTAGAAGCGGCAAGGATTGCATTACCGTCAATGTTGATCGAAGCCTTGGAGTGCCCACGGAAAGGGACGTTATTAGCAGCATCAGAAATTTCTCCATCTGTTAGTATTGCGTTGCTGAACACGCTTGAGAATTTTGCAGCGAACATTCGGCAAATAGCGGCAACATTATCAGCTTTCTCACCAGCCCACTTCATCGTGGATGGTAAACCTGACTCCTTCTGTTGTTCGTTGACGAAGTTTCAAAATTTCTTCGGATCTGCTCTCAGCTTGCCTTCTGTATGGCGTCTGTAGTTCGAGTAGCACCGTCGATGAAGTCTCGTAGTTCAGCTTTCGGTAGTGATCGCGAAGAAAAAAAGAGCATTGTCTCGCAAGAGAGAGATTTCAGATTTCACCGTGGTGTTTTTGGAAGCTCACCAGATAAAAATCGTCCGTCGTTCTCTTCTGGCATGTGCGTTGATTTTAAAGATGCACCGAATATTCGGTCGCCGAATATCAACAAAAATTGGATTTTGCCGAATATTCGGCTAACCGAATAGTAAGTTTATTATTCGGCCGAATATGCCGAATAAGCCGAATAGTGGCCAATGATTATCAGAAAATAATATAAAAGTATAGTGCAAAGTTTTATGAACGGGGGTAAACGAAAACTGAAGGTGTAACTTGGGCTTAGAAAGGAATATATATCATTAAAACGGAACACGAACCGCAATCTCCATACAATATTTCATGTCTTGTCTGGATGAGGTATATTTTTTCTGAGCCAAAGTCACATCCTCAGTTCTCGTTCATTTCTCGCATTTTTTTTTCAAAAACACTCAAAATGTAGTTGTGACACAAACTTTTAAATTGTGTTAACCATAATCCTCAAAAACATTATTTTTAAACGACAACTCAAATAAGAACAAAAGTAGGTGCGCCACGGATTAGCGTGCCTTATTCCATAGGCGCAAAAATTATTATTTCTTGTGGAAAAGTTAGGACAATTTCCAATCTTTTTCGTACATGAACAATTGGAAAGCGAAAGAAACAATTTAAACTTCAAACAATGACCATTTTGTTATTTTGTTATCATACGATCAACGTTGTGTTCAGCCGAATATACGGCCGAATATTCGTCTCACCGAATAATGGGAAAAAGGTTATTCGGTATTCGACCGAATGCCGAATAGTGCTATCCGGTGCATCACTAGTTGGTTTGCTCTTTAGTGTGGGAGCAGTTGTTTCCGCAGTGCAAGGTTGTTCTCTTGCACTCTAGAGATTCTCTGAGGAGAAAAGACAAGCCTGCCACAGACCACTGATATATTCATTCTCACTTAAAAATCCATCCTCTAAACTAACTCGCATGAGATGGGATTTGGAGGAGTACAATTTTGAAGTGGCATATATCAAAGAAAAAATCGAATGTGTTATCTGACGCGCTGTCACGAATACATATCACATCTGAAACACTTGAACGAATGTACATAGTAACTAAGTCCATGGTAAAGAAAAAAATTTCTACAACAGCTGCCAGCCAGACACAGAAGCCTGATCAACTGAATCACGTGTACGAAGCTGTCAGTGGTTTTGAGGCATTCGACTTGCCAAAATTAACGTTTTCCTATAACCTAGATAAAACACATGTAAATATGACGATATATGATAAAAAATTTCGGAAGAGACTAACCCCAGCGTTAGTACTCGCAGTAATTCCGAAAACTTGAAATTTGAATTAGAAAAAATATTAAAAATAATCGATGGCAGGCCTGCCGACAATGCAATTATGAAAGGAAAATTTCCAAGAAAGCTAGCATGGATTGCTATATACACGAATGTGTATTTCACATGTCATAGCCAAACTTTCCAAATATAACATCTTCAGCAGGACCACACCAGTGGGAACATGCTGAGTAATTTATTGCTCTGGAGTTGAACCTTCAGTTCAATGCCTGCTCAAAATTGGCAGCGTTTGCTGTGACCAGTGCTCGATCGAAATTCAATTGTGACTGCGATGAATGCACATGCTTTTTTCGTTTGATTTGAACGGCAGAAACGATCGGTCGAAATAAAAAAAGTTTTTCTCTTTCTCTCGTGTGACGATTTTTTTCTAACGATAGCGACCGCAGTTTCGGAGAAGCCGATTTTAAAACTCTCTCGCTCGATCATTTACAATGTATATTGAAAGGAGCAAACTGGAGTATGATCGGCAGCATGTGGCGTGTTTTATTTTCGTTTCTCTCGTTTTTGATTGCTGGTATGACTGCCTGTCTGAACGGTCAGAAAACGGTCGATGACTGCTTTTTTTTTGCTGTATCGAATGGGATTGAGGCACTGCTTACAGATGCACGTTTTGCTTTGCTCCTAGAAAGGTATAAAATTAAATTAAATCCCTGGCAAAACCAAAAGTATAAAAGTGGTTCCAATGGCCGAATGTCATATACCACTCGACTCAGTTCGACGAACTGAGCTTTTTCTGTATGTATGTATGTATGTGTGTGTGTGTATAGTTGCCCCATAGGTTGCTATTGAATTTTATTGTAATCGGATTTTTAGTTTAGAGGTTATGTATCAAAATATGAAAACACTGAAACCACACAACCGATTCCAAATAAATTGGTGTCAAATGGGCGGGCTGACTTCAACACCCTTAACTTAAAAGTTTGTTAATAATTGAACATATATGGTGGGGAGCCCACCCAGGAGACCTTTTAAGGCTTTACCAAACAACGATATTGTCTGTAATTGAGTACGGGTGTTTCTGCTTCCGCTCCGCAGCAAACACACATTTGATCAAACTGGAGCGAATACAATATCGTTGTTTGCGTATCGCCTTAGGTTGCATGCAATCGACCCATACGATGAGTTTGGAGGTCTTAGCCGGAGTTCTAACGTTGAAAAACCGCTTCTGGAGCCTGTCTTCTCGTATTCTTATCAAATGTGAGGTCTTGAACCGTCCTGTGATTGAAAATTTTGAAAGGTTAATCGAACTTAATTCTCAAACCCGTTTTATGACATTGTATTTCAATCACATGTCCCAAAATATTAACCCTTCTTTGGATATTCCAAATCGTGTCAACTTATCAAATACTCCTGATTCTACTGTGTTTTTCGATACATCCATGATAGAAGAAACTCGTGGAATTCCGGATCATTTACGCGTGCAGCAAATCCCTAAAAATTTTTCCAATAAATATCGAAACATCAACTGCAACAGTATGTTCTACACTGACGGATCATTTCTCGATGGGTCCACTGGCTTCGGTATCTTCAATAACAATTTAACCGTCTCCCATAAGCTCGATAACCCTGCTTCTGTTTACGTCGCAGAATTAGCTGCTATTCAGTACACCCTAGGGATTATCGAAAAAATGCCCACGGACCATTATTTCATCTTTACGGACAGTCTCAATTCTATTGAGGCTCTTCGATCGATGAAAGATGTTAAGCACTCTCCGTATTTCCTGGGGAAAATACGGGAACATCTGAGTGCTTTATCCGAAAAATCGTTTCAGATTACCTTAGCGTGGGTCCCTTCTCACTGCTCGATACCGGGCAATGAGAAAGCGGACTCTTTGGCTAAGGTGGGCGCATCAAACTGTGAAATTTATGAAAGACCAATTGCTTTTAATGAATTTTTCGCATTGGTGCGTCAGAATACGATCATCAGTTGGCAAAATTCTTAGACCAGAGGGGAACTGGGAAGGTGGTTACATTCCATTATACCCAAGGTAACGACGAATCCGTGGTTCAAGGGGTTGGATGTAGGTCGAGATTTCATTTGCGTGATGTCTCGGCTTATGTCCAATCACTATAGATTTGATGCGCATTTCCGTCGTATTGGGCTCGGGGAAAGTGGTATCTGTGCCTGTGGTGAAGGTTATCACGGCATAGAGCACGTTGTTTGGTCATGCCCTGTACACCGTGACGCCAGGTCTAAATTAATAACTTTCCTCCGGGCGAGGGTAGAGAACCAGCTGTCCCTGTTCGTGATGTCTTGGCGAGTCGCGACCTACCCTACATGTCCCTTATATACATTTTCCTGAAATCCATCCATGCCCAAGTCTAGTCCCATTCCTTTCCACCCACGTTCAACAAAACGGCAAGAACACGTCGTAGACCTCGATTTTGGAACCAGCAATTGAACCCCACACGAACTCGCCAGGAAAACCCGAGGCCTTTCTTTATATCTTGGCTCAGCGGCACACACCATATGGCAACTTGAATACCAGCGAACAACAACAACGAACCAAAACCAGCAACTAGACCCCGCACAATACCCTCAGAACCCGAGGATTACAAGCCCCTGTCCCAGCTCATGACATCGTGGCTCAGCAGAACAAATCCATACATGCTGCATATTCATTCGATGATCATCAGACGACCATTCAACTACAAAACACTGATTGAATAATACATGCTAGTTTTAAGATAGACTTAATTTCAGCTCGTAGTCGGCAGCGAGGATAAAAAATTTGCTTATAGATTTTAAGTCATCCGCTATAATTGGCGCCGTTAAACATTGAATTGTATTTGTGCCGTGTCAAATAAATGATTTGTGAAGAAAAAAAAATTGAACATATGGTTCAAAAGTTATGTAAAGAAAAGTTATTCAAAGGTTTTAAAAACTCATCAATTTTTTCAGAGATGCCTGAACCGATTTTCACAAAATTAGTGTCAAATGAAAGGTTTAGTTGCCCCATAGGTTGCTATTGAAATTTATTGTAATAGGACTATAACTTTGTCCGTTATTTCTGAACAAGTGCAATCACGTTATAAAAAGAAACAAATTCTAAAGTCTGCTTAAACTCACTCACTTTTCTCAGAGATGGTTGAACCGATTTTCACGAAATCAGTTGCAAATAAAAGGTTTAGTGGCCTTTTAGGATTTTATCGAATTTCATTGTCATCGCAGTTTTATGTTTCAAATTATGTAAATAACGAAACATCATTATCTCCTAAACTACGCAACCAATTTTTAATCCAGATCAAATGAAAAGACTGCCTTGAAAATCCCTAATCAATAATTTTAATAATGATTAAACATGTGGCTCAAAAGTTTTTAAAAGAAACGTGCTCCGGGGGCTGTTAAAACTCACTCATTTCACTTAGAGGTGACTGGACCGATTTTCACAAAAAAGTATTGTATGGAAGGTCTAGTTGACCCAAAAAACCCTATTGAATTTTATTGTAATCGGACTGTAACTTTATCCGTTATGTATGAAAATTTGAAATAACGTTTTGAATAGAAACATATTCCAAAGACTGCTTAAACTCACTCACTTTCTTCTACTGAGATGGCCGGATCGATTTCGGCGTTCTCAGAGTCAAATAAAAGGTCTAGTTGTCCCAAAGATTCTAAAATATTTTTCTACAGTCAGGTTTTTACGTTAAGTCTCTTATCTCAAAGATTACATAACTTATGTGCAGGACTGGAATTCACCTCAGTGCAGACAGAGCCACACAAATTTGAACACAACACATTTCTAGAAAATCTATAACGAGCGTCTTAGCAGAGTGATTGAGATCAATCAAAGAAATAGTTATCGGTTTCCGTTATACTCTACTAAATTTTTTTTTTTTTTTTAATTTTTTGGAAATAAATATTGAAATTTAGTCCGCAAATATATATTTCGACTGTGACGTACAGTCTTCCTCAGTGCTTATGTGGACTGGTAAAGAGCAAAGCGTAAATCCTGTTTTTTTATTTGTAGTAGGTAAAAATGAAAATTTAGCACCCTTAATTGGAGTTAGGTAGGGAATTATGCGGTCGATTGTTTACCGTACCATGTCTGGGGTTTTTGGGAAGCAGATTGAATAGCCATGAGGGGTGATTACCTGCGTCTTTATTGAGAGGCGTGCATGAGTGTTGTTTATAAATTTCTAAACTTTCAGCTACGTCTAATTTCCATAAATTATTAACGGGGCGGAGGAGGTGAATGTTATCCGAAGTTAGTGGATGTTCCTCGTTAAAAATATGTTCAGCCACTTTTGATTTGAAATGGTGTGGTGGGGCATTTGTTGAAACTTTACTTGCTTTGGTCACTTCTGCGAAATGTTCTTTGAAACGTATCAATAGGTTACGTTTAGTTTGTCCAATGTAAACCATGTCACAGTGACTGCATGCAATTTTATAAATTCCAGCTTTGTTCAGGGTATCAATAGGGTCTTTGGTAGACCCTAATTTTGTTTTGAGTTGGGCATTTCTACTAGTGTAGACAATATCCATCCCAAATTTTCTAAATTTTGAACGAAGTGGGCGTGTCAAGTTAACGTCATATTCAACGGCTACCCTTTTCAGATCTTCTGTTATTGGGGTGAGTGTTGTAAAAGATTTCCGAATTTGAGCACGCTTCTTTTTATCGACAATGGCTTGAATGATACTTTCATTGTAGCCATTAAGTTTAGCAATTTCGAAAATATATTCCAGTTCCTTTTGCTTGGCTACTTCACTTAGAGGTAAAGTTTCCATGCGGTGGATCATATGATGGAAGGATGCCATTTTATGCTGGAAGGGATGGTTTGAAGTGTTAGGTATTACCCGTTTTGTATTCGTGGGTTTCCGATAAATTTCAAATTCCAAGTCCGTAGACTTTCTGACTACAACGACGTCCAAGAAAGGGAGTCTGTTGTTAAGTTCTTTTTCAATTGTGAAGTTTATATTTTTATGGGTATTATTAAGGGATATGAAAAAAGTTTCAAGATCCGCCCTTTTCAAAATACAAAAAATATCATCCACATACCTCCACCTTCGAATCGGTAAGATGTTCCTCTTCTCTAATGTACTTTCTATATTTGCCATGAAGAGCTCACATAGAAAGGGAGAAAAAGGATTCCCCATTGGTGCCCCTTTAGTCTGTTTGTAAAATTCACCACGAAATGTGAAGTAGTTTTCTTTCATGCAAAGGCGTGAAAGTTTCAACAAACTGTCAACTTTCTTTTTCCAAGTATTATCAAAATATTGGGAAAGAAGCCAGTCCTCTAAAAGGTTTAAGGTTTCATTCACTGGAACGCTAGGAAATAAGGCCGTAACGTCAAATGAAACCATTATCTCATCAGATTGGATGTTACCCGAGGATCTTAAATTTTCAACGAAATCTCCGGTGCTCTTTACCGATCGACTTGGAAATTTATGGGGCATGGCTTGAAATTCTTTTACCAGCCATTTAGCCAATTTTTCTGTGGGAGCCCCTACCGCTGAGATAATTTCTCTCATTTCATTTCCAGGTTTGTGAATATTGGGGAGACCCTTTATTCTTGGAAGAACTGGATTTGAAACACGAAGATTTTGTAACGCATTACCCAAAACGGGTTTGCATTCTTTTATTGTATTTTCTACACGTTTTACCATATCAGCAAGAGGATTGAGTCGCAGTTGCCAATATGGACCTTTATCAATTTTTTGGGTTATTTGTTCATCATAGTCAGACTTGTCCATGATGACGGTTTTGTTCCCCTTATCTGCTTTTAAATAGAAAACAGGTTTTTTACGTAATTCCTCAACTGTCTTTAAATCAGACGAATTTTCATGACGTGGCAGTGTCTTAGTAATTTTTGAAAAAATTTGGCGTACTTCACCAGTTTGTTCAACACATTTGCCGTCAAACCGTGTGTGCCACTCCCGATATTTCTTTTGTGTTCTCTCTTCCCCATTCGCTCTTTTGCATTTCTTTCGCACCAAAAAAATACGAATGAGTACTCTTTGTGCATTTGCCAAAATGTGCGACACCACACATTGTGCCTTTCTTTGTGTGTTGCTTGGGGCAATGATTACCGGATTTGACTAACGTGTGCAATAATCTATGACATTTATATGTATGCTAATGTTGGTTTGTCGTTTTTTTTGGTAATTCACTCATTCGGCTTTCTTAATGTTGGATGTATTGATGCGGTGTAATTATTCTATTTCTTACGCGGTATGTTCATTTTGGTATAACAATTCTAGTATTAAATTTACTTTTGGTTTTGGCACTTAATTTGACACCTGCCCTGAAATAATATTGGAACTAATTTTTAGTGCCGCTCGATGGGTTTTGTTTCAAAACTAAAAATGGCTTCTTCTCGGCAATATGTCTCGTACATGAACAGTAGGGTGGCAATAGAAATCGACTTTCCAAATTTCGTTTAGGAGTAGGGCTCAAAAGTTTTGTCTTCGAAAAAAGCCCCACACTAAACTTCAGCTAAATTAAACTTTAGGAACACGTATTTTTTTTGACCGATGAAAAAAATGCACAGGTAGTTCATAAATTTGTCAATATCAAAAAATGTTTTATGCCAAATGCCCTAAAAATGCATGAAACGTCGAGATTTGGTGTGTATGTGTATGTATGTATGACCTTCTAGATTCCACTGTCTGGCAGTGATAGGGTGAAAAAAAGACAATGCTGTTGATTCTTGTTTCTGCGTCTGTCTTGTTTTCGGAACCTAGAAGGTGTTAGCTCTACCGACCTTCCAAAGACCCTTTGCAGAATGACTGAGTACTTGCAGCGCATTCCGGAGTCAATTTCCATTCGGTAAGCCCCGCCTCAAAATAATATTAGAATCTAATAGATTCTATTATTATTCTCAGACTTTCAATTCATTTGACATATCAATATCAAAAAAATTGACCCGTATTTAATATATGTAGGGTAACTGACGGCTTCGTCAGGTGATATGCATTGTGGTTATGATTTAATTTGCCAAGCTCTACTGCTTATATTTCACTCAGAAACTCAATGTATGTTAACTTACATTGACGTTGAATTTTTTCTGTTCGCATGGATGAATCACTCCATTAAAAACTCAAACATATTTATTGTTTTTTTGACAAAAATTAAACTGCCACTTTCACACATCTAGATATTTTACCCGGCCTAAGAAAACTTCCACGAAACACATCTTCGCCGCTAGCGATATTTGGTTACGATTTTCTCGAGAAATAGGGTAACGGGGTTATTTCGGCCCACATGCATATTTTGGCCCATCCGGTAACATTTTACGCATTTTATCTGATAAATTCAATGAATAGTAGAAAACTATGCATGCAACATTGAGTAACACACCTTAGAATCATAATACACTATAATTTTCGGCAAAAACTGGCTCTAGGTAGTGTTATTTTGGAATTAGTTCATACATATTCAATGTCATGGCTGAGTCAATCCAAAGAGGAAGTGGTAATATTCAAGTCAACGTCCGGAAGCCATTGTAACAAATCTGCATGCTTTTGAAACAATTCGCTGTTGTAGTAACATCAATAAAATGTCATAGAAACAGAACAGTATACTCTAACATGTTGGAAAAAGTTGAAAAAATGATTAAACGCATGGCCGAAACATGTTTGCCTCTTTCTGACATGTTTTGGCCATGCCAAGTTTTGACATCTCTTTGATTACCTTTCGGCCGTTGCACTTGAATAAAGAAACAGCTTGTGGCATGAAACGTCGAGATTTGGTGTTATACAAAAACAAAAACTCAAAAAATCGACTTTCGTGGAATTGAAAATTCTTGAGCTGCGGCCAGTGGAACGTATAGGAAAATGAGACCTTCAAGTTTCGTTTAGCAATAAAGCTTAACAGTTTCGTCTACTCAAAAAATGTTTTCAATTTCAGCTCAATCGGACTCCGGGAAGAGATGGCTTAGAGCAGTCAAAGTTTCACTTTTCGACTGAGCGAACTTCTAAATGCGACAAAGGACAATTTTTGACGTTGACTAACGTCTATATCGAAGTTAGGCCCCTGAATTTGAAAATCTAGTAATTCAACCAGGGAAAACCAGGGAAAAGTGGTCAGGTTTTGAGCGCTTATTTTGCAGTCATCTATAATCAGGTTTTCGAGGTTTTGGCATCAATCGATCCGAAATTCTTTTACGGTTCAATTTATGTAACAAAAACAAACTTTTTTTTGAGATACACTATTGAAAAATTGGTAATCAATATCGATTGTCAGCGGGGGCCTAGTGTGGTTGGTAACGTCTCCGCCAACCACGCTCGACGCCTGGGTTCGAATCCCACCGCCGACATAGGTGTCTATGGTTGTGAGGTGGCGTGATCCACTCACAACCAACCCAACTGGTCTAGATTCAATCCTAGCCGACACCGGGAGATTTTCTGAGGCGAAAAATCTCTGGGATCACGCCTTCCATCGCATGAGAAAGTAAAGCCGTTGGCGCCGGTCCGTTAATAAACGGGTCGTGAGTTAGGGTCCTGGGTGTGGAGTCGCCTCCCTGGGCGTCGGTGATTGGCCACAACAGTGGCGGAACTAGACCGACGGAAAATAAGCGAGAATAAAAAAAAAATATATCGATTGTCTAAATCATACCGCGCAGCCAATCACTACCTCTCTTCCCAAGCACAGTCGACACTAACGGATACATTCGATCTGACTTTGTTGTTATTGTTGTTGTCACTTTCTGTTTCCGATGTTTATGCTGCTGCTAGCGGAAAAAACCTTGCAAATATGCATCTTTTTGTTGGTGTTAATTTTACGACAGCGACCGGCGCCTCATCATTTTAATTCCAAAACCACACCAGTGACATGCGGACGCTAGGTGATAGCAGCTGAAAGGAGGAAAGACAAAAGAGTACCGGTCATCTCGTGCCGGTTTCACCCGTAATGCTGGTGGCTTTTAGTAGTAAATGGCTACTGCAAAACACTTAAATGGCTGGAATTCTGGACGGACTAACCAGAAAACAACAATATAATCGGCAACTGGCACCTTTTGATGCCTCGAAATTTTGGTACAGAAGCGGCTAATTGAATTTTCTGTTTTACCAAATGCTGCTGCTAGCGAAAAAAACCTTGCAAAAATGAATGCTTGTGTTGGTGTTAATATTACGACAGCGGCCGGCGCAGCTTTCAAGAAACATTTGTCTCTACCATTTCATCATCTATGTAGCCCCTCCTTCTTTCTAATTATCTGACGAAGCCTTGGTATAAAACGTATCGTCCGAACATTTCACTCCATCAGTTTCATTACTAAACCGTACCGGTTACATACGGACGCTATCTTGAAAGAATTCTGGACGGACTAACCAGAAATAAGGATATATTCGGCAACTGGCACCTTTTGGTGCCTCGAAATTGTGTAATAGAAGCGGCTAATAGAATTTTCTGTTTTACAAAATGCTGCTGCTGGCGGATAAAACCTTGCAAATATGCATCTTTTTGTTGGTGTTAATTTTACGACAGCGGCCAGCGCCCCATCATTTTGATTCCAAAACCGCACCAGTGACATGTGGACGCTAGGTGTTAGCAGCTGAAAGGAGGAAAGACAAAAGAGTACCGGTCATCTCGTGACGGTTTCACCCGTTATGCTGGTGGCTGTTAGTAATAAATGGCACTGCAAAATGCTAAAATGGCCGGAATTCTGGACGGACTACCAGTAAACGAGAATAATCGGCAACTGGTACCTTTTGGTGCCTCGAAGTTTTATAATAGAAGCGGCTAATTGAATTTTCTGTTTTACCAAATGCTGCTCTGCTAGCGAAAAAAACCTTGCAAAAATGAATGTTTGTGTTGGTGTTAATATTACGACAGCGGCCGGCGCAGCTTTCAAGAAACATTTGTCTCTACCATTTCATCATCTATGTAGCCCCTCCTTCTTTCTAATTATCTGACGAAGCCTTGGTATAAAACGTATCGTTCGAACATTTCACCCCATCAGTTTCATTACTAAACCGTACCGGTTACATACGGACGCTATCTTGAAAGAATTCTGGACGGAATAACCAAAAACAAGGATATATTCGGCAACTGGCACCTTTTGGTGCCTCGAAAATATGTAATAGAAGCGGCTAATTGAATTTTCTGTTTTACAAAATGCTGCTGCTGGCGGAAAAAACCTTGCAAAAATGCATGTTTGTGTTGGTGTTAATATTACGACAAGCGGCCGGCGCAGTTTTCAAGAAACATTTGTCTCTACCATTTCATCATCTATGTAGCCCCTCCTTCTTTCTAATTATCTGACGAAGCCTTGGTATAAAACGTATCGTTCGAACATTTCACCCCATAAGTTTCATTACTTAACCGTACCGGTTACATACGGACGCTATCTTGAAAGAATTCTGGACGGACTAACCAGAAAACAAGGATATATTCGGCAACTGGCACCTTTTGGTGCCTCGAAATTGTGTAATAGAAGCGGCTAATTGAATTTTCTGTTTTACAAAATGCTGCTGCTGGCGGATAAAACCTTGCAAATATGCATCTTTTTGTTGGTGTTAATTTTACGACAGCGGTCGGCGCCCCATCATTTTGATTCCAACACCGCACCAGTGACATGTGGACGCTAGGTGTTAGCAGCTGAAAGGAGGAAAGACAAAAGAGTACCGGTCATCTCGTGACGGTTTCACCCGTAATGCTGGTGGCTGTAAGTAATACATGTCTACTGCAATATACTAAAATGACTGGAATTCTGGACGGAATAACCAGTAAACGAGAAAAATCGGCAACTGGCACCTTTTGGTGCCTCGAAGTTTTATAATAGAAGCGGTTAATTGAATTTTCTGTTTTACAAAATGCTGTTGCTAGCAGAAAAAACATTGCATAAATGCATGTTTGTGCTGGTGTTAATATTACGACAGCAGCCGGCGCCGCTTTCAAGAAAAATTTTTCCTTACCATTCCATCATCTACTTAGCTCCTCCTTCTTTCTAATTATCTGACGAAGCCTTGGTATAAAACGTACCGTTCGAACATTTCACCCCATCATTTTGATTCCAAAACCGGACCAGTGACATACGGACGATACGGATTTTTGTAATAAAGGTTTACAGCTATAGTAATTTGCTAGCAGTTTCGTCTAGTGCTAACACGAATATATTCAGAATCTTCGCAATGTCTCGACACATGAACATGATCGCAATTTTCGGAATACATCGAATTTGTTAATTCTAATGTTTGTCTTGTCATTTCAAACTACGAACAAATGCTTTTCTAATTCGAATACCTGGGAAGCGGGTATGCCAATATAAATAAGGTTTCATCCATAGATGTCATTTATATTATTTATTAATTATCGTTCAAAGCGCTCTAATGTCAGCAAATAAGAAAGCACTGTTAGATGAAAAATATAGAGTCCTACGTCATGCGGTCGGGTCTTTAATACCACCCTCCTAATTTTTTAAATACATGAAGTTATATGCTGGGCTGGACCTAACCTAGCATGAGCTTTATCTATTTAATGTCAAACAATTTTTAAATTTAAAATTTTTGCTTGAATCGTTCTGGTCTCCAATTTCAGATAGTTTCGTTGAGTTTGCTTTTTGCTAAGATAGGAAAATTTTACCCAATTCGCCAAATTAAATGATTGTCTTGGTAGTGCAGTTACGAACAAAGGTTTGATTCGAATATGTATGAAATGACAGCGATTAAATAAGAGAGATCCATTCTTCTAGTATATATTATTATTTATAACGTTTTAACGTCTCAGCATTCAGAAATGCACTGTTAGATAAAATTGCAACAAATACTGGAGTTGCAATCCCTCTACTATTTGTTTTAATGGAATATAAGAATACGGTAGTCAACGTCATGCGGTCGTGTCTTGAATACCACCTTCCTACTATTTACCATACAAGTCATTACCACCCTAATGAACAGTATCAGTAGTGAATGCATGTAGCGCTTGTATATGAATACCGGGACAGTAACATGTCTGAACGTGCATAATATGTCCTAAGAAAAACGTCCATGCCATTGAGAATCATGTTTAAATGAATTCTCAAAAATGTAAATGGCTCTTGGACATTAGTCTACTTTCCTCTCCTTCTCAACTTCTATTTTCCGAAATCCATTTCTTTTGGCTGAAAAATTTCTACAAATCAATTTCTTAATTCCTTTTCTCTGCTATTTTTTCTAGCCGCAACGCAAGGCAAACTGCTCAAACTGAAGCACTTTGTTCTCACACAATGTGTCACAAAAAACTGCACAATGTGTTGTTTACGTTCTTCCTCTCTTGAAATATTTCTCACTTGGTGATATCTTTCATAGTCATTTCCTTTTCGCTCTTTCTCTATGTGTCTGTTGGTTGTCAAAATGAGTAGGTAATTAGGATTTTTTTTGCCTTTCTCCTAGAAAGGTATAGTAATCACTTGCAAAACCGAAAGTATAAAAGTGCTCCAAAGGGCCGAATGGCATATATCACTCGACTCAGCTCGACGAGCTGAGCATTTTCTGTATGTGTGTGTGTATGTGCAGATTTTTATTCTCACTCACTTTTCTCAGAGATGGCTGGACCGATTTTCATGAAATTAATTGCAAATGAAAGGTCTTATTACCCCATGAGACCCTATTCAATTTTATTGTAATCGGATTTTTAGCTTAGAGATTATGTATCAAAATGTAAAAATCAAGAATCATCATTATCTCAAAAACTACACAACCGAAAAAAAATTAATTTCAAATGAACGGGCTACCAGAAATACCCTTAACTTTTGAATTTTATAAAGATTGAACTTGTGGTTCAAAAGTTATGAAAAGAAACGTGTTCTGAAGACTGTTTAATCTCACTCATGTGTCTCAGAGGTTGCTGGACCGATTTTTATAAAATCAGTGTCAAATGGAAGGCCTAGTTGCCCCATAAGACCCTATTGATTTGTTTTGCAATCGGACTATTACTTTGCCTGTTATGTTTAAAAATGTGAAATCCAGCTATGAAAAGGAACATATTCCGAAGACTACTTGACCTCACTCACTTTTCTCAGAGATAGCTGACCTGATTTCCACAAAATTAGTGTCAATTAATAAGTCTAGCTGCCTCATAACACCCTATTGAATTTTACTGTAATCGAACTGTACACGCTGACAAAAAAGTCCGGTCACACTTTTTTGGGGTCGCCTGTAGCCTACACGTTGCATCTCTCTGGTGCCATCTATATGTCAAATGAAAGGGTTAACTTTGCTGCCCAAAGTGGCAGAGTTTCGTTTCTGTGCAGTTTGTTTCGATTGAGTTGTGAGCCATGGCAGAGGTAAGAGCAGCTGTTATCGCTGAATATGTGAAAGGGTACAAACCCGGACACATATTCAAACACCTAAAACCGCTCGGAATCAACCGGAAATTCGTGTACCGGACCATAAATCGGTACCTAGAGACCGGAGGCTCCGAGGACAAGGCACGATCTGGACGACCAAGGTCTGTGAGAACTCCAAGGCAGAAAAAGATTATACGATACCGTTATCGCCGGAATCCCGCCCAATCTGCACGGAAGCTGACCAGGAACATGGGCGTAGCCAGAATTTCGATTAGGGGGGGGGGGGGCTAGTTCTTCAAAATTTTAGAAGTAAAAAAATGGTATTTTGAAAAATAAAAATTAATAATAGTAGTTAGTGATCAACACGGATTTGCTCGGTACTTTTGCCGCTGCAATGTCCTTAGTGGATCAACTGAAAAATCTGTGCAATTCCACGCAACAAAGGGCAAGCATTTCAATCAATTGTTTTTGATCTGGCTGATACTTTACACTGCCCGTAATTCAAAAATTGACTAATATGCCATTTTTACCAAAAACGAGAAAACAGCTTTTCGTGATGGTAAACACCCTAAACAAGGTCCCTATGAAAGAAGATTGTCGAAAAATGCATTTAGGAAGGCAAATGTGAAACGATTTTGGCTAATATTCAAAAAAAAAATGAGAAATTGGCTAATATCCAATATATTTCAACCTGTGGCTTGTACACGAACCAGTAGGTTATTACTGTCTTTTGTTTCGTCGAACTTTCGAAAGTGTGTGGTAGCCTGGTGGTTACTGGCGTCAGATAACCGATCCTTGCATAAAATTTTGCTTTTTTTACGAAGACTATTCGATGCAACAAGAATTTATTTGCAAAACTCAATTATCAAAAAACTGTTTCCTTCTGTCATAAATATTTACATTTTCAGAAATACTATTTAGCTCTTTGATTACAAGTAATATTAAAGAGAAGAAGATTGGACTCGCAGCTTTTGAAAATTACAGCGTGGTGAAGCTGGTTTTTTTCCTTGATTCAATAGCTCGAGCCTCACTTTTCCGCAACGGTCTAATCGGTTGCACGAAACAATTGTCTAGTCGTCCTTCTCGCCGCTGTTTCATTAACGTTTCTAACGTATGCGTTAAAAAAATGGACTTTTTTCGGATAGTGGTAAAAAATAACTAGAACAGATAATTGAGTTTGATAAATTTCCTATGGAAGGTAATTATGTTAGCTTACTTGCAAAAAAAACTACGCTTTTGCGTGCGGCCTTCCGGCAGTTAACTGGAACATTCGCCATAGCGGACGAAAACATGTGTGTAGGCATGTTTTTTGAATCTTTTTTCGTTTTATTTATCAATTTCTCCTGTAATTTCGCGACAAAATTTTTGAAGTAGATTTTACGCTTCGGGCTTAAATCCTCGATGAGATGCATCTTGGGAACGTTGGGCGGGTTCGCCAACTTGGGTACCACCTCGACATTTAGCCGTTCCATCTCCTCAAACGATCGCCTCGAATAGTGAGCCGACTTTAGATCCGGCCAAAACACTGTGTCTTCGGCCTTATGGTATTTTTTGGTGAACGACTCAACATCCGGCAGGTACTTCGTATTATAATGCCCTACCAGTCGTTGCCATCCAGAGTGAGAAAGGTCTCGTCGTCCATCACCACCGCCACGTCGTGAATACCCGGGAAAATCGATTTGACCATCTTATTCAGGCGCTGCCGCTGCGTCATTGCCTGCAGCTCCGAGACTAGTAAACGGGTATTGACCGTCCATGTTCGCCAAGCACTGTTTGATCGGTTGCACAGACCTCCAGGCCAAGTGCACGCAGCGATGTAGCCACTTTTATTCAGTCTTCCTCTTCAGTATCCTTTGGAGTTTCTTGTCGCTCAGGGTCGTCGGCCGTCCGGAACCGGGCTTTCTTTCAATGCTCTGATTGGTGTTCAATAGTGCCAAGATGATGTAGATGCCGGAACGGGCGTATCCGGTGTCCACGAACTGCCGCACGACGTCCGTTTTCAACGCGGCGGGGCACCGTTGTTTAAACACGCAAATGAATTTTTTTCTGATGACTGATGGTTTAGCTTCGTCAGTGCGTGTAAAGATAAGAATTTAAAACTTACACCGTACAAAAAACAGGTGGTTCATGGGGTTACCAAAGCTACAAAGGACAAGAGGTACCAGCGGTCGCGGGAGTTGCTCGGTTGGCGCGCAGATGACGAGATTATTTTTTCGGACGAGAAGCTGTTCGTTTTGGAGCAAACAGTCAATCGCCAAAATGATCGAGTTTGGAGTGTGAGCTTCGCAAGCTCCTGCGGACAAGCTGAACGTTTCCCGGTTCCAAAATAGAACGACAGTGATGGTTTGGTGAGCCATTTGCAAAAGAGGTAAACTGCCTCTTATTTTTCTCGATAAAGGGGTCAAAATCAACGCAGCGTACTACCTGGACACGATTTTGAATAAAAATGTTCTGCCTCAAGCTGAACTATTGTTTGAAGACGATTACTACTGCTTCCAGCAAGATGGCGCCCCATCCCACCCCGCAAAGGTTGTGCAGGTGTGGTGTTAGGAAAACTTGACCGATTTCATTTCGAAGAATGAATGGCCTCCACTGGATTATTTCGTGTGGGGATACATGATGTCGAAGCTGAACGACTATAAAATAACAAATTTGGAGCAATTCAAGCGAGTTATCACGAAAATCTGGGACGAGATGCCGATGGAACACGTGCGCGCCGCTTGCGACGACTTTCCGAGACGTCTGAAGCTGGTTCGATCAGAGAAAGGTGGTGTAATTCCGAGATATCGTTTGTGAAGTATCTTTATGAGTTACTGAATAAAGCTATGAAAGCCAGATTCAGATTTTCTTCTTATTCTTTGAAATATTGAGATTTTCCTGTGTGACCGGACTTTTTTGTCACCCTGTAACTTCGTCTGTAATTTACCGAAATGTGAAAATCATGAAATTTCATTATCTCAGAAACTACACAATCGATTCGAACAATATTGATATCAGATGAGCGGGCTAGTTAAGTGTTAACTGGTGAATTATAATTGAAAACATGGTTCAAAGTTTGGCTGTCCTATTCGTTCCCATTTCATTTGATTATAATCGAACTTAAGCAATCGTATTAAATTGTTGATAAAATTGATGTATTTAATTGTCAATAAAACAACGAAAGTCTATTATCTCAAAGATTACATAACTCAAAGAGAACATAACTAGTGTCATACGAACGAGTCATCTCTCAAACTTACAAATAACAAACTTCATAACAATTTGATATGCGGCTCAAAAGTTATGTAAAGAAAAGAAATTCAAAGACTTTTCGAAACTATACCTGCTTTGATCGATATACGTGGCCTCAACATAATTTGAATGTGGTATCGTACTATTTGAACGTTCCAAATTTATTGAATCCTTGCGATGTGTTTAAAGTCTGCAAATGCACGACGAGTCGGCCATAGGATATGATCAAAGTCAATTAACAAATAGTTTGAAATGATTAGTTTTATCGAAATGACAACATCCTCGACTTTTGGCTTCCGTATATCGCCTTAATTCTGAATATATAGGTATTTAGTTATTTTGTTAAAGTGGTCGTCTTTGAATTCAAAATGGTGTCCAGGGTCAATGATCGGTTTCTATGCATCATCTCGATTACGGAAATATCCATATTGAGTATTATCCGGTCATTTTCGACTGTTTCCTAGAAGTTGCCATTTAGCAATTCAAAATGGTGCCTGAGGTCAATTGTTAGCTCATTGCATCATTCTGGTTCCAGAGATACTCATATTGGATGGTATTTGGTTATTTTTGGCTGTTTTTCACAAACCGGAAGTCGCTATCTTGGATTTCGAAATGGTATTTAAGTTAATTTCTGGCCTTTGAGCGTCATTCTGGTTGAATGTTTTCAGAGGTAACAGATATGTCCATAATGGTTCGGCGCTCCTCCCTCTTCTGTAAGCACATGTTTCTGGGAAACAGCCGAAAATGATCGAATAACACCCAATACCGGCAGTCGCCATCTTAGAATTTAAAATGGTATCTGTGGTTGATTTTAGCTCCTGTATATCATTCTAGATCCGGATATGGTTATATTGGGTGAAAATCGGCCATTTTCGGCTATTTTCCAGAAACCGGAAGATGCCATCTTACAATCCAAAATGTTGCCTGAGGTCGATTATGGACCATATTTGTTACCTCTAAAAACATTCACCTGCCAAATTTGGTTCCATTTAGTTGGTTAGCTCTCGAGATGTGCAGAAATTTGTGTTTCATTTGTATGGTATCCCTCCCTTCCAAAAGAAGGAGGGGTGTCAAAACATTATGGACATATTTTTTTACACTAAAAACATTTACCTGCCAAATTTTGTTCCATTAAGTTGATTAGTTCTCGAAATGTGCAGAAATTTGTGTTTCATTTGTATGGAACCCCTTCTTTCCAGGAAAGGGAGGGGCGTTCAACTATTATCGACATATTTGTTACCTCCTAAAACATCCTCATGCCACATTCGGTTTAATTTGCTTGGTTTGCTCTTGAATTGTGCAGAAGTTTATGTTTCATTTGTATAGGACCCCTCCCTTCCAGAAGAGGGAGGGGTCTCAAACTATCATAGGAACCTTTATCGGCACCAAAAACCTCTACACACAAATTTTCACGTCGATCCGTTGGTAGTTTTCGAGCCTATATGGATCAGACAGACAGACAGACAGACCGGACTGCATTTTTATATGCATTGATTGCAACATCAAATTTAAGAACCTAAAGAGTGAATATACATTTATTGGATTGAAGCGTTCATGTAAATCTATTTTTACAAATAAAAGTTTGAATGAGAAAGGCTGGGTCTGACCGCTAGGGGGATTAATTTAGATTTTTCATTTTAATACCTCTTTAGCACAACTCATTTCAAAAATATTACGTCAACATTATACTTTTATCATTTTGAAATTCAGTTACTCGAAATACAACATCACTATTCTTGGAAAGTAAACAGCGGCATTTTTTTTTATTTGATCGTATTCGGCAATTCTAGGATGTATTCCAAAAGACGAAAGCCACAATTTCGGATTACAAAATTGAATTTGAAGATGATTCCCAACCTCTACCTGAAAAACCCACAGTGTCATGACAATCATAAAAAAATATTACGGCTACTATATTTGAGACATATTTCTTTAAATGTGATTTGTATGTGTTTGTGTATCTGTACATGTTTGTATGTGTGAATGAAAGTTGCGTGTAAATGCTTCTCTCAAAATGTTTGGTACAATTGTTGGATACCCAATTTTATTATTTAAGGTAAACTATGAAGCCAGTAGAAATAGTCAAGATGTAATTTTTTCTTTTCGAAAATTTGAAGTTGTTTTTGGCAAATTTGTTTCAACATATATTAAAGTGCGAATGAGAAAGGCTAGGTCTCACCGCTAGGTGGAATGATTTGGGTTTTGGTGAAGTTTGTTGTTGTTGATGTTTAGCGATTATTGCTTGAGTACAAATGAGGTGATGATATAATTTGAATATTTCTTCATGCGAAATACTGGAATCCGTCGTAGTAGGGGTTCCATACAAATGAAACATAAATTTTTGCACATCTCGAGAACTATTCAACTAAATGGAATCAAAATTGGCATGTGAATGTTTTAAGGGGTAACAAATATATCCATAATGGTTCGATATCCCTCTCTCTTTCATAAGGGAAGGGTGTCATACAAATGAAACACAAATTTCGCACAGCTCAAGAACCAGTCAAAAAAATACATCCAAATTTGGTATTTGAATGTTTTAAGAGGTAACAAATATGTCCGTGATGGTTCGACGCCCCTCATTTTTCTGTAAGCACATGTTTTTGCACAAATTTCTGCACATATCACGAACTAATCAACTAAATGGAACCATATTTGGCTGGTGAATGTTTTAGTGATAACAAATATGTTCCATAATAAACGTCAGGCAACATTTTGGATTGTAAGATGGCAACTTCCGATTTCTGGAAAACAGCCAAAAATGGCAGATTTCCACCCAATATAATAATATCCGGAACAAGAATGATACACAGGACCTAAAATCGACTACAGATACCATTTTGAATTCGACTTTCGATTTCTGAAAAACAGCTAAATGACCAAGTACCACCCATTATGAGTGTTTCTTTAACCAGTATGACGTTCAAAATCCAGAAATTGTCTCCAAATGCCATTATGAAATCCAAAATGGCGACTTCCGGTTTCGGAAAAACAGCGGCAAACGACCAAATACCCCCCAATATGGGTATTTCCGGAATCGCAATGATACTTCCGGTTTCTGGAAAACAGCCGCAAACGACCAAATACCCCCCAATATGGGTATTTCCGGAATCGCAATGATACTTCCGGTTTCTGGAAAACAGTGACGATTCACATTAAATATGAGTAACTCCGGAACCAGAAAGAAGCACAGAAGCTGAAAATTGATCACAGACATAATCTTGAATTTTAAGATGGTGACTTCCGGTGTCTGGCAAACAGCCGGAAATGACCAAATACCAATCAATATGAATGTTTTCGGAATCAGAATTACGCCCAGATGACAGAAAGTGACCAAATACCACCCAATATGAGTATCTCCGGAGCCAGAATGTTGCAAGAAGCTAACAATTGACCTCAGACACCATTATTAATTGTAGGATGGCAACTTCTGGTTTCTGGAAAACAGCCAAAAATGCCGATTTCCGTCTAACATGAGTATCTCCGGATCTAGAATGTGACACAGCAGCTGAAATCGACCACAGACCCCATTTTAGATTCTAGGTTGGCGACTTCCGGTTCCTGGGAAACAGCCAAAAATTATCGAATAACACCCAATATGGGTGTTTCTTCAACCAGAATGACGCTCAGAGGCCAGAAATTATCTTAAATACCATTTTGAAATTCAAGATGGCGATTTACGGTTTGTGAAATACAGCCTAAAATAACCGAGTACCATCCAATATGAGTATCTCTGGAACCAGAATGATGCAATGAGCTAACAATTACCCTTTATAGCAACTTCTAGGAAACAGTCGAAAATGACCGAATAATACTCAAAATGGATATTTCCGTAATCGAGATGATGCATAGAAACCAAACAATGACCCTGGACACCGTTTTGAATTTAAAGACGACCACTTTAAGTTTCTGGAAAACAACCAAAATAACTAAATACCTCCCAATATGGGTATTTCCGGTGTCAGATTGATACCAGTAAACCTGCTGAAAATGATCGAGTACCACCCAATATGAATATATTCAGAATTAAGGCGATGTACAGAAGTCAGTCGAGGATGTTGTCATTTCGATAAAACCAATCATTTCAAACGATTTGTTATTTGACTTTGATCATATCCTATGGCCGATTCGTCGTGCATTTGCAGACTTTAAACACATCGCAAGGAATCAATAAATTTGGAACGTTCAAATAGTACGATACCACATTTAATTTATGTTGAGGCCACATATATCGATCAAAGCAGGTATAGTTTTCAATGGTCTTTGAATTTCTTTTCTTTCCATTACTTTTGAGCCACATATCAAATTGTTATGAAGTTTGTTATTTGTGAATTCGAGAGATGACTCGTTCGTATGACACTAGTTATGTTAAAATAAGTCATGTTATCTTTGAGATAATAGACTTTCGTTGTTTTATTAACAATTGTTATTAACAATTTAATACATAACGGTTGCTTAAGTTCGATAATAATCAAATGAAATGTGAACGTATAGGGCAGCCAAACTTTGAAACCACGTGTTCAATCATAATTCATCAGTTAACCTTTAACTAGCCCGCTCATCTGATAATAATATTGATCAAATCGGTCGTGTAGTTTCTGAGATAATGAAATTTCGTGATTTTCACATTTCGGTACATTACAGACGAAGTTACAGTTCGATTACAGTAAAATTCAATAGGGTGTTATGAGGCAGCTAGACTTATAATTGAAACTAATTTTGTGGAAATCGGGTCAGTCATCTCTGAGAAAAGTGAGTGAGTCCAAGTAGTCCCTTTTCATAGCTGGATTTCACATTTTTCAACATAACAGGCAAAGTAATAGTCCGATTGCAAAACAAATCAATAGGGTCTTATGGGGCAACTAGACCTTCCATTTGACACTGATTTTAGTCGGTCGGTAGTTTTAGATTTTAGAAAATCGGTCTAGCCATCTCTGAGAAATATGAGTCAGATTACACAGCCTTCAGAACACGTTTCTTTTTATAAATTTTGATTCACTAGTTCAATCTTTATAAAATTTGAAAGCTAAGGGTTTTTCAGGTAGCCCGTTCATTTGAAACCAATTTTGTTCAAATCGGTTGTGTAGTTTTCGAGATAATGATGTTTCATGATTTTTACATTTTGATACATAACCTCTAAACTAAAAATCTGATTACAATGAAATTCAATAGGGTCTCATGGGACAACAAGACCTTTCGTTTGCAATTAATTTCATGAAAATCGGTCCAGCCATCTCTGAGAAAAGTGAGTGAGAATAAAAATCTGCACATACACACATACACACACATACAGAAAATGCTCAGCTCGTCGAGCTGAGTCGAGTGATATATGCCTTTCGGCCCTTTGGAGCACTTTTATACTTTCGGTTTTGCAAGTGATTGCTATACCTTTCTAGGAGAAAGGCAAAAATGAAGGGGGCGCGAAAATAAGTTTTCGTCTGCAGCTCAAATCAGTCTTCGTTCGTCCCTGCTGGTACCATGCGTTTCTTCGCAGTTTCAGACACGCTCAGATCTATATAAACATGATTTCAACATAAGAAATAATCTCAGTAATTTAAAAAGATGCCATTGTATCAATACGAACAATAATTTTATACAGTACATATTAAATTCTCGGAACATTGTTAATGATTTTCTGCAATAAACGAAACGAAAGAATAATACAAAATGTTTTGCAGTTCAGAAGAACCATGTAAAATGCGTCAATAAGTTTTTCATTTTTATTTTCTTGAAACCGACTGCCTGATTATTTAATAGTAAACAAACCACAGATGAAAAATGAAGACCAAAACTATGTCCAACGAAAATGACGCACAAAGTTTCCCGCATCGATTTTTTTAACATACCAGTGTTTATCTTGCACACTCACCCTCATTGTTCTAACTGACGAAACATATCCGTTCAACGTTTCTTAGGTCGTGAACGTACTGGCGCGGCCTGCGCTGCGAAGGCGACTCGCCTTGCCGTGGATTAATGTACGGCTTTAAGTAGAGCTGTACATTAACCTGCGGCAGGGCGAGTTGCCTTCGCAGCACAGGACGCACCAGTATGTTTACGGCCTTACTTTTTGTCCTAAAACGCTGTAACAGAAAAAACGCATCATACAGCGACTACCGATCAAATGATTTTTTCCGGTCGTTCATAGCCACTAAAAACCAATGGATGTTGAACAAAAGAAAAATGCGAAAAAATCGTCATAAAGTAGTGCGAACAGATGAGTGAGGCTTCTAGACGAGAGAGGAAAAGAGATGATCGTAATACCCATTCGTTTTGTTTTGCAATCGGAAAACGAAATTGAACGCAATAGCTGGGAGATACGAACGATGTACGAAGTCTCGCACATAGCGGATAAGATGAAATTGAATGACTAGTATTTTTGTGTTCAGTAGAAAAAAGGATTGATCAGAGCACTGATCAGAAGCATACAGCGACTGCCGATCAAATGATTTTTTCCCGGTCGTTCATTGCCACTTAAAATCAATGGATATTGAACAAAAGGAAAATGCATTCTGTGCCGAACACGCATCAGTATCGGATGTGTTTGGTGATCGCTCCGATAGAATATAAAACAAAAGACGCGCGAGCAAGTGTTGGCATTGTTTGCCTGATCGAGTGAGGGTTCAAGGTCGCCCGCCTTCGTGCAACTGTTTCGCATCGTGGCTGTTTGCTGGTGCGTAAGCCGATTTGGCTGCTAAGTGATTTGGGGTACAGCAGTGGACGAGAATCTCAACACAAAGGAGGAAAAAGAAGAAGCCAACAGTTGACAGCGAGTTGTGTCGCTGTGCTGAGTGATCACACACCCGGCTCGCTGCTGGTGGCTGTTTGGAGCTGCTATATTGGTGCTGCTGGCTGTAACGGCTGCAGCTTCGACCGTTCGGACAACCAACCCTGCTGAAAGGAGAAGTAAAGAGGTACGTGTTCTGTCGGCGCTAGTGCGCTAGATTTAGCGCGATGGATGTAGATCCCTCGCCTCCCGTGCCACCATTCCCGAACCCCTCCGACCCTGTCCCTCCTGCCAACCCTTCCTCTGTTAATTCTCCAGTCCCCCCTCTCCCCAGGCTTTACCCGGACGGATCTCAGGGCAGCTTTACTGTTTTCTTTCGGCCAAAAGCAGGACCGAAATCGAAACCGTTAAACATCCTGCAGATTTCGAAAGACCTGACGGATGGGTACAAGGCCGTGACCGAAATCTCCAAGGTCAGACCCAACAAGCTCCGTGTCGTGGTCAGCGACCTGGAACAGGCCAACGCCATTGCTCGCTCCGAGCTTTTCACACGCGAGTATCGCGTTTATATTCCCGCACGAGACGTGGAGATCGACGGTGTCATAACCGATTCGAGTCTGTCGGTCGAGTGTATCTTGGCAAGCGGTTTTGGCTGCTTCAAAAATGCTTTGTGTCACGACGTAAAAGTAAAGATAATAGATTGCAAGCAATTGCGGTCTGTGTCTCTTGTCAACGGCACAAAAGTGTACACTCCGTCAGACTCGTTTCGTGTTACGTTTGCCGGATCTGCTCTCCCTAGCCACGTCTCGATCGATCGGGTTCGTCTGCCTGTGCGATTGTATGTACCCCGTGTTATGAATTGCACCAATTGCAAGCAGCTAGGCCACACAGCCGCCTACTGCTGCAATAAGGCACGATGTAGCAAGTGTGGAGAAACTCATGCGGACGATTCTTGCAGTGTAAATGCTGAAAAATGTATTCACTGCGGGGAAAACCAGCATGAGCTCTCCACATGCCCGGTGTACATGCAGCGCAGAGATAAAATCAAGCGGTCACTTAAGGAGCGTTCAAAGCGATCTTTCGCTGAGATGCTGAAGAAGACCGTGACCACTTCTACCATAACATCGAACCCCTTTGATCTGTTGTCCTCTGATGAAACCGATTCTGACGATTTAAATGAAAGTTACAAACAAACCAAACAGTGCTGCGGAAAAACCGAAGCAAACTCCTCCTGGGCTTGCAAATTTAAAGTCCCAGAAGGAGTTCCTAGCACTGCCAGGAACATCTAAAACCCCAGTTGTTCCTTTTGCACTCCCAGTTGATGAAACAAACTCTGGGTTAGTGAAATTTTCTGACATTGTGGACTGGATTTTTGAAACTTTCAATGTACCCGATCCAATTAAAATTTTTCTTACAGCATTCCTCCCAACAGTTAGATCATTTTTGAAGCAGTTGACTGCCCAATGGCCCCTCCTTGCAGCGATTGTATCCTTCGATGCCTAATTCATCTGCGTATACGAAGGATTCTATCTCTGTCTTACAGTGGAATTGTAGAAGTATTTTACCAAAAATGGGTTCATTTAAAGTTTTAATAAATAGAAACAAATGCGATGCATTTTCCCTTTGTGAAACTTGGCTTACTTCAAATATTGATCTCAACTTCAATGATTTTAATATTATTCGCCTTGATCGAGACACCCCATATGGAGGAGTACTTTTAGGGATTAAAAAGTGCTATTCTTTCTATCGTATTAACCTCCCCTCGATTCCAGGCATCGAAGTTGTCGCATGTCAAATGACAATACAAGGTAAAGAGCTTTGTATTGCCTCAATATATATTCCTCCCAGAGCACAGGTTGGGCAACGGCTGCTCTTTGATTTAATAGATTTTCTTCCCTCGCCACGTTTGATTTTGGGAGACTTCAACTCTCATGGTGTGGCTTGGGGTTCCTCTTACAATGATAACCGCTCCTCTTTAATCTATAACCTTTGCGATGACTTCGACATGACTATTTTAAACAACGGTGAAATGACACGTATCCCGAAACCTCCAGCGCGCCCAAGCGCTTTGGATATATCCTTATGTTCGACGTCGCTACGGTTGAATTGCACATGGAAGGTAATCCTCGATCCTCATGGTAGCGACCATCTGCCTATTCTTATTTCAATTACTAACGGTTCAACTCGCATGCGACCAATTGACATTCCGTATGACCTCACACGGAATGTCGATTGGAAGTTATACGAGGAAATGATTTCAAAAGCGGTCGAGTCGATTCAACATCACCCACCACTTGAAGAATACAACCTCCTCGCGGGCTCGATCCTCGACGCCGCGTTGCAAGCCCAAACGAAGAAATATCCCGGCGTAACGATCAAAGAGCGGCCGTGGTGGGACAAAGAGTGCTCCGATGTCTACACGCAAAGATCCGACGCGTTTTTTGCCTTCCAGAAGGGAGGTATACCCGACGACTATATACGGTATTCGGAGCTTAATACCAAGCTTAAAAGTCTGGCTAAAGCAAAGAAACGCGGATATTGGCGTCGGTTCGTGAACGAGACGTCGAGGGAGACATCGATGAGCACTCTTTGGAACACAGCCCGAAGAATGCGGAATCGCGTAACGGTCAACGAAAGCGAGGAGTCTTCAAGTCGGTGGATATTTGATTTTGCCAGGAAAGTATGTCCGGACTCTGTTCCTGCGCAAAACTTTGTTCGCGATACGTCTCCGGGTCACGACGCGATAGAATCACCTTTTACGATGGCAGAATTTTCAGTTGCCCTCCTGTTCTGTAACAATAACGCACCTGGGTTAGATAGAATCAAATTCAACTTGTTGAAGAATCTACCCGGCAATGCCAAGAGGCGCTTGTTAAACTTGTTCAATAAGTTCCTGGAGCAAAACATTGTACCGCAGGATTGGCGGCAAGTGAAGAAGATCGCCATCCAAAAACCAGGGAAACCAGCTTCTGATCACAACTCTTATAGGCCGATTGCAATGCTATCCTGTATCCGGAAATTGATGGAAAAAATGATACTCCGTCGTTTAGACCACTGGGTCGAATCAAATGGTCTACTATCAGATACTCAATTTGGCTTCCGCCGTGCCAAAGGGACGAATGATTGTCTTGCGTTGCTTTCAACAGATATTCAGCTGGCGTATGCTCGCAAAGAACAAATGGCGTCTGCGTTCTTGGACCTTAAGGGGGCCTTTGATTCCGTTTCTATTGACATTCTTTCGGGTAAACTTCACCGACAAGGATTTTCTCCAATTTTGAAAATTTTTTTGCACAATTTGCTGTCCGAAAAACACATGCATTTTACGCACGGCGATTTGGCAACTTTTCGCATTAGCTACATGGGTCTTCCCCAGAGCTCATGTTTAAGCCCCCTTCTTTACAACTTTTATGTAAATGACATCGACGAATGTCTGGCAAATTCATGCACGATAAGACAACTCGCAGACGACAGTGTAATCTCTGTTACAGGAGCCAAAGCTGCCGATTTGCAAGGACCATTGCAAGATACCTTGGACAATTTGTCTGCTTGGGCTTTAGAGCTAGGTATCGAATTCTCTCCGGAGAAGACTGAGATAGTAGTTTTTTCTAGGAAGCATGAACCTGCTCAGCTTCAAATACAATTAATGGGTAAAACGATTTCTCAGGTTTTGGTACACAAATATCTTGGTGTATGGTTCGACTCTGAAGTCACCTGGGGTTGTCACGTTAGGTATCTGATGAAAAAATGTCAACAAAGAGTGAATTTTCTTCGTACAATAACCGGACAATGGTGGGGTGCCCACCCAGGAGACCTTATAAGGCTTTACCAAACAACGATATTGTCTGTCATTGAGTACGGGTGTTTCTGCTTCCGCTCCGCAGCAAACACACATTTGATCAAACTGGAGCGAATACAATATCGTTGTTTGCGTATCGCCTTGGGTTGCATGCAGTCGACCCATACGATGAGTTTGGAGGTCTTAGCGGGAGTACTACCATTGAAAAACCGCTTCTGGAGCCTGTCTTCTCGTATTCTAATCAAATGTGAGGTCTTGAACCGTCCTGTGATTGAAAATTTTGAAAGGTCAATCGAACTTAATTCTCAAACCCGTTTTATGACATTGTATTTCAATCACATGTCCCATAATATTAACCCTTCTTCGAATATTCCAAATCGTGTCGACTTATCAAATACTTCTGATTCTACTGTGTTTTTCGATACATCCATGATAGAAGAAACTCGTGGAATCCCGGATCATTTACGCGTGCAGCAGATCCCCAAATTTTTTTCCAATAAATATCGAAACATCAACTGCGACAATATGTTCTACACTGATGGATCACTTCTTGATGGGTCCACTGGCTTCGGTATTTTCAATAACAATTTAACCGTCTCCCATAAGCTTGATAATCCTGCTTCTGTTTACGTCGCAGAATTGGCTGCATTTCAGTACACCCTAGGGATTATCGAAAAAATGCCCACGGACCATTATTTCATCTTTACGGACAGTCTCAGTTCCATTGAGGCTCTCCGATCGATGAAAGATGTTAAGCACTCTCCGTATTTCCTGGGGAAAATACGGGAACATCTGAGTGCTTTATCCGAAAAATCTACTCAGATTACCTTAGCGTGGGTCCCTTCTCACTGCTCGATACCGGGCAATGAGAAAGCGGACTCTTTGGCTAAGGTGGGCGCAACAAACGGTGATATTTATGAAAGACCAATTGCCTTTAATGAATTTTTCTCATTTGTACGTCAGAATACGATCATCAGTTGGCAAAATGCTTGGACCAGAGGGGAACTGGGAAGGTGGTTACATTCCATAATCCCCAAGGTGTCGACGAACCCGTGGTTCAAGGGGTTGGATGTAGGTCGGGATTTCATTTGCGTGATGTCCCGGCTTATGTCCAATCACTATAGATTTGACGCGCATCTCCGTCGTGTTGGGCTCGGGGAAAGTGGTATCTGTGCCTGTGGTGAAGGTTATCACGACATAGAGCACGTGGTTTGGTCATGCCCTGTACACCGTGACGCCAGGTCTAAATTAATAGCTTCCCTGCAGGCCGAAGGTAGGCAGTCGGCTGTTCCTGTTCGTGATGTCTTGGCGAGCCGTGACCTATTCTTCATGTCCCTTATATACGTTTTCCTGAAATCCATCCACGCCCCAGTTTAGTCCTACCCCCTTCTGCCTGCATCCAGCCTAACGACAAGAACACGTTAAGACCCCGGATCCGGAAACAGCAATCAGACCCGCACGATACTCTCAAGGCCCGAGGGTGACAACCCAATATGCCAGTCCGTAATATTTTGGCCCAGCAGCGGAACATGTGCTTACCTATGGCAATGAAAACCATCATACAGTAATCCAGTGCTTTTAATGCAAAATATTATAGCTTTAAGTTACATTTAGTTTCAGCTCGTAGTCGGCAGCGAGGATAAAAAATTTGCTTTTAGTTATTAAGATACTTTAGAAAGTAAGCTACCAGATATAATTGGCGCCGTTAAACATTAAATTGTATTTGTGCCGTGTCAAATTAATTATAGATGAACAAAAAAAAGGGAAAATGCGAAAAAAATCGTCATTAAGTAGTGCGAACAGATGAGCGAAGATTCTATCTACACGAGAGAGGAAAAAAGATGATCGTAATACCCGTTCGTTTTATTTTGCAATCGGAAAACGAAATTGATAGCAATAGCTCGGAGAGACGAACGGTGTACGAAGTCTCGCACAAAACGGATAAGATGAAATTGAATGACTATTATTTTTGTATTCGCTAGAAAAAAGGATTGATCAGAGCACTGATTAGAATAAGATATCGGAATATATATAGTTTGCTTGTTTTTCAGTCACGCGCACGACAAACGAAAGTTACTCAAATTGCCTTTTCCCCAAGCAAACTCTGAACCTGAGGTACACTGGAGTTTGTTATTTTTGTGTGTGTAGCAACGCAAACACTCCTGTTCTGACTACAAGTTACCTTTGCCTTTAGTCCTCCACTCACCTCCTCTCACCTGGTATGGAGCCAGTCGTAAGGAAACCAAAGCTAACTGTGTCTTAAATTATATTCGGCACACGTGTTAAATTAGCACATGGCTAAAGGTTCTGGTGCAGGTGCATCGACAAAAACCGCCAAAAACGTAATCATAAAGACAATTTTGAGATGTAAGAAAGACAAAGTATCCACTGTCAGTTGATTATAAACGTTTCTTTATAGTTATATGTCCAATAAGTTCTGTAATGTCATGGCATTGCCATCATAATTAGGTTGTCAAGTGATAGAAAAAGGCAGTACCCGTTGTAATTCATTAAGGATAGACTATAAAAAAGTCAAGAACATGATGGGGATTATAAACTTGAGGAAACAAGCAATTTGGATTTATTTAAAGTGTGTAGCAATTTTATTTTAGTAGTTTTCTTATATTCGATAACAAAAAGTTATTTGTTTATTAAAAATATCAATCACGACCGCAGACGTTAATAACGAACGTTTATCAAAAAGCCATTTTTTGCAAAACACCGTATCGAGTTTCAAGTTTGGCTTATGGCGCCGTGACGAGCAGCACTTGGAATCTATCCAACTTTCCCCCTTATGCTTAAAGCTCTAGGATAATTTACAGAAGTTGTACTTCAATTTTTTTTCGATATTTTGAAAAATGAAAAAGACATTTAACCTACACAAGACATGCTGCACATGTTGTACCCCAAAATAATCTTTTGAGTTCACGTAGTAATAATGCTATTGGTCATCACTTTTAAACATTGTGTAAAATCTGATCAACTGTTTTGATTTAAGATTTCTCGGAATATCGGCATAAAACCTTCGGAATTTTAAAGATTAAACATAGGTTTACCTACTATTCTGCAAATGTGCTACAGTAAACCAACTTTTTTTATTCTTTATCAGATAATATCTGTTTATTTATTTAGAAAAAGATGAAAACGAAGAAGTAGACAAAGATGGTTGTGATGGGATGAGGATTGTAATGCTGTTACACAACACTAGAAAAGGTTTCTGTGATGGAACGTAGATGACAGATGTTTCATGAGCGTCATTTATCATGTGTGAAGTTATATCGGAGTATAAGAGAGTGATTTGAACTACCCATCAATGATTAAAAGAGAACAGTACTCAGTTATTCCTAGCTTTGCTATGACTATTAACAAATTGCAGAGACAACTTCCTTTTCTTGAGCAATCCAATATTTTTTCATAAGCAATGGTTCTTGTAAATTGTTGTTTTTTTCAATCACATTCATTTTTACTTATTTTGTAAGTTTAGTTTAAATAGACTATCAAATAATTGAAAAAATCACCATACAAAATTTTTAGAGAATTTATATGGGCAGTTGTCCACGGAGGGAAAGGGGGGGCCAAAATCGTCAAAAATCCGTCCACTTGGAGTGTAGACGGCCCCTTAGATATTGGAGAAAAAGCTGTGCAGTGGATCCGTATAAGAAGCGAGATGTAAATTTGTTTTCAAGTGAGCAATCAATCTAAGCGTGAGCATGGTCTAATGAACGGAGAATCAATTGCAGTTCAGATAATTAATTAAGTTTTAAACCAGCGCATAGTGGTACGAGAGCTCAAAAACGTGAACTTAATTCATTTGCTCTCCAAATAATGGTTTCATTGACATACTATCTTCCGAAGATATTTAGTATATAAAAAGGCTCAAATTATGACAAAAAGTTTTAGTTAGAAACTCAACCGCTAGTGGCAAAATCTAACTTTTTAGCCTTACGTTTTAGTAAAATGGTGTCTTCAGCAAAGTTATAGATAAAGTTATTACAAAAAACTTTGTCGAAGACACTTTTCTTCTAACTCTTCTTGTTTTGGATATATAACGTTTCTTATTAGACTTGTTTTTAAAAATTAGTTTTTCTCGAATATACAAAAAACTGTAACATTTAGGTGGTAACAATGTTCGGCATATATTTGTATATCATTAAAACACACAACTTTGTAGAAGACACAAAATAGATAGCTTCCACACAAACCAAGTTATTGCTAAAAAATGTTAAAAAAGCATCATTTTTTGTACACACCAAGAACACAAAATAGCAAAAACTAACAGACGAAACCTGCATAGAATGAAATATTATCATATATATTTACTTTTGATAGTCCAAAATGCATTTGAAAGTGGCTAGCCACTACGGGCCAACTAGTTTACTGTATAATAATAGTATCATCTAATCAGAATGCTTGTGTGTCAAGGTAAACAAATTGGTTGGTTATTGTTTCAGTCGGTGCTAATTACCGTTTTTTACGTTTTTCCGGATATTTCCTGTGCTACATACTACTTCTTGGACGCAACTCATTGCATCGTATTGGTAACATTTGCAGTTCAACGTTTTCCAGTGATAATCCGTGAAAAATTATTAAATATTTATTTATTAAAAAAATCAAATTGCTCCCGATTTCGCCTATCGCTCATTCTCTTTCTACCAGCAGAACGTACGAGGCCTCCGTACAAAAACCAATAATTTACTGTTAGCCTTGTCCCAGTGTGACTATGACGTTATCGCCCTCACAGAAACTTGGTTACAGAATGATATCCACAATTCGGAGCTCTCACACAATTATGCTATTTATCGGTGTGATAGAAACTCACAGACCAGCCAGCACAGGCGCGGCGGAGGAGTTCTAATTGCCGTACAAAATGAACTTCGTATACTGCTGTTTGTGTAGCAGGCAGCGATCAGCTCTTTGAACAATATCGATATATTTGCTTGCTGTGTGTAGTGAGCCTACGCTGTGTGAGCAGCATTCGCAATGCGTGCAAACGTTAATCGATCGAGCGGGTGATCACAATTTAGTTTTGGTTGTAGGGGATTACAATCTTCCTCACTTATGCTGGACACATGATGAACATTTGAACTGTTTCCTACCGACAAATGCATCTTCAGAGTAGGAAATAATTTTAGTTGAATCAGTATTGTCAAATCGACTGTTTCATATTAACAATATTATGAATTACAATGGGAGACTACTTGATCTAGCATTCATCAATGATGCAAGTCGTGTGGAATTGCTGGAGCCACCGTTACCATTGCTTGCAATTGACCAACATCATCGCCTTTTAATGATAACATTTGAGCTTGCTGACGTAAAGGAAAATGATTTTATCGTTGCGAGCCAGCTGAATTTTGGTTTTAACCGATGTGACTTCGAATCGTTGAATAGGCTGTTAGCTGAGACTCGTTGGGAGGATTTGCTATCTGACTGCAATATTGATGAAGCTGTTGAGCGGTTTAAGGAGCATATCTATGATATACTACGCGGTGTTGTCCCTACGAAACAACAATTTCGTCAACGTGTGAATAAACAACCGTGGTGGAACAACCAGCTACAGAATCTGCGTAACATATGGAGATTCCCTTCCAGTATGTGCCTGCGTGTAGCAAATGCTTCCACCACACTGCTTCCTTCTTCACTCCAAAGTGTCTCAACCAGCTTACAGAGAGACAAACACACTTCCAGCACACCCCAAATCTGATAGAAACAAGAGGGGTGAATCACTCTACAGAGAAAACGCAGAAAAACACAACACTGTCCACTGGCGAGTAGTCCGGAAGGTGAAAAAAAAACCTACCGTGCAAAAATGTAGTCCTCATGTAGCTACGAACGAATTCCATCAGAGTAAATTCGCACGGCACGAGCGGCACGAGCAACGCAGTCTATTTTTTTTCTCCCAATCTCTTCTCCTCTTCTGACATGCTCAAGAAACCAACTGTGAAACGCACCGCAGGTAGCTCTGCAATGTAATTATTGTGCATGATGTCCACACGTGTGAGAAAGTACACCATAGTTCATTGTCTCACAAGAGAGAGATTTCAGACTTCACCGCAGTGCGTTCAGGTAGCTCAACAGATAAAAATCGTTTGTCGCTCTCTTCTAGCACGAGCGTATTGATTTGCTCTTTAGTGTGACGGCAGCTTTTTCCGCAGTGCAAGATGTTCTCCTGCACTCTAGAGGTTTTCTGAGGAGAAAAGACAAGCATGAAGGCAGGTAGTACTCATGACGTTACGAACTACCGAGGAATTTCGATTCTGAGTTGTCTGCCGAAAGTGTTTGAAAGCCTTATCCATGACTCGCTTTACCCGAAGGTTCATCATATGATTTCGGAGTGGCAACACGGGTTCATGAAAAAACGCTCGACTGTCACCAACATGATAGCCTTTGTTTCTGCTGTGACGAGAGCACTCGAGAAGCGCCAGCATATCGATGCCGTTTATGTTGATTTTGCTAAAGCCTTCGATACTGTGCCGCATATCTTGATGGTCAAGAAGCTTCAAAAAATGGGATTTCCTGTGTGGTTGACGCGGTGGATACTGTCTTATCTCACCAATGGCAGTGCTTTTGTTCGTCAGAAAGGTACTAGCTCATTCCCATTTGGGCTTCAATCAGGTCTGCCCCAAGGAAGCCACTTGGGCCCACTATTATTTATTCTGTATGTAAACGATTTGTGTTCCACTATAAAATCTCCCAAGTATATGTTCGCCGATGATCTGAAATTTCACCGTGTGGTAGCATCGAGAGTCGACTGCTGTGCTTTACAATCCGACATTGATTTGCTGCTGAATTGGTGTACACTGAACGGAATGGAAGTGAATGTGCAGAAGCGTAATATCATATCATTTTGCAGAAACAGGCAAACCACGCTATTCGACTATAAGATGAAGGCAGTCAGTATCACTAGAGTGAATTCGGTGAAAGCAGTTTGATGATATTTATTGCCTGAAGTCGCTCTACTGTGCACTAGTACGCAGTATACTCGAGTATGGAGTATTGGTTTGGTCACCTTATCACGCTGTTCAGATCAACCGGATTGAACGAATCCAGCGTCATTTCGTTCGGTATGCTCTGAGAAGGTTGCCTTGGGATGATCCAATCCATCTACCTCCCTATGAAGACCGATGCGCCCTCATACAGCTGCCCACTCTGACAAATAGGAGCAGTCTACTGCAACGTTTGTTTATTTTTGATCTTCTGGGAAACAATGTGGATAGCCCGGAGCTGCTAGAACGAGTTCATTTCAACGTACCATCTAGAACGACTAGACGATCAGATTTCTTGAGACTTTATATGCATCGCACTTTATTTGGCCAGAACAATCCAATCGATATGTGTTGTTGTGTGTTTAATGCTGCGTCTGTATATTATGACTTTGATATGAGTAGAACTATCTTCAAATCTAGAATAAGCTAATATGAAGAATTATCTGTACGATACTATCGAAGACCAGTAAGGCTGATACAAATTTCGAATTCTTTTTATGTCCAAGGTTATCAAAGTTAGAAGAGGGGGTGGCAAAAAATAAATAACACCGAGACGAAAAAAAAAAGAAATATCTTTGATCAAAGTTTGTATGCAAGTTATGACTTTTGTAACTTGCACTCAAATAAATGATGCATTTTGTTATTGTTATTATTTATTTCGCTTGCCTTTCGACGACACTCTCGCTGTCACCTAACTTGTTTGTTGCTAAATTAAGCATTTATGCTGTCGGAAAACCAATGAAATAAACAAAACGGTTTCAGCTTTTTTTTTCTTCCCCTTCCATTATTCAAGATTTTTGAAAGGGGGGGGGGGGTGACATAAAATGAAAATAAAATTTGTAACGGCCTAAATAAAATAAATTGAATAAATCTATACCTATAAAAATGCAGTCCAGTCTGTCTGTCTGTCAGTCGGTCTGTCTGTCGGTCTGTCTGTCTGTCTGAAAATTGGCATCACTGCCGTTTACTGCTATTGTGTTTTTACGCTCGGTTTTTATTTCTTCAAAATCACTGTGTTTTTTAAATTCATTTACCCGTCAATATTGACGAAAAGATTGCCAAATCATTTCTGTGCTACGTGAAAGTGAAGTTCTCTTCGGATATATTTATCCAATACCTGATTTTGCGAAAAGTTTGTGCTGGTGAGTCTGCCTCGAAATAAACAATGGAGTTTGTTTGTGATAGGTGCGCCAAACCAACAAAGGAGACTGATTATATCAAATGTCAGGGCTTCTGTGAGACGGTGGCTCACTATAAATGTGCTGGGCTAAACAATCAGCATTTTATAAAGCTGAAGGCCTCCACGGAAAATATTCTCTGGCTTTGCGACGGATGCTTAAAGTTGATGAGATTCGCTACTTTTCGTCCTACGGTCGCCGCACTTGGCAATACCATTGCTGAGTTGATCAAACAGCAAACAGCTGCCATCAATGAACTGAAAACGGAGGTGCGAAAAGAAGTTGCAAAACATACTAGTGTTATTGATAAAGCAGAAGCTACACCCGCGGCTTCCACAGCAACTAGCCAATTTACCGTCCTACGCCAAAACGTCGCCGTGAAGATCAGCCCAATTCTAACCGGGACGTCATAGTCGAAACGAAAACCAACCTATCATCAACTGTCGTTACTGTTACTGTAGCAGAGAAAAAATTTTGGGTTTATTTGTCTAGAATTCCTCCAGACGTTACCACTGATAACATTCAAACTATGGCAAAAGAATGTCTACAGTGCAACGAGCCACCCGATGTTGTGAGATTGGTTAAAAAAGACGTGGATATAAAGTCGCTACGCTTTATTTCATTCAAAGTGGGCATTGATCCCAAACTAAAAGCGGTTGCGTTGGCACCAAGTACTTGGCCCGCCGGTATTTGCTTTAGAGAGTTTGAGGATTATGGAGCAAAAAACGAACGTGGTGTGGCGGCAGCTACACCATCGGTAATCACACCGGTTATTCGTTAAACGAAATTAGTCTGCCACCGGGGGATATTGGGGGCCAACGGGCCCCCTGTCCAGTTAAGTATATGTATTCTAACCGCTTACCAAAAACTCAGAGAATGTGCGATTTTTCTAGCCAACTTGATCAGATGATTGTAAATGAAGAGGCCAGTACATCTTTAACTCACACAACCTGCAGTCTAAACTCCAATGAATGCTACAAACCTATTACTTAAAAGGCAATAAAATTCTTCCCCAGTCAAGTAACAACACATACTGCCATATATTTAGCACGTGTTACGGGAGTACGACTATCTAATAATGGTCGTTTCAACCACATGCAAGATTTTTTCTGTCGAAAACTGCTCCCTTTCGATCTCAAGCAAAAAAAAATCACACACCGTCGCATATGTTGCACATGTTACAAGTTTCTTCAATCTCCAATTCATCCGGTGTGCGTGTATTAGTTCGCTCGTTGTATGCATACGGAGTAGAGAAAGAATATGACAAGAGCTGCCAAGCAGCATTTCCCCCGTCATAGAGTATGCAAACGTTGATGATTTCAAAGACTTGAAATGCGTCTTGAATTGACATCACGATCTGTAAACTGCGTTAGAAAAAAGATATCTAAAACACATACTCATTGATTCATGGAAACTCATTTTCACCTGTTCGAAAATACAAAACTCGTGCCCATCCAGAACAATATTCGCAACTTCGGCAACTCTGGTCAGACAGTATTCCATACATTTCCATTTCCATTTCAAGTAAACACTGGGGGACGTAACGAAAGTGTTTCTAATTAGACATTTGAGGTTGACGGTTGAGATTCGGATTATGTGTGGATGAAGGGGACAAAAATGAACCTGATCGTTGCATCAATACAAATGCAGCGAGTGAAGTCTTGCTAACACATGCATTGCGGTACTTGGCTGTATGTTCTCCTGCAGAAACACATACAAGCGTGTAGTCGTCATAATTTTTATTACTTTTTGTTTGTTACTCTTTGTGTATAATGCGCAGTCATAAGACACAATAAGTAATAAAAAATTGCCCTAAAGTAATAAAATGTTCCCCGTTTGCGTTGGGTGTATCATTATGAACTGTTAAAATGATTTCGTTTTTTCTTGAAAGATAGATTATCAATTTTGATTTTCGCCAGGTTTAATACCTTATTTCAACCCTTTCCCGGCGGAGAGAAATCAATTTTCACCACAAAAAATGAACTCCAAACTCTTATTAGTCATCAACTATATGCACAATTGACACAAACTTGATTGCAATTTAAAGATCAATCTCTTCTCTAACTATACTGAATAGTTTCTTCGTGAAAAATTTCAAGTACAATTGTTGAACTCAATTCAAAGTTTGAATGTCAGGTAATGCCATATGGCATCACCCGCCGGGAATGGATTGAAAAAATGGCGCTTGGTTCGGTCTGGTCGTACGCCGATCATCTCAAAATCACCTTCCATCGTTTTTTGTCTTCAACGCAAAGGATATTTTTGGCGGATTTTGTCGATGCAACTGCAACAGAATCTTCAGCCACATGCTAACGTATCACGTGTGCCAAAACAGTGAAGACATAGTATACTGTGATTTCCTTACAGTCCGATAGCTTCATACCAGGCGAGACGTACGAGGCAACGAAAAAAAGCACCTGCCAATTTAGCACCGACAGGCACCGTTTTGTTTTACAAATTTTAAAACCTATGTGCACAAATTTTCGAACATCGTGTTCAGAACGCATGTCATCTCAACATGTTTATGTGTATCTCATATTCGGGCATGTTAGTAGGAAACGGTGAACTACGATGGAAATCGCGCGCTCGTTCAACAAAAACGTAGGATTTTTACACGGCGTGCACATGTGGGCATGTTTTGCGGAAGACTGCTTAAAACAATAGACACTTCTACCACCAAGAAGGATGATCTCATCATCACGGATCAGGAGATAGCAACCACAGATTTATCAGAAGAACGAAAGAAGGAAATCGAATCATTCATCAGTATGTCATCACCTTTTCGAACCGTTGAACTTTGAGGACAAAGTTACTTAAGAGGGGAAGAGTTAAGCAGAGCACGTCACCAATATCCGGCAGGCCATCTTATCTCATCAGGACCACCATCATCGTCGCCAAATCAGCATAAAGCATAATTCCCAGAATGAAAATAAACTATATCTCACCAGTAATGTTTAGTCTGCACCAGCACTATCTTTTGATTATACAAAGCATAAACAGAAAGCATAAAACAAACACTCGCTGAGAAGCTATATATAAGAGTATCAAAAGAATTGTATTTTAGTCTTAAGTGAATAAAGATAGTACGAGCAGAAGCTCAAAAAAATATTTTTTTGCCCGATTTTGTGGCAGAAGAATTAACTGATTGAAGCGTTCATGTAAATCTATTTTTACAAATAAAAGTTTGAATGAGAAAGGCTGGGTCTGACCGCTAGGTACATTAATTTAGGTTTTTTGCCTTTCTCCTAGAAAGGTATAGCAATCACTGAAAAAACCAAAGGTATAAAAGTACTCCAAAGGGTCGGATCTCGTATATCACTCGACTTAGTTCGACGAGCTGAGCATTTTCTGTATGTGTGTGTGTGCGTGTGTGTGTGTATGTAACCCTCTCCCAATCTCACTCGATTTTCTCAGAGATGGCTGGACCGATTTCCATGGAATTATTTGCAAATGAAAGATCTAGCTGTCCCATAATACCCTATTGAATTTTATTGTAATCGGATTTTTAGTTTCGAGGTTATGTATCAAAATGTGAAAATCACAAAACTTCATTATCTCTGAAACTACACAACAGATTTGAACAAAATTGGTATCAAAAGAACGGGCTTGTTTTTTGAACCATTTGTAAAATATTTTTTTAATGATTGGACATGTAGTTCGAAAGTTATGCAAAGAAACATGTTTCAAAGACTGTTTAAGCTCACTCACTTTTCTCAGAGATGGCTAGACCGATTTTCACAAAATTAGTGTTATATGGCAGGCCTTGTTGCCCCATAAGATCCTATTGAATTTTATTGTTATTGGACTTTAACTCTGTCCGTTATGTATAATAATGTGAAATCATGCTATGACAAGAAACATGTTTCTAAGACTGCATGAACTCACCCACTTTTCTCAGAGATGGTCGGACCGATTTTCACATTATAAGTTTCAATAGAATGGTCTAGTTGCCTAATAAGACCCTATTGAATTTTATTATAATCGGACTGTAACTTTGTCTGTTATGTATCAAAATGTAAAAGTTATGAAACTCCATTATCTTAGAAACTACAAAATAGGTATCAAATGAACGGACTGTCTTCAAAACCCCTAAATAACGAATTTTATGATGATTGAACATGTAGTTCGAAGGTTATGAAAAGAAACGTGTTCAGAAGACTTTTTTAAATTCACTCGTTTTGTCAAAGATGGCTGGACTGATTTCAACAAGCTTAATTTTAAATTGAAGGTTTAGTTGCTATTGGTACCCATTTCATTTGATTATAATACTGGTTGACAAAATAAAAAAAAATGCTGCTCTAAAGCTCACAATAGTTGCCCTAGAAAAAAAATTACAGGAAAAGCTATAATTTTTCATTTTTTCTTAGTTTGACCTCCGGGGCCACAATTGTGTTGACCAGTGTAATCGGACTTTTATTTGAACCATTATGTGTTAAATTGTAAAAATATTGAAAGTCTATTCTCTCAAAGATTACACGACCTATTTAAAGAAAACAGGTGTCAAACGAACAGGTTGTTCCTCAAACTTACAAAAAATCAAAACCCAAAGGCTGTTTAAAATTAGCTGCTTCGAAATTAGGAGTCATTATGATAGAAAAACTATTTATTTAGTACAAATATTACGTCAAATTTCAAATACTATGCTCCAATTATTCCTTCAAATACAACATCAATATTCTAAAATCCAAAGAGAGAATATGCCTTTATTGGATTATATTTGGCAATTGAAGGATGTTTTCCAGAAACCGGAAGTCGCAAATTCGGATTTCAAAATGAAGTATGAAGTTGATTCCTGGCCTCTGAGCATCATCCCGAGTACTGAAAAACTCACATTGCGTAGTGTTTGTCCCTTTTAGACTGGTTTCCAGAAACCGGAAGCTATCGTATAGTAATTTGAAATGGCGTTTGAAGATGATTTTTGGCCTCAGGGTATCATACCGCTTCCCCAAATCGTATTGGATGATATTTGGTCACTTTAGGCTGTTGATCGGAAACTGTCGCCGTCTTCGCCATCGAAATACTCAGATCGGGCAGTTCGGCAATTTCATGATAGATTTTATGATTATCAGGCAACCAGAAGTGGTCATCTGGGTTAAACCTAAATTAATCCACCTAGCGGTCGGACTCAGCCTTTCTCATTCAAACTTATTATTTGTAAAAATAGATTTACATAAATGCTTGAATCCAATAAAGGCAAATTCACTCTTTGGGTTCTAAAATACTGATGTTGTAATTGGAGTATAAAATATGAAATTTAACGCAATGTTAGTGCTTAAGAAATAGCGAAATAAAAGAAATAACTCTTAATTTCGAACAATTTAATCACGAGCGATAACGGGAACGTTCAAATAGTACGATACCACATTGAAATCATGTTGAGGCCATAAATATATTGATCAAAGCAAGTATAGTTTTGAATAGTCTTTGAATTTCTTTTCTTTCCAGAACTTTTGAAGCACATATCAAATTGTTTGTTATTTGTAAGTTTGAGAGATGACTCGTTTGTATGACACTACTTATGTTCAAACTGAGCCAGATACATGTTCAAATCGGTTGTGTAGTTTCTGAGATCATGAAGTTTCGTGATTTTCACATTTCGATACATTACAGTCGATGGTACAGTCCGATTACAGCAAAATTCAATAGGGTATTATGAGGCAGCTAGACCTTTCATTTGACACTAATTTTGTGGAAATCGGTTCAACCATCTCTGAGAAAAGTGAGTGAGATTATGTAATCTTCGAAATATGTTTCTTTTCATAGCTGGATTTCACATTTTTAAACATAACAGGCAAAGTAATAATCCGTTTGTCACAACAAATCAATAGGGTCTTATGGGGCAACAAGAACTTCCATATGAGTGAGATTAAATAGTCTCCAGAACACGTTTCTTTCCATAACTTCTGAACCACAAGTTCAATCTCCATAAAATCCAAAAGTTAAGGGTTTTTCAGGTAACCCGTTCATTTGAAATTAATTTTGTTCAAATCGGTTGTGTAGTTTCTGAGATAATGAAATTTCGTGATTTTCACATTTTGATACATGGTGCCTAAACTAAAAATCCGATTACAATGAAGTTCAATAGGGTGTTATGAGGCCACTAGACCTTTCATTTTCAACCAATTTCGAGAAAACCGGTCTAGCCATTTCTGAGAAAAGTAAGTGAGTTTAAGCAGTTTTTGATATATGCTTTGCTTTTATAACGTGATTTGACATTTTTATAAATAACGGACAAAGTAACAAACCGATTACAATGAAATTCAATTGCAACCTATGGGACAACTAGGCCTTTCATTCAAGACTAGTTTTGTGAAAATCGGTCCAGCCATCTCTGAGAAAAGTGAGTGAGTTTAAACAGCCTCTGCAAAACATTTCTTTACCTAAATTTTGAACCATATGTTTAATCTTTATGAAATTTATAAGTTAAGAGTTCTGAAGATATTCCGTTCATTTGACATCAGTTTTGTTAAAATCGGTTGTGTATTTTCTGAGATATTGATGTTTCTTGATTTTTACATTTTTGTATATAACCTCTAAACCAAAAATCCGATTACAATGAATTTCAATAGCAACCTATGGGGTAACTACACCTTTCATTTGCAATTAATTTCACGGAAATCAGTCCAGCCATCTCTGAGAAAAGTTAGTGAGAAAAAAAGTTGCACATACACACACACGCACACACACACATACACACATACATACATACATACAGAAAATGCTCAGCTCGTCGAACTAAGTCGAGTGATATACGACATTCGGCCGTCTGGAACATTTTAATACCTTAAGTATTTTCAGTGATTGCTATACCTTTCTAGGAGAAAGGCAAAAATGGGGTTTGAGGTCGGATTCTGGCCACTCGGTATAATCCAGGTTTCAAGAACCCATATTGATTGGTATTTGCCCATTCATTGGATGCCCCTCAGAAACGATCAGTAATATCAACTGCGTTTAGGAATTTCATTTTCACTGATAAGATCATTCAAATTAATGTATAAGGAACAACATTTAATTATAAATTATTTGAAATCTACTGACTAAAGTTGACATAAACAATCTAAATATTCATACGCAGTATATGAGTACACATCGATTATACCACGATCAAAAACAAAATCGCATCATGTATTTGAAAGAATTTAATATTATTTGCATGTATGTGAGTGTGAATGTTATATTTTAAATGTTCGGTATAGTTATGCCTGTTGGCTACCAAAAATTTGTCGTTTAGATAGAATAACAAATCCTGCAGAAACTATCAAGGTGTATTTTTTAAGTGTTGGTGTAAATCTATTTTAAAAAATAATATGTTTGAATGAGAAAGGCTGGGTCTCACCGCTAGGTGGATTAATTTGGGTTTTTAAAACAAGCTTCAACTATTTACCGTAAATACTGTAATGTAATAATTTAAGGAATATACATTCTCATGTTTGATATATGCCTATGCCGCATTACGTTTATTTTACAGCAACTAAATATTATTTCGTATTTCAACTGATTTTTATTGACAAGAAACGGGTGTTGAGTTCTTTTGTAGATAACTGTGAAGGCACTTTACGACTACAAAGCCCAACGTGAAGATGAACTGTCTTTTTGTAAACATGCTATAATTACAAACGTCGATAAAAAAGGCAACGAATTATGGTGGACAGGTAATTACGGAGGAAAAAAGCAGCATTATTTTCCCGCAAATTACGTACAAGAAATCAACACTGCTGATGGAAGTAGTGATGATAGTGGCAGCGACACTCAAATGCTTGGAAGTCTTCAGAAAGGTAATAACGACTTGATTTGTGTTTTATGATGCATTAATATTTTGCCGTAGGATCTCTTGACGTAAACGGAGCCGTTGTTGAATTAACATATGGCCCGCACCCGGAACTGGATCGAATTCTGCGCATTCAAAATCCTTTAATGCAGAACGTCTTCGAAATCGGAGTTCAATCAAAAGAACTTGCTATTGAATGGATGAGCTCTATTAAAGAAGTTGCACAAAACGCTAGTGTACTCGAAAATGAGCGCCGAAAAATGGAGAGAAATTCACGGGTCGCAAAAGAAATGTCAGATATGATAATTTACTGTAGAAGTGTTCCTTTTAAAAATACTGGCTGGGTGTTTTATGAAATGTCTAGTTTTCCAGAAACAAAAGCAGAAAAATATTTCTTACAGCAAGAAACTGAACTTTTTGTTCGATATCATAACAATCAAATAAGTCGAGTTTATCCCAAAGGTCAACGCTTGGATTCTTCTAATTATAATCCTATACCATTTTGGAATACAGGATCTCAAATGATTGCTCTGAATTTCCAAACACCAGACAAATGGATGCAGTTGAATCAAGCGAAATTTAGAGATAATGGTGCTTGTGGTTATGTATTAAAACCTGATTTTATGTTTCGGGAAGGATTTAATCCGAATGATCCAAATACATTAATAGGAGTCGAAGAGAAAACAATAACAATCGGAATAATTGGCGCTAGACATTTATGCAGAGGTGGGAGAAACATCACAAGTCCACTAGTGGAAATTGAGCTTTTAGGTGCTAATTTCGATAACGGCGTTAAACATAGAACAAGATCAATAGGTTAGTGTGCCGATATTGATAATTATTGTTGATAACGATAAATTTGTTTTTAAAGCCGATAATGGATTCAATCCATTTTGGAAAGAGGTTTGTGAGTTCAAAGTGGTGAATCCAGGTTTGGCAATGTTACGTTTCGAAGTACAAGATGAGGATATGTTTGGCGAGCCAAATTTTATAGGTCAAGCGGTTTTTCCGGTAAGTAAGCTTAAGCGTATTCCTAACCTGAGGTACTCTACATATAAGTGCTTAACAGTCTCACGTCGTTCTTTATCACTTTCAAAGTAAATCTACGAAACTTCTTTACATCTCCTGTACTACAACACTACTAAATAACAAGCAAAAACCATGTTTATTCATAGAAAAAAGAAAAACTATAAAGGAGACTGGGCGATTTTGGTATTTTGGTGTATACCGGTGAGTTATATATGGTTCGAAAGGTCTCGATGAGACAAAAAAAAAGTTACTATGGGATCAAAAAAATCTGCCGTGGGAGAAAAAAGATAAAACCTATTCAAATCGCAAGTTATTTCCAGATTACAAAAGACTCTTGCCAAAGATCATACCGTTGAGCTTGGCAACCTAAAGCGTCACGACGGAATCCATACTAGTGGTCCTCGTGATACCTTAAATCTAATGATGGAAACGCATTTTCCCGGTTTTATTGGACAGACGGATTCAGCCATCTCTGATTTAGGTGAAATTTGTTCTACGCAGACTAGCTCTGGGTCTACTAGAACGGAAAGTACTGTATCAGATGTGGCGAATGAAATTTTTACGGGAACCAGGGTGAAAAGTGCTATGAGATCCTTTGAGCCTGTTCGAAATAACCGTGTAGAACCATACGAAATAGATCGCGCAACCCTGCCACTTCGCCTCTGTTAATGTCACAATGGCTATTGTTTAACACTTCGGAACGGAAACGTATTTGAGTATAGGTCTTTTTGGTTAGCTATTCGCTGCACGAAAGACGCAAAGTTCTTAAAGCTATTATACAAAATTATCAAATAATAAATTCCTATCTGATTAAATTGGAAGTTGGAAATTAGAATTAAACTATCTATCTAAAGTAAGTGTTATATAAAAATATATTTGGAGAGCAGTGGATCCATATAGAAATTAAATGCAAGTATTGGATAACCTAACTAATCAATACACATACACTCAATTAGATATCTATACCATTTCATATATAAAACAAAAGAATTGATTGATTGAAGTAAGTAATTATACTATCTACCGCGTAATATAACTATGTAATTCACACACTTTGATTTAGTTGATAAAACAGTGACGTATATATATATATATATATATATTTTTTTTTTTGTTTTTTTTTGTTTCAGGTGGAGGGGAAATTTGCATCCAAACCCCTGAGGTGACTAACCTCAGGGAGTGTGGGGTTGGTTTGAATCAGTGACCGGACCCACTAAAACCCCTCCAGTCTCCAGCCCATAATACTCCCCGGGACCACCGCTAGGTATTGCTTCGGGGAGCGGCTTTTGTGCTCTGTGCACCCTCTTGGTTCTATAGATCTCTTTGCTAACTTAGCTAACTAACCTGGAGACTGGCCGTTAGCTAACACTGGCGTGTCGGTGGTCAACCTGTCGCCTGTTTTGCAATTCTAAAACTATTTGAGAGGCGGCTGTAGAAACCGCCCTCCAAATGTTTGGGTCTTTACACATCCTCCGAACTAGGTTGTCCGGAGTGGTGTCTGGCCCGCTCACTACCATCATGTCGCTCCGCGCATGCACAAAACGAGGGCACACGAAGAAGACATGCTCAGCAGTTTCTTCCGCATCCGCGCACTCGGGACACATGGGGGACCCCGCATGCCCGAATCAGTGTAGATACTGCCTGAAGCAACCATGACCTGACAGAATCTGTGTCAAGTGGAAGTTAACTTCTCCATGGCGCCTCCCGACCCATCCGGATACGTCCGGAATAAGTCGATGCGTCCATCTACCCTTTGCGGAATTGGACCATTCCTGCTGCCATCTGATCATCGAGAATGACCTTCTGGTGCCTCGTATACCCCTTGTGTCACGTTGATCGAAGCATTCTACGTCCTCCTTAATGGCTATGCTGATAGGCATCATGCCGGACAGGACGCAGATTGCGTCGTATGACACTGTACGGTACGCGCTCACAACCCTCAGGCACATGAGCCTGTAGGTACTTTCCAGTTTACGACGATGACTGTTGGTACCTAACGCTTTGGACCACGCTGGCCCACCATACCTAAGTATGGACGAAACCACGCTGGCAAGAAGTTTACGCTTGCTGCCATATACCGCTGAGCTATTGGACATCATTCGAGATAGTCCTGCAGCGGCCGTTGAAGCCCTCTTACAGGCATAGTCGACGTGACTCTTAAATGTGAGCTTATCGTCAACCATAACCCCCAAGAGCTTCAAGGAACGCCTTGAGGTAATGGTGCAGTCACCGACTCTGACCACCGCCTGTTGCTCTAATTTGCGGTTGTTCACAACCGTAACCTCCGTTTTATGGTGCGCTAACTCCAGTTTCCTAGAGTGCATCCAGTCTTCGACCTTGCGTATGCAGTGCGCGGCCGTCAACTCGACCTCTTCGATCGACTCGCCGTAGACCTCTAGCGTGATGTCGTCTGCGAAACCGACGATCACAACCCCTACAGGGAACTTTAGTTTCAACACCCCGTCATACATGACATTCCACAACACCGGGCCCAGGATGGAACCTTGCGGTACCCCTGCGGTGATTGATGATTGGGATATATATATATATATATATATATATATATATATATATATATATATATATATATATATATATATATATATATATATATATATATATATATATATATATATATATATATATATATATATATATATATATATATATATATATATATATATATATATATATATATATATATATATATATATATATATATATATATATGTAAGTGAGTTTAAGCAGTTTTTGATATATGCTTTGCTTTTATAACGTGATTTGACATTTTTATAAATAACGGACAAAGTAACAAACCGGTTACAATGAAATTCAACAGCAACCTATGGGACAACTAGGCCTTTCATTCAAGACTAGTTTTGTGAAAATCGGTCCAGCCATCTCTGAGAAAAGTGAGTGAGTTTAAACAGCCTCTGGAAAACATTTCTTTACATAACTTTTGAACCATATGTTTAATCTTTATGAAATTTATAAGTTAAGAGTTCTGAAGATATTCCGTTCATTTGACATCAGTTTTGTTAAAATCGGTTGTGTAGTGTCTGAGATATTGATGTTTCGTGATTTTTACATTTTTGTACATAACCTCTAAACCAAAAATCCGATTACAATGAAATTCAATAGCAACCTATGGGGTAACTACATCTTTCATTTGCAATTAATTCCACGGAAATCAGTCCAGCCATCTCTGAGAAAAGTGAGTGAGAAAAAAAGTTGCACATACACACACACGAACACACACACATACACACATACATACATACATACAGAAAATGCTCAGCTTTTTCGTCGAGTGATATACGACATTCGGCCCTCTGGAGCACTTTAATACCTTTAGTAATTTCAGTGATTGCTATACCTTTCTAGGAGAAAGGCAAAAATGGGGTTTGAGATCGGATTCTGGCCACTGAGTATAATCCAGGTTTCAAGAACCCATATTGATTGGTATTTGCCCATTCATTGGATGCCCCTCAGAAACGATCAGTAATATCAACTGCGTTTAGGAATTTCATTTTCACTGATAAGATCATTCAAATTAATGTATAAGGAACAACATTTAATTATAAATTATTTGAAATCTACTGACTAAAGTTGACATAAACAATCTAAATATTCATACGCAGTATGAATATTTAATATATGAGTATGAGTACACATCGATTATACCACGATCAAAAACAAAATCGCATCATGTATTTGAAAGAATTTAATATTATTTGCATGTATGTGAGTGTGAATGTTATATTTTAAATGTTCGGTATAGTTATGCCTGTTGGCTACCAAAAATTTGTCGTTTAGATAGAATAACAAATCCTGCAGAAACTATCAAGGTGTATTTTTTAAGTGTTGGTGTAAATCTATTTTAAAAAATAATATGTTTGAATGAGAATGGCTGGGTCTCACCGCTAGGTGGATTAATTTGGTTTTTTTTTTTAAATTGAAATTTAATGTTTATTTTTAATATTTTTTTGGTCAAAAATTTTTTTTTTCTACAGTGTATATTTTTTATGGTGCATTTTGAATTCCCTACAACTCATTCTCAGACAGTTTTTCTACACAACCAACGGTTTCTGGGCTACAATGCTTCGAATAAAACCTATGCCAAAAGGCATACGCCCTTCTAGAATGTAACTCATGCAGAGGCGACGCGTGACCAAGTGGGCCACCTGTTCAATCGACATTTGCAACATTAAAACAACAGTATTGCGATAACAGATTTTAAAAGTTTTATTTATCAACATTTATTTATATAACAAAGGAATCCTTCGGTTTACTTTTAACGCAAACTTGTCGATAATATCGTCGTAAAATAATGGCGTCAGCATCATCTCATGGAGTAAATCTTTCTCCACAGCCATCATCATAATACCAAATAATCGATTCTGCCCCGATTTAGACCGCAAATAATTTTTGATCCGTCGGAGAACCGAAAACGTTCGTTCGACGGACGCCGTTGTATTAGGCAATGTCAGTATCATTCTGGCCAGCCGAAGCGTTTCGGAGAAAGTTTGATGCAGGTTTTGTCCAAGGATGAACGAAATTAAATACAATATATTTTTGCCTCTGAACTCTTCGCGCGAGTAAAAAACGGTCAGCTCATTATACAGCTTCGCTTCATCGAATTTAGAATGGTACGAAATAAGCATTTTCAAATTCTTTGTAGGGAATGTGACATTGAATTCGGCAAATTTTTCGTGATTCAACAAAATGATGAATTTGTATTCATCTAGTTCTTTGAATCGTTTAGACATTTCGTCAATAATTTTGTCAATGATAAAGTCATATATGGGACGATAATTGATACCGTTGCTATCAGTGATCGTTTCGCCAGAAACATCAATTGCATCGTTAAGCGTTCTGTAGAAATGATGCTCTGCTTTGAGCTCTTCGATAGAAGCGAGGCAAGCCTTGACGTTACGTAAACATTCTACTACGTCCAATTCTTTTGTTTGCAAAATTTGATACAGTACATCTGTATGTGCAAAAATATTAGCAAAAAGTTTGAGCAAGAATACGGTATTGAATTCAAGCATGAATGCGTGAAGACCTCTGGCTGTAGTACAAGTTTCAGCATCAAAGACACTGTCGCCAAGATAAATCTCACCTAAACATTCATTAATCGCTGCATAATTCGAATCAATTATTTTGATCATACGCGAATTATACGACCATTTAGTCTTGCAAACATTTGGTATGTGGGTCTCCATAAATTGCTTTAATGTCTCGCTGCGTTTAGGTGACTGCGAGAAAAATGCCGCGAGTGATGAGATCGTGTTGAAAAACCTTGCTGATTTCTTGTTAGTTGTGCACGAGTGAAGTAGCACCAAATTAAGCACATGTGCGCGGCAGTGGATATATCCAGCTTTTGGAAACCGTTGCTTCACCAATGTTTGCACTCCAGATTTGTCCCCGGACATTACAGCAGCTCCATCATAGCTCTGAGCTACAACTTTGTCACCATCAAGACCAAAATACGCTGCTATTTCATCAACGTGTCCGGCCAACGCAGCGGCGGTTTTGTCACTGCTAACGTCTGCCAATCTAACGAGCCTTTCAACTGGTGTTCCTAAAATTTTGATGAACAAAAAAATGTTTGAGCCTCGTTGAATTAAAAAAAATCAACTATTTGTTAACATATTTGCAAAATTTATTTTATGAATATTTCTTACCATCGGGTCGTAAGTAGCGCAGAGTACAAGATAGTTGCGATAACCGAGCCGAATCTGTTGATTCATCCATCATAATGGACACGAACTCAGCATCAAGAACTTCTCTTTTAATTGTTTGAAGCATGTAGCTTTCAATGCATTCTATAAGCTCGTTCTGAATTCCTCCCGACGTTCCGCTGAAAACTTTATTATTTATAAAATCCTGGAACGCTGGATCCCTGGCGGCGATCAACGTGCAGAGGTCTTTATAATTTCCTCTGTTCGTGGAATCGGAACATTCATAATGTCCGCGAAAGGCGAGACCGTGAGTGCCAAGGAAACAGGTGATCTCAATTAAAGTTCGCATACCCTTCCGGTTTTTCGTTACTTCTTCGTTATGCTTATTGCGGGCGATCTGCCGGCTATGGTCAAGTGCTTCGTCTATCCTCATTTGCCCGAACATCGATAAGGCAAGTGAATTGTTTATGTGATCTTTAGAGCTCGAATGCGTTTTAATTGACGCAGAAAGGTGATTCAGATCACTATATCCTTCCTTGCTCCAAACATTTTTTTCATTGGCGCTACGGAAAAGCAAACATGGCCAGCAGAAAAGTTTATTTAATTTCGCCGATCCACACAGCCATTGCTGGTCATACGATGACACATTAAAGTTGCGGGACATAATTTTCCCCTTCAACTTATACGTGGATTTTAATTGTTCCATAGGTGGACGAGGAACCGGATGTCCAATAACTTTAATTTTTTCTTCCATGGTTCTGGCGGCAAACGGGCGCTTTAGCATTTGCTCAATAATGCAATGATCCATAACGTTGTCCATCTGGAAATCCACGCAAACAATCTCCAGTAGGTATATGGTAGTTTGTGATGATTAATTGAAATATAATATTATGAAGTAATTAAGCTTTACTCACCACGTATCGTTCCTTAAACGAGATTGAAATTTCACACAAAAAAGCAACAGAAATTTGAAAGATAGAGCAATGGTAGTCTTAGCCGTCACAAACAAATCAAACGCAACCGTAACGTGAGCAGTCAAACATGTACTATACCGACTATACCATTCTAGTTACCATACTATGGTTCAAGTTATTGAATGAACAACATCGAGAAAAAAGGCTTGAATCGAAACCACACATCAACGAAAAAACACCACTACATCTACAATAACCATGAATGAATTTGTTCGATTTTTCATTTGTATCGCACTCAGCGCTGCGCGACACTTTTTTTCTCACGTGAAGAATTGTCATCAATGAGGAAATACATGAAAACCCTTCGCTGCACTCTCGGCTTTGCATCGACCTCGCTCGCTTGAGCGTTGAGAGCTGTGTACTCTCGCGGCCTCTCTCAAATTTCAATGAACGAACATCAAAGAATGGTGGGGGTCGGCGTCGGCGGTATCGTTTCCATCGGCTTGGTTCAACATAATTTTTGAACCGCAAATGTCATTTTTACGCAAGGCTGCGCATTAGTAGTGGTGCACGCTTTATGTACATAACTGGCTGCGTACGCTATAGTACTTGAAAATGCAGAGAAGTGTTTGAATGAATGCTAGTTCAGATAAATGATTTGAACAAACGGTAGTCATTACTGCTTATCTCGTTGTGTTGTGTTGTATTACGGGTGGGCTGTGTTGCGGGTGGGTTGAGTAGTGTAGAGTGTGTTTAGCCAGGTTATATTCTTCACGGTGGAGAAATAAATAGAAATTGAAATTGGTGGAAATAAATTGAAAATCAAAAAAATGTTCGAATGTTCGAAATAACATTAAGGTTACAAGAAAACTTAATGATGTCAGATCCATGCTACAAATGAGAAATAATTCGAGTAATTGTTCCGAAATTGTCTACCTGTCCTATGAACAGGTTGAACAGGTGGACGAGACGCCTCTGAACTCATGGGTGTAAAAAATCTCTCCATCTGTGAAAAATGCTCAGCAAACTGAAGCAAAATACGTGTGCAAAGTTTCATTCAAATCAAAAATAGTCGATATTCGACCATAGGCTATTTCGCGCGATCTTGCTCAATAGTTACCACAATAGGTGGAACTTTCTCCTTTTTACAGAAATTTCACTTTGAATAGTTTTACTTTCGAACATTTCAATTTCGCCGGCTTCTTGCCCAGGCACAATATCATGTAAATTTTCACTGCGTAAGCTAGTATCAGAAAGAGATGCCTCTCTTTTCCTCCCCGTAGCGATGCGTGGTTTCTTTTTTCGTCCTGCCATTCCAGGTGATACGAAAAAAGTTCAAAAATAATATCAACTTAAACCAAAGAAGAAGAAAGAAATAGGTAGTCTTGAGAGAGACTGATGTAAGTTAACTTCTAGGTAATCTTTCTGAGGCTTTCTGAGATAATGAAGTTTCGTGATTTTCACAATTCGGTACATTTCAGACGAAGTTACAGTTCGATTACAGTAAAATTCAAATATGTTTCTTTTCATAGCTAGATTTCACATTTTTAAACATAACAGTGTAGCACGCCAAAAATCGTCTGGAGACGATGGCGTACTGAACGTTTCCACACTCCGAATAGACTAAAAACCAGGGACCTCCATTCCGCACTTGATTTGACGAATGAGCGATTTTAGCGCCACCTCTAACGAGGATCGCCCACCAAGATTTAGTTGCCCGGTATGAGACCTAACCTCAGGTAGGCTCTGTTGCTATAGGATCAAAGCGGTCCGGCTGTCCCCAAAATCACCCGCACTAGTCTTACTTGATCTCATTCTACTTTAACGACTATAAGTCCCTGATTCCAACCAATTCGTATATGAGCGAAGCTCCCGTTTCTCTCTCTCTCTGTCAGCGTACGTAATACCGTTTCAGTCACTTGGTTGCCTTTTCAAGCCAAATCCACCACAAGCGGGGTTCTAAACCTAAAGCGATACGCGTGAGCTGAGATTTTCTAGGGAGCTAATCACCAAAAACTAAACAGCGGGCTAGGGAGAGTAGTAGCGTAATATGTTAAGCAATGATTTAAATACATGTTTACAGGTCAATTTACAACTCTTATTTCGTCATTCTATTCTACAACGTAACTTTACTAGCTATCTGTGCGTGTCTTCCCCTAGTTATACAGTCCAGACCATTGTCTTTCGCCGAACAAAACATTATTTATATTGGCCCGCAGGCGCTTGGCTTAGTCAAATTCGATTTTAATTCTCATTGATCGGCATTCTTAAGCCGACGGTCGCATGTGCAGACGGACAATAAAAAAGAGCTCTGGTACTTACAGCTTACAGGCCTGTAGCAATACTGCTGGTTGAAATACCTCTGGCTGTGCCTTACAGCGCGTGATGATAACACGAACGATGAGCAGCAAGCAATGCGATGAGGTCATTCTTCGATGTGTGTTCTCTGCTGCTGATACTGATGCATCCTAAGCCACCTAGCAGGGTGGACTCGACCCTGGCAAATTGGCGTGATCTCGTTGATCGTCTGATGCGGTCGCGATGGTGACGTCGCGGCCCTCTAGCCCAGTTGACGGTTGGGCGGTAATTTGCACACCGTAAACCCAACGGTAAAATGCGGCGACGGTCGATTTGCTAAACTAAGGATAAAAAGCCGTCGAAAGGCTGTTCGATTTGAATTAGGACACGCACTTCCTTACGCACAGATTATATTACCTTTTTCTTTTTATTTGACACTAAAGTACTAGCCTAGCTTGTGAAAAAGGTTTCTATTCTGTCACTGGTTTGATATCACTGAAAAGATTTACGACGATTAGCACTCTGGAAATTTAACTATCAACTATCCCTACTTCGAAAACCGCGGATAAAGGCAAGGCCGCGCTTCCGATACTGTATAGAGTTCACGGGCAAATGGATGAGAAAACCTCGAGTCCTCAGATATATAGTTTCCCGAAGTCTTTGGTATACCGGAAATACTTCACCCGAATGATTTTGAGAAATTAGTTACCTACAATCGTTTTGAAGAAGAATGCATCTCGCTCATACGGATTCTCTCAGATCTCGCCTTCCTGCTTTCCCAGTATTTTGAGGGCACGAAGTATAACTAATCTTCGGCCTGTGCCAATTCTTTTAGCCGGTTAAAGAGCTTTCCTCTCTGGACCTCGCGTATCACAGTGCAGAATGTCCTGTCCACATGGTGGCCTATCTTTCGGGCGCAGTCTTGCTTTACTTACGTCTTGTAATTTTATAGCTGTTTAAGTATTTTACATCATCATCTCTCTCCCAATATTTGAATTATTTTGATACAGAATTGTATGTACAAATAGGTGAGTTTAACAATTTATTTTAATATTATATTTGTACAATTAAACTAGAATCTACTATTCAATATATATATATATATATATATATATATATATATATATATATATATATATATATATATATATATATATATATATATATATATATATATATATATATATATATATATATATATATATATATATATATATATATATATATATATATATATATATATATATATATATATATATATATATATATATATATATATATATATATATATATATATATTTACGGTCCAATATAACGTACGTTAAGCCTACCTGTTACAACAGGCAAAGTAATAGTCCGATTGCAAAAAATCAATAGGGTCTTATGGGGTAACTAGACCTTTCATATGACACTGATTTTGTGGAAACCGGTCCAGCCATCTCTGAGAAACATTAGTGAAATTAAACAGTCTTCAAAAGACGTTTCTTTTCATAACTTTTGAACCACATGTTCAATCTATACAAAATTCAAATGTTAAGGGTTTTTAAGCTGCTCGTTCATTTGATACCAATTTTATTGAAATCGGTTGTGTGGTTTCTGAGATATTGATGTTTCGTGATTTTTACATTTTTAAACAAAACCTCTAAAATAAAAATCCAATTACAATGGCAACTAGAACTTTCATTTGCATATAATTTCATTAAAATCGGTTCAGCCATCTCTGAGAAAAGTTTCTAGGAGAAAAGCAAAAAGTTAAAAAAATTATTAATTAGGAGTAAAATATTCGTGCTGAAGAAATAGCGAAATAAAAGAAATGACTTTGAATTTCGTACACTTCAATCACGAGCAGTACCGGGAACATACGAATAGCACAATACCAAATTTAAATTTTGTTGAGGCCATATGTTTTGATCAAAGCAGTTACAGTTTTAAATAGTCTTTGAATTTCGTTTTTTGCCTTTCTCCTAGAAAGGTATAGCAATCACTTGCAAACCGAGAGTATAAAAGTGCTCCAAAGGGCCGAATGGCATATATCACTCGACTCAGCTCGACGAACTGAGCATTTTCTGTGTGTGTGTGTGTGTGTATGTGCAGATTTTTATTCTCACTCACTTTTCTCAGAGATGGTTGGACCGATCTTCATGAAATTAATTGCAAATGAAAGGTCTTGTTGCCCCATAAGACCCTGTTGAATTGCATTGTAATCGGATTTTTAGTTTAGAGGTTATGTTTAAAAATGTGAAAATCATTAAACATAAATATCTCAGAAACTACACAACCGATTTGAATAAAATTGGTCTCAAAAGAACGGGCTACCCAGAAAACCCTTAAGTTTTGAATTTCATAAAGATTGAACTCGTGGTTCAAAAGTTATGAAAAGAAACGTGTTCTGAAGACTGTTTAATCTCACTCATGTTCCTCAGAGATGGCTGTACCGATTTTCATAAAATCAGTGTCAAATGCAAGGTCTAATTGCCCCATAAGACCCTATTGATTTGTTTTGCAGTCGGACTATTACTTTGCCTGTTATGTTTAAAAATGTGAAATCCAGCTATGCAAAGGAACTTATTCCGAAGACTACTTGGACTCACTCACTTTTCTCAGAGATATTGAATTTTACTGTGATCGAATTGTAACTTCATTTGTAATGTGCCGACTTGTGAAAATCACGAAACTTCATTATCTCAGAAACTACACAACCGATTTGATTATTATTATCAGATGAGCGGGCTAGTTAAAGGTTAACTGATGAATTATGATTGAGCACGTGGTTTCAAAGTTTGGCTGCCCTACACGTTTCCATTTCATTTTTTTTTCTTCATCTATAGTTTATTTGACACGGCACAAATACAATTCAATGTTTAACGGCGCCAATTATATCTGGTAGCTTACTTTCTAAAGTATCTTAATAACTAAAAGCAAATTTTTTATCCTCGCTGCCGACTACGAGCTGAAACTAAATCTAACTTAAAGCTAGAATATTTTGCATTAAAAGCACAGGTTTGCTGTTTGATGGTTTGTAGGGACATGTAGGATAGGTCACGGCTCGCCAAGACATCACGAACAGGAACAGCCGGCTGCCTACCTTCGGCCTGCAGGGAAGCTATTAATCTAGACCTGGCGTCACGGTGTACTGGGCATGACCAAACAACGTGCTCTATGTCGTGATAACCTCCCCGAGCCCAACACGACGGAGATGCGCGTCAAATCTATAGTGATTGGACATAAGCCGGGACATCACGCAAATGAAATCCCGACTTACATCCAACCCCTTGAACCACGGGTTCGTCGATACCTTGGGGATTATGGAATGTAACCACCTTCCCAGTTCCCCCTTGGTCCAAGAATTTTGCCAACTGATGATCGTATTCTGTCGTACAAATGCAAAAAATTCATTAAAGGCAATTGGTCTTTCATAAATATCACCGTTTGTTGCGCCCACCTTAGCCAAAGAGTCCGCTTTCTCATAACCCGGTATCGAGCAGTGAGAAGGGACCCACGCTAAGGTAATCTGAGTAGATTTTTCGGATAAAGCACTCAGATGTTCCCGTATTTTCCCCAGGAAATACGGAGAGTGCTTAACATCTTTCATCGATCGGAGAGCCTCAATGGAACTGAGACTGTCCGTAAAGATGAAATAATGGTCCGTGGGCATTTTTTCGATAATCCCTAGGGTGTACTGAATTGCAGCCAATTCTGCGACGTAAACAGAAGCAGGATTATCGAGCTTATGGGAGACGGTTAAATTGTTATTGAAGATACCAAAGCCAGTGGACCCATCAAGAAGTGATCCGTCAGTGTAGTACATATTGTCGTAGTTGATGTTTCGATATTTATTGGAAAAAATTTTAGGGATCTGCTGCACGCGTAAATGATCCGGGATTCCACGAGTTTCTTCTATCATGGATGTATCGAAAAACACAGTAGAATCAGAAGTATTTGATAAGTCGACACGATTTGGAATATTCGAAGAAGGGTTAATATTTTGGGACATGTGATTGAAATACAATGTCATAAAACGGGTTTGAGAATTAAGTTCGATTAACCTTTCAAAATTTTCAATCACGGGACGGTTCAAGACCTCACATTTGATTAGAATACGAGAAGACAGGCTCCAGAAGCGGTTTTTCAATGGTAGTACTCCAGCTAAGATCTCCAAACTCATCGTATGGGTCGATTGCATGCAACCCAAGGCGATACGCAAACAACGATATTGTATTCGCTCCAGTTTGATCAAATGTGTGTTTGCTGCGGAGCGGAAGCAGAAACACCCGTACTCAATAACAGACAGTATCGTTGTTTGGTAAAGCCTTATAAGGTCTCCTGGGTGGGCACCCCACCATTGTCCGGTTATTGTACGAAGAAAATTCACTCTTTGTTGGCATTTTTTCATCAGATACCTCACGTGACAACCCCAGGTGCCTTTAGAGTCGAACCAGACACCAAGATATTTGTGTACCAAAACCTGAGAAATCATTTTACCCATTAATTGTGTTTGAAGCTGAGCAGGTTCAAGCTTCCTAGAAAAAACTACTATCTCAGTCTTCTCCGGAGAGAATTCGATACCTAGCTGTAAAGCCCAAGCAGACAAATTGTCCAAGGTATCTTGCAATGGTCCTTGCAAATCGGCAGCTTTGGCTCCTGTAACAGAGATTACACTGTCGTCTGCAAGTTGTCTTATCGTGCATGAATTTGCCAGACATTCGTCGATGTCATTTACATAAAAGTTGTAAAGAAGGGGGCTTAAACATGAGCCCTGGGGAAGACCCATGTAGCTAATGCGAAAAGTTGCCAAATCGCCGTGCGTAAAATGCATGTGCTTTTCGGACAACAAATTGTGCAAAAAATTGTTCAAAATTAGAGAAAATCCTTGTCGGTGAAGTTTACCCGAAAGAATGTCAATAGAAACGGAATCAAAAGCCCCCTTAATGTCCAAGAACGCAGACGCCATTTGTTCTTTGCGAGCATACGCCAGCTGAATATCTGTTGAAAGCAACGCAAGACAATCATTCGTCCCTTTGGCACGGCGGAAGCCAAATTGAGTATCTGATAGTAGACCATTTGATTCGACCCAATGGTCTAAACGACGGAGTATCATTTTTTCCTTCAATTTCCGGATACAGGATAGCATTACAATCGGCCTATAAGAGTTGTGATCAGAAGCTGGTTTCCCTGGTTTTTGGATGGCGATCACCTTCACTTGCCTCCAATCCTGCGGTACAATGTTTTGCTCCAGGAACTTATTGAACAAGTTCAACAAGCGCCTCTTGGCATTGCCGGGTAGATTCTTCAACAAGTTGAATTTGATTCTATCTAACCCAGGCGCGTTTTTGTTACAAGACAGAAGGGCAACTGAAAATTCTGCCATCGTAAAAGGTGATTCTATCGCGTCGTGGCCCGGAGACGCATCGCGAACAATGTTTTGCGCAGGAACAGAGTCCGGACATACTTTCCTGGCAAAATCAATATCCACCGACTTGTAGACTCCTCGCTTTCGTTGACCGTTACGCGATTCCGCATTCTTCGGGCTGTGTTCCAAAGAGTGCTCATCGATGTCTCCCTCGACGTCTCGTTCACGAACCGACGCCAATATCCGCGTTTCTTTGCTTTAGCCAGGCTTTTAAGCTTGGTATTAAGCTCCGAATACCGTATATAGTCGTCGGGTATACGTCCCTTCTGGAAGGCCAAAAACGCGTCGGATCTTTGCGTGTAGACATCGGAGCACTCTTTGTCCCACCACGGAGTTGGAGGCCGCTCTTTGATCGTTACGCCGGGATATTTCTTCGTTTGGGCTTGCAACGCGGCGTCGAGGATTAAGCCCGCGAGGAGGTTGTATTCTTCAAGTGGTGGGTGATGTTGAATCGACTCGACCGCTTTTGAAATCATTTCCTCGTATAACTTCCAATCGATATTCCGTGTGAGGTCATACGGAATGTCAATTGGTCGCATGCGAGTTGACCCGTTTGTAATTGAAATAAGAATAGGCAGATGGTCGCTACCGTGAGGATCGAGGATTACCTTCCATGTGCAATCCAACCGTAGTGACGTCGAACATAAGGATATATCCAGAGCGCTTGGGCGCGCTGGAGGTTTCAGGATACGTGTCATTTCACCGTTGTTTAAAATAGTCATGTCGAAGTCATCGCAAAGGTTATAGATTAAAGAGGAGCGGTTATCATTGTAAGGGGAACCCCAAGCCACACCATGAGAGTTGAAGTCTCCCAAAATCAAACGTGGCGAGGGAAGAAGTTCTATTAAATCAAAGAGCAGCCGTTGCCCAACCTGTGCTCTGGGAGGAATATATATTGAGGCAATACAAAGCTCTTTACCTTGTATTGTCATTTGACATGCGACAACTTCGATGCCTGGAATCGAGGGGAGGTTAATACGATAGAAAGAATAGCACTTTTTAATCCCTAAAAGTACTCCTCCATGTGGGGTGTCTCGATCAAGGCGAATAATATTAAAATTATGGAAGTTGAGATAAATATTTGAAGTAAGCCAAGTTTCACAAAGGGAAAATGCATCGCATTTGTTTTTATTTATCAAAACTTTAAACGAATCAATTTTTGGTAAAATACTTCTACAATTCCACTGTAAGACAGAGATAGAATCCTTCATATACGCAGTTGAATTAGGCATCGAAGGATACAATCGCTGCAAGGAGGGGCCATTGGGCAGTCAACTGCTTCAAAAATGATCTAACTGTTGGGAGGAATGCTGTAAGAAAAATTTTAATTGGATAGGGTACATTGAAATTTTCAAAAATCCAGTCCACAATGTCAGAAAATTTCACTAATCCAGAGTTTGTTTCATCAACTGGATGTGCAAAAGGAACAACTGGGGTTTTAGATGTTCCTGGCAGTGCTGGGAACTCCTTCTGGGACTTTAAATTTGCAAGCCCAGGAGGAGTTTGCTTCGGTTTTTCCGCAGCACTGTTTGGTTTGTTCGTACTTTTCATTACACTTTGGGAAATCTTAGGACCTTTACGGGGAAGTTTAGGAGAAGAAACATTTTTCCTCTTCCTAGACTCCCCAGGATTGGCATAAGATGTTCCCGCTGATGAATCGTCAGAATCGGTTTCATCAGAGGACAACAGATCAAAGGGGTTCGATGTTATGGTAGAAGTGGTCACGGTCTTCTTCAGCATCACAGCATAAGAACGCTTTGAACGCTCCTTAAGTGACCGCTTGATTTTATCTCTGCGCTGCATGTACACCGGGCATGTGGAGAGCTCATGCTGGTTTTCCCCACAGTGAATACATTTTTCAGCATTAACACTGCAAGAATCTTCCGCATGAGTCTCCCCACACTTGCTACATCGAGCCTTATTGCAGCAGTAGGCGGCTGTGTGGCCTAATTCATAACACGGGGTACATACAATCGCACAGGCAGACGAACCCGGTCGATCGAGACGTGGCTAGGGAGTGCAGATCCGGCAAACGTAACGCGAAACGAGTCTGACGGAGAGTAAACTTTTTTACCGCCGACGAGAGACATGGACCGCAATAGCTTACAATCCAAAATCTTTGCCTGTGTTTCGGTATTTTTGAAGCAACCGGTTGCGCTTTTCAGGATACACTCGACAGACAGACTCGAATCGGTTATGACACCGTCGATCTTCACGTCTCGTGCGGGTATGTAAACGCGATACTCGCGTGTGAAGAGCTCAGAGCAAGCGATAGCATTGGCCTGTGCCAGATCACTGACCACGACACGGAGCTTGTTAGGTCGGACCTTGAAAATTTCGGTCACGATCTTGTACCCCTTCGTCAGGTCTTTCGAAATTTGCAGTATGTTTAATCGCTTTGAGTTCACTCCTGCCTTTGGACGAAAATAAACAGTATAGCTGCCCTGTTGAGATCCGTCCGGGTAAAGCCTGGGGCGAGGGGGGACTGGAGAATGAACAGGGGAGGGGGTAACAGAAGGGTCAGGGTCAAGGGGGTTCGGGGATGGTGGCACGGGAGGCGAGGGATCTATATCCATCGCGCTAAATGTAGCGCACTAGCGCACTAGCGCCGACAAGAACACGTACCTATTTACTTCTTCCTTCCAGCAGTGGTTGTCCGATCGTTCGAAGCTGCACCCAAAGCAGCCAGCAGCACCAATACAGCCACCAGCAGTGAGCCGGGTGTGAGATCACTCAGCACAGCGACACGACTCGACTGTCAAATGATGGCCTTGAATTAGAAAGATCTATTCACTGTGCACAGATCAAAACTGCAGCTGGTATTTTGCACCAATACAGCCAAAGTTGCGAGCCAGGTACAGAACGTAGCGACACAACTCACAATCTAGTTGGCCTTTAGCGCGAATAATACACTCTTTTGTTTGGCTATTCGTACACACGGACCGGATTGAAATAGAACGACCACTTTGCACGTCCGTTTCTGTCGAGTGTTCGACGCGGAATGTTTCCATTTCATTTGATTATAATCGAACTTAAGCAACCGTTATGTATTAAATTGTTAATAAAACAACGAAAGTCTATTATCTCAAAGATTACATGACTTATTTGAACATAACTAGTGTCATACGAACGAGTCATCTCTCAAACTTACAAATAACAAACTTCATAACAATTTGAGATATGGCTCAAAAGTTATGGAAAGAAGAGAAATTCAAAGACTATTCAAAACTATACCTGCTTTGATCGATATATGTGGCCTCAACATAATTTAAATGTGGTGTCATACTATTTGAACGTTCCAAGTTCATTGATTCCTTGCGGTTTGTTTGAAGTCTGCAAATGCACGACGAATCGGCCATAGGATATGATCAAACTCAAAAGACAAATCGTTTGAAATGATTGGTTTTATCGAAATGACAACATCCTCGACTTTTGGCTTCTGTACATCGCCCTAATTCTGAATATATTCATATTGGGTGGTATTCGGTCATTTTCAGCAAATTTTCTGGCATCAATCTGACACCGGAAATACTCATATTGGGAGATATTTAGTTATTTTGGTTGTTTTCCAGAAACTAACAGTGGTCGTCTTTAAATTCAAAATGGTGTCCAGGGTCAATGTTTGGTTTCTATGCATCATCTCGATTACGGAAATATCCATGTTGAGTATTATTTGGTCATTTTCGGCTGTTTCCTATAAGTTGCCATTTAGCGATTCAAAATGGTGCCTGAGGTCAATTGTTAGCTCATTGCATCATTCTGGTTCCAGAGATACTCATATTGGATGGTATTTGGTTTTTTAGGCTGTTTTTCACAAACCGGAAGTCGCCATCTTGGATTTAGAAATGGTATTAAAGATAATTTCTGGCCTCTGAGCGTCATTCTGATTGAAGAAACACTCACATTGGGTGTAATTCGATCATTTTCCGCTGTTTCCCAGGAACCGGAAGTCGTCAACCTAGAATCCAAAATAGGGTCTTTGAACCATTTCAGCTGCTGTGTATCATTCTAGATCCGGAGATACTCATGTTAGACGGAATTCGGCCATTTCTGGCTGTTTTCCAGAAACCACAAGTTGCCATCCTACAATTCATAATGGTGTCTGAAGTCGATTTGTGGCTCCAGTGCATCATTATGATTCCGAAAATACCCCCCTTTTTGGGTGGTATTTGGTCGTTTGCCGCTGTTTTTCCGAAACCGGAAGTCGCCATCTTAGAATTCAAAATGGTATGTGTGGTCGAATTTAGCTCCTGTGTATCTTTCTTTATCCGGACATTTTTATATTGGGTGGAAATCGTCCATTTTTGACTGTTTTCCAGAAACCGGAAGTTGCTATCTTACAATCCAAAATGTTGCCTGAGGTCGATTATGGAACATATTTGTTACCACTTAAAACATTTACCTGCCAAATATGGTTCCATTTAGTTGATTAGTTCGCGAGATATGCAGAAATTTGTGCAGAAACATGTTCTTCCATTAGAGGGAGGAGCGTCGAACCATTATGGACATATTTATTACCCTTTAAAACATCCACATGCCAATTTCGGTTTCATTTGCTTGGTTTGTTGTTGAGTTGTGCAGAAATGTATGTTTCATTTGTATTGGACCCCTCGTTTCCAGAAGAGGGAGGGGTCTCAAACTATCATAGGGACCTTTATCGGGACCAAAAACCCCTACATAGAAATTTTCACGTCGATCGGTTTTGTAGTTTTCGAGCCTATATGGATCAAACAGACAGACAAACCGGACTGCATTTTTATATGTATAGATTACAACATCAATATTTTAGAACCTAAAGAGTGAATATACATTTATTGGATTGAAGCGTTCATGTGAATCTATTTTTACAAATAAAAGTTTGAATGAGAAAGGCTGGGTCTGACCGCTAGGTGGATTAATTTTGGTTGTTTTTCATAACTTTTAAACCACATATACCACATAAATTGCTATGAAATTTCTTATTTGTGAGTTTGAGAGACAACTCGTTCAAATGACACTAGATATGTTCAAATAAGTCGTGTGATCTTTGAGATAATAGACTTCCGTTGTTTTTATAATTTAATACATAACGGTTGGAATAAATATACGATTACAGTCAAATACAATGAAAACCTATAGGAAAGCCAAACTTTTCATTTGACACTCAGATTGTTGAATTTAGTCCAGCCATTTTCGGGAAAACTAGTGAATTTGAAAAGTCACCGGAACATGTTTCTTTGCACAATTTTTGAACCACGTGTTTAATAAATATAAAATTCATCAATTAACCTTTAACTAGCCCGTTCATTTGATTCCAATATTGTTCAAATCGGTTGTGTACTTTCTGAGATAATGAAGTTTCGTGATTTTCACATTCTGGTACTTTACAGACGAAGTTACAGTCCGATTACATTGAAATTCAATAGGGTGTTATGAGGCAGCTAGATTTTTCATTTAACAAAATCGGTTGGTTGGAAATCGGTTCAGCCATCTCTGAGAAAAGTGAGTGAATTTGAGTAGTCTTCGGAATATGTTCCTTTTCATAGCTGGATTTCACATTTTTGAACATAACAGGCAAAGTAATAGTCCGATTGCAAAACAAATCAATAGGGTCTTATGGGGCAACTAGACCTTCCATTTGACACTGATTTTATGAAAATCGGTTCAGCCATCTCTGAGAAACATGAGTGAGAAAAAACACTTTCCAGAACACGTTTCTTTAAATTACTTCTGAACTTAACGTTCAGTCTTCATGAAACTCAAAAGTTGAGGGTTTTTTAAGTAGCTCGTTCATTTAAAACCAATTTTGTTGAAATCGGTTGTGTAGTTTCTGAGATAATGATGTTTCGTGATTTTCACATTTAGGATTCGGTTTCATTTGCTTGGTTTGTTGTTGAGTTGTGCAGAAATGTATGTTTCATTTGTATTGGACCCCTCGTTTCCAGAAGAGTGAGGGGTCTCAAACTATCATAGGGACCTTTATCGGGACCAAAAACCCCTACATAGAAATTTTCACGTCGATCGGTTTTGTAGTTTTCGAGCCTATATGGATCAAACAGACAGACAAACCGGACTGCATTTTTATATGTATAGATTACAACATCAATATTTTAGAACCTAAAGAGTGAATATACATTTATTGGATTGAAGCGTTCATGTGAATCTATTTTTACAAATAAAAGTTTGAATGAGAAAGGCTGGGTCTGACCGCTAGGTGGATTAATTTTGGTTGTTTTTCATAACTTTTAAACCACATATACCACATAAATTGCTATGAAATTTCTTATTTGTGAGTTTGAGAGACAACTCGTTCAAATGACACTAGATATGTTCAAATAAGTCGTGTGATCTTTGAGATAATAGACTTCCGTTGTTTTTATAATTTAATACATAACGGTTGGAATAAATATACGATTACAGTCAAATACAATGAAAACCTATAGGAAAGCCAAACTTTTCATTTGACACTCAGATTGTTGAATTTAGTCCAGCCATTTTCGGGAAAACTAGTGAATTTGAAAAGTCACCGGAACATGTTTCTTTGCACAATTTTTGAACCACGTGTTTAATAAATATAAAATTCATCAATTAACCTTTAACTAGCCCGTTCATTTGATTCCAATATTGTTCAAATCGGTTGTGTACTTTCTGAGATAATGAAGTTTCGTGATTTTCACATTCTGGTACTTTACAGACGAAGTTACAGTCCGATTACATTGAAATTCAATAGGGTGTTATGAGGCAGCTAGATTTTTCATTTAACAAAATCGGTTGGTTGGAAATCGGTTCAGCCATCTCTGAGAAAAGTGAGTGAATTTAACCTCTAAACTAAAAATCCGATTGCAATGAAATTCAATAGGGTCTTATGGGGCAACTAGACCTCTCATTTGCAATTAATTTCATGAAGATCGGTCCAGCCATCTCTGAGAAAATCGAGTGAGATTGGGAGAGCGTCACACACACACACATACACACACACATACGCACACACACACATACAGAAAATGCTCAGCTCGTCAAACTAAGTCGATTGATATACGAGATTCGACACTTTGGAGCACTTTTATACCTTTGGTTTTTCCAGTGATTGCTATACCTTTCTAGGAGAAAGGCAAAACTGCTTAAACTCACTTACTTTTCTCAGAAATGGCTAGACCGGTTTTCTCATAATTAGTTGAAAATGAAAGGTCTAGTGGCCTCATAACACCCTATTGAACTTCATTGTAATCGAATTTTTAGTTTAGGCACCATGTATCAAAATGTGAAAATCACGAAATTTCATTATCTCAGAAACTACACAACCGATTTGAACAAAATTGAACGGGTTACCTGAAAACCCTTAACTTTTGAATTTTATGAAGATTGCACTTGTGGTTCAGGAGTTATGGAAAGAAACGTGTTCTGGAGACTATTTAATCTCACTCATATGGAAGTTCTTGTTGCCCCATAAGACCCTATTGATTTGTTTTGACAAACGGATTATTACTTTGCCTGATATGCTTAAAAATGTGAAATCCAGCTATGAAAAGAAACATATTTCGAAGACTACATAATCTCACTCACTTTTCTCAGAGATGGTTGAACCGATTTCCACAAAATTAGTGTCAAATGAAAGGTCTAGCTGCCTCATAACACCCTATTGAATTTTGCTGTAATCGGACTGTAACTTCGTCTGTAATGTATCGAAATGTGAAAATCACGAAACTTCATTATCTTAGAGACTACACAACCGATTTGAACAATATTGATATCAGATGAACGGACTAGTTAAGGGTTAACTGATGAAATATGATTGAACACGTGGTTCAAAGTTTGGCTGCCCTATACGTTCCCTTTTCATTTAATTATAATCGAACTTGAGCAACCATTATGTATTAAATTGTCAAAACAACGAAAGTCTATTATCTCAAGTAGGTACTACATGACTTGTTTGAACATAAGTAGTGTCATACAAACGAGTCATCTCTCAAACTTACGAATAACAAACAATTTAATATGTGGTTCAAAAGTTTTGGAAAGAAAAGAAATTCAAAGACTATTCAAAACTATACTTGCTTTGATCAATATATTTATGGCCTCAACATGATTTCAATGTGGTATCGTACTATTTGAACGTTCCCGTTATCGCTCGTGATTAAATTGTTCGAAATTAAGAGTCATTTCTTTTATTTCGCTATTTCTTAAGCACTAACATTGCGTCAAATTTTATATTTTATACTTCAATTACAACATCATTATTTTAGAACCCAAAGAGTGAATTTGCCTTTATTGGATTTAAGCATTCATGTTAATCTATTTCTACAAATAATAAGTTTGAATGAGAAAGGCTGAGTCTGACCGCTAGGTGGATTAATTTAGGTTTAACCCAGATGACCACTTCTGGTTTCCTGATAATCATAAAATCATAAAATCTATCATGAAATTGCCGAACTGCCTGATCTGAGTATTTCGATGGCGAAGATGGCGACAGTTTCCGATCAACAGCCTAAAGTGACCAAATATCATCCAATACGATTTGGGGAAGCGGTATGATACCCTGAGGCCAAAAATCATCTTCAAACGCCATTTTAAATTACTATACGATAGCTTCCGGTTTCTGGAAACCAGTCTAAAAGGGACAAACATTACGCAATGTGAGTTTTTCAGCACTCGGGATGATGCTCAGAGGCCAGGGATCAACTTCATACTTCATTTTGAAATCCAAATTTGCGACTTCCGGTTTCTGGAAAACATCCTTTAATTGCCAAATATAATCCAATAAAGGCATATTCTTCATTGGATTTTAGAATATTGATGTTGTATTTGAAGGAATAATTGGAGCATAGTATTAGAAATTTGACGTAATATTTGTACTAAATAAATAGTTTTTCTATCATAATGACTCCTAATTTCGAACTTTGATCAAAGCAGCTAATTTTTAACAGCCTTTGGGTTTTGATTTTTTGTAAGTTTGAGGAACAACCTGTTCGTTTGACACCTGTTTTTTTTAAATAAGTCGTGTAATCTTTGAGAGAATAGACTTTCAATATTTTTACAATTTAACACATAATGGTTAAAATAAAAGTCCGATTACACTGGTCAACACAAGTGTGGCCCCGGAGATCAAACTAAGAAAAAATGAAAAATTATAGCTTTTCCTGTTATTTTTTTTCTAGGGCAACTATTGTGAGCTTTGGAGCAGCATTTTTTTTTTTTATTTTGTCAACCAGTATTATAATCAAATGAAATGGGTACCAATAGCAACTAAACCTTCAATTTAAAACTAAGCTTGTTGAAATCAGTCCAGCCATCTTTGACAAAACGAGTGAATTTAAAAAAGTTTTCTGAGCACGTTTCTTTTCATAACCTTCGAACTACATGTACAATCATCATAAAATTCGTTATTTAGGGGTTTTGAAGACAGTCCGTTCATTTGATACCTATTTTGTTCAAATCGGTTGTGTAGTTTCTAAGATAATGGAGTTTCATAACTTTTACATTTTGATACATAACAGGCAAAGTTACAGTCCGATTATAATAAAATTCAATAGGGTCTTATTTGGCAACTAGACCATTCTATTGCAACTTTTAATGTGAAAATCGGTCTAGCCATCTCTGAGAAAAGTGAGTGAGTTTAAACAGTCTTTGAAACACGTTTCTTTGCATAACTTTCGAACTACATGTCCAATCATTAAAAAAATATTTTACAATAGTTCAAAAAACAAGCCCGTTCTTTTGATACCAATTTTGTTCAAATCTGTTGTGTAGTTTCAGAGATAATGAAGTTTTGTGATTTTCACATTTTGATACATAACCTCGAAACTAAAAATCCGATTACAATAAAATTCAATAGGGTATTATGGGACAGCCAGATCTTTCATTTGCAATTAATTCCATGGAAATCGATCCAGCCATCTCTGAGAAAATCGAGTGAGATTGGGAGAGCGTTACATACACACACACACACACACATACAGAAAATGCTCAGCTCGTCGAATTAAGTCGATTGATATACGAGAACCGACCCTTTGGAGTACTTTTATACCTTTGATTTCTTCAGTGATTGCTATACCTTCCTAGGAGAAAGGCAAAAAGAGTTGATTTTTTTTTATTTTTTATTTAAGAAACTTGACATTAATACGCAACTTTTAAAAAAAAGTCCAGGATGGAGAAATGAAAAATAATTTTTTTATGGTAGATTAATTTTTTTATGAAAATTCTAATACAAACATTTTTCAAAATATTTGTATTCTGATGATTTTAAAAGATGTAGAGAGTCATTTTGAATCAAAAAGCTCTTGGTAGTAAACATTCTAAAGGCATCGGTTTTCGGGTTATTTTAAAGTTAAGCTCAATAAATTATTAATATTTCGGAAAATACACGTTTTTTTTAATTTGTCCATGGTTCTCCAGCAAAAACCATACATTCATTGGAACGCTTGATCAAAAATATACAATTCATTCTTTGACAACAAAACGATTGGATAATTAACTCAAGCACTAAACATTAGCCTACCTACACGTTCCCCCTTGCCGAATGTTTTATGATAAACTATGTTTGTCGTGCAACACTACCTACTTGTTTACTAATAATAACTTTTACAAACAGTTATTACAATACGCAACCAATAACTACTGGGTTACCTATAATATCTGTTTTCGTATATAAATACGATTGCACTACTCCAGATGTGTTAGTAACAGTTTGCATTTTGTGGAGATGAATATAGTGAAAATGGAATACACCAAGCCCAAAGGCTGTAAACCCTTTCCTGATCATCGGTGCTCATCAAGCTTACGCAAATTAAACGAAAACGTTATTGCAAAATTAAAAATATTGAACAGTCAAGCTCATTTTAATACGTCTTTATCAATTTGTGATTGGAATTGGAATGATAGTCAAGCCACCATTCATCCCTTCGTTGTTTACTATTCAGAATCTGGAACACTTAAGAATATCAGCTTCATCATAATATCGAAGTACTCCATCATGAAACTGTTGCGGTTCAGGTGTTCATTGCCAAATTAATGAGTTTTTTGGAAACAACAATAGAGGTGAAAAAAGCGATATTAATGTCTGATGGAGCTGCCTCACAATATAAAAGTAGAAAAAACTTGGCAATTCTTTGCAAGTTCGAAACAAAATATAACGTCGATGCAAAGTGGCATTTTTTTGCGACTTCTCATGGTAAAGGCCCATGCGATGCAATTGGTGGCCTAAGATAATAAAACTCGAAAATAAATATTTGATTCTTATATATATTTATATCAATTAGAACATTTAACTCTTTTCTTGAGAACCGTTCGCCCAATCGTTTTGTTGTCAAAGAATGAATTGTATATTTTTGATCAAGCGTTCCAATGAATGTATGGTTTTTGCTGGAGAACCATGGACAAATTAAAAAAAACGTGTATTTTTCTAAATAATTATAATTTTTCGAGCTTAAATTAGAAATAACTCGAAAACTAATGCCTTTAGAATGTTTACTGCCAAGGGCTTCTTGATTCAAAATGACTCTCTGCATCTTTTAAAATCATCAGAATACAAATATTTTGAAAAATAATTGAATTAGAATTTTCATAAAAAAAATAATTTACCATAAAAAATTATTTTTCATTTCTCCATCCTGAGCTTTTTTTTAAAAGTTGCGTGTTAACGTCAAGTTTCTTAAAAAAAAAAAATAAAAAAAAATTCAACTCTTTTTGTTTCAAATTGAAATTTAATGTTTATTTTAAATTTTTTTTGGTCAAAAAAATTTTTTGTATAGTGTATATTTTTTGCTTTTCTCCTAGAAAGTTATAGCAATCACTTGCAAAACCGAAAGTATAAAAGTGCTCCAAAGGGCCGAATGGCATATATCACTCGACTCAGCTCGACGAACTGAGCATTTTCTGTATGTATGTGTGTGTGTGTGTGTGTGTGTGTGTGTGTGTGTATGTGCAGATTTTTATTCTCACTTACTTTTCTCAGAGATGGCTGGACCGATTTTCATGAAATTAATTGCAAATGAAAGGCCTTGTTGTCCCATAAGACCCTATTGAATTTTATTGTAATCGGATTTTTAGTTCAGAGGTTATGTATCAAAATGTGAAAATCATGAAACATAATTATCTCGAAAACTACACAACCGATTTGAAGGCTACCTTAAAAACCCTAAACTTTTGAATTTAATAAAGATTGAACTTCGGGTTCAGAAGTTATGAAAAGAAACGTGTTTTGAAGACTATTTAATCTCACTAATGTTTCTAAGAGATGGCTGGACCGATTTTCATAAAATCAGTGTCAAATGGAAGGTCTAGTTGCCCCATAAGACCCTATTAACTTGTTTTGCAATCGGACTCTTAGTTTGCCTGTTATGTTTAAAAATGTTAAATCCAGCTATGAAAAGTAACATATTCCGAAGACTACTTGAACTCACTCACTTTTCTCAGAGATGGCTGACCCGATTTCCACAAAATTAGTGTCAATTAATAAGTCTAGCTACGTTATAACACCCTATTGAGTTTTACTGTAATCGAACTACTAACTTCGTCTGTAATGTACCGAATTGTGAAAATCACGAAACTTCATTATCTCAGAAACTACACAACCAATTGATCAATATTATTATCAGATGAGTGGGCTAGTTAAGGGTTAACTGATGAATTATGATTGAACACGTGGTTTCAAAGTTTGCCTGCCCTATACGTTCCCATTTCATTTGATTATAATCGAACTTAAGCAACCGTTATGTATTAAATTGTTAATAAAACAACGAAAGTCTATTATCTCAAAGATTACATGACTTATTTGAACATAACTAGTGTCATACGAACGAGTCATCTCTCAAGCTTACAAATAACAAACTTCATAACAATTTGATATGTGGCTCTAAAGTTATGGAAAGAAAAGAAATTCAAAGACTATTTAAAACTATACTTGCTTTCATCGAACTATTTGAACGTTCCAAATTCATTGATTCCTTGCGATGTGTTTAAAGTCTGCAAATGCACGACGAATCGGCCATAGGATATGATCAAAGTCAAATAACAAATCGTTTAAAATGATTGGTTTTATCGAAATGACAACATCCTCGACCTTTGGCTTCTGTACATCGCCTTACTTCTGAATATATTTATATTGGGTGGTATTCGGCCATTTTCAGCAGATTTTATGGCATCAATCTCGGAAATACCCATATTGGGAGTTATTTAGTTATTTTGGTTGTTTTCCAGAAACTAAAAGTGGTCGTCTTTAAATTCAAAATGGTGTCCAGGGTCAATGTTTGGTTTCTATGCATCATCTCGATTACGGAGATATCCATATTGAGTATTATTCGGTCATTTTCGACTGTTTCCTAAAAGTTGCCATTTGGCAATTCAAAATGGTGCCTGAGGTAAATTATTAGCTCATTGCATCATTCTGGTTCCAGCGATACACAGATTGAATGGTATTTGGCTATTTTTGGCTGTTTTTCACAAACCGGAAGTCGCCATCTTGGATTTCAAAATGGTATGTAAGATAATTTCTAGCCTCTGAGCGTCATTCTGGTTGAGAAAACACCCATATTGGATGTTATTCGATCATTTTCGGCTGTGTCCCAGGAACCGGAAGTCGCCAAATCAAATTCCAAAATTGGGTCTGTGGTCGATTACAGCTGCTGTGTATTATTCTAGATCCGGAGATATTCATGTTAGACGGAAATCGGCAATTTTTGGCTGTTTTTTTAGAAACCGGAAGTCGCCATTTTGGATTTCATAATGGCATTTGGAGACAATTTCTGGATTTTGAACGTCATACTGGTTAAAGAAAAACTCATACTGGGTGGTATTTGGTCATTTTCAGCTGTTTTCAGAAACCGGAAGACGCCATCTTAGAATTCAAAATGCTATCTGTGGTCGAGTTTAGCTCCTGTGTATCATTCTTGATCCGGATATTATTATATTGGGTGGAAATCGGCCATTTTTGGCTGTTTTCCAGAAACCGGAAGTTGCCATCTTACAATCCAAAATGTTGCCTGAGGTCGATTATGGAACATATTTGTTACCACTAGAAACAATCCACTGCCAAATATGGTTCCATTTTGTTGATTAGTTCGCAAGATGTGCAGAAATTCGTACAGAAACATGTGCTTCCAGAAGAGGGAGGGGCGTCGAACCATTATGGACATATTTGTTACCTCTAAAAAACATCCACATACCAAATTTGGTTGTATTTTCTTGGTTGGCTCATGAGCTGTGCAAAATTTGTGTTTCATTTGTATGGGACCCCTCCTTTTCAAAAGAGAGAGGGGTGTTAAAACATTATGGACATATTTTTTACCACTAAAAACATTCCCCTGCCAAATTTGGTTCCATTTGTATGGAGCCCCTTCCCTTTTAGAAAAGGGAGGGGCGTCCAACTATTAGAGACATATTAGTTACCCCTTAAAACATCCACATGCCAAATTCGGTTTCATTTGCTTGGCTTGTTCTTGAGTTGTGCAAAACTTTATGTTTCATTTGTATGGGACCCCTCCCTTCCAGAAGAGGGAGGGGTCTCAAACTATCATACGAAACTTTATCGACACCAAAAACCCCTACATACAAATTTTCACGTCGATCGGTTCGGTAGTTTTCGAGCCTATTAGATCAGACAGACAGACCGGACTGCATTTTTACATGTATAGATTACAACATCAATGTTTTAGAACCTAAAGAGTGAATATACATTTATTGGATTGAAGCATTCATGTTAATCTATTTCTACAAATAAAAAAGTGAATGAGAAAGGCTGGGTCTGACCGCTAGGTGGATTAATTTAGGTTTTTGTATGGTGCATTTTTAATTCCCTACAACTCATTCTCAGACAGTTTCTCTATACAACCAACGGTTTCTGGGCACAATGCTTCGAATAAAACCTATGCCAAAAGGCATACGCCCTTTTAGAATGTAACTCATGGGTGTAAAAAATCTCTCCACCTGTGAAAAATGCTCAGTTTGCTAAGCCAAATACGTGTGCAAAGTTTCATTCAAATCAAAAATGGTCGATTAAATTTTCGCGTATTTCCAGGCGATTTGAAACGATTTTGCTCTATTGCTTCCGAATTTAATATTTTTAAAAGAGAACTTTCTACGTTTCTCTCCGACGTCAAAGTTACTTATAAAACTGGCCGAAGAGGCGAATGCCGTTTACTGGCCCAAACATTGAAATATTGGAATCGTCTTATTCAGTATTTAACTGAAAAGATGTATAATTTCTTACATATGGCACTAAGAGCGCCAAGCCGTTCAAGGTCGTATTTAACCCTTAAATGCTCACGACGTTAAAAAATCATCTAAAAACATAAAATCTTTGTTTAACAGGTTTAGTGCTCTAAAACTATATTGGTTAGTTTACTTTACAATGTGAAAATATTACCATGTTGTTTTAAAACAACACTGCGACTTTATCGCAGAATAAAGTCGAAACAATTACTTTTGTTACCAGTAACTTCGGAATTGATCTTTTTTCAGTATAATTTCTGATAATTCAGACATTTTCACTTACCGCTAACCTCATTTTAAAATTTATTTTCAGAGACAGTCAGCACCAGTCGGAAATCTCACCATGTTTTTTTTTCGTTTCCGAGATTTTGACAGCGAAAATAAAAACAAAACATTCAAATACAGTACTTCCAGCTATTAAGTTCTCTTCGTTAGAGCCTAGAGAGCTGTTCTAATGAATTATATTTCTAAAAAAAACTAAAATACATATATTTTAGAACGTTTTTAGTTATGTTGTTTTAAAACAACATTGCGCATTTAAGGGTTAAAGGTCTCACCAACGACCAAACCGTTGATGAGATCAAACTTACTTCAACAGAATTACTTGGCATAGCCCCTACCCAAGTAATTATAATGAAACAAAAATGACGAGGCGAAAACAGTCAGCGAACTTGAATTTCCCTTGTTAATTATTTAATTCATGTTAACCGCACTGAGGCTAACAATTTGAAATTTTTTGGCAAAGCACATGCTATTTATAATGTGCGAGGGAATTGTATCGAAAGTTTGGCGGTGGTGGAAAGCATATCACCCAAAGCCCTATTTGCCAACGTTATGGCCATGGTTCAAAATTCTGTAACATGGACCAAAAATGCCTTATTTGTGGAGACTCTTCTCACAAACAGGACACATGTCCTGTGAAAGAGAGTAAAAATTTTCGCTGTGCGATTTGTAACGGCAACCATATGTCAAATTTTTATCAATGCCCAGTCCGTTTAGCAATTGTCAAGGCAAGGCAAGGTAAACAAAATTCAATTTCCCAATCAAAACAAACTGCAAAACAAAATTCTCCAAGCGTGCCAGTACCGCCCACTTCTTCTACCCCTTCATACTCGTTTAACATATGCACAGGTTGCAGGTAGTTCGAACATTCTACCGCCTAATGTTGGTAGTTCGAAAATGACCGTTAATATGGGAGGTAAGCAAAACACGGTAGAAAATAAAAGTACACTTATTACCCCAGCTAATGTTGCTACCGAAAATATTTTTTCTAATGTCAACTGCCTGTGGCCTATCACGGCAGGTTAACTTTCTTGTCTGCAACAGGCAAAATCCATGTTTGAAGCCATTCAAATTGGAACCAATTTTACAATTCAAATTGTTTCTAATTTAAAATTTAGCAATGATTTTAAATAAAAATATTAAAATTTTTAATTGGAATGCTCTCTCATTGAAAGCCAATGAGAATGAGCTTTTTAATTTTTTAACAGTAAATAATGTGCACATTGCAACTATTACTGAAACATTTTTGAAACCTAACATCAAATTAAAATATGATCCCAATTACGTGGTTCATAGATATGATACGATTCAGGGTTCCGGCGGTGGAGTTGCAATTGTTATTCATCGCCGAATCAAACACCGTGCTCTTACCCATCTTGAGACGAAAGTTATTGAAACTTTGGGAATTGATGTTCAAACTAAACTTGGGATTTTATTCATTGCCGCAGTATATTTACCATTCCAATGCACGCGCGAGCACAAAAATTATTTTGGAGGTGATTCACAAAAACTCACCAGAAATCGTTCGAAATTTTTTATAATCGGCGATTTTAACGCTAAACATCGATCATGGAATAGTTCTCAAAGTAATTCCAATGGCATAATTTTATTCAATGATTGTTCTTCAGGATACTATTCTTTTTGCCTTTCTCCTAGAAAGGTATAGCAATCACTTGCAAAACCGAAAGTATGAAAGTGCTCCAAAGGGCCGAATGGCATATATCACTCAACTCAGCCCGACGAGCTGAGCATTTTCTGTGTGTGTGTGTGTGTGTGTGTGTGTGTGTGTGTGTGTGTGTGTGTGTGTGTGTGTGTGTGTGTGTATGTATGTATGTGCAGATTTTTATTCTCACTCACTTTTCTCAGAGATGGCTGGACCGATTTTTATGAAATTTAATGCAAATGAAAGGTCTCGTTGTCCCATAAGACCCTATTAAATTTCATTGTAATCGGATTTTTAGTTTAGAGGTTATGTATCAAAATTTAAAAATCATGAAACATCATTATCTCGAAAACTACACAACCGATTTTAAGAAAATTGATTTCAAATGAACGGGCTACCTGAAATACCCTCAACTTTTGAATTTCATGAAGATTAAACTTGTGGTTCAAAAGTTATGACAAGAAACGTGTTTTGAAGAGAACTTAATCTCACTAATGTTTCTCAGAGATGGCTGAACCGATTTTCATAAAATCAGTGTCAAATGGAAGGTCTAGTTGCCCCATAAGACACCATTGATTTGTTTTGCAATCGGATTATTACTTTGCCTGTTATGTTTAAAAATGTGAAATCCAGCTATGAAAAGAAACATATTCCGAAGACTACTTGAACTCACTCACTTTTCTCAGAGATGGCTGAACCGATTTTCACGAAATAAGTGTCAAATGGAAGGTCCAGCTGACTCATAACACCCTATTGAATTTTACTGTAATCAAACTGTAACTTCGTTTGTAATTTACCGAAATGTGAAAATCACGTAAATTCATTTTCTCAGAAACTACACAACCGATTTGATCAATATTATTATCAGATGAGCGAGCTAGTTAAGGGTTAATCGATGAATTATGATTGAACACGTGGTTTCAAAGTTTGGCTGCCCTATACGTTCCCATTTCATTTGATGTTAATTGTGCTTAAGCCACCGTTATGTATTAAATTGTTAATAAAACAACGAAAGTCTATTATTTTAAAGATTACATGACTTATTTGAACATAACTAGTGTCATACGAACGAGTCATCTCTCAAGCTTACAAATAACAAACTTCATAACAATTTGATATGTGGCTCAAAAGTTATGGAAAGAAAAGAAATTCAAAGGCTATTTAAAACTATACCTGCTTTGATTGATGTATGTGGTCTCAACATAATTTTAATGTGGTTTTGTACTATTTGAACGTTCCAAATTCATTGATGTGTTTAAAGTCTGCAAATGCACGACGAATCGGTCATAAAAAAAAGCAAAGCCTTGGTGCTACATCCCGATTCGGAACTTAACCTTCTGTTTACTATACACAGACTTCGCAGCCAGCCGTTAAGTGTACAGTACAATTGCGAGGCTAGCGCTACGATCCTACTGACACTAATAGTCTCTCCCGAATCGAGACTCGAACCTACGACGACCGGCTTGTTAGGCCAGCATCGTACCTCGAGACCAGATGGGGAGATGGGGAGAATCGGTCATAGGATATGATAAAAGTCAAAAGACAAATTGTTGGAAATGATTGGTTTTATCGAAATGACAACATCCTCGACTTTTGGATTCTGTACATCGCCCTAATTCTGAATATATTGGGTGGTATTCGGTCATTTTCAGCAGACTTTCTGGCATCAATCTGACACCGGGAATACTCATATTGGAAGGTATTTAGTTATTTTGGTTGTTTTCCAGAAACTAACAGTGGTCGTCTTTAAATTCAAAATGGTGTCCAGGGTCAACGTTTGGTTTCTATGCATCATTAATTTTAAGATAATTTCTGGCCTCTGAGCGTCATTCTGCTTGAAGAAACACCCATATTGGGTGTAATTCGATCATTTTAAACCCGTTTTACTACATATTAATCGCAATAACCATTATCAGATTATCAGCAACGATAAACTTTGTTTGCGTTTAGTGGAATACTCACAATTACTTCATTATTCGATCGCTTTATTTGAGCTTTTTATCTTCGCCTACCGGTACAATGGCAAGCATTTGTTTTTCTTGCACAAACGATTTGTCAAAGGAGGAGGAAATAACATGTAAAGGATTTTGCAAGTCGACCTTCCATCTTCAATGTGTCAAACTCAAGAAAGATATTAGGGATATCGTTCGGAGTAGCGGACAATTGTTCTGGATGTGTGCTGCTTGTACAAAAATGATGAATAATGCAACCTTTCGACAAGCAATCGCCTCCACCAACGAGGCTATGATTCATCTTGAGGTGCAACAAAACAAAGTGCTAGAGGAGTTGCGAAGTGAAGTACAAAAAAACACCGCAAAGATCAATACCATTCTTAATCTAACACCCCGCACCCCTAAGCGTGCCGCGGTTTTCAACTTCCCTGCACAAAATGCTAAACGTCCCCGATTCGGTATCAGCGTGGAAACATCAGTGCCGAATCAACGCGTTGAATTTGTTGGTAACAGAGTAATCGAACCTGATATAATAGTGCCACTCGCTCGAGAGGATACAAAGTGCTGGTTGTACTTGTCGAAATTTGATCCACGCGCCACCGTGGACGAAATTTCTAGATTAGTACGCAGCAACTTGGATATCGAGCCGGCTTCGATAGTTGAAGTAGTAAAGCTAGTTCCCCGTGGCCGTAGACTGGATGAACTAACCTATGTTGCTTTCAAAGTGGGAGGGAACTCGGATTATAAGGAGAAAGCCATGTCTGCCTCGTCTTGGTATTTATTTCCGGGAATTCGAATTTACCCGTGGTGGCCAACCGAAGCCGTTTCGTGTCCCTCCGACAGTCCAGCCAAACAACGAACAACCAAACAATGAGCAGCCTCCGACAGTCTAGTTCGATTTCACCCATGCCGTTGCTTCCCGCTACAGGACACAATGTGTTTATCTCTCGTTTGCCTGAGCCGTCTGTTAAAGAAACGAGTTATAACAGAAAGAAAAGCGAAATTAACTTGCATATATGCTACCAGAATGTAAACAGTATCCGGAGTAGTGGCCGCCTTCAAGCAGTTTTCATATCTGCACTGGAGCGCGATTTCGACATTTACGCATTCTGTGAAACATATTTAGATGAATCAATCCATAACCAATTTGTATTACCACCATCGTTTGCAGTTTACCGTTGTGATAGATCCTCAACCAATTCCGATAAGAGCAGTGGTGGCGGTGTTCTCATTGCTGTTAATGAACGGCTTTGTAGCAATGTAACTTTTGAATCCTCCTAAAAAAAAACAATATCGCACGCTTAGCCTTGGGGCTAATAGCGGTCTCGATCAACCAGATTAGCTGAGAGAATTCGATATCGATATTGTTTTTGGCACATTTTGCATGTGTAGAATAAGTACGACGATACACCGTGCCCCAGTGCTGAGTCGAGAAAATTTCCAGCTCGAAAAGATCCTCGACTCGATCGGGAATCGAACCCGATATCACAACCATGTGGGAGAGCTAGCCGACCGACATCGCTAACCACAGAGCCACGGGGACAATGAGCAAATATCCGTTAAGATTCAATTGGGATAAACGGAGCTTATTCTATGTTGTGTATATTTACCTCCCGACTCGAACTTTTGCCGTTTTGCATCTTACGTTGAAAGCATGCGAAACATAGTCGATTCGTCACTTGAAGCTGAAAGTAAAAATATTGTAATGGGCGATTTCAATCTGAAAAATACGATCTGGTGCCGTGAAACTGAAAATAATTTACATCTCTTACCGTTTGATGTCCGTCAACCAGAAGAAGAGCTCCTTGTTGAATCTATGGCTGCTTGCGGTTTTTTCCAAGTTTGCGACATCCCGAATCAAAACAATAGATTTTTAGATTTGTTGTTTACCACTGACGATGAGTGCTGCCGGGTCGAGGTGAGTGATCCAGTGATTAGGAATGAAGTGCACCACAATGCCATGTCAATTGACGTTAATATGAGAGAGCTGCCTGTACCAGACGAAACACAAAAGAAAATGGTTTTGGACACTCATCTTATCGATGATGCTGTGAGTGCACACATAACCGAAGAATTACTACATGTAGAGTGGCACAACGTTTTTGTCTGTGATGATGCATTTAGCATGGAAGATAGTATGCCCAGCGTTGCTTCTATGTTAGAGTCTTTAAAGAAAAAATGCATTTTTGATGCAATTGATGTTGATGCCTGCTTGGTGGAAACAGCAACTGACTTCAATGTTGTTGTCTTCTATTTTGTGGTTTATGGTATATTGGCGCGTCATTGTAAAATGCGAAAAGTTAAAGCTCAATTATCCGGCATGGTTTGATCAAGAAACAATAACACTGCTTACACAGAAAAAGAAGCTTTATAATAGATTCCGTCGAACAAAGTCAGAAGTTGATGAAAATGCGTATAGGCAAACCAGAAACGCCTTTAAAGATAGACACCGGTCACAGCATCGGCTGACATGTATGAGCTACAACGAAACATTCAGTCAAACCCTAAGCATTTTTGGAAGTTCGTGAACGATAAGCGCAAAAATAGTGGTATTCCCACGAATGTTGTATATAATTCTAAGAAAAGTGAAAGTATCCAGGATGCCGCTGACTTGTTTGCTGAGCATTTCAAAAGTGTCTATGACCATAATGCTTCTGGTAATGTGCCTCAATTCGCGTCCTCCGAATCTAGTATGCCCATTCTAGCCGTATCTATGGAAACAATTCGTGAGAAAATATTGTCGCTGGATGTATCTAAGGGATCGGGACCGGACGGTATACCGAATTCATTGTTGCGAAGCTGTGTGGATGGTTTTTTGCTTCCGCTTCTCACGCTCTTCAATGCATCTTTAACGAAAGGAATTTTCCCGAAAATCTGGAAGATATCGCATATTGTTCCCATCCATAAGAATGATTCGAAAATAGCAGTCGCAAATTATAGAGGCGTAGCTATCCTTTCAGCAATACCAAAGATGTTTGAAAGCATTTTTTACGAACATGCATATAAGTGGATTGAACCACAAATCCTCAGTTGCCAGCACGGATTTTTGAGAAAACGCTCCACCGTGACAAATTTAGTGGAATTTGTGTCTAGGACAATACACTGGATGACAGAAGGCTACCAGGTTGATACAATATATACAGACATGTCTAAAGCATTTGACTTGGTCAACATAGATGCGATTATTGCTGTGCTAAGAAAGTATGGTTTTAATGGAGTATGTTTAAAATCGATACATTCGTATCTGTCTGGCCGGGTGCAATACGTTAGACTTCATAAGACAAATTCGAAATCGTTTGCATCTAGCTCGGGGGTGCCTCAGGGAAGCCATTTGGGTCCTCTGCTGTTCATTATTGTCATGAATGAACTTCCGGGTCTGCTTACTGACGTTTTCATACTAATATATGCGGATGATGTAAAGATTTTCATGCCAATACGATGCCCGAAGGATTGTGTGACGCTTCAGAGCAATTTGTGCCGCTTTCTTGTTTTTTGTCAAATGTTTGGTCTAAACGTCAACGTCTCTAAATGTTGCGTAGTGTCATTTGGTCGTAAAACCAACAAAATCGCTTACGACTACAGCTTAGGTACAGATGTAGTTAAAAGAACGACCTGCCATTGTGACTTAGGTGTAGAATTGGACAGCGAGTTAACCTTTAGAAGACACATCGAGAAGCTAGTGACGAGAGCAAACTCACAATTTGGTATGGTAAAACGTTTTGGCCGTGAACTGAATGATCCCTATACAATTGTTGCAATATCCAACGGACTGGTCCGCACAAGGATTGAGTATGCTAGCGTGGTTTGGCGGCGTACTATAATGTACATGTTAACCGGATTGAACGAGTACAGAAAAAGTTTGTACGGTTTGCGCTGCGCAATCTTGGATGGAGAGACGAAATGCCTGACTATCGGTCTTTATGCATGCTAGTGGGAATCAATAGCCTTGGAGAAAGTAGAATGCAGATCGACGTCCTATTTCTAAAGGATCTGGACTCAGGGAAATATAGTGCACCGTACTTATGCAGCCAATTGACGAGGTACGAAGGTAGAGCCGATCTAAGGAGGGTAAGGCCGTTCCACTTGTCGAACAGGGTTAAAAATTATGCCAGGAATGAGCCGTTATATAGAATGATGGCTGCCTACAATGATCTTTGGCCATATGTAAAAAAACTCATATTGAGAGTAATTTCAATAAAGAGCTTGATTAGCAAAACAAAGTGAATATTGATACTGCTTTGTGCAATTATTGATGCCAGAAATTATTCTGTTCCAAAGGCTCAAGTGAAATTTGATTCACCAATAATTGACGAAAATCTTCAGCTGCTAATTCGTTTGAAAAATGTCCGCAGACGCCAATATAAACGTTCTCGTGACCCTGTTTTCAAAACTATTTATAAAGATTTACAGAAAGAGATTAAACATAGATTTACTCTTCTGAGAAATCAAAATTTTGAGACTAAAGTTGAAAAATTGAAACCATATTCAAAATCCTTTTGGAAGCTGTCGAAGATCCTAAAAAAACGTTCGAAGCCTATTCCAGTTTTAAAAGATGGTGAACGTTTTCTTGTATCCAACGAACAAAAGGCTCAAAGACTTGCTCAGCAGTTTGAGAGTGTTCATAATTCAAATTTGAAATTTGTGAGTCCAATTGAAAATGAAGTCACACGTCAATTTGATTTAATAGCTTCTCAGAATTTTTACCTGCAAAAATAATTGAAACTAACTTGAATGAGATTGAATCAATCATTAAAAATTTCAAAAATATGAAAGCACGATTGAGTGACGATGGAATCTTTAACATACTAATCAAACATCTCCCTGAGAGCACAATGGAATTTTTAGTGAAAATTTTCAATTACTGCTTCAAAATTTCATATTTTCCCAAATTATGGAAAAATGCAAAAAATACTTCAATTTTAAAACCGGATAAGAATCCAGCTGAAGTTTCAAGTTATCGACCAATCATTTTGCTTTCTTCAATAAGTAAACTGTTTGAGAGAATTATTCTTAACAGAATGATGTCACACATCAACGAAAATTCAATTTTTGCAAATGAACAGTTTGGATTTCGCCACTACTCATCAATTGCTCAGAGTTACTAATATGATACGAGCTAACAAATCTGAAGGTTATTCCACTGGAGCTGCTCTTTTAGACATAGAAAAAGCATTCGACAGTTGCAAACTTTTAATTTTCAAATTTTCCTAATCAAAATTTTAAAAAATTATCTTACTGATCGAACTCTGCAGGTTGTCTATCAGAATTCAAAATCTGATAGATTTCCTGTCAGAGCAGGTGTGCCTCAAGGTTCTGTCTAGGGCCCAGTCCTGTACAACATATTCACTTCAGATCTTCCTGATTTGCCTCCAGGATGCACAAAGCCATTGTTCTGCGATGGCACAAGCATTTTCGTAAAAGAAAAAAGTCTTCGTGTCATATGCAGTCGATTGCAGAAAAGTTTAGAGCAAAATCATTTCAAATCGCCTGGAAATACGCGAAAGTTTAATCGACCATTTTTGATTTGAATGAAACTTTGCACACGTATTTGGCCAGCAAACTGAGCATTTTTCACAGGTGGAGAGATAATTTACACCCATCTGTTACATTCTTAAAGGGCGTAAGCCTTTTGGCATAGGTTTTATTCGAAGCATTGTAGCCCAGAAACCGTTGGTTGTATAGAAAAGCTGTCTGAGAATGAGTTGTAGCGAATCGAAAATGCATAATAAAAAAATATACACTGTACAAAAAAAATTTTTTTTTGACCAAAAGAAATTAAAAATAAACAATAAATTTCAATTTAAAAAAAGAGTTGAATTTTTTTTTAAATTTTTTTTTCAAAGAAACTTGACGTTAATATGCAACTTTTTAAAAAAAGTCCAGGAAGGAGAAATGAGAAATAATTTTTCATGGTAGATTAATTTTTTTATGAAAATTCTAATTCAAACATTTTTCAAAATATTTGTATTCTTATGATTTTAAAAGATGAGATGAGAAGAGATGAGTCATTTTCAATCAAAAAGCTCTTGGTAGTAAACATTCTAAAGGCATTGGTTTTCGAGTTATTTCTAATTTAAGCTCGAAAAATTACTAATATTTCGGAAAATACACGTTTTTCTTAATTTGTCCATGGTTATCCAGCAAAAACCATACGTTCATTGGAATGCTTGATCAAAAATATACAATTCATTCTTTGACAACAAAACGACTGGGCGAACGGTTCTCAAGAAAAGAGTTTAATGTTCTAAGTGATATAAATATATATATATATATATATATATATATATATAAATATATATATATATATATATATATATATATATATATATATATATATATATATATATATATATATATATATATATATATATATATATATATATATATATACCGTGCTCTTCCCCATCTTGAGACGAAAGTTATTGAAACTTTGGGAATTGATGTTCAAACTAAACTTGGTATTTTATTCATTGCCGCAGTATATTTACCATTCCAATGCACGCGCGAGCACAAAAATTATTTTGGAGGTGATTCACAAAAACTCACCAGAAATCGTTCGAAATTTTTTATAATCGGCGATTTTAACGCTAAACATCGATCATGGAATAGTTCTCAAAGTAATTCCAATGGCATAATTTTATTCAATGATTGTTCTTCAGGATACTATTCTTTTTGCCTTTCTCCTAGAAAGGTATAGCAATCACTTGCAAAACCGAAAGTATGAAAGTGCTCCAAAGGGCCGAATGGCATATATCACTCAACTCAGCCCGACGAGCTGAGCATTTTCTGTGTGTGTGTGTGTGTGTGTGTGTGTGTGTGTGTGTGTGTGTGTGTGTGTGTGTGTGTGTGTGTGTGTGTGTGTGTGTGTGTGTGTGTGTGTGTATGTATGTATGTGCAGATTTTTATTCTCACTCACTTTTCTCAGAGATGGCTGGACCGATTTTTATGAAATTTATTGCAAATGAAAGGTCTCGTTGTCCCATAAGACCCTATTAAATTTCATTGTAATCGGATTTTTAGTTTAGAGGTTATGTATCAAAATTTAAAAATCATGAAACATCATTATCTCGAAAACTACACAACCGATTTTAAGAAAATTGATTTCAAATGAACGGGCTACCTGAAATACCTTCAGCTTTTGAATTTCATGAAGATTAAACTTGTGGTTCAAAAGTTATGACAAGAAACGTGTTTTGAAGAGAACTTAATCTCACTAATGTTTCTCAGAGATGGCTGAACCGATTTTCATAAAATCAGTGTCAAATGGAAGGTCTAGTTGCCCCATAAGACACCATTGATTTGTTTTGCAATCGGATTATTACTTTGCCTGTTATGTTTAAAAATGTGAAATCCAGCTATGAAAAGAAACATATTCCGAAGACTACTTGAACTCACTCACTTTTCTCAGAGATGGCTGAACCGATTTTCACGAAATAAGTGTCAAATGGAAGGTCCAGCTGACTCATAACACCCTATTGAATTTTACTGTAATCAAACTGTAACTTCGTTTGTAATTTACCGAAATGTGAAAATCACGTAAATTCATTTTCTCAGAAACTACACAACCGATTTGATCAATATTATTATCAGATGAGCGAGCTAGTTAAGGGTTAATCGATGAATTATGATTGAACACGTGGTTTCAAAGTTTGGCTGCCCTATACGTTCCCATTTCATTTGATGTTAATTGTGCTTAAGCCACCGTTATGTATTAAATTGTTAATAAAACAACGAAAGTCTATTATTTTAAAGATTACATGACTTATTTGAACATAACTAGTGTCATACGAACGAGTCATCTCTCAAGCTTACAAATAACAAACTTCATAACAATTTGATATGTGGCTCAAAAGTTATGGAAAGAAAAGAAATTCAAAGGCTATTTAAAACTATACCTGCTTTGATTGATGTATGTGGTCTCAACATAATTTTAATGTGGTTTTGTACTATTTGAACGTTCCAAATTCATTGATGTGTTTAAAGTCTGCAAATGCACGACGAATCGGTCTTAAAAAAAAGCAAAGCCTTGGTGCTACATCCCGATTCGGAACTTAACCTTCTGTTTACTATACACAGACTTCGCAGCCAGCCGTTAAGTGTACAGTACAATTGCGAGGCTAGCGCTACGATCCTACTGACACTAACAGTCTCTCCCGAATCGAGACTCGAACCTACGACGACCGGCTTGTTAGGCCAGCATCGTACCTCGAGACCAGATGGGGAGATGGGGAGAATCGGTCATAGGATATGATATAAGTCAAAAGACAAATTGTTGGAAATGATTGGTTTTATCGAAATGACAACATCCTCGACTTTTGGATTCTGTACATCGCCCTAATTCTGAATATATTGGGTGGTATTCGGTCATTTTCAGCAGACTTTCTGGCATCAATCTGACACCGGGAATACTCATATTGGAAGGTATTTAGTTATTTTGGTTGTTTTCCAGAAACTAACAGTGGTCGTCTTTAAATTCAAAATGGTGTCCAGGGTCAATGTTTGGTTTCTATGCATCATTAATTTTAAGATAATTTCTGGCCTCTGAGCGTCATTCTGCTTGAAGAAACACCCATATTGGGTGTAATTCGATCATTTTAAACCCGTTTTACTACATATTAATCGCAATAACCATTATCAGATTATCAGCAACGATAAACTTTGTTTGCGTTTAGTGGAATACTCACAATTACTTCATTATTCGATCGCTTTATTTGAGCTTTTTATCTTCGCCTACCGGTACAATGGCAAGCATTTGTTTTTCTTGCACAAACGATTTGTCAAAGGAGGAGGAAATAACATGTAAAGGATTTTGCAAGTCGACCTTCCATCTTCAATGTGTCAAACTCAAGAAAGATATTAGGGATATCGTTCGGAGTAGCGGACAATTGTTCTGGATGTGTGCTGCTTGTACAAAAATGATGAATAATGCAACCTTTCGACAAGCAATCGCCTCCACCAACGAGGCTATGATTCATCTTGAGGTGCAACAAAACAAAGTGCTAGAGGAGTTGCGAAGTGAAGTACAAAAAAACACCGCAAAGATCAATACCATTCTTAATCTAACACCCCGCACCCCTAAGCGTGCCGCGGTTTTCAACTTCCCTGCACAAAATGCTAAACGTCCCCGATTCGGTATCAGCGTGGAAACATCAGTGCCGAATCAACGCGTTGAATTTGTTGGTAACAGAGAAATCGAACCTGATATAATAGTGCCACTCGCTCGAGAGGATACAAAGTGCTGGTTGTACTTGTCGAAATTTGATCCACGCGCCACCGTGGACGAAATTTCTAGATTAGTACGCAGCAACTTGGATATCGAGCCGGCTTCGATAGTTGAAGTAGTAAAGCTAGTTCCCCGTGGCCGTAGACTGGATGAACTAACCTATGTTGCTTTCAAAGTGGGAGGGAACTCGGATTATAAGGAGAAAGCCATGTCTGCCTCGTCTTGGCAGAAGGGTATTTATTTCCGGGAATTCGAATTTACCCGTGGTGGCCAACCGAAGCCGTTTCGTGTCCCTCCGACAGTCCAGCCAAACAACGAACAACCAAACAATGAGCAGCCTCCGACAGTCTAGTTCGATTTCACCCATGCCGTTGCTTCCCGCTACAGGACACAATATGTTTATCTCTCGTTTGCCTGAGCCGTCTGTTAAAGAAACGAGTTATAACAGAAAGAAAAGCGAAATTAACTTGCATATATGCTACCAGAATGTAAACAGTATCCGGAGTAGTGGCCGCCTTCAAGCAGTTTTCATGTCTGCACTGGAGCGCGATTTCGACATTTACGCATTCTGTGAAACATATTTAGATGAATCAATCCATAACCAATTTGTATTACCACCATCGTTTGCAGTTTACCGTTGTGATAGATCCTCAACCAATTCCGATAAGAGCAGTGGTGGCGGTGTTCTCATTGCTGTTAATGAACGGCTTTGTAGCAATGTAACTTTTGAATCCTCCTAAAAAAAAACAATATCGCACGCTTAGCCTTGGGGCTAATAGCGGTCTCGATCAACCAGATTAGCTGAGAGAATTCGATATCGATATTGTTTTTGGCACATTTTGCATGTGTAGAATAAGTACGACGATACACCGTGCCCCAGTGCTGAGTCGAGAAAATTTCCAGCTCGAAAAGATCCTCGACTCGATCGGGAATCGAACCCGATATCACAACCATGTGGGAGAGCTAGCCGACCGACATCGCTAACCACAGAGCCACGGGGACAATGAGCAAATATCCGTTAAGATTCAATTGGGATAAACGGAGCTTATTCTATGTTGTGTATATTTACCTCCCGACTCGAACTTTTGCCGTTTTGCATCGTACGTTGAAAGCATGCGAAACATAGTCGATTCGTCACTTGAAGCTGAAAGTAAAAATATTGTAATGGGCGATTTCAATCTGAAAAATACGATCTGGTGCCGTGAAACTGAGAATAATTTACATCTCTTACCGTTTGATGTCCGTCAACCAGAAGAAGAGCTCCTTGTTGAATCTATGGCTGCTTGCGGTTTTTTCCAAGTTTGCGACATCCCGAATCAAAACAATAGATTTTTAGATTTGTTGTTTACCACTGACGATGAGTGCTGCCGGGTCGAGGTGAGTGATCCAGTGATTAGGAATGAAGTGCACCACAATGCCATGTCAATTGACGTTAATATGAGAGAGCTGCCTGTACCAGACGAAAAACAAAAGAAAATGGTTTTGGACACTCATCTTATCGATGATGCTGTGAGTGCACACATAACCGAAGAATTACTACATGTAGAGTGGCACAACGTTTTTGTCTGTGATGATGCATTTAGCATGGAAGATAGTATGCCCAGCGTTGCTTCTATGTTAGAGTCTTTAAAGAAAAAATGCATTTTTGATGCAATTGATGTTGATGCCTGCTTGGTGGAAACAGCAACTGACTTCAATGTTGTTGTCTTCTATTTTGTGGTTTATGGTATATTGGCGCGTCATTGTAAAATGCGAAAAGTTAAAGCTCAATTATCCGGCATGGTTTGATCAAGAAACAATAACACTGCTTACACAGAAAAAGAAGCTTTATAATAGATTCCGTCGAACAAAGTCAGAAGTTGATGAAAATGCGTATAGGCAAACCAGAAACGCCTTTAAAGATAGACACCGGTCACAGCATCGGCTGACATGTATGAGCTACAACGAAACATTCAGTCAAACCCTAAGCATTTTTGGAAGTTCGTGAACGATAAGCGCAAAAATAGTGGTATTCCCACGAATGTTGTATATAATTCTAAGAAAAGTGAAAGTATCCAGGATGCCGCTGACTTGTTTGCTGAGCATTTCAAAAGTGTCTATGACCATAATGCTTCTGGTAATGTGCCTCAATTCGCGTCCTCCGAATCTAGTATGCCCATTCTAGCCGTATCTATGGAAACAATTCGTGAGAAAATATTGTCGCTGGATGTATCTAAGGGATCGGGACCGGACGGTATACCGAATTCATTGTTGCGAAGCTGTGTGGATGGTTTTTTGCTTCCGCTTCTCACGCTCTTCAATGCATCTTTAACGAAAGGAATTTTCCCGAAAATCTGGAAGATATCGCATATTGTTCCCATCCATAAGAATGATTCGAAAATAGCAGTCGCAAATTATAGAGGCGTAGCTATCCTTTCAGCAATACCAAAGATGTTTGAAAGCATTTTTTACGAACATGCATATAAGTGGATTGAACCACAAATCCTCAGTTGCCAGCACGGATTTTTGAGAAAACGCTCCACCGTGACAAATTTAGTGGAATTTGTGTCTAGGACAATACACTGGATGACAGAAGGCTACCAGGTTGATACAATATATACAGACATGTCTAAAGCATTTGACTTGGTCAACATAGATGCGATTATTGCTGTGCTAAGAAAGTATGGTTTTAATGGAGTATGTTTAAAATCGATACATTCGTATCTGTCTGGCCGGCTGCAATACGTTAGACTTCATAAGACAAATTCGAAATCGTTTGCATCTAGCTCGGGGGTGCCTCAGGGAAGCCATTTGGGTCCTCTGCTGTTCATTATTGTCATGAATGAACTTCCGGGTCTGCTTACTGACGTTTTCATACTAATATATGCGGATGATGTAAAGATTTTCATGCCAATACGATGCCCGAAGGATTGTGTGACGCTTCAGAGCAATTTGTGCCGCTTTCTTGTTTTTTGTCAAATGTTTGGTCTAAACGTCAACGTCTCTAAATGTTGCGTAGTGTCATTTGGTCGTAAAACCAACAAAATCGCTTACGACTACAGCTTAGGTACAGATGTAGTTAAAAGAACGACCTGCCATTGTGACTTAGGTGTAGAATTGGACAGCGAGTTAACCTTTAGAAGACACATCGAGAAGCTAGTGACGAGAGCAAACTCACAATTTGGTATGGTAAAACGTTTTGGCCGTGAACTGAATGATCCCTATACAATTGTTGCAATATCCAACGGACTGGTCCGCACAAGGATTGAGTATGCTAGCGTGGTTTGGCGGCGTACTATAATGTACATGTTAACCGGATTGAACGAGTACAGAAAAAGTTTGTACGGTTTGCGCTGCGCAATCTTGGATGGAGAGACGAAATGCCTGACTATCGGTCTTTATGCATGCTAGTGGGAATCAATAGCCTTGGAGAAAGTAGAATGCAGATCGACGTCCTATTTCTAAAGGATCTGGACTCAGGGAAATATAGTGCACCGTACTTATGCAGCCAATTGACGAGGTACGAAGGTAGAGCCGATATAAGGAGGGTAAGGCCGTTCCACTTGTCGAACAGGGTTAAAAATTATGCCAGGAATGAGCCGTTATATAGAATGATGGCTGCCTACAATGATCTTTGGCCATATGTAAAAAAACTCATATTGAGAGTAATTTCAATAAAGAGCTTGATTAGCAAAACAAAGTGAATATTGATACTGCTTTGTGCAATTATTGATGCCAGAAATTATTCTGTTCCAAAGGCTCAAGTGAAATTTGATTCACCAATAATTGACGAAAATCTTCAGCTTCTAATTCGTTTGAAAAATGTCCGCAGACGCCAATATAAACGTTCTCGTGACCCTGTTTTCAAAACTATTTATAAAGATTTACAGAAAGAGATTAAACATAGATTTACTCTTCTGAGAAATCAAAATTTTGAGACTAAAGTTGAAAAATTGAAACCATATTCAAAATCCTTTTGGAAGCTGTCGAAGATCCTAAAAAAACGTTCGAAGCCTATTCCAGTTTTAAAAGATGGTGAACGTTTTCTTGTATCCAACGAACAAAAGGCTCAAAGACTTGCTCAGCAGTTTGAGAGTGTTCATAATTCAAATTTGAAATTTGTGAGTCCAATTGAAAATGAAGTCACACGTCAATTTGATTTAATAGCTTCTCAGAATTTTTACCTGCAAAAATAATTGAAACTAACTTGAATGAGATTGAATCAATCATTAAAAATTTCAAAAATATGAAAGCACGATTGAGTGACGATGGAATCTTTAACATACTAATCAAACATCTCCCTGAGAGCACAATGGAATTTTTAGTGAAAATTTTCAATTACTGCTTCAAAATTTCATATTTTCCCAAATTATGGAAAAATGCAAAAAATACTTCAATTTTAAAACCGGATAAGAATCCAGCTGAAGTTTCAAGTTATCGACCAATCATTTTGCTTTCTTCAATAAGTAAACTGTTTGAGAGAATTATTCTTAACAGAATGATGTCACACATCAACGAAAATTCAATTTTTGCAAATGAACAGTTTGGATTTCGCCACTACTCATCAATTGCTCAGAGTTACTAATATGATACGAGCTAACAAATCTGAAGGTTATTCCACTGGAGCTGCTCTTTTAGACATAGAAAAAGCATTCGACAGTTGCAAACTTTTAATTTTCAAATTTTCCTAATCAAAATTTTAAAAAATTATCTTACTGATCGAACTCTGCAGGTTGTCTATCAGAATTCAAAATCTGATAGATTTCCTGTCAGAGCAGGTGTGCCTCAAGGTTCTGTCTAGGGCCCAGTCCTGTACAACATATTCACTTCAGATCTTCCTGATTTGCCTCCAGGATGCACAAAGCCATTGTTCTGCGATGGCACAAGCATTTTCGTAAAAGAAAAAAGTCTTCGTGTCATATGCAGTCGATTGCAGAAAAGTTTAGAGCAAAATCATTTCAAATCGCCTGGAAATACGCGAAAGTTTAATCGACCATTTTTGATTTGAATGAAACTTTGCACACGTATTTGGCCAGCAAACTGAGCATTTTTCACAGGTGGAGAGATAATTTACACCCATCTGTTACATTCTTAAAGGGCGTAAGCCTTTTGGCATAGGTTTTATTCGAAGCATTGTAGCCCAGAAACCGTTGGTTGTATAGAAAAGCTGTCTGAGAATGAGTTGTAGCGAATCGAAAATGCATAATAAAAAAATATACACTGTACAAAAAAAATTTTTTTTTGACCAAAAGAAATTAAAAATAAACAATAAATTTCAATTTAAAAAAAGAGTTGAATTTTTTTTTAAATTTTTTTTTCAAAGAAACTTGACGTTAATATGCAACTTTTTAAAAAAAGTCCAGGAAGGAGAAATGAGAAATAATTTTTCATGGTAGATTAATTTTTTTATGAAAATTCTAATTCAAACATTTTTCAAAATATTTGTATTCTTATGATTTTAAAAGATGAGATGAGAAGAGATGAGTCATTTTCAATCAAAAAGCTCTTGGTAGTAAACATTCTAAAGGCATTGGTTTTCGAGTTATTTCTAATTTAAGCTCGAAAAATTACTAATATTTCGGAAAATACACGTTTTTCTTAATTTGTCCATGGTTATCCAGCAAAAACCATACGTTCATTGGAATGCTTGATCAAAAATATACAATTCATTCTTTGACAACAAAACGACTGGGCGAACGGTTCTCAAGAAAAGAGTTTAATGTTCTAAGTGATATAAATATATATATATATATATATATATATATATATATATATATATATATATATATATATATATATATATATATATATATATATATATATATATACCGTGCTCGAGACGAAAGTTATTGAAACTTTGGGAATTGATGTTCAAACTAAACTTGGGATTTTATTCATTGCCGCAGTATATTTACCATTCCAATGCACGCGCGAGCACAAAAATTATTTTGGAGGTGATTCACAAAAACTCACCAGAAATCGTTCGAAATTTTTTATAATCGGCGATTTTAACGCTAAACATCGATCATGGAATAGTTCTCAAAGTAATTCCAATGGCATAATTTTATTCAATGATTGTTCTTCAGGATACTATTCTTTTTGCCTTTCTCCTAGAAAGGTATAGCAATCACTTGCAAAACCGAAAGTATGAAAGTGCTCCAAAGGGCCGAATGGCATATATCACTCAACTCAGCCCGACGAGCTGAGCATTTTCTGTGTGTGTGTGTGTGTGTGTGTGTGTGTGTGTGTGTGTGTGTGTGTGTGTGTGTGTGTGTGTGTGTGTGTGTGTGTGTGTGTATGTATGTATGTGCAGATTTTTATTCTCACTCACTTTTCTCAGAGATGGCTGGACCGATTTTTATGAAATTTATTGCAAATGAAAGGTCTCGTTGTCCCATAAGACCCTATTAAATTTCATTGTAATCGGATTTTTAGTTTAGAGGTTATGTATCAAAATTTAAAAATCATGAAACATCATTATCTCGAAAACTACACAACCGATTTTAAGAAAATTGATTTCAAATGAACGGGCTACCTGAAATACCCTCAACTTTCGAATTTCATGAAGATTAAACTTGTGGTTCAAAAGTTATGACAAGAAACGTGTTTTGAAGAGAACTTAATCTCACTAATGTTTCTCAGAGATGGCTGAACCGATTTTCATAAAATCAGTGTCAAATGGAAGGTCTAGTTGCCCCATAAGACACCATTGATTTGTTTTGCAATCGGATTATTACTTTGCCTGTTATGTTTAAAAATGTGAAATCCAGCTATGAAAAGAAACATATTCCGAAGACTACTTGAACTCACTCACTTTTCTCAGAGATGGCTGAACCGATTTTCACGAAATAAGTGTCAAATGGAAGGTCCAGCTGACTCATAACACCCTATTGAATTTTACTGTAATCAAACTGTAACTTCGTTTGTAATTTACCGAAATGTGAAAATCACGTAAATTCATTTTCTCAGAAACTACACAACCGATTTGATCAATATTATTATCAGATGAGCGAGCTAGTTAAGGGTTAATCGATGAATTATGATTGAACACGTGGTTTCAAAGTTTGGCTGCCCTATACGTTCCCATTTCATTTGATGTTAATTGTGCTTAAGCCACCGTTATGTATTAAATTGTTAATAAAACAACGAAAGTCTATTATTTTAAAGATTACATGACTTATTTGAACATAACTAGTGTCATACGAACGAGTCATCTCTCAAGCTTACAAATAACAAACTTCATAACAATTTGATATGTGGCTCAAAAGTTATGGAAAGAAAAGAAATTCAAAGGCTATTTAAAACTATACCTGCTTTGATTGATGTATGTGGTCTCAACATAATTTTAATGTGGTTTTGTACTATTTGAACGTTCCAAATTCATTGATGTGTTTAAAGTCTGCAAATGCACGACGAATCGGTCATAAAAAAAGCAAAGCCTTGGTGCTACATCCCGATTCGGAACTTAACCTTCTGTTTACTATACACAGACTTCGCAGCCAGCCGTTAAGTGTACAGTACAATTGCGAGGCTAGCGCTACGATCCTACTGACACTAACAGTCTCTCCCGAATCGAGACTCGAACCTACGACGACCGGCTTGTTAGGCCAGCATCGTACCTCGAGACCAGATGGGGAGATGGGGAGAATCGGTCATAGGATATGATATAAGTCAAAAGACAAATTGTTGGAAATGATTGGTTTTATCGAAATGACAACATCCTCGACTTTTGGATTCTGTACATCGCCCTAATTCTGAATATATTGGGTGGTATTCGGTCATTTTCAGCAGACTTTCTGGCATCAATCTGACACCGGGAATACTCATATTGGAAGGTATTTAGTTATTTTGGTTGTTTTCCAGAAACTAACAGTGGTCGTCTTTAAATTCAAAATGGTGTCCAGGGTCAATGTTTGGTTTCTATGCATCATTAATTTTAAGATAATTTCTGGCCTCTGAGCGTCATTCTGCTTGAAGAAACACCCATATTGGGTGTAATTCGATCATTTTAAACCCGTTTTACTACATATTAATCGCAATAACCATTATCAGATTATCAGCAACGATAAACTTTGTTTGCGTTTAGTGGAATACTCACAATTACTTCATTATTCGATCGCTTTATTTGAGCTTTTTATCTTCGCCTACCGGTACAATGGCAAGCATTTGTTTTTCTTGCACAAACGATTTGTCAAAGGAGGAGGAAATAACATGTAAAGGATTTTGCAAGTCGACCTTCCATCTTCAATGTGTCAAACTCAAGAAAGATATTAGGGATATCGTTCGGAGTAGCGGACAATTGTTCTGGATGTGTGCTGCTTGTACAAAAATGATGAATAATGCAACCTTTCGACAAGCAATCGCCTCCACCAACGAGGCTATGATTCATCTTGAGGTGCAACAAAACAAAGTGCTAGAGGAGTTGCGAAGTGAAGTACAAAAAAACACCGCAAAGATCAATACCATTCTTAATCTAACACCCCGCACCCCTAAGCGTGCCGCGGTTTTCAACTTCCCTGCACAAAATGCTAAACGTCCCCGATTCGGTATCAGCGTGGAAACATCAGTGCCGAATCAACGCGTTGAATTTGTTGGTAACAGAGAAATCGAACCTGATATAATAGTGCCACTCGCTCGAGAGGATACAAAGTGCTGGTTGTACTTGTCGAAATTTGATCCACGCGCCACCGTGGACGAAATTTCTAGATTAGTACGCAGCAACTTGGATATCGAGCCGGCTTCGATAGTTGAAGTAGTAAAGCTAGTTCCCCGTGGCCGTAGACTGGATGAACTAACCTATGTTGCTTTCAAAGTGGGAGGGAACTCGGATTATAAGGAGAAAGCCATGTCTGCCTCGTCTTGGCAGAAGGGTATTTATTTCCGGGAATTCGAATTTACCCGTGGTGGCCAACCGAAGCCGTTTCGTGTCCCTCCGACAGTCCAGCCAAACAACGAACAACCAAACAATGAGCAGCCTCCGACAGTCTAGTTCGATTTCACCCATGCCGTTGCTTCCCGCTACAGGACACAATGTGTTTATCTCTCGTTTGCCTGAGCCGTCTGTTAAAGAAACGAGTTATAACAGAAAGAAAAGCGAAATTAACTTGCATATATGCTACCAGAATGTAAACAGTATCCGGAGTAGTGGCCGCCTTCAAGCAGTTTTCATGTCTGCACTGGAGCGCGATTTCGACATTTACGCATTCTGTGAAACATATTTAGATGAATCAATCCATAACCAATTTGTATTACCACCATCGTTTGCAGTTTACCGTTGTGATAGATCCTCAACCAATTCCGATAAGAGCAGTGGTGGCGGTGTTCTCATTGCTGTTAATGAACGGCTTTGTAGCAATGTAACTTTTGAATCCTCCTAAAAAAAAAACAATATCGCACGCTTAGCCTTGGGGCTAATAGCGGTCTCGATCAACCAGATTAGCTGAGAGAATTCGATATCGATATTGTTTTTGGCACATTTTGCATGTGTAGAATAAGTACGACGATACACCGTGCCCCAGTGCTGAGTCGAGAAAATTTCCAGCTCGAAAAGATCCTCGACTCGATCGGGAATCGAACCCGATATCACAACCATGTGGGAGAGCTAGCCGACCGACATCGCTAACCACAGAGCCACGGGGACAATGAGCAAATATCCGTTAAGATTCAATTGGGATAAACGGAGCTTATTCTATGTTGTGTATATTTACCTCCCGACTCGAACTTTTGCCGTTTTGCATCGTACGTTGAAAGCATGCGAAACATAGTCGATTCGTCACTTGAAGCTGAAAGTAAAAATATTGTAATGGGCGATTTCAATCTGAAAAATACGATCTGGTGCCGTGAAACTGAGAATAATTTACATCTCTTACCGTTTGATGTCCGTCAACCAGAAGAAGAGCTCCTTGTTGAATCTATGGCTGCTTGCGGTTTTTTCCAAGTTTGCGACATCCCGAATCAAAACAATAGATTTTTAGATTTGTTGTTTACCACTGACGATGAGGGCTGCCGGGTCGAGGTGAGTGATCCAGTGATTAGGAATGAAGTGCACCACAATGCCATGTCAATTGACGTTAATATGAGAGAGCTGCCTGTACCAGACGAAAAACAAAAGAAAATGGTTTTGGACACTCATCTTATCGATGATGCTGTGAGTGCACACATAACCGAAGAATTACTACATGTAGAGTGGCACAACGTTTTTGTCTGTGATGATGCATTTAGCATGGAAGATAGTATGCCCAGCGTTGCTTCTATGTTAGAGTCTTTAAAGAAAAAATGCATTTTTGATGCAATTGATGTTGATGCCTGCTTGGTGGAAACAGCAACTGACTTCAATGTTGTTGTCTTCTATTTTGTGGTTTATGGTATATTGGCGCGTCATTGTAAAATGCGAAAAGTTAAAGCTCAATTATCCGGCATGGTTTGATCAAGAAACAATAACACTGCTTACACAGAAAAAGAAGCTTTATAATAGATTCCGTCGAACAAAGTCAGAAGTTGATGAAAATGCGTATAGGCAAACCAGAAACGCCTTTAAAGATAGACACCGGTCACAGCATCGGCTGACATGTATGAGCTACAACGAAACATTCAGTCAAACCCTAAGCATTTTTGGAAGTTCGTGAACGATAAGCGCAAAAATAGTGGTATTCCCACGAATGTTGTATATAATTCTAAGAAAAGTGAAAGTATCCAGGATGCCGCTGACTTGTTTGCTGAGCATTTCAAAAGTGTCTATGACCATAATGCTTCTGGTAATGTGCCTCAATTCGCGTCCTCCGAATCTAGTATGCCCATTCTAGCCGTATCTATGGAAACAATTCGTGAGAAAATATTGTCGCTGGATGTATCTAAGGGATCGGGACCGGACGGTATACCGAATTCATTGTTGCGAAGCTGTGTGGATGGTTTTTTGCTTCCGCTTCTCACGCTCTTCAATGCATCTTTAACGAAAGGAATTTTCCCGAAAATCTGGAAGATATCGCATATTGTTCCCATCCATAAGAATGATTCGAAAATAGCAGTCGCAAATTATAGAGGCGTAGCTATCCTTTCAGCAATACCAAAGATGTTTGAAAGCATTTTTTACGAACATGCATATAAGTGGATTGAACCACAAATCCTCAGTTGCCAGCACGGATTTTTGAGAAAACGCTCCACCGTGACAAATTTAGTGGAATTTGTGTCTAGGACAATACACTGGATGACAGAAGGCTACCAGGTTGATACAATATATACAGACATGTCTAAAGCATTTGACTTGGTCAACATAGATGCGATTATTGCTGTGCTAAGAAAGTATGGTTTTAATGGAGTATGTTTAAAATCGATACATTCGTATCTGTCTGGCCGGCTGCAATACGTTAGACTTCATAAGACAAATTCGAAATCGTTTGCATCTAGCTCGGGGGTGCCTCAGGGAAGCCATTTGGGTCCTCTGCTGTTCATTATTGTCATGAATGAACTTCCGGGTCTTCTTACTGACGTTTTCATACTAATATATGCGGATGATGTAAAGATTTTCATGCCAATACGATGCCCGAAGGATTGTGTGACGCTTCAGAGCAATTTGTGCCGCTTTCTTGTTTTTTGTCAAATGTTTGGTCTAAACGTCAACGTCTCTAAATGTTGCGTAGTGTCATTTGGTCGTAAAACCAACAAAATCGCTTACGACTACAGCTTAGGTACAGATGTAGTTAAAAGAACGACCTGCCATTGTGACTTAGGTGTAGAATTGGACAGCGAGTTAACCTTTAGAAGACACATCGAGAAGCTAGTGACGAGAGCAAACTCACAATTTGGTATGGTAAAACGTTTTGGCCGTGAACTGAATGATCCCTATACAATTGTTGCAATATCCAACGGACTGGTCCGCACAAGGATTGAGTATGCTAGCGTGGTTTGGCGGCGTACTATAATGTACATGTTAACCGGATTGAACGAGTACAGAAAAAGTTTGTACGGTTTGCGCTGCGCAATCTTGGATGGAGAGACGAAATGCCTGACTATCGGTCTTTATGCATGCTAGTGGGAATCAATAGCCTTGGAGAAAGTAGAATGCAGATCGACGTCCTATTTCTAAAGGATCTGGACTCAGGGAAATATAGTGCACCGTACTTATGCAGCCAATTGACGAGGTACGAAGGTAGAGCCGATATAAGGAGGGTAAGGCCGTTCCACTTGTCGAACAGGGTTAAAAATTATGCCAGGAATGAGCCGTTATATAGAATGATGGCTGCCTACAATGATCTTTGGCCATATGTAAAAAAACTCATATTGAGTAATTTCAATAAAGAGCTTGATTAGCAAAACAAAGTGAATATTGATACTGCTTTGTGCAATTATTGATGCCAGAAATTATTCTGTTCCAAAGGCTCAAGTGAAATTTGATTCACCAATAATTGACGAAAATCTTCAGCTTCTAATTCGTTTGAAAAATGTCCGCAGACGCCAATATAAACGTTCTCGTGACCCTGTTTTCAAAACTATTTATAAAGATTTACAGAAAGAGATTAAACATAGATTTACTCTTCTGAGAAATCAAAATTTTGAGACTAAAGTTGAAAAATTGAAACCATATTCAAAATCCTTTTGGAAGCTGTCGAAGATCCTAAAAAAACGTTCGAAGCCTATTCCAGTTTTAAAAGATGGTGAACGTTTTCTTGTATCCAACGAACAAAAGGCTCAAAGACTTGCTCAGCAGTTTGAGAGTGTTCATAATTCAAATTTGAAATTTGTGAGTCCAATTGAAAATGAAGTCACACGTCAATTTGATTTAATAGCTTCTCAGAATTTTTACCTGCAAAAATAATTGAAACTAACTTGAATGAGATTGAATCAATCATTAAAAATTTCAAAAATATGAAAGCACGATTGAGTGACGATGGAATCTTTAACATACTAATCAAACATCTCCCTGAGAGCACAATGGAATTTTTAGTGAAAATTTTCAATTACTGCTTCAAAATTTCATATTTTCCCAAATTATGGAAAAATGCAAAAAATACTTCAATTTGAAAACCGGATAAGAATCCAGCTGAAGTTTCAAGTTATCGACCAATCATTTTGCTTTCTTCAATAAGTAAACTGTTTGAGAGAATTATTCTTAACAGAATGATGTCACACATCAACGAAAATTCAATTTTTGCAAATGAACAGTTTGGATTTCGCCACTACTCATCAATTGCTCAGAGTTACTAATATGATACGAGCTAACAAATCTGAAGGTTATTCCACTGGAGCTGCTCTTTTAGACATAGAAAAAGCATTCGACAGTTGCAAACTTTTAATTTTCAAATTTTCCTAATCAAAATTTTAAAAAATTATCTTACTGATCGAACTCTGCAGGTTGTCTATCAGAATTCAAAATCTGATAGATTTCCTGTCAGAGCAGGTGTGCCTCAAGGTTCTGTCTAGGGCCCAGTCCTGTACAACATATTCACTTCAGATCTTCCTGATTTGCCTCCAGGATGCACAAAGCCATTGTTCTGCGATGGCACAAGCATTTTCGTAAAAGAAAAAAGTCTTCGTGTCATATGCAGTCGATTGCAGAAAAGTTTAGAGCAAAATCATTTCAAATCGCCTGGAAATACGCGAAAGTTTAATCGACCATTTTTGATTTGAATGAAACTTTGCACACGTATTTGGCCAGCAAACTGAGCATTTTTCACAGGTGGAGAGATAATTTACACCCATCTGTTACATTCTTAAAGGGCGTAAGCCTTTTGGCATAGGTTTTATTCGAAGCATTGTAGCCCAGAAACCGTTGGTTGTATAGAAAAGCTGTCTGAGAATGAGTTGTAGCGAATCGAAAATGCATAATAAAAAAATATACACTGTACAAAAAAAATTTTTTTTGACCAAAAGAAAAATCAAAATAAACAATAAATTTCAATTTAAAAAAAGAGTTGAATTTTTTTTTAAATTTTTTTTTCAAAGAAACTTGACGTTAATATGCAACTTTTTAAAAAAAGTCCAGGAAGGAGAAATGAGAAATAATTTTTCATGGTAGATTAATTTTTTTATGAAAATTCTAATTCAAACATTTTTCAAAATATTTGTATTCTTATGATTTTAAAAGATGAGATGAGAAGAGATGAGTCATTTTCAATCAAAAAGCTCTTGGTAGTAAACATTCTAAAGGCATTGGTTTTCGAGTTATTTCTAATTTAAGCTCGAAAAATTACTAATATTTCGGAAAATACACGTTTTTCTTAATTTGTCCATGGTTATCCAGCAAAAACCATACGTTCATTGGAATGCTTGATCAAAAATATACAATTCATTCTTTGACAACAAAACGACTGGGCGAACGGTTCTCAAGAAAAGAGTTTAATGTTCTAAGTAATATAAATATATATATATATATATATATATATATATATATATATATATATATATATATATATATATATATATATATATATATATATATATATATATATATATATATATATATATATATATATATATATATATATAAAAATCAAATATTTATTTTCGAGTTTTATTATCTTAGGAACATATTTTTTTATGACATAGATACTTTACAGAACTAGTTTCACCTTATATTTTATATACATCATAAGTTAATGATTCGTCATCTTTTGAAAACAGCTTCGTTTGTATCTTATTTTCTGAAATCGGAACAAAAGAGTAATACTTTTGTGTGGCAGCTATTATTATAGATTTTTTGAAAATATTGCTCCATTCTGTTACTCCTTGTTCATATTCTTCATATGATACCATATGATATCATATGATTCATATGATTAAGGTAAACGATTTGAAATTGGGTACTTGGAACGTCCGATCTCTCAATGAACCGGCGCGGGCTGGCTTGCTTGCTCGAGAACTACAGCGGCAGGGAGTCGAAATCGCAGCGATTCAGGAGGTTCGGTGGCCAAATTCCGGAAAAAGGAAATTCCGTGCAGTAGACCCTATTGCACGCACTTCTTTCAAGTACCACATCTACTACAGTGGCGGCAAAGCAGCGGAACGGAGCGTCGGTTTCGTAGTGTTTGGAAATCAGAAAACAAGAGTCATACGGTGGAGGCCCGTAGATGACCGTATATGCGTGTTGAGGATTAAGGGCAAATTCTTCAACTACAGTTTAATCAACACCTACGCACCGACAAACGACAAATACGATGAAGTCAAAGATGAGTTCTATGACAAGCTTGAGCGAATCTATGACGAGTGCCCAAAACACGACGTAAAAGTCGTCATCGAAGACGTAAACGCGCACGTCGGGAGGGAGGAATTCTTCCGTCCGGTCATTGGAAGGCATAGCCTCCACTCGTCATCCAATGAAAACGGCCTGAACGGCTGATGAACTTTGCCGCGGCCAGAGGAATGGCCATATGTAGCTCCTATTATCCACGTTTGAATATTCGGAAACACACCTGGAGGCATCCAAATGGAGAAGCCTGCTCGCAGATCGATGACGTACTGATTGACGGTCGGCACTTTTCGGATGTTACTGATGTTAGGTATTTTCGGGGACCAAACATTGACTCTGACCATTATCTCGTCGTTTGTAAGATCCGCGCACGGTTGTCGAACGTGCTGAAATCTCGCACAGAGCGGACGACGCGTTTCAACATGCAGCGGTTAAAAGCTGATGGCGTGGCAGCAGAATACGCCAGAGAGCTGGATCAACGGATCGCAGAACAGCAGGAGGAAGGAGGGGAAGACATAAATGGGCTGTGGAGCAGTATCCACGGCGCCATCGAAACGACTGCGAGAGAGGTGGTAGGTACGACGCGTGAAAGACAGCCTAAGGGCTGGTCCGATGCCGAGTGCCAGATAGCGACAGAAGAGAAGAACCGTGCCAAGAGCCGCATGCTCACTGCGGCTACGCGTCAGAACAGAGAGAGGTACAGCGTGGCAAGAGTTGCTGAAAATAGAACCCACCGTCGGAAGAAGCGCGAGTACGAGGAGCAGGTGCTCGCCAGCGCAGAGGACAGCTATGCTGATAACGACGTGCGGAGCTTCTATAGAACTATCAACAGAGTCAGCAGCAGGAATTTCCCTGTGCCGGTCATGTGTAATGACAAGGACGGCAACTTGCTTACTAATAAACCGACGGTTGCAGCCAGGTGAAAGGAGTATTTTCAGGCGCTATTGAACGGTGAGGGGCCGGATGAGCAGACAGGATGACGATTATGAGTGACGAACAAGCTGTGCAGCCACCAACACAGGAGGAGGTGAAAAGGCGATTAGTGAGCTGAAAAATGGCAAGACCGCTGGGAAGGACGGTATCCCGGCCGAACTTCTGAAAGCGGGAAGCGAGCGGCTGTACTATGCGATCCACCAGATAATACTAAGGATCTTGGCGGATGAACAAATGCCGAACGACGGGTTGGAAGGCCCTATCTATAAGAAGGGCCATCGATTGGATTGTGGCAACTATCGAGGCATAACGTTGCTCAACTCCGCATATAAAGTGCTCTCCCGTATCCTGTTCTTCAGATTGAGACCGCTAACGGAATCCTTTGTTGGCGAATACCAGGCTGGTTTTCGACAGCGGCGTTCCATGACGGATCAAATCTTCACCCTTCGACAGATCCTCGATAAGTTCCGGGAGTACAACTTACCGACTCACCATCTGTTTGTGGACCTCAGGGTGGCATACGACTCAGTGAAAAGAAACGAGCTGTGGCAGATCATGCTGAAACACGGTTTCCCTACAAAACTAATTAAGCTGAGTCGTATGACGCTGGAGGGATCAAAATCGTGCGTGCGAATAGCTGGCGAGACATCAGCCGCGTTCGTAACGTTTGATGGACTGAAGCAGAGGGATCCCAAGTAACAAAACTGGTTTTATCAAAGTTTTATAGCGCTGTTTTGGCAGTATTGCGCGCTATAAAACTTTGATAAAACCAATATTGTTATTAGGGATGCGCTCTCCAACTTACTGTTTAACATCGCTCTTGAGGATGTGAAAAGTAAACGTGGAAAGAAACGGTACGATCATCACGAAATTTCAAATGCTTCTTGGCTTTGCGGACGACATCGATATCATCGGTATCAACCGTAAGGCCGTGGAGAAGGCCTTCGTACCTTTTGAGAGGGAAGCAGCGAGATTGGGACTTGTCATTAACTCTGCCAAAACGAAGTACATGGTAGCTGGCAGAGAGCGTCGGAGTCTCCGTGGTGTTGGTGCTGAGCTGGAGATAGAAGGGGAACGATTAGAAGTGGTTGACGAATTCGTTTATCTTGGTACGCTTGTGACATGTGACAACGATATGAGCCGTGAAGTGAAACGACGAGTTGCAGCTGCAAACAGGGCCTTCTACGGACTACGTAACCAGCTAAGGCACAATGGTCGGAAAATTGAAATTTGCGGCCAAAATTCATTTTTGTGCCAAATTGTTGGTTTTCCATTGCAGATAATTATGACATATAAGAAAAGTTTTGTACTGACAAGGGGCTGTCTATAAACCACGTAAACTGAGGCAAATGTCTTGTGTTTTCGAATAAACGTAAATAACTCGTTAGTGGAACGAGATAAACGATTACTGTTTTAGCGAAGATGCACATAATAATAAAACGCTTCTTATGGCTTTGAGAGTTAGTTCACGATTTGTCCGCAGAGATGGAGCACGAATCTAACTTTTGATAGTAACATCCAAGAGATATGGTTTCTTCAGCAAAGTTGTAAAGCTATTCAATTCAAACAAAACTACTGAAGACGAAACGATTTAGCAAATCTCGATTGTAGAGCCACCAAATGTTGATACAGTTTTCTTTGGTCTTGTTTGTAAAAAACTGTTTTAAAATGGTGCTTGATCAATTCAATGCAATCATTTATAACATTTTCTGTTCTAGGTTGTATGAACAAACTCACTAAATCGATCTTATTAACTTCCTCGTAAGACATTGCTCGCTTCTTCGTAAAACACTTGAATAACACTTCAGAACTGAAAAGCACACATAAAACTTTGTTTCCTCCACATACACAAGCAATCAGACCGACTCAAAGGTATGAACTAGAATCAGTCAGCCATAAAAGACATATGAGCCGCATGATTCAAGAGCATAACAATATGTGTAAGATTGCGGGTTTACGCGTGGGAGTAGTTGTGAGATTGGCGGTTAACTCAATGGAATTTTGTGTATGAAAAACCTGACTGAAATGTTGGAAAGTTCGACCATGAGAACCTCCATTTGTTTATGATGTATGGCGACATATCCGGTACACAGCTTCTACTTCGGCTGTAACTGACGAACAAATGCCCAAATGCAAGCTCGAACCATTTGTTTAACTCTGGCAGTAATATTTGTGTTTGGTGAGAGAAGTTTGCGTGTGGTGTTTCATGGCCGTGTTTTCATAAAACAAACATTGGGAATCATTTTTGGGATAACAATTCATTTTTTTATTCGGTTTAGTATGATTTCACATGAATAATCGCTAAGTCTCGTAGCGATGTTGTAATGGGTTAACAAGATAAATTTCAGAAAAAAACTTTGGATTGATAAAAAAACATCGTTTGAAAATAATAACGATACACGCGAAAATCAATTTATTGCTAATATTAACCTTTTTGCCTTTCTCCTAGAAAGGTATAGCAATCACTGGAAAAACCAAAGGTATAAAAGTGATCCAAAGGGTCGAATCTCGTATATTAATCGACTTAGTTTGACGAGCTGAGCATTTTCTGTATGTGTGTGTGTCCGTATGTGTGTGTGTGTATGTGCGTGTGTAACGCTCTCCCAATCTCACTCGATTTTCTCAGAGATGGCTGGACCGATCTTCATGAAATTAATTGTAAATGAGAGGTCTAGTTGCCCCATATTGACCCTATTGAATTTCATTGCAATCGGATTTTTGGTTCAGAGGTTATGTTTAAAAATGTGAAAATCACGAAACATCATTATCTCATGTTATGTTTAAAAATGTGAAAATCACGAAACATCATTATCTCAGAAACTACTCAACCGATTTTAACAAAATTGGTTTTAAATGAACGAGCTACTTAAAAAACCCTTAACTTTTGAGTTTCATGAAGATTGATCGTGTGGTTCAGAAGTTATTTAAAGAAACGTGTTCTGGGGAGTGTTTAATCTCACTCATGTTTCTCAGAGATGGCTGAACCGATTTTCAAAAAATCTGTGTCATTTGGAAGGTCTAATTACCCCATAAGACCCTATTGATTTTTTTGCAATCGGACTATTACTTTGCCTGTTATGTTTAAAAATGTGAAATCCAGCTTTGAAAAGAAACATATTCCGAAGACTACTTAAACTCACTCACTTTTCTCAGAGATGGCTGACCCGATTTCCACGAAATTAGTGTCAAATGGAAGGTCTAGCTGCCTCATAACACCCTATTGAATTTCAATGTAATCGGTCTGTTACTTTGTCTGTAATGTATCAAAATATGAAAATCACGAAACTTCATTATCTCAGAAAGTACACAACCGATTTGAACAATATTGGTATCAAATGAGCGGGCTAGATAAAGGTTAATTGATGAATTTTATAGTGATTAAACACGTGGTTCGAAAATTGTGAAAAGAAACATGTTCCGGTGACTTTTTAAATTCACTCGTTTTCCCAAAAATGGCTGGACTAAATTCAACAATCTGAGTGTCAAATGAAAAGTTTGGCTTTCCTATAGGTTCCCATTTTATTTGACTATAATCGTATTTTTATTCCAACCGTTATGTATTAAATTATAAAAACAACGAAAGTTTATTATCTCAAAGATCACACGACTTATTTGAACATATCTAGTGTCATTTGAACGGGTTGTCTCTCAAACTCACAAGTAAGAAATTTCATAGCAATTTGATATTTGGTTCAAAAGTTATGAAAAGAAACGAAATTCAAAGACTATTTAAAACTGTTACTGCTTTGATCAAAACATATGGCCTCAACAAAATTTAAATTTGGTATTGTGCTATTCGTACGTTCCCGGTATTGCTCGTGATTTAAGTGTACGAAATTCAAAGTCGTTTCTTTTATTTCGCTATTTATACTCCTAATTAATAATTTTTTTAACTTTTTACCTTTCTTCCAGAAAGGTATAGCAATCAAAAAACCAAAAACCGAAACCGAAGATATGAAAGTGCTCCAAAGGGCCGAATGGCATATATCACTCGACTCAGTTCGATGAGCTGAGCATTTTCTGTATGTATATATGTATGTGTGTGTGCAGATTTTTATTTTCACTCACTTTTCTCAGAGATGGCTGGACCGATTTTAATGAAATTATATGCAAATGAAAGTTATAGTTGCCCCATAATACACTATTGAATTTCATTGTAATCGGATTTTTATTTTAGAGGTTGTGTTTAAAAATGTAAAAATCACGAAACATCAATATCTCAGAAACCATACAACCGATTTCAAAAAAATTGGTATCAAATGAACGGGCTATCTTAAAACCCTTAACTTTTGAATTTTATATAGATTGAACATGTGGTTCGAAAGTTATGAAAAGAAACGTGTTCTGAAGACTGGTTAATCTCACTCACTTTTCTCAGAGATGGCTGAACCGATTTTCACGAAATTAGTGTCAAATGAGAGGTCTAGCTGACTCATAACATTCTATTGAATTTTACTGTAATCGAACTGTAACTTCGTCTGTAATGTACCGAATTGTGAAAATCACGAAACTTCATGATCTCAGAAAGTACACAACCGATTTGATCAATAGTATTATCAGATGAACGGGCTAGTTAAGGGTTAACTGATGAATTATGTTTAAACACGTGGTTTCAAAGTTTGGCTGCCCTATACGTTCCCATTTCATTTGATTATAATCGAACTAAGCAACCGTTATGTATTAAATTGTTAATAAAACAACGAAAGTCTATTATCTCAAAGATTACACGACTTAGTTGAACATAACTAGTGTCATACGAACAAGTCATCTCTCAAACTTACAAATAACATTCTTCATAACAATTTGATATGTGGTTCAAAAGTTATGGAAAGAAACGAAATTCAAAGGCTATTTAAAATTATACCTGCTTTGATCAATATATGTGGCCTCAATATAATTTAAATGTCGTATCGTACTATTTGAATGTTCCAGGTATCGCTCGTGATTGAATTGTTCTAAATTAAGAGTCATTTCTTTTATTTCGCTATTGCTTGAGCATTTACATTACTTCAAATTTCATATTTTATACTTCAATTACAACATCATTATTGTAGAACCCAAAAAGTGAATACACATATATTGGATTGAAGCGTTCATGTAAATCTATCTCTACAGATAATAAGTTTGAATGAGAAAGGCTGGGTCTGACCGCTAGGTGGATTAATTTAGGTTTTTTTTTAAACAAAATGAAAAAAATATTTTTTTTTACTGAAGTGTGTACAACTGAATAATCATACTAATTTTAAGTTTTTCCAGTATATTTTTGAACCTAACTGCTATGACATACGTTGATAAGTCTCAATAAAACTCCAAAAAATTACTTAAAAAAATTAAAATTTTCAATTATCTTTTTCTACAAAAACGCAAATTTCCCTCAAACCTTTAACATATGTTTCAAACAACGTATATTCTAATAAACCAATTAATCTAATAATTTCACGTTTTTTCAGTGTATTTTAAACCAAGTTGCTATAATATACGAAATACTTTGTTGATAAATTACCCAAAAATTCAAAAATTGCAAAAAATGGAAAATTTTTAATCATCTTTTTCTACCAAAACGCAACTTTTCCGCAAGCTTTTAACACATATTCTTGAAAGGCACAAGTAGAGCTTTCAGACACACTATCAGGTGCTGTGCTTACACGTGCTTACATTTAATGTTTTTGATGGTCAAAATTAGGAAAATTACGCATATTTTCAATGTGGCCTTGGACTGACTCTGTAGGGTTGAAATCTATCACCCATCCTGTTTTAGGAAACTAATTTAATAAGCTTTCAATCATATGTGAACATTCCATGATAGCTTTAGTAGGTTTTGATATATTCCAAAATATTCAGAAAAACTATTTTTCTCCGTTACTGAAATAGGTAACTTTGAAGGCATTTTTAAACATAAACCGTTTTTTGTATCAAGATCTCATTCAAAAATTATGAAAATATAGATAAAATACTACAAAATCATGTGCTCAAAACATCCTGAATATGAAATTCGCATTTTGGTAATTTTGGCCACTCATATATATAGGGACCGTCTTATGTGTAAGGTTCCATAGTTTGCAAACTCGCACAAAACTAGCGCTGTATAGGACGCTGATACTCCCGGTGGCCCTTTACGAACATGAAGCATGGACGCTGATCGACGAGTGCTCGGAGTTTTTGAGCGTAAAGTTCTGCGATCGATACTTGGCGGTAAACTGGAAGATGAAGTGTGGCGCAGACGCATGAATCACGAGTTATACCATGTATACAAACATGCTGATATAGCGAAGGTAATACAGCGGGGCAGGCTTTAGTGGGCTAGACATGTAGCCAGAATGCCTGACGAGAGAGCCGCCAAAACTATCTTCAGTAGAGAACCAGGAAGAGGCCGTAGACTCCGTGGTAGGCCTCGCACGCGATGATTGTGCGCGGTGGAAGAAGATGCACGATCTGCTGGTGTACGAGGAGACTGGAGAATGGCTGCCCAAGACAGAAGAAGCTGGACATCTCTAATTCGTTCGGCCCTAGGCCGGGTAACGGTCCGTTAGCCAACAAAGTATAGTCAAGTAAGTAAGCGGAGATTTGGCCGCTATTCATAAGTTCATACGAATATACCACAGCTGTCTGCGGCTTTACGAACACGGACAATTTGAAAAGGCTTCAGGACTGTTTTCAGGGATTAGCGAGAGAAGCTGTGCAAAGTTGTCTGTTGATGCCAGAATCAGTTCCCGAGGTGATCGAAGATTTGCGTAAACTATTCGGAAATCCGGAAAAGCTTTTGAAAAGCTTGGTAGCGAAAGTGCGTTAGGCACAAGCCCCACGGTTAGATACATGGGCGTAGCCGGAATTTCAAATAGGGGGGGGGGGGGGAGACAAGCTCTTCAAAACTTTAGAAGTAAAAAAATGGTATTTTGAAAAATAGAAATAAATACTAGTGTTTAGTGATTGTTACATCAAGTCAACCAGTAAAAAGTTGTCCTTGACAGCAGAGTGGAAAATTTGATTATTCTTTGTCCAACCTCCAATATGAATAGATTTTCTTTAGTAAAAACTCTGGCGACGAGGATCTTAAGAACCCACGAACATGGCAGAAGATAGAGTTGATCAGCAGCCGCAACCGGGAATTCAAGATATGATTCTCAAGATGGCCCAACTTTCACAGCAGATGGCGGACCAGCAGCAGCGTCAGTATCAAACCCCGGAGCACAGTATCTTACACGTTCCTCACATATTCAATCTTGTCCGCTGGGAGAGCGGTGAACAAATCGTCGACGTATTTTTTAATACATGGAATGTGTACATCGATCTTCGCAAGCACATCATCAAGTAATGTAGTCATTACAAGATCAGCTAAAGCAGGTGACAAGGGATTCCCCATGGCTGTCCCCTCCTTTTGCCGGTTCAAATGCGTCAAAACCAACAGACTACTTTTCACGAAACTCAAAGACTCTTCTTCGCATCTTTCAAAAAGAAACGTAATATACCGTATCCCGTGTGCAGACTGCGATAGCTCATACATTGGTATGACTACACAGCAACTGAAGAACCGTCTTGCCGCGCACCGCTCTCTCATGAAACGCTACGAACAGTATAAAGATTCTAGCACTGAGAGGGAGGGAAGGGAAGATGAGTTTAAAAAGACGGCGTTGATGAAGCATGCGATAGAAGAGAATCACAGTTTCAATATAGCCAACACTAGAATTTTAACTTCGGATGACAGGATTCAAGCATTACAGGTATTAGAAATGTGCTACATCGCATGTGACAGATCCGCAATAAATTATAGAACGGACACGAACAACTTAAGCATCGCTTACTCCGGCACGCTGCGATCTCTCACATGTTGATGCAGACTAGTAAAGTCTCTATCACTCTCTATCTCTGTCTTGCAACATTATTTCTCTCCGTTTTGACGCAACATTTCCCGACGGCTTTAATCGTGTGTGATGTGTGTTGGAAGATACTGTGTAAGTGTAGCTCATCCGTTTGCATTTTTAAATTTTGAAAAGTCACAAACCAATAATTATTTTACATATTTGACATCCACAGTGTAGTGTAGTTAACCAACAGCAATTTAACACCAATGCACCATATTTTGACGAGAACTTGTTTGTTTTGTTTGTAAGTTGTGTATGTAATAACTTAATTCGTGTGACTAATCTATGTAAATTGTAAACTGTTAATCGTAGTTGCCCTGAGGACGAGGAAATATATCCTTGAAACGTCGGCTTTGACATAATAAAACGTGTTTTAAAGTAACCCGTGACCGAAATTGGCATCATCGAATCCATTAACTATTTATTGGTCAAACAACGCTTAACATAAAAAAGCAATGGCGTCGAACGTAAACCTTACCACTTCGTTGTACAACAGTTTACCACCATCACACCGAAAACTGTACAAAAGCTACGCCCAGACGGTTAACAAGCTGAGCGCCCAATGCATAAGGAAAGATTTTCTCCGACGATGTAAAAAATTTGGCTTACACCCCACACATATACAAAACACCTTCCGCTGCATCAACGGATTATTGGAGGATGCCAGTCCATACAGAGGGAAGCTGGAGAAAGCGATGGACCGTTTCAAACGCACGATCCTGAACGTCGAAATCAGCGATAGTTTTCACAAAATCAAAACGCTAGAGAAAACGAAAGCTACCCTCACGAGCAAAATCACGCAAGTATCCCCCTCTAACACATACACACATTTCTTCGAGCGCCAGGAAACATTTTTTCAAAGAAAATGTCGATCGTTGCAGATTACGACAAGCCGCAAATTTCAACGTCTCTACAAAAGGGTTGAGATTGAAAAAGCAAACAAACTCAAAGTGAACGATTCTTGGGTTAAAAACATCACAGATGTTGTTATTCCCCAAGAAACGATGGTTCTTTTGGGCTATGGTCCCAAGTTCGCCTTGCCGTTGGAAAATAATCAAGAAATTCCATATTTCAAGATTATCGCGGACTTGAAATCAATTTTACAGTCCGAACGAGATGAGAGTTTGCAAATGGTTTGTCGCAATCAGTACATCAACATAATTCAAAATCATATGAACAGGCTAACGAACGGTGATCATACATCGCCACCAGACACTATCAATCGTTTTTTGATCGAAGCATTTCACGTCAGCAAAAAGTTCATCCGAGAAAATCCAGACTTATGTGTTGTAACCGCCGATAAGGGCAATAAAACAGTTATAATGAAGAGAGAAGATTATGAGTCAAAAATGAGAACCCTTATCGACGACATCGACACATACGAAAGGATCGACGCGGATTGGACAAACAAAATTCAAACGAAAAATAACACGCTGGTGAAATCACTATTCGACCAAAAAATGATTGATCAACCCACCAAGAATCGGCTAACTACATACAACGCGACTTGCCCTAAAATTTATGGATTATCTAAGATTCATAAAGACGGCAATCCACTGAGGGTCATACTGTCATGCATAAATTGCCCAACATATGATCTCTCAAAATACCTTGCAAGCATTCTGCATCATTCGATAGACCACGAGAAATATAACGTACGCAACTCATATGAGTTCTGTACGTTTATTAACAATGTCACGCTTCCCCCCAACTATGTATTGGTATCGTTTGATGTAGTAAGCCTGTTCACTTGCATACCGAGAGACTTGGTGGTACAAGCGGTGAGAAATAACTGGAACTTGATCGAGAAAAATACAACAATCAAAGAGCAAAATGTTTTCATCAAGCTCATTGAGTTTAACATCTCGTCCAGTTATTTCACCTTCCGTGGGGCCTATTACCGGCAAAAGGAGGGGACAGCCATGGGGAATCCCTTGTCACCTGCTTTAGCTGATCTTGTAATGACTACATTACTTGATGATGTGCTTGCGAAGATCGATGTACACATTCCATGTATTAAAAAATACGTCGACGATTTGTTCACCGCTCTCCCAGCGGACAAGATTGAATATGTGAGGAACGCTCTCAACGGGTTCGACTCACATATTCAATTCACATATGAGGTAGAAAATAACAACCGATTACCGTATTTAGATATGGTTCTTATTAGAACCAACGAACAAAAAATTGTGACCGAATGGTATAAGAAACCTGTCGCTTCCGGGAGAATTCTTAATTTTCTCTCGATGCACCCGCTGGCACAGAAACTGAATACGGCAACCGGTTTTATTGGGAGAGTGTTTCGATTATCGACGAACAAATCGCTCACGGAAAATAAGCAGATAGTGCGCGAGCACTTGCTTACCAACAACTATCCGAGCTCACTGATAAATAGGTTAATCAACAGATTTATCAACCGAAGCACGAATAACGTTGTTGAGGAAGTAAACTCGGAACCGAAAGTATATCGATCTTTGCACCATGTTGACGGCCTCACACCCGCACTGGCACGCAGTATAAAAAAGAACCATGAAAACATCAGTCTGAGCTTCAAATGCGTCAAAACCAACAGACTACTTTTCACGAAACTCAAAGACTCTTCTTCGCATCTTTCAAAAAGGAACGTAATATACCGTATCCCGTGTGCAGACTGCGATAGCTCATACATTGGTATGACTACACAGCAACTGAAGAACCGTCTTGCTGCGCACCGCTCTCTCATGAAACGCTACGAACAGTATAAAGATTCTAGCACTGAGAGGGAGGGAAGGGAAGATGAGTTTAAAAAGACGGCGTTGATGAAGCATGCGATAGAAGAGAATCACAGTTTCAATATAGCCAACACTAGAATTTTAACTTCGGATGACAGGATTCAAGCATTACAGGTATTAGAAATGTGCTACATCGCATGTGACAGATCCGCAATAAATTTTAGAACGGACACGAACAACTTAAGCATCGCTTACTCCGGCACGCTGCGATCTCTCACATGTTGATGCAGACTAGTAAAGTCTCTATCACTCTCTATCTCTGTCTTGCAACATTATTTCTCTCCGTTTTGACGCAACATTTCCCGACGGCTTTAATCGTGTGTGATGTGTGTTGGAAGATACTATGTAAGTGTAGCTCATCCGTTTGCATTTTTAAATTTTGAAAAGTCACAAACCAATAATTATTTTACATATTTGACATCCACAGTGTAGTGTAGTTAACCAACAGCAATTTAACACCAATGCACCATATTTTGACGAGAACTTGTTTGTTTTGTTTGTAAGTTGTGTGACTAATCTATGTAAATTGTAAACTGTTAATCGTAGTTGCCCTGAGGACGAGGAAATATATCCTTGAAACGTCGGCTTTGACATAATAAAACGTGTTTTAAAGTAACCCGTGACCGAAATTGCCATCATCGAACCCATTAACTATTTATTGGTCAAACAGAACCTCTTCTAGAACGATGCAGGCCAGCTGAGTGATGCGGCGAAGGTACGGTTACATCTCCGGAAGCTGGACACCCATTCGCACAGCCGCTATCTCAACTACATCCTGTCAAAGCTTCCCAAGGACGTGAAGTTTGAAGACACAGTCAAGATTCTCAATGAAATCTTCGGGCATCAAACGTCAACTCCGGAAGCGGTTCATGTGTCTTTTCACGATTGTTGTTAACCATCTGCCGATGAACACTCAGCAAGTAATGAGCACTCAACCGCTGTTCAACCATTGTTGACCTCAGCCAGGTTTTCAGCCGACGTAATGTGCTGAACGAGCGTTCAATCGTGCATGTTGTACATGGTAGAACAAGTGCAATTTGAATTGCTTTCTCAGTCGCAGGGAAGAAAAAACGGGCTTTAGCTAGCAGGACTATAAGATTCAACTCTTTCATGTTCTTACGGTCTGCTCTTATGCTTTTGCAATGTTAATACAAAACTTTCACCTCTCCAACAAAATTTTCTACTTCGTAAAAAATTACAAAACTTTCGGTTTTGCGCTGAACTTTCCAATGACATGCGTATTACGTTAGCGGGATGCTGCAAGGACAACGCGTAGGCATGGGCACTATCTTCACTGGGCCGTGTTTCCAGTGAGGTTACAAGAGAATCAAGGTAAGGAATTGTCACAGCTCGGTTAATACTTAAAGCTAGTTGATGCAGCCGGATTTGCCCGGTACTTTTGCTGCTGCAATTTCCTTGGTGGATCAACTGAAAAACCCGTGCAATTCCACGCAACATAGCGCAAGCATTTCAATCAATTATTTTTTAACTTGCTGATACTTTACACAGATGTTTCTATGGGCTAAAGATGCCGTTTTGTGCTATAAGAGTTATTGAAAACAAAATTCTGCACCAATGTCAACAATTAGGGGGGGGGCAACGGCCCCCTGCTCCTTTCTGGCTACGCCTATGCCTTAATAGCCATGGTAATGCCAAATGTACATTTAGAAATCGCTGCACTGTACCGAATTGCTCCAAAGCTCATCATTTCTTACTGCATAGAGCAGAGAAAAGCATTCAGTTGGCTTTAGTTGGGAATAACGCTCACTTTCAGTCTACTCGAACCGTGATTTTTCGCATAGTTCTTGCAACACTATATTTCGGAGTCCCTGAACCTTTAGTAGTTGTTTGGACAGCGAATATGAATCGGCACGAGGAAACGTCACGGAAGATTGATCTTCAAATTTCTTCCAGAGGATGCACTATACGACACCAACTAAAGGAAGCGCGTACCAGCCATGTCCAAATTACGCTCTGCACTGAGGGATATATTTGAAACACGAAACGGCGTGCTTAGCAATTGCCACTCAGTGTTGGTGTAAGACAGACGGCACGAAGGGCGAAACTTGAAACACCGAAGCCAGTGGCAGTGTTATACGATCGTCACTGGTGCCTCAAGCTTCGGCAAACACCGGAAACGAGGGCTTTACTTTCGTGAAAGCACCGTAGCCGAATGTTTGAGCTTCGTAGAAACACTTCGGTCGCTGCCATATGGCTTTGCTAGGCCTAATGCGAAGCGAAACATTTCCAAAAATACTCACATTGTTGATATTATTCTTTACGTGAGACCAGTGTTTTCCGAAGCTAGATCCACCGGCGCCGGTGTTTGCCGAAGCTTAAGGCACCAGTGGCGATCATATAACACTGACACAGCCTTCGGTGTTTCAAGTTTCGCCCTCCGTACCGTCTGTCGAACACTAACACTGAGTGGTGGTAGCAAGATACGTCGTATCGTGTTGCTATGCAAAAACCGCACCAGTGCAGCACGGTTCAGTGTTTATACCATGGCTGGCGCCTACGGTAAGCGAGTTGGTTCTACCAAAACAAGAAATTTGTTTCGAAAAGTTACGAAGCGGTATAGCCAAACAGAAGTACTGCCGGTATGGCAAACAGAAGTACTGCCGGAGACAGAGGATATTTTGCGAGCTCGAAACATCCTCGAAAAACGACTCGACGCCTTGATGGGCGTCATGAAACCGGATTACTCTGGAAAAGCAACAACATAACTCTTCCCGATAGGGCGGAGCAGATTTTGGAGTCCCTCTCATCGAACAACACCGAGTTTTTCTTCGACGAAGAAAACGGAGTTACGTTCGGACGCTGGTTTAACCGCTACCAGAACCTCTTCGAGAACAATGCAGACCAGCTGAATGATGCGGCGAAGGTACGTTTACTTCTCCGAAGGCTGGACACCCATTCACACAGCCGCTATCTCAACTTCATCCTGTCAAAGCTTCCCAAGGACGTGAAGTTTGAAGACACAGTCAAGATTCTCAATAAAATCTTCGGGCATCAATCGTCAACTCCGGAAGCGGTTCATGTGTCTTTTCACGATTGTTGTTAACCATCTGCCGATGAACACTCAACAAGCAGAGAGCACTCAACCGCTGTTCAACCATTGTTGACCTCAGCCAGGTTTTCAGTAGACGTAATGTGCTTAACGAGCGTTCAATCGTGCATGTTGTACATGGTAGAGCAAGTGCAAATTCAATTGCTTTCTCAGTCGCAGGAAAGAAAGAACGGGCTTTAGTTAGCAGGTCTATAAGATTCAACTCTTTCAAGTTCTTACGGTCTGCTCTTATGCTGCTGCAATCCCGATCAGTCAAAAATATCAGGATTATAACAAATCTTGATATTTTGCAACGAATTTTTTGTATCAACTTGTGTTCTAAACTTGGTCTCGTTAATAGTTAAAATATCAGAATTCCTATCAAAATTACTTAGTGATTATTACAAATTATAGCAAGTTTTGTACAAATTTTGGCAAAAAAAGATCAGAATTAGTTAGAATGTACAATTTTTTGTCAATTGAATAACAAATTTTGTTATAAATATGCTTTAAAAACACACACTTTTGAACATTCAAAGGTATGCTACCAAAATTTGAAATAATCCCTTACTTTTCATCATTCTGGCATATCAAGAATACTACACGCTTTGTTATTTCTATCGAGTTCAGATATATTTGTGATACCCGTTTGTTATAATCGTTTGATCGGTATGTTAATACAAAACTTTCACCTCTCCAACAAAAAATTACGAAATTTTCGGTTTTGCGCTTGAACTTTTCAACGACATGCGTATTACGTTAGCGGACAACGCGTAGGCAGGGGCACTTTCTTCACCGAACCGTGTTTCCAGTGAGGTTACAAGAGAATCAAGGTAAGGAATTGTCACAGTTCGATTCCAATACTCCAAGCTAGTTGATACAGCCGGATTTGCCCGGTACTCTTGCTGCTGCAATTTCCTTGGTGGATCAACTGAAAAACCCGTGCAATTCCACGCAACATAGCGCAAGCATTTCAATCAATTATTTTTGAACTTGCTGACAGGGTTGCAAATTTTCACTGTCAGTGATAGATTCTCAGTTGAAACTGAATACTAGAATATCAGTATCAACACGAACGAGCTGACAATGATAATTGCTTGCAGCGCCAATCAGTTGACGGTGGTAATGCTGACTAGCAGCATTACTGCGATTTCGCACACGCTATGGTGCTCTAGCGATGTTTATGCGGTGTAGGATGAAGGTGCCTACCTACTCCGTTGACTTCATGCAATAGATTGGCTCAGATAAAATAATTTCGATATTAAGATATAACATTTATATGACTGATATGACTATTGACTGATAGTTGACTTGGGTGACGCTCAATATCAGTTTGAAGTGAGTGAGAGTGAAACTGCTGTTGGATCACTTTCATTTTTCTTTGTCGAAATTTCGCAACAATGTTTGCTGATACTTTACACAGATGTTTCTATGAGCTAAAGATGTCGTTTTGTGCTATAAGAGTTATTGAATACAAAATTCTGCACCAATGCACCAATGACTGATATGACTATTGACTGATAGTTGACTTGGGTGACGCTCAACATCAGTTTGAAGTGAGTGAGAGTGAAACTGCTGTTGGATCACTTTCATTTTTCTATGTCGAAATTTCGCAACAATAGTAGCGGAGATCGACCGGAATAATTGTTACGCAACAATGTTTGCTGATACTTTACACAGATGTTTCTATGAGCTAAAGATGTCGTTTTGTGCTATAAGAGCTATTGAATACAAAATTCTGCACCAATGTCAACAATCAGGGGGGGGGGGGGGCAACGGCCCCCTGCCCCTTTCTGGCTACGCCTATGCCTTAATAGCCATGGCAATGCCAAATGTACATTTAGAAATCGCTGCACTGTACCGAATTGCTCCATAGCCCATCATTTCTTACTGCATAGAGCAGAGAAAAGCATTCAGTTGGCTTTAGTTGGGAATAACGCTCACTTTCAGTCTACTCGAACCGTGATTTTTCGCATAGTTCCTGTAACACTATATTTCGGAAAAACATCCGTAACAACGTCCGCTTTTCTTGATGAGAGCGCATCAGCAACATTGGTGGAGGAGTCAATAGCTGAACTGCTCAATGCCAGCGGAGTCCCTGAACCTTCAGTAGTTGTTTGGACAGCGAATATGAAGCGGCACGAGGAAACGTCACGGAAGATTGATCTTCAAATTTCTTCCAGAGGATGCACTATACGACACCAACTAAAGGAAGCGCGTACGGTGAGCGAGTTGGTTCTACCAAAACAAGAAATTTGTTTCGAAGGGGTTACGAAGAGGTATGGCCACCTTAACGGTATTGCATTACCAAATTATGAAGCGGAAGTTCCTCGAATTCTGATTGGTCCCGTCAATCTTCATTTATTTGCTCCCCTGGAATCAAAAGTAGGAAACTACGGAGAGCCTATAGCTGCTCGATCGCTGCTAGGATGGTCTATATACAGTCCCGAACAATTGCAGACCTCAGCGAACGCGTACGTGCACTTTCACTCTGCTCTGACCGTCAGTAATCAAGAATTACATGATTTACTTAAAACACGAGATACTCTAGAAGATATACAGGGTGACAAAAAAGTCCGGTCACACAGGAAAATCTCAATATTTCAAAGAATATGAAGAAAATCTGAATCTGGCTTTCATAGCTTTATTCAGTAACTCATAAAGATACTTCATAGACGATATCTCGGAATTACACCACCTTTCTCTGATCGAACCAGCTTCAGACGTCTCGGAAAGTCGTCGCATGCGGCGCGCACGTGCTCCATCGACATCTCGTCCCAGATTTTCGTGATAACTCGCTTGAATTGCTCCAAATTTGTTATTTCATAGTCGTTCAGCTCCGACATCATGTATCCCCACACGAATTAATCCAGTGGATTCAGATCCGGAGACGACGGAGGCCATTCATTCTTCGAAATGAAATCGGTCAAATTTTCCTCACACCACGCCTGAACAACCTTTGCGGTGTGAGATGGGGCGCCATCTTGCTGGAAGCAGTAGTAATCGTCTTCAAACAATAGTTCAGCTTGAGGCAGAACATATTTATTCCGAACCGTGCCCAGGTAATACGCTGCGTTGATTTTGACCCCTTTATCTATAAAAATTAGAGGCAGTTTACCTCTCTTGCAAATGGCTCCCCAAACCATCACCGACGTCTTACCTTGGAACCGGGAAACGTTCAGCTTGTCCGCAGGAGCTTGCTGGAGGCTCACACTCCAAACTCGATCATTTTGGCGATTGACTGTTTGCTCCAAAACGAACAGCTTCTCGTCCGAAAAAATAATCTCGTCATCTGCGCGCCAACCGATGTTAGATTTGTTTTGATAGATAAGAAATTATTAGTGACGATACCATCGTTCAATTAAATACAAAGCTAGAATTAGAAATGTTAACCGAATTAAAGAATTAAATTAAGCCAAAAAGCAGTAGTGTTTACGGAACGTGCAACCTGAAAGGTGACGCTACTTGCTTGCAAAGTGAGCCGGCCATTAAATTGGATTGCCGATTGCCTTCCGCCGCGCGAGCGCACGCACACGGAGAAGCAGTCAGCGAGCGCACGCACACGGGAAGCAGAATAGCTTGATCACTAGCCAGGCGAGTCGCCGACAGATCGTCTCACAAGAAGGTGCGTCCGTCATCAGTGTCAACACGCATAGAGATTGCGAAGAACTCGTGACGTCTGTCGCTGGTGCACATTCAATTCACAGTTTTATCGCTGCTCAAAGTGATTAGATCTTTACGATTAGCCAGAAACTAGTTCGTGAACAGACAGGCCGCCATTGCGAAATCGTGAATCTTGTGTCACGAAACTGCGATCAAACCCGATACCCATTAGAATAGCAGAGCAGCGGTGAAATCTAATTCGCGGGTAGCGAAGTGAGCAATTTGGTGGCGAAGTCCGGTGCTTTTGGAAGTGAGGAAACGGTCAAACCTCCAACACACGTGGATGCCGCCGATGGTCAACTCCCATCCTTCAGTGCACGTGTAAAGTCTAAACGGTGACCGCAAATTCTCATCATTCGAGGCACTTTACATCAAAAGAACCGGTAAGAAATTGCACCAACCATGATCGTTTTGGCCTCGGTATTAACGAACTCCTACGAACAGGGACGCAAGCAAACATCGACACACCTAGCACGGTCGAATCAGGCAATCGAAGAGCGAGCTCTCCATACGCACTGCATATCACGATCGCGGGGTCGGCTAGAGAGAAATTGTTGCACCGAGGAACCCAATACGACGTTGGCGCTTTAAAGCGAACAGGAAGCTGTACTCTAACTGAACTAGAGCTATTCAGAATCAAAAAGCCTTCGTACGCGAAGTAAGTGGTGCGATTAGAGCGAACTTAAACCGTGGCTAATTTCCCGGGGCCACAGGGCTTTTCTTTTTGCATATCTTATTTGCAGTCTTAATCTCGTCATCACGGTTTGGATCTGCACCATTTCGGAGATTGGCAGCGGAGCTCCTGCTCAGTTTGCGGACTCGACAACCATTGGAGTCGTTCTAGGATCACGCTGTGGGAGGAAAGCTCAGCAGCAGTCAGCACACACTCGTCGTGAGCGGAAGGCTCGGCGGCAAGCAACAAGAGCGCCTCGCTATCGGTGCGTACTGCGTAACCTGACTCGGATCTCTAGTGAGATCGAAGACACGGTACCGTGAGTAGTTAATGATAAGCAAAATGTGTGAGATAGCTAGGGAAAGATCATAGGAGTTAGGAGGCACGAGTGATACCCTCAATGTAAAGCCATGTGAACCGACAAATTGAGTAATATGAAACGTTAACACTATACCTGTTGTCTTTTTATTCAGTTTTGGGCATTTCAATCTGCTGGTGTCGGGTATTTTGTCTCAAACCCACACTAAAAGTTGTAACATTGGCGCCCAACTGAATAATCCACTTGTAACTACCGTTAGCAATTTTCGGATTTGTGATTTGTTTTTGTAATTTTTGGCTTTGTGCGTTCCAAGCCGTTGAAGCAATAAGTTTTCAGCCTCGCGCAACATTTGAAAATGGACTACACGCATTTGACTGATGATGATGATAAGCCCACTAGCTCAGAACATGTTATGAGTGCTCAAGCCAACATCCATGAGTGCCAAGCACAGCTTGAGGCACTCCACACACTGGTAGAAGAAGCCTGCGATAGGGACAATGTTAACGATTTATCGTGCCTTCAATCGCGTCTTAATCATTATAGAAATCGACTTAATTTGATCAATCCCCCGGATGATCTGCAACAAGCACAAACACAGGTGTTGATGCAAGTAAACATTATGTTTAACAGGGTTGTGGGTAAGCTCAAATTTTCGGTCAATGATGTGCATTTGAGTGAGTCTACAGTGAACCCTCAAAGCAACCCAACCGGGGTAGTGCGAAGGTCAGTAAATAGTGAGGAGGGAGCGGTGGGTGGAAGCAACAGCCAAGTAGAGGAGGATACATCTCCACCACCTTGGCAGCCAAGACTTCTGTCATTTTCAGGAGGCCGAGGTCGAGGTCTACTGTTGTCAAACCCGCGGCAAGAACCGGACAGCGCAATGAATGCCCGACGCTCGCTGGCGTTCCCTCCCAGGTATGGAACACCTCCCCCCGCATACGAGAACAACGTAGATGAAGACAGAGAGAGGCGGCAAAGAGAGATACAAGCGCAGGAACAGCAAACGAGAAGATCAAGAGAGCAAGCAAGGATTAATATAGAGCAAATGGAACAAGCGAGGGAAGCACGGATAAGAGAGGCAGAACGGGAAGCGCAGATTAGGCAAGCTGGAGAACGAGAAGAGCGAGCGAGACAGGACTACCACAGAATTAGAGATGATCTGTTGAATCGTCTTCTTCAACACGAACGAGCACAGCCAGCACGAGACGAGAGAAGGGTACTAAAGGCAGTTCACAACTGGCCCTTCAAATTTCGGGGCGAAAAGGACACGACGTCACTCAACGTATTCCTCGATCGGGTGGAAACCTTCGCAAGGTCGGAAGGTATGAACGACGACACATTGCTACTGTCGATTAAACATCTATTGCAAGAGGATGCGTTGGATTGGTACGCGCGGGCTACCTCGCAGCGGTTGCTTGAAACATGGGACGCCCTCAAGCGGGAGATCAGGAAAGAGTTCCTGCCAAGCGAATATTCCCAGATTCTACGTCTAGAGGCCAGCTTTAGATTCCAAGGAACAAATGAATCATTCGCCAAGTACTACCGAGATATTTCTCCCCTTTTTCGATTTGTAGAACCTGCTATCTCTGAAGAAGACAAGTGCTTCAGCGTGAAGAAAAACATGAACGCTGATTACGCAGCGATCCTGACAGCCGCGAGACCACGAACACTACAAGACATAGTGGAGGTCTGCACTAGCTACGACGAGACCAGAATGCTTTTAAACCGACACCGTAGGATTCCAACGCCGCACAGTTCGCTGCTGGAACCAAACTTTGCAACGCCAGCGCCGAGCAACCGGCCGCCACTACCACCACAGCAGACACCATATCGTTTTAATAGGGTGAACGCAATGGAGATGGACGCGTACAGGGAAGAAGCCTCCACATCGCAGGCGGAGCACCAAGCATCAGCAGAAGTAGAGGAAGGCGGATGGCAGCACAAGATTGAGGAGCTCGTGGAACAGGTGAACGCTCTGAGGATGAACTTCGAGGGGAAAAGCTGGCGAGCGGAAACAGCACATGGTCAGCGGCAGAACAAATTTAACCGACCAGAGGCAAATAATCGACAACAAGAAAGGCAACAAAGCAGTAGTACATCAGCGTATCAGATACAGCAACAACAACAGCTGCCACAAGTTCAGCAACAAGCAGCGCGACAACATGAACCGCAAGCTGGTCGTAGTCAGTTTTGGAGTCAGCCGTCAAAGGAGCAGGCATTAGAAACCGGAAGAAAAAACCCGCAGCAGCAGGGAAGCCGTTCCACGCAAGAGGGTCAACAGCAACAACCAACAACAGGCCAGCGCCTAACTATGGTTTGCTGGAACTGCGACGAAGAAGGGCATAGATTTATGGACTGCCCGAAACCACAGGCATTATTATTCTGCTATCGTTGTGGCAGAAAAGGCTACTCTCTGCGCAGTTGCTTCACCTGTCGAACAGATTCGGTAAACTACTCGGCGGGGAACGGGCAATAAAGGGGGGCAGCTCTTCGCAAATTTTCGAAGACCCCTTGGACATTCCAACCTTTAAGAACATAGACTCTATAATCATTAATCCCGGAAGCGACAACCGTCCGCACGCTGTAATATCAATACTAGGTAAAGAGATCACCGCCTTATTGGACAGTGGCGCAACCTGCTCCTTGTTAGGAGGAAAACAGGTGCAGTTAGCGGATGAATATGGTTTGCAGAAGAAGAGCGTAAATGGCGGAATAAAAACAGCGGACGGAACCCGACACCACATAACCGAATTTGTATCTCTTCCCATCGTTTACAATAGCCGCAACGAAGTACTACCGGTTCTTCTAGTTCCATCAATTCCAGATTGCGTAATCATGGGGATGGATTTCTGGGTAAAATTCAAATTGAAACCGATTTGCTGTTCTGTCGAGGCACAAGACAACGGAGCACCTAACGACGACCAAGACATGAAGGAGCTTTCACTGGATGAGAGGAAGCAACTAGAGGAAACGGTGGCGAAATTTCCCCGAGCACAGGATTGTACTCTAGGGCGAACAAAAATGTATGAACATCGTATCGAGATTGGAGATGTACAACCACGGAAGCAACGGCATTATACGATGTCGCCGTATGTCTTGAAATAAGTCAACCGGGAAATAGACCGTATGTTAGCCTTAGACGTCATAGCGGAGGCGCGGTTTTTACCTTGGAATAATCCCCTAGTAGCGGTCAAAAAGAAGACGGGCCAATATCGGGTATGCTTGGACGCCCGGTATCTAAATTCTATCATGGTGAATGAGGGTTACCCGATTCCGCAAATAGCTTCGATAACAAATAACTTGCGCAGCAGTAAATACATTTCTTCGATTGACTTGAAGGACGCGTTCTGGCAACTACCGCTTCATCCAGCGTCGAGGCCACTAACGGCATTCACAGTCCCATCCAAAGGTCACTTTCAGTTTAAAGTGGTACCGTTTGGCCTCTGCACAGCCAGCCAAGCGCTAGCGAGACTTATGACCCGTCTGTTCGCCGATTTGGAACCAAGAGTATTCCATTATCTAGAGGACATTATAATCTGTTCGGAAGCCTTTGAAGAGCACATTGCGATTGGGAGGAGGTAGCCCATCGGCTGCGGCAAGCCAACCTTACGATATCGTCGGAAAAGTCGCTGTTCTGCAGAAAGAGCATGAAGTACCTCGGCTATGTTATCGACGAACAAGGGTGGAGAGTTGACGAAGGAAAAGTCGAAGCAATAGCACAGTTTCCAACGCCAACGACAAGGAAAGAAGTTCAGCGATTTATCGGTGTCTGCAATTGGTACCGGCGCTCCATCGCAGGATTCTCGCAAATTGCAGCGCCGCTAACGGATCTAACTCGGGCGAAGACGAAGTTTCGATGGACAGCAGCGGCGGAAGAAGCGTTTCTCAAGTTGAAGGCGGCTCTGGTCTCGGCTCCTGTACTGATCATGCCGGACTACGATAAACCTTTTTCAGTGGCGAGTGACGCCAGCGACCAAGCGATAGGGGCAGTTCTGACACAAGAAATTGATGGAGAGGAACATCCGATATGCTACTTCTCACAAATACTCTCGGCATCAGAGAGAAAATACTCAGTTACCGAGCGGGAGTGCCTTGCGGTAATCCGAGCGATTGAGCAGTTTCGAGGGTACATAGAAGGAACTCGCTTCACTGTGCACTGTGACCACGCCGCTCTCAGCTATCTACGTTCCATGAAAAACCCCACGGCCCTGATGTGCCGCTGGCTCCTGCGATTGAATGCATTCGATTTTGAGATCAAATATAGGAAAGGAACCTCCAACGTGGTACCTGATGCGTTATCAAGGATCGTAGCGACGCTTGTGTTCAGCGTGAAAAGCTCGTCAGATCTGTGGTATAAAGCGATGATGGAGAAGGTGGAGACGAACGGCGACAATTTTCCAGATTTTCGTGTAGTGAAGGACGAGCTCTACAAGAACTGCAAGTGCAGAGACGAGATTGGCGTTGTAACCCATCGCTGGAAGAAGGTGGTCCCACGTGAAGAACGCACAGAAGTAATCGCACGTTTCCATAACTCACCATCTGCTGCACACCTTGGATTCTACAAAACATGGCAGAAGTTGCAGACCTATTACTATTGGCCGCGCATGCAGCAGGACATCAGAGATTTTGTAAAAGGCTGTACGACTTGCAAAGCGTGTAGCGACTGATGCCACAAATGGGAAATCTCAAACCAGCGAAGCTACCCTGGGAAATGATATCGATCGATTTCGTCGGACCTCTGACGCGCTCCAAGAGAGGAAACACGGTGCTACTGGTAATAGTTGACTGGGTCAGCAAGTACGTACTTGTCAAGCCAATGCGCGCAGCGGATTCGAAGAAGATGGTAGAGTTCCTAGAAGAAGAAGTGTGCCTGAAATTCACCCGGCCACGGCTCATACTCTCCGACAACGGAAAGCAGTTCGAATCGTTACTGTTCAAATCCTGGCTGGCACGGCACAACATCGGTCACATGAAGACAGCGTATTACTGCCCACAGGTTAATAACGCGGAGCGTGTTCACCAATTTGTGTTACAGAGGATACGGAACAACCACGAGAAAACCAAACAACGATACAATCTGCGTACCCGTCAGGTAGACTTCACGATTGGCGACATCGTTTGGAGGCGAACTTTCACACAATCGTCCAAGGCAGACCAGGTAAATAAAAAACTCGACCACAAGTTCGTTCCAGCGTTAGTGAAACAAGTTTTGGGAAAAAACGTCTACCTGTTGGAAGACGTCACTGACGGTAAACAAGGCCACTATCATGCCAAAGACATCAAGGCAGACTAAGAACCGTTAACCCATCTATGTCCGCAGGCACAACCGGCCAACAACGAGCTATGAGCTTACAAAAAATCTTCAAGTGGAGAATCGACAGTCCAATCAAGTGTGATGAGCAACAACTTTATTAAACTACCTCTCCACTTCGATTGAAGAACGTATAGAACAACGACGCAGTACTCCTTCAACAAGCTATGTCCGCAGTCAAATGCCAACTACGAAGGAAAGCCTTACACCAAACACACCAAGTGGTCATACCGTTAGCCGATCGAGACAAATTGAGCACAACACCAACACTTCAGCTAATCACAATCAGCTAAACGTTCACAGATTTCATCAGGTGGGTCCAAATTATTCAAATGCGCATCCACAAGGCAAAAAACTTTCTGAGGATCGGCCTGAAAAAAGCATCCAAAAGTAACGCGAATCGGGGCGCGATAAAACCCCTACTCTGGGCTCATGCCGATTAAGTCGCGGAAATGCAACTTTCCTCAGACACGCACAAACAATCACAAATTAAACTTAGTTATTTGCTAATATGTAAATAGTACCATTCATGCTTCTTTTTTGTTTTGTGTGCGATTGTGCCTATAATAGTAAAATCATAGGCTAAAATCCATTTAAATGCTCACCGTAGCTAGACGGAGTCACGGAAGCTTGAAAAACGGTTTTGATCAGAGACGATTTGAGAGGTCTTAGTACATCTGCCAGAATTCGCTGGCACATTAAGTTAATTGAGATGAAGCATTCTACGCAATTGAGTAGGATAATGATTTGGCAAGCAGTTGTGACTTGTGCTCAGATTATATAGTATTTTCGATTTAGTCGATTCCAAACCTTGAGGTCTGCTCAAGAGAGGATAGATGACCGACTTATCTCTGATCATAATGCCGAAAAATAAGTTTTTGAATTTTTTATGAATCGTTTGATCACCGATTCATAAAAAAAATTTTCCGCTGCGGTAGGTTTATGTTAGATTTGTTTTGATAGATAAGAAATTGTTAGTGACGATACCATCGTTCAATTAAATACAAAGCTAGAATTAGAAATGTTAACCGAATTAAAGAATTAAATTAAGCCAAAAAGCAGTAGTGTTTACGGAACGTGCAACCTGAAAGGTGACGCTACTTGCTTGCAAAGTGAGCCGGCCATTAAATTGGATTGCCGATTGCCTTCCGCCGCGCGAGCGCACGCACACGGAGAAGCAGTCAGCGAGCGCACGCACACGGGAAGCAGAATAGCTTGATCACTAGCCAGGCGAGTCGCCGACAGATCGTCTCACAAGAAGGTGCGTCCGTCATCAGTGTCAAACAGCGAATATTGGTGCGGTTAGAAAATTAACACGCATAGAGATTGCGAAGAACTCGTGACGTCTGTCGCTGGTGCACATTCAATTCACAGTTTTATCGCTGCTCAAAGTGATTAGATCTTTACGATTAGCCAGAAACTAGTTCGTGAACAGACAGGCCGCCATTGCGAAATCGTGAACCTTGTGTCACGAAACTGCGATCAAACCCGATACCCATTAGAATAGCAAAGCAGCGGTGAAATCTAATTCTCGGGTAGCGAAGTGAGCAATTTGGTGGCGAAGTCCGGTGCTTTTGGAAGTGAGGAAACGGTCAAACCTCCAACACACGTGGATGCCGCCGATGGTCAACTCCCATCCCTCAGTGCACGTGTAAAGTCTAAACGGTGACCGCAAATTCTCATCATTCGAGGCACTTCACATCAAAAGAACCGGTAAGAAATTGCACCAACCATGATCGTTTTGGCCTCGGTATTAACAAACTCCTACGAACAGGGACGCAAGCAAACATCGACACACCTAGCACGGTCGAATCAGGCAATCGAAGAGCGAGCTCTCCATACGCACTGCATATCACGATCGCGGGGTCGGCTAGAGAGAAATTGTTGCACCGAGGAACCCAATACGACGTTGGCGCTTTAAAGCGAACAGGAAGCTGTACTCTAACTGAACTAGAGCTATTCAAAATCAAATAGCCTTCGTACGCGAAGTAAGTGGTGCGATTAGAGCGAACTTAAACCGTCGCTAATTTCCCGGGGCCACAGGGCTTTTCTTTTTGCATATCTTATTTGCAGTCTTAATCTCGTCATCACGGTTTGGATCTGCACCATTTCGGAAATTGGCAGCGGAGCTCCTACTCAGTTTGCGGACTCGACAACCATTGGAGTCGTTCTAGGATCACGCTGTGGGCGGAAAGCTCAGCAGCAGTCAGCACACACTCGTCGTGAGCGGAAGGCTCGGCGGCAAGCAACAAGAGCGCCTCGCTATCGGTGCGTACTGCGTAACCTGACTCGGATCCCTAGTGAGATCGAAGACACGGTACCGTGAGTAGTTAATGATAAGCAAAATGTGTGAGATAGCTAGGGAAAGATCATAGGAGTTAGGAGGCACGAGTGATACCCTCAATGTAAAGCCATGTGAACCGTCAAATTGAGTAATATGAAACGTTAACACTATACCTGTTGTCTTTTTATTCAGTTTTGGGTATTTCAATCTGCTAGTCGGATAGGTGTCGGGTATTTTGTCTCAAACCCACACTAAAAGTTGTAACACCGAGCAACTCCCGCGACCGTTGGTACCTCTTGTCCTTTGTAGCTTTGATAACCCCATGAACCACCTGTTTTTTGTACGGTGTAAGTTTTGAATCCTTGCGCAGAAGCAGGCGGATTGATTCTCGGTTCATTTTAAGGTTCCTGGCCAGCTTCCGTGCAGATTGGGCGGGATTCCGGCGAATCCGGTCTCGTATAATCTTTTTCAGCCTTGAAGTTCTCACAGACCTTGGTCGTCCAGATCGTGCCTTGTCCTCGGCGCCTCCTGTCTCTAGGTACCGATTTATGGTCCGGTATACGAATTTCCGGTTGATTCCGAGCGGTTTTAGGTGTTTGAATATGTGTCCGGGTTTGTACCCTTTCACATATTCAGCAATAACAGCTGCTCTTAACTCTGCCATGGCTCACAACTCAATGTAAACAAACTGCACAGAAACGAAACTCTGCCACTTTGGACAGCAAAGTTAACCCTTTCATTTAACATATAGATGGCCCCAGACAGATGCAACGTGTAGGTTACAGGCGACCCCAAAAAAGTGTGACCGGACTTTTTTGTCACCGTCTATGTATGCAAACAGAAGCACTGCCGGAGACAGAGGATATTTTGCGAGCTCGAAACTTCCTCGAAAAAACGACTCGACGCCTTGATGGGCGTTATGAAACCGGATTACTCTGGAAAAGCAACAACATATCTCTTCCTGATAGCTTTCCAATGCACAATGGTCCAGAAACCGAAATTAGGGGGAAATTTGGGTCTAGAGCTCTATAGCAACATTTTAGAGAAAAACTTTCTTCTACAAAGTTGTTACATATGATAAAGCGCTCATTGAAAAATTATCAAAAATTAGGGTAACCAACATTTACGATGCAATCAAGTATCTAACTTTTTTATCTTCGTAGATAGAAGAAAAATTTGTTCTACAATGTTATAGCTCCATTAATTTTAAGTAACTTTGTAAAAAAAGATATTCTCTATCTTTGAAAACAACTGATTTATATTGAAAAAAAATACATATTTTACGCTCTAACTTTTTCATTTCAAGTTTCATCTCAAAACTGCCTTTGAACGACTTTTAGAGCTTTTTAAGAGAAACCATTTGCAATGCTGACATCGTAAATATCTCAATTTTATTCAAAGTTATTAAAATTTTTCATAAAAAATATGCGTTTTTCATTTGTATGTCTTTCATTTTGGGGCAAACATAAATAATATCTCTTGGTCTCATTTTGAAGGTCATACTCGAAAAATGGAGGAACTTTCAGAGATATGTTATTTTTTTAATTTGAGTTAATTCAATTTAAAAACAAGACGAAAATTTCAATAATTTTATACATTATGCATATAAAAGCACCCAGATTTATTTTTTGGTATTTTTTCTTATAACTAGACGTAATCACCTTTAGTTTGACCCAAAAAGATCGAAAATCGATCAACTGGTTCAAAAGTTATGAATTTTTTTAAATAAAATACATCGAATATAGCCGTTTTTTATGGTCACCCTATTTCGGAGCTAGTCCCCTTAACAACCCAACGCAAGTGGCAATTCCATACGATGAAATAACTATCTAAAGACTTACAATAATAGGTACAAACTTTTGTATGTAAGAGTATGAAAGCAGCCTTTCCGCCTGATTTTCAAAGCTATTTGATGCCGATTTTTACATAAAAAAAATAATAAATAGAACAGTTTTGAGTTTCGAAGGTAGCACTAAACGATCTTGAGCTAATTATGCATGCACACTTTGGTGACGTTAGTGTTAAAAATAGATTAACCAAAATATGAGTTTTTTCTTATATTAATCTTCAGATAAAGAGAATATCATACTAGTAAGATTTCCCGCTGCATTGGTTGCTTATTTCGTCAGATCCTGTTATCACAGAAGCACGTGAGTGACCAAAAGTGGACATTAAAACTTTTTCTCTGCTCGTCCCTTTGAAATCGGGTAATAAGAATAAATGGAATTTGAAAAAAAGCTACTATTTTCATCCACGCTTACATTACCGAAAAAAAATATTTAAATTTAAAAATTTAAATTTATTTCTAACATATTCACTATTTTTTTTACCCTTACCAAAGCATGCATGCAAATCAAACTAAAGATCATTTAGTGCCACCTTCGAAACTCAAAACTCTCCATTTCTAAATTTTTGTATATAAAAAGCGGCATCAAATAGCTTTGAAAAACAGGCGGAAAGGCTGCTTACATACTGTTACATACAAAAGTTTGTGCCTTTTATTGAAAGTCTTAAGATAGTTATTTTATCGTACGGACTTGCCACTCGCGTAAAATTGCGTAATTTGGAGATGATTGAGGTGAAAATATCCCCAAAAATATCGAAATATGTCAAAAAACTTTTTTATTTTGGGAGATATAAAATAACAATGTTCTGCATAAACATGCATTTTTGAATGACTGATAACTTTGTAGAAGGTTTGAAAATTCGAAAAAATCTGAGAAAAAAGTTATAATGAAAATTGTGATTTTCAGTACCTCTTCATAGAAAACTTTATGTTGGTCGTAATATGTAAGAGATAAAAACATGATGCAAAGTTTCTTGTTTTAAGATCACCTAAAATTCTGCCGAAGACACCAAGCGTTTATCTCAATCTGATGAAAAATTAAATTTTCTATCTCACTTTTTAGGTGGATTGATCACTCATCTTCCTACATCGCAAGATGCATTTTTTAATATCCTAAAACATCTCCGAACATACATTATGGCTATAATCAACATTTGAATATCTATTTGTTTAAACGCATGAAAACGGCAAAATAAAACACTGTGGCTCTTGAATATTTTTGCTATTTGGTTATCGTGCACATTTATACAAATATACATACAAATGTTTTATTTATTGCATGGGAGAAATGTAATTTAGTAGCAGGAAAACTAATTGATGGTACACATCAGAACTAACAATTCATGTTAAAGCATTGGTGGTTGTACGTTTTACCGCTTTTTATTCATTTTTTAATATTCGGACTTCACGTTGACAGCTCACCTAGTTATGATCTGGAGCCAATCTAATAGCTGTTATAACCCTTAATTATTCGCTTAGTTTTGACCCAGTATTTACCTGCGGTGCTATCAAAAGCGCCCGTGAAATTTATCAGTATCAGCCCACTTTCGCATAGGCTTAGTTCGTAAACAACTACCTGGAATCTTTTTCTTACTTACGGCGTGAATCGCAGTGTCGCTTTTTTCCTGGGTAGATCAATAGAATAATGAAATTCGCTATAATAAACATGCGGCAGGGCAGGCCACCTTTGCAGCGCAGGCCGCGCTGGCATGTCCACGGCCTATGGCTGATGCAATTTCTTCGCAATGCTGGGTACAATGACAACCCAGCAAGCTTGTATTGCGCTGCTTTCTCGAAGTTGAAACTCTCGGCTGCGGCCGGTGTTTTTACGAAGCCAAATCCCTCGATTCCGGTGTTTGCCGAAGTTTGAAACACCCGTGGCGAGAATGAAAAACAGCCACTGCCACCGGTGGTTCGGCTATCGCTCTGCGTGTTGTCGATTCAACACTAACACTCAGTTGCAGTTGCAATACACGTCGTGCCGTGTTTCAGATATGCCACTCAGTGTAGAGCGTGGTTTGGACATGGCTGATGGGAAGTAAGCAAAACACGGTAGAAAATAAAAATACACCTATTACCCCAGCTAATATTGCTATCGAAAATATTTTTTCTAATGTCAACTGCCTGGGGCCTATTACGGCAGGTAAACTTTCTTTTCTGCAACAGGCGATGTTCGATCTTATGAACGCCATGTTGCAGGCAAAATCCATGTTTGAAGCCATTCAAATTGGAACAAATTTTACAATTAAAATTGTTTCTAATTTAAAATTTAGCAATGATTTTCAATAAAACAATCAAAATTTTAAATTGGAATGCTCGCTCATTGAAGGCCAATAGGAAGGAGCTTTTTAATTTTTTAACAGTAAATAATGTGCACATTGCAATTATTACTGAAACATTTTTGAAACCTAACATCAAATTAAAATATGATCCCAATTACGTGGTTCATAGATATGATAGGATTCAGGGTTCAGGCGCTGGAGTTGCAATTGTTATTCATCGCCGAATCAAACATCGTGCTCTTCCCCATCTTGAGACGAAAGTTATTGAAACTTTGGAAATTGAAGTTCAAACTGAACTTGGGATTTTATTTATTGCCGCAGCATATTTACCATTCCAATGCACACGCGAGCATGAAAATTATTTTGGAGGTGATTTACAAAAACTCACCAGAAATCGCTCAAAATTTTTCATAATCGGCGATTTTAACGCTAAACATCGATCATGGAATAATTCTCAAAGTAATTCCAATGGGAAAATTTAATTCAATGATTGACCCTCAGAATACTATTCTATTTCGTCTCCGAATAGTCCTACATGTTTTCCTTCTGTGAGAAATCCATCAACAATTGATTTGGTGCTAACAGATCAAAGTCATGTATGTAGTGAATTGATCACACATGCTGACTTTGATTCTGACCATCTTCCAGTATCTTTTTCCATATCACATGAATCAATTCTAAACCCTATAAGCTCTGTTTTTAATTATCTCAAGGCTAATTGGGAAAGATGTAAAACTCATATTAAAAAAAAATTAATAATGAGCCAGATTTGCAAAACGAAGTGAATACTGATTCCGCTTTGGAAGCATTGAAATGTGCAATTATTGATGCCACAAATTATTCTGTTCCAAAGGCTCAAGTAAAATTTGATTCACTAATAATTGATGAAAATCTTCAACTTCTAATTCGTTTGTAAAATGTCCGCAGACGTCAATATCAACGTTCTCGTGACCCTGTTTTTAAAACCATTTATAAAGATTTACAGAAAGAGTTAAACATAGATTTACTCTTCTGAGAAATTAAAATTTTGAGGCTAAAATTGAAAAATTGAAACCATATTCAAAACCCTTTCGGAAGCTGTCGAAGATTCTTAAGAAACCTTCAAAGCCTATTCCAGTTTTAAAAGATGGTGAACGTTTTCTTGTATCCAATGAACAAAAGGCTCAAAGACTTGCTCAGCAGTTTGAGAGTGTTCATAATTCAAATTTGAATTTTGTGAGTCCAATTGAAAATTAAGTCACATGTCAATTTAATTTAATTTTTCCCAGAAATTTTTACCTGCAGAAATTATTGAAACTAACATGAATGAAATTAAATGAATTATTAAAAATTTCAAAAATATGGAAGCACCTGGTGACGATGGAATCCTCAACATATTAATCAAACATCTCCCTGAGAGCACAATGGAAATTTTAGTAAAATTTTCATTAGTTGCTTTAAAGTTGCGTATTTTTCCAAATTATGGAAAAATGCAGAATACACTAAAGTCGCTTTTTACGCGGGGGATACGTGCCGCGTAAAAAAAACCGCATAAAAAAAACCGTGTAAATTCCGGAATCCGCGTAAAAAAACCGCGTAAACTCCGGAATCCGCGTAAAAAACCGCGTAAAAAAACCGCGTAAAAAGCGACCTTAGTGTAACTCCAATTTTAAAGCCGAATAAGAATCCAGCTGAGGTTTCAAGTTATCGACCAATTAGTTTGCTTCCTTCAATAAGTAAACTGTTTGAGAGAATTATTCTTAACAGAATGATATCACACATCAACGAAAATTCAATTTTTGCAGATGAACAGTTTGGATGTCGCCATGAGCTTTCCACTACTCATCAATTGCTCAGAGTTACTAATATGATACGAGCTAGCAAATCTGAAGGTTATTCCACTGGAGCTGCTCTTTTAGATATAGAAAAAGCATTCGGCAGTGTTTGGCATAAAGGTGTGAGTGCGAAATTGCAAACATTTAATTTTCAAATTTTCCAAATCAAAATTTAAAAAAACTATCTTACTGATCGAACTCTGCAGGCTGTCTATCAGAATTCCAAATCTGAAAGATTGCCTATCAGAGTAGGTGTGCCTCAAGGTTCAGTCTTGGGTCCAGTCCTGTACAACATATTCACCTCAGATCTTCCTGATTTGCCTCCAGGAAGCACAAAGTCATTGTTCTGCGATGATACAAGCATTTCCGTAAAAGGAAAAAGTCTTCGTGTCATATGCAGTCGATTGCAGAAAAGTTTAGATATTTTTCCTTCCTATTTGCAAAAGTTGAAAATTTCTCCCAATGCTTCTAAAACTCAAATGATAATTTTTCCCCATAAGACTAGGGCTTCTTTCTGTAACCGTTATGTACTCGGCAATTTTATCACACGTAAGTACTCGGCAGGGTACCCACCAAAATAAAATGCTTCTTTCTTCCTCAATTCTTGACCGATTTTCGAACTTGACCCGTCAAAAGATTGGAAAATTTGTCTATTTTTAATATACGGGACCTAAAGAGCCATTGGTACCATATGGTTCCCGTAAATCCGGATCTTTGGGACCATGTTCAAGATCGGGAATCCGCTCCGAAATGACCATTTCGGACAACTTATCAGATGGACTCAAAATGAATGAAAATCAACTCCTGGAGTGATTTCATGAATTTTAATACCAATTTTGTTTGGTTTTATTGACAATTGTACTACTTCGTCTCATTGGAACATGCTCCCGAAGATCCGGATTAACAGGAACCAGATGTGGTCACAGGTTCATGTCAGTCCCGGATTCTGAAAGAAGACAGATTTTCCAATCTTTTGACGGGTCAAGATCGAAAATCGGACAAGAACTGAAAAAGCAACAAGCATTCCATTTTGTGGGTACCCGAGTACCCTGCCGAGTACTTATGGGGTAAAAAAATTTGAAGTCCCCCCCTTCAACCCCCTCTGCTGCTATAAACAATCTGATGATGGAAAATGGTTTATTTCCACTAATTAGGAGCATTCCATAAGTTTCAGCTGGCATGTTTTTTCAAGTAATAAAGTCTGAAAAGGTACCCGGGTATCCTACCGAGTACATAACGGTGAAGCCAAACAATAATCACGTTATCAAGATGAATGGGGTTATTTTAAGTTGGTCTGACAAGGTTAAGTGCTTGGGACTAATTTACGATAAAAAACTTATTTTCAAAGAACACATTGAACGTATACAAGCAAAGTGTATAAAATATACGAGATGTTTATATCCTCTCATTAATAGAAATTCCAATCTTTACTTAAAGAACAAACTTTTGATTTACAAACAATTTTTTAGACCAGCAATGTTTTATGCTGTACCGATCTGGTCAAGTTATTGTTTAACAAGGAAGAAAACGCTTCAAAGGATTCAGAATAAAATTCTGAAAATGACTTTGAAGCGTCATCCTTGGTTTGGTACACTCGAATTACATAGACTTACTGGTGTTGAAACATTAGAAGCTATGTCAAATAAAATTATTAACAATTTTCGACAAAAATCGTTGCAATCCTCAATTTTATAGCCAATAAGTTAGCAATTAAGTTAGTTGTAAGTTTACTTCCCTTTCTTGACAAGTAGGTTTAAATTCCTACGAATGATAAGTCCTAATTGCGAAAGCAAACAAATCCTAACAATTTAAATTACTATTTTTCTAACAGTGTTGAGAAGTCACCATTTGTGATTGGACACACATACTCATTATTTACTAATATATATATATTTATCATAAACTACTAGCTTAAACTACTAGCACAAAAAAAAAGAAAAAAAATAATCATATTTAGAACGGATCAGCAGGACTGGCAAAGCGGAATGAAAAAAAACATGCGGGGAGGCGCACTGCACCAAAAAGTTTACCGTCCGCTGCGCAGATATTATCCTGTACATCGTAACATATTAAAAGGATTTTTCAGGGTTTCTGATGATGATCTCTATAAAATAAGTGACGATTACTTTGAGTCACATTCCACGGATTAAGCATGCCAAAAAATACCTATCGTCGTTTTGTTAGACTGCCTATTTTGTCCGTAGCAACAAACAATTTGTTTGAATGACTGTAATCTCCGTCAAAATTTCACTAAAAACCACTCCACCACATTTGAAAGTTTCAAAGCAGAATCTGCTACCGGCAATACTGATAGACTTTTGTTAACGTGTTTATTATTATTTATTTAAAATTGTGTAAGTATAAGTATATCTTGTAGGGTTTAGTGGGGACCCGATTAAATAATGCAGCTCATCATTGTCAAATTCAAAAAAAGTTATCAAATCGTAATCCATTGTGCTGAAGAGCAGTTCTGAAAATACCAAACATATCTTTAATGTGTGCGCTGTTAAAATCATGAACCAAATTCGTTGAATCCAATAGTTCTTCCCATTAGTTTCCTCGTAAGTGCTCATGGCATACTCTGGCATAATCTGGAACGTAGAAGTAGTGGTGTACAAGCAAATACTTCTTAATTACAGGAGGAATGCGTCGTCTTGTTTCATTACGACAACCGTCAAATATGCATCGATTGGGAGCATTTGCACATCGGAAATACTCATCTATTTCGACAAATCCAGCAGCACCAAACTGAGAATTTCCAGCACTATTCCGGTTAGCTCTCACCCAACAGGCGTGGCAGAGATATTCCTCACTGTTAAAAACGATCTATGAATTGAAGTTATTGAAATAATAAATATGACATGATAAATACTGACTACCCTTTCACATAATCCATGTTTCACCTCGTTTGGCAAAATTGCATTAGCAATGGAGCTAGCAACATCAGGGTTGCGTTGAAAGACATCTCTAATCAAAGTATGCCTTTGTTTCCGAAGAACGGAGTAATTTCAAAGCAGGCAATACATATTCGAATGTATGTTATCAATAGGTTTTAGATATCTATGGAATAAAAACTATTTAGATGGTTTAATCACTATCCGATGTATCTTACTCACGTGTGAAATTCGTTTAATATACTAGGTCTTGATTGCACACCCAGAATGCGCTCCACACTATGAACTGAACCTAAACTGATAAAAACTCAGACAAGAATGTAAGCTGCTCAAGAGAGTCAAATCCGTAGGTGACTAATGAAGCAATCACAAAAAGAATGTATCCGTATGGATTGAACGTTCTATTGTTTCTATGAAACCTTGAATTTTTCAATAGATTGTACAGTGCAGTTCAACCGATAGTTGTTCCATGTTTATACGGAACTTCATAGGAACGAGGACAAGTATGCGTAGAACTGCAGTATACTACAACGAAACAATACGGGTTTGATTATTTTCAACATAGATGCATCCCTGCTATTTTGAGCACAATTGAAGCACTTTGCGTGACCAACTTCGAATAGGGTGACCATGAAAAACGACTGTGTTCGATGTATTTAATTTAAAAAAATCATAACTTTTGAACCAGTTGATTCGATCTTTGCAGGTCAAATTGAAGGTAATTACGTCTAGTTATAAGAAAAATTCCATAAAATTAATCTGGGTGATTTTATATGCATAATGTATAAAATTATTGAAATTTTCGTCTTGTTTTTAAATTGAATTTACTCAAATTAAAAAAATAACATATCTCTGAAAGTTCCTCCATTTACAGAGTCAAGTATGCCCTTCAAAATGAGACCAAGAGATATTTTTTATGTTTGCCCCAAAATGAATGACATACAAATGAAAAACGCATATTTTTTGATGAAAAATATTTATAACTTTGAGTAAGATTGAGATATTTACGATGTCAGCATTGCAAATGGTTTCTCTTAAAAAGCTCTAAAAGTCGTTCAGAGGCAGTTTTGAGATGAAACTTGAAATGAAAAAGTTAGAGCGTAAAATATGTTTTTTCAATATAAATCGGTTGTTTTCAAAGATAGAGAAAATCTTTTTTCTACAAAGTTACTTAAAATTAATGGAGCTATAACATTGTAGAACCAATTTTTCTTCTATCTACAAAGATAAAAAAGTTAGATACTTGATTGCATCGAAAATGTTGGTCACCCTATTTTTTGATAATTTTTCAATGAGCGCTTTATCATATGTAAGAACTTTGTAGAAGAAAGTTTATCTCTAAAATGTTGCTATAGAGCTCTAGACACAAATTTCCCCCTAAATTTGGTTTCCGGACCATTGTGCAATGGCCATGAAATGAATGATGGCGCTTGAGAGGAGAATGGCAAAAGATTCACGGCTTCAAAAGGCGGTCCATGAGCAGATAGAATGGTTTAAGAGTATGGTATCTTCCACTGAATATAGTATTAAACCCGAAGAAACCAAAGAAACTACGTTTGGTGTGGGATGCGGCGACAACTGTAAATGACATTTCATTAAATTCCGCACTGCTAAAAGGGCCCGACCTACTCACATCACGACATATGAGAAATGTACCACCAGTTGCGTATAAAAGATGCCGATAAACAAGCACAGCGGTTTATATTTCGATTTGATTTGACTAAACCGCCGGAGATTTCCATAATAAATAACTACATAACTTACATAACTTCGCAGTATATCAAGAACCGCAATGCACGAGAACATGCTGCTCAATTTCCTGACGCAGTTAAGGCATTCATAGTTCGGACGTATGTAGATGACTTCTTTGATAGCCTGGACTCAGATGAAGAGGCTTGGAGCCGAGCTAAGGAAGTACGATTTATTTACGCTAAGGCAGGCTTCGAGGTCAGAAATTGGTCATCGAATTAAGCATTTGCACTCCGGGGCCTGGGTGAAGAAAAGGCAACTGAACTAGTGCACTTTCATATAGACAAAGCGACTAAAAACGAACGGGTGTTGGGTGTTATATGGAACCTTCACAAAGATTATTTATCATTTGCTGTTCCCTCAGAAGCGATAGCGTCGCTCAGCCAGTGAAGTGACGAGAAGGGCGGTTCACAGCTCGGTTATGACTTTGTTTGATCCACTCGGTCTGCTGGCCCCATTTACGACTTTAGGAAAAATGCTGGTGCAAGACCTTTGGCGCACCGCATGTGAATAGAACCAGCGCATAGATGACGAATGAAAATGGAAATCTTGGATCGGTGCACTGCCTAAAATAGCGGATTTAAAGATCCCACGCAGCAGGGATGGTTTCTCCTCAGAGGAAAAAAGAGAAAAGTGAAATTCTGACTCGCTGCTCTGTTTCCAAGTCGTGTGCTTTTCTCTTTGTTGCTTTGAATTCTTTCTTGCGCTGAGTGCACAGGTGATTGAGAAACCTACACAGAGAGAAAGCAAATTGTTCCTCTACACAAAGTTGCTCTTTGTGGAACTTTGTGAAGCTCGCTTTGGTTTGTGCGATGTGCTGATTATTGGTATTGGTATTTTTCGAATGGAAAATTAATCTCACATTCTTTCACTCGCGCTGGTGTACTTAGTCCAACCAGTGATGCCACATGTGTAGTTTTATTTGTATTTATACAGATTTTTTACGTATTTTCCATACAGATATCTGCATATACAGATTACAGAAAGGAATAATACAGATCTATACAGATTTTTTTAGTTTTCATGATCGCAAATCGCAAAAACTTCTTGATACAGTAAAAAAATGAACTCAAATGTTGTGAGGCTTGTTTTATTATCAGACGCGTAAACAGTCAAGACTTTCACTTGATTTCGCTTCTTACCGTGCGTCACAGTAGGCTTTTGCTCGTAAATGTCAAAATATATTCGGGAAAAAAACCTCGTGGTGGTGAGTACTCGTTTGACATGTTTGTTCATGAATGTATTTAGACAGCGAGGCTTGCCACCGTCAGAGGAAGAAGAAAAAGATTATCGCAGTGAAAAGTGTTTCTACCTTGACCATTTCGAAGCTTGTTTATTATATTTATATGCTTCGCGTAATACCCCGTTCACACTACACCGCATATCAGCTGATATCAGGCGATTCCTGCTATCAAGGCCATATCACCATCCATATTACCTGATATCCCATACAATCGAGCTGTCATCGAATATCACCTCGGATACATGATATCGCGGATATCATGTTCGAAAACCAATAAAAATCAGATTTGCAGCAGCTGGCATCACGGCCAAAAGGCATTTGACGCAACCCTACAAATTTCGAATTTCGCGTTGCATGGGAAAAAGAAGGAAGGAAATATTTTTGTTCTTGTCATCCCGCACATTTTGACAATTGCATATGATAGTTCGCGTTGGTGCGAGCCAACCTAATGACATCTGTATCCTAATTACATTGCTCTTGTTGTCTTGTTTTTGCCTTGACCTATTTTTGTTTTCTTCACTTTTACCAAATCTTTTTTTTTTACCAAATCAAGTGTCAAACCATATCATCTGACTGTAGTGTGAACACCCGAGGTGATATCCGAAATTATCTGGCGATATCAGGTGATATGCGGCGTAGTATGAACAAGGCATAAGCGTGTGCATGAATGAATCTTGATATATGTTAAACAAGCTTTTCGAAATTTTTTCAAGTTGACATGATTTGTTGAGCTTCGAAAGAACAGATGCAAATATGGCATCACTGAGTATAACGTGTAAATCAAATGATGAGGTTGGAAAATGCCCCCGCGGAAAGGTTAAAACGCAGGAGCCAAGCTAAAGAACATCATTATTCTAAGGACATCTTCAGCGTTGGTCTATTTTTGAAACAACTTTTCGTTCTCCGCACCGGTGTTGTATATCTCGTTGTTTTATAACCGCTGACATCTGTCACACTGTCAACAATTCAATACCCCATGTTATCAGTTTATGAGACTTGTTATAATGAAAATCACTCAATATTTAACAAACGGAAATTCGATAATTTTTACGCACATTAAACGATTACTTTGGCAAGACACTTTATATCCTCAAGACTTTATATATTTGACGGTTTGACCCAGGCGTCAGTGACATTTCTCAGGATGGATTAGTATGATCGAAAAATTTCTGCTACAAGTAGGGCTTCGGAGGATAGCGAAAAATATTTGATCGCGAATCTTCCGTTTTCGTCTCATTAATCTTTCAAAATCTTGCAGTTCTTAAAACTTGGGTTTGGTTTTGAGGATATTGAAACAAGCCCGCATTGTGAACGTTTTCAGTTCAGTGTCTTCGAGGAACATTTTTCTGGCCTCTCGAGGTCTCCTCTAGTCCCACTATAATTAAGGCGATTAACGAATAGCCAACATATTTGTCATCCTGGTGGCTGATGGTTGCAAACCAAGTAGTTAAACCTGCGGCTTGTAACAAGTACACATATAATTTAAATATACAATTTTCACTTCTTATATTACGTTTCTTTACTTTCATATAAATGTTTATTAATTATTTAGTTTGTTATTGTCATCGAATATAATTTTCAAAGTAGAGTCAGAGTTTAAATTATTATTAATATTTTTGCAAAAGATCTTTGACTCAAACACTGCGAACAAGATCACGGTCAAAGTAGTAATTGGCATAAAAACTCAAAGAATGAGATCCCCGGTGCTCGAGTTCTCTAATTGCCTTTCTCCACCCATGCCACCGACGCGACGAGATGCTTGACATAGCCGAAAAAGTCCACTGACCTTTACGTCTGCTGAGAGAGACACTTTTGCGCTCTATCCTTTGGGCTGGGACTGGTTGGCGAGATGAAAAACGATCGCTGGAAGAGGATCATCTTTCCTAGACAAGACGTTCTTCGTGCTTCTCAGCGCGGTTGGACGATTTTCGCGATACTAATTTCCGGTAACGAAGTTACCGAAAGGCGGTTTGTCTGAGGACTTCAAAGCTGAGACCTTTCACTTTCGTCTGACTAGTGGTAGAGGTAGGAGTGGTTTTCGGTATAAGTAGATCGGTCGTGATAGGAATAAAGTTTGAACAGGTGAATTAGGCATGAAATACTTAACGCAGCTCAGTGATAATTGCCCTTTCCGTAGTTAGTCAGGTTGTGCCGTGTGCAAACACGTGAACCCCATCGTGCTCAGAAGGTAGAAATTCACTATTGGTTTAAAACCAATGAGGTAAGCCGCCCATTCTCGGCCGGAAGGCAATTTGCCTAAAATGCCACGTGTGGCTATCTTTTATATAACTAGCCATAACCAGCACGGCGCACTAGTGACACCCAACCACTTCGTCAGCAACCGTCAACCCACCGACAGTCGGACAGAGATCTGGCTAGCCAAAAGGCCGGAAGAGGGCCAACGACACTACGTGTGCCCGGAACAACCACCTATAGGCCGATCAGGAATCGGCAACTGCAGCCATCGACAACCGCGAAGCAATAGATTGACCAAACGAGCGAATACACGAGCAATGAGCAGCAGAAGAAAGGGATCCGCGCGGGCGGATCGGACTAATCGACGCCAGAAAGCGCGAGCGGCAATGCGGCCCTCAGAAAACATTTTAAAGTAAACCCCGGGTAATGAGTAAGTAGAAGGTCTTTTTGATTTATTCATGCGCATGCGATACTAAATGCCTCCATAAGTAAACGAGGTTGAAAAGCAAGCGAGTTTGCCAACCGCTTACCCCCTCCCCCCAATCGTGCGTGAAATTGAAACTACACGGGGCACGTGATAGGAGCTAGCTAGAATGAAAAGATAAAGAGGAAAGGGACTAGACAAATAGTCATGTGATAGAAGACATAAAGGAATAAATGTTGAACCATGGTTTGGAAAACAATTTAGAATAAAAGTTATCATTTAGCGCAAGCCAATTGAGATGTTTTGATGCGCTTTATCACAGTTCTCTGTTAGGTATTTTCATGCTGTTCGGTTCGTTTACTTTTTCGTTTTCTCGTGAATTTACTGGAGAGGCTGATTCCGATATCAGCCAAGGCAACTCCCGATTCGCTGATAGACAGTCGAGTGGGAAATTGAAGCTTTGCCAGGGATGAGAAAACCCCCTTTGTGTAGTATCTGTGAGATCTAAAACCGTGTGTTAGGACGCCGAAGTCGTCGCGTCAGTCAGGTTTTCCGACGCAGGTGTATGCGGAGTACAGCGAGAGTTTTGAGTCTGCCAACTTGCTTCCCCTCCCTAGGATAGGGATAAAAAAAGGAACCTCCTCCCAAAGGTCTCAGGTCGGGCAATCGTGATTCGTGGTGGGTGGTCTCTCGCATGAGAGTGGCGCTTAAGCCACCCACTTAGCACCGGGGCGCAGGCAGGCGGACCAGTTACATTTGGCGCCCAACAATACAAGGCTTTTGAGGAATGAGGGCCTCGCCAATTACATTTGGCGCACAAGGCTGTAAAAGTTCTTTCTCAATTTTTTTTTTTGGAATTTGTATTTAGTTGTAAATAATTTTCGAGGTTCGATTTAACCTCTATTTGAATATTTGAACATAAAATTTTCATACTATTTTCCTAGTGCATTTTTTAAGGAATCTTTTCGGATTTCCCTCGAATAAATTAGCTTTATCTGTTTACTCTACTTAATTTAACATTAATTAATTACTAAACGGTTTATTGTTTATTTTTCCTCTTATACAAATTAGATCTAAGTTTCTTTTTTTTTTCACTAAACTAGCTTAATTGATCAATATTTATAAACATTAGTAGTTATTTATTTTCCTTGTTTTTGTTTTCAAAAATATATTTGATTTGTCGATTTATTGGTACGTGTACATTTGCTGATAATTCACTGCTAAAAGTAATGTCTATGGTAAACAACATGGGCTGTTCCCGCACGCCGAAGATCTTAATCAAGAAGAGGTTGATTACGAACTTATGATTCGCAGTCAACCGGAAAGTGCATTTGGCCTAGACCTAGCAAGTAAACAGAGACTACTTATAAACTTATTCAGAGAAGACAAAAGCGAGGGTCGTAACTATCGCGCTAACGTCAATATTGTAGATGAAGCGTTACACATTGAAGGGAGGATCGCCAATCTAGAGAAAGCACTTTTGAAAAAAGTGGAACCAAAGTATGAGTCGAGGGTACTGCATTATTGGTATCGGGTTAAAAGAAGTATTGCAACAAATGAAGAGGAGGAAAGAATTATACGTGACTTAACTCGTAAAATTGAGAAAATAATGCAAGATTTTCAATTCGGACCGCCGCTCTCCCCGTATAAGGAACACATTAACAAAATTATCCGAGGGGCAGAAGGGGGTTCAGGTTCGCAAGATCGAACGACGAATAGTCCCAAACCGTCTACTACACAAGTAGAATGACGGATAGAATTTCCCTTAGGCACTCCATTCAATACACCAGCAGCTATTCCAGTCACACCGGCAGTAACGATACTCAACAATTTACAACGGATAAGAAATGAAGCAACTGGGGCTGTCCCTAAACTGCCTGAAACAGTGGATCCAATGGTTACGGTATCAAGAAAGGAGTGGGAAGAGATGCAGAGAACACTAATAGAGTTGGGCAGGCGAATAGATAAGAACAACCGCAGGAGCATCGATGATAAGCGCACTGCACCACCAGCGACGGAAATTAGAACAAACAAAAATATACAGAACGAAAGAAGTGCCTACCACCCCCTGATCTACCCAGTTAAACCAACCGATCGGTACCAAGACACCAAGACAATTCAGCTTGGCGGGCACGGGGACAGTCGGCAAGAAACCACCCGGGACATTGGGACGAAGAGAATGACGGCTATAGCAGTGCGGGAAGGTCTTCGATACCGTAGGGTTGAAAAGTGGAAACTGCGGTTCACAGGAGAATCGCGAACGATGACGGTGGAGAATTTTCTCTACAAAGCGAAGATACTAGCGGAACGAAAACGAATTTCTGAACAAACGTTTTGCCTTTCTCCTAGAAAGGTATAGCAATCACTGGAAAACCAAAGGTATAAAAGTGCTCCAAAGGGTCGAATCTCGTATATTAATCGACATAGTTTGACGAGCTGAGCATTTTCTGTATGTGTGTGTGTGTGTGTGCGTATGTGTGTGTGTATGTGTATGTGTGTGTGTAACGCTCTCCCAATCTCACTCGATTTTCTCAGAGATGGCTGGATCGATCTTCATGAAATTAATTGCAAATGAGAGGTCTAGTTGCCCCAAGGGACCCTATTGAATTTCATTGCAATCGGATTTTTAGTTTAGAGGTTATGTTTAAAATTGTGAAAATCACGAAGCATCATTATCTCAGAAACTACACAACCGATTTCAACAAAATTGGTTTTAAATGAACGAGCTACTTGAAAAACCCTTAACTTTTGAGTTTCATGAAGATTGAACGTGTGGTTCAGAAGTAATTTAAAGAAACGTGTTCTGGAGAGTGTTTAATCTCACTCATGTTTCTCAGAGATGGCTGAACCGATTTTCACAAAATCTATGTCATTTGGAAGGTCTAATTACCCCATAAGACCCTATTGATTTTTTTTGCAATCGGACTATTACTTTGCCTGTTATGTTTAAAAATGTGAAATCCAGCTTTGAAAAGAAACATATTCCGAAGGCTACTTAAACTCACTCACTTTTCTCAGAGATGGCTGACCCGATTTCCACTAAACTAGTGTCAAATGAAAGGTCTAGCTGCCTCATAACACCCTATTGAATTTCAATGTAATCGGTCTGTTACTTTGTCTGTTATGTATCAAAATATGAAAATCACGAAACTTCATTATCTCAGAAAGTACACAACCGATTTGAACAATATTGGTATCAAATGAACGGGCTAGATAAAGGTTAATTGATGAATTTTATAGTGATTAAACACGTGGTTCAAAAATTTTGAAAAGAAACATGTTCCGGAGACTTTTCAAATTCACTCGTTTTCCCAAAAATGGCTGGACTAAATTCAACAATCTTAGTGTCAAATGAAAAGTTTGGCTTTCCTATAGGTTCCCATTTCATTTGACTATAATCGTATTTTTATTCCAACCGTTATGTATTAAATTATAAAAACAACGAAAGTTTATTATCTCAAAGATCACACGACTTATTTGAACATATCTAGTGTCATTTGAACGGGTTGTCTCTCAAACTCACAAGTAAGAAATTTCATAGCAATTTGATATTTGGTTCAAAAGTTATGAAAAGAAACGAAATTCAAAGACTATTTAAAACTGTTACTGCTTTGATTAAAACATATGGTCTCAACAAAATTTTAATTTGGTATTGTGCTATTCGTACGTTCCCGGTATTGCTCGTGATTTAAGTGTACGAAATTCAAAGTCGTTTCTTTTATTTCGCTATTTCCTCAGCACGAATATTTTACTCCTAATTAATAATTTTTTTAACTTTTTACCTTCCTTCTAGAAAGGTATAGCAATCAAAAAACCAAAAACCGAAACCGAAGATATGAAAGTGCTCCAAAGGGCCGAATGGCATATATCATTCGACTCAGTTCGATGAGCTGAGAATTTTCTGTATGTATGTATGTATGTGTGTGTGTGTGTGTGTGTGTGCAAATGTTTATTTTCACTCACTTTTCTCAGAGATGGCTGGACCGATTTTAATGAAATTATATGCAAATGAAAGTTATAGTTGCCCCATAATACACTATTGAACTTCATTGTAATCGGATTTTTATTTTAGAGGTTATGTTTAAAAATGTAAAAATCACGAAGCATCAATATCTCAGAAACCATACAAACGATTTGAATAAAATTGGTATCAAATGAACGGGCTATCTTAAAAACCTTTAACTTTTGAATTTTATATAGATTGAACATGTGGTTCAAAAGTTATGAAAAGAAACATGTTCTGAAGACTGGTTAATCTCACTCACTTTTCTCAGAGATGGCTGAACCGATTTTCACGAAATTAGTGTCAAATGAAAGGTCTAGCTGACTCATAACACCCAATTGAATTTTACTGTAATCGAACTGTAACTTCGTCTGTAATGTACCGAATTGTACAAAAAAACAATATCGCACGCTAGCCTGGGAGCTAATGCGGTCTCGATCAACTAGATTAGTTGAGAGAGTTCGTTATCGATATTGTTTCCGGCACATTTTGCATGTTGTAGGATAAGTACAACGATACACCGTGCCCCAGTGCTGAGTCGAGAAAATTTCCAGCTCGAAAAGTTCCTCGACCTGATCGGGAATCGAACCCGATATCACAACCGTGTGGGAGAGCTAGCCGACCGACATCGCTAACCACAGAACCACGAGGACCACAACATTGTGAAAATCACGAAACTCCATGATCTCAGAAAGTACACAACCGATTTGATCAATAGTATTATCAGATGAACGGGCTAGTTAAGGGTTGACTGATGAATTATGATTAAACACGTGGTTTTAAAGGCTGCCATATACGTTCCCATTTCATTTGATTAGATTCGAACTAAGCAACAGTAATGTATTAAATTGTTGATAAAACAACGAAAGTATATTATCTCAAAGATTACACGACTTATTTGAACATAACTAGTGTCATACGAACAAGTCATCTTTCAAACTTACAAATAACATTCTTCATAACAATTTGATATGTGGTTCAAAAGTTATGGAAAGAAACGAAATTCAAAGGCTATTTAAAACTATACCTGCTTTGCTCAATATATATGGCCTCAATATGATTTCAATGTCGTATCGTACCATTTGAATGTTCCAGGTATCGCTCGTGATTGAACTGTTCTAAATTAAGAGTCATTTCTTTTATTCCGCTATTGCTTGAGCATTTACATTACTTCAAATTTCATATTTTATACTTCAATTACAACATCATTATTTTAGAACCCAAAAAGTGAATACACATTTATTGGATTGAAGCGTTCATGTAAATCTATCTTTACAAATAATAAGTTTGAATGAGAAAGGCTGGGTCTGACCGCTAGGTGGATTAATTTAGGTTTTTGAGAGACATACACATGCTGCTTGAGGGCCCTGCTTCGGATTGGTTTTTGAAGTAGAATACTTCTCTCAGTAAGTTCGGCTACATAGGGATGTGAAATGAATATCTAGAACCGAAAAAAGTGAAAAATATGTCCAATTTCAAATGCTAATAAATCGGTTAGTATTCGATGGATTTCCTTCGTTCTTGCAGCAATAGATTGGAAAATCTTTTAAGATTCTTCCCAAATGCAGATAGTTGCCATTTTATTTTTCAAACTATTGTACTATTGAAAATAGTCAAGCCTTGTCAAAACGAAAACTTCGGCCTCTGATTGGTCGTTATATGATTGCTTCCCAAGCACGGTCGACAGAATCATAGACCTTGCCATTTGAAATGTGCTATTTAGCCTATATAAGAGCCTTTTTCACCTGAAGCCGCTCATTATAATTCTAGACTGCAACAACAGCAGTCCTCCCTTAGCAGCAGCAGTGGATACAGCAGCAGTACGGTGCAGCGGACAACGGCCACAGCTGTGGTATGGCAACGGATTTCGGAACGCGTCTCAGCATTGATAGCAGGACCAGGTGATGCAGGGCAGCGGATACCAATGGCAACGGAAGCGTCCACTACTGTGGCAACGGGGATAGCGCAGCGGTTGACGTTGGTCTCAGCATCTATATAAGCAGGTCCAGCTGATGCAGTGTGGCATTTTAGTGAAATGCTGTCTCTGAGCGATAGCAGACACACTAGCAAATGCATCCAATGAAAAAAAAAAAACGTTCTGGAAAGCTTTTCAGTGTTTATTTTCCCCCAAGGAATACTTTATTCGCATTGCCAGTGATAACGCAAAGATGTGATCGGCATCTTATCAAACATTGAATTAAACAACAAATTGTCCTTTTCAGGATGAAATAAAAACCTAATTGAAGAGTTGATAATTTCTCTTGAATCAATTTACACTTTCAAGAAATTCGGAACATATATATTTGGCTTTATCTACGTGTCTCAGAACGTACTGAATTACCTTTTCCTTCAGTCATGAGCACAACATCCGAAAAGCTTTCATTATCAGCATAAAAATTAATTTTTCGCATAATCAAAATTCAAAAGTTATCAAGTCCAAATCATGACAAGCAACTATATTATTGAGAATGGTCAATCCTTGTTGAAGCGCGAAATTTGACTGATTTGATTAGTCGTTAATATGATTGCTTCCCAAGCACGGTCGACAGAATCATAGACCTTGGCATTTTAAATTTGCTATTTGTCTGTATGAGAGTAAGGATGGGAATTATCGACTGAAACGGCTATCGATAGTTATCGATGATTTCCCACTACCATCGATAGGTTTTTCATCCCTGTATAAGAGCCTGTTTCAGTCGAAGCCGCTCATAATAGTTCTAGACACCGACAACAGCAGTCTTCCCTTAGCAGCAGCAGTAGCAGTGCTCATGTTGACAACACATGAGCCGTCTAGTTTTGAGTGTTAAATCAGCTTTTCACTGTTTATTTTATCACAAGGAATACTTCATTCGCACTGTCAGTGATAACGCCAAGATGTGATCGGTATCTTATCCGATATTGAATTGAACAACAAATTAATAAATTACTGACACGCAAGCAGCCGGGTTTTCTTGTAAAAGTATTCTACTTCATCCTTGCGGTCGTGGCTTTGCACACAACCCTCCTGTGATTTTTACCTACGTGGAGGAGTTGGACACATGGGAAAAATTCGAAACAAACATAACCTATCGATTCGGAAATCCGAATAAAGATCATGGTATAAGATCGAAGATCCAGGATCGTAAACAACAGAGAGGCGAATCTTTCATCGCGTTCGTTACAGAGGTAGAAAAATTAAACCGAATGCTTTCACGCCCACTATCTAAAAGAAGAAAATTCGAAGTTTTATGGGACAACATGCGACAGCATTACAGGTCGAAAATATCGATTTTTGAAGTACGCGACTTGCAACATCTCATCAGCTTGAATTATCGCATCGGCGCCGCAGACCCACAACTTCAGCAGCAAACGGAATGAAACGAACTATCGCCGTCCGCTTAACCACATCGAGGCAGAAGAGAGCGAAGAAGATAGTGATCGCTCAGCGGCAGTCAACGTGATTACCAACCGGCCGAGACAGTGGAACCCAACGTCGAACCCGAAAACTATTAGGGGACAACCTGGAGAGAGAGCACACAACCAGGAGGTGCAAGGCAATGGAGCGAATCTTGGCAAATGCTGGAATTGCCAAGAGAATGGAATGGAGCTGGAGACAATGTACCAAACCAAAATTGATCTTTTGCTACGGTTGTGGCGGCTTAGGTAAAACCATCAGGACATGCGAGCGTTGTGCCAGTCTTGCGGGACAACATAAAGCGGGAAAAAAATAAAGGGGTGTACGTCGGGTAATGCGATCGCCTTAATCGTCAAAGATATTCGCAAACCATTCAATAAGACACAAAACTTCAATCCGCTGTTACAGGTACATCAAATTAGAATTAGCGTAAATAAGTAATTAATTGAGTGGTGATACGCTAAAGTTTTTTTTAAAGCTTTGTACCTCCGTAAGGAGTGACCACAGATTACGATGAGTAAGAAAACACCGCAAGGGATAAACGCATCTCGAAGCCAATCTTGACGGACTCGTGTAAGTGAAACAACGCGTTAGCTTGCACTGAGGGTACCAAGATTGTGCATCAACAACAACAACTAACCGCCTATGAATAAGCCCTATTGAAGTGACAAGACGATACAAATTATCAACCTAACCAAAAAGGGACGATTCGCGATAGCCTGTCCGCTCGCAACAATATTATTGTATATATGTATTATAATTTAAACTATCAAGGGCCTACGTCCCTAGTTTTCTCTGATTAATAGTTTATGTAGTAAATTAGTTGCTAAACCTAGAAAAACTCACATCACTACAGCATACTTCTTTCCGTCCGAAAGAAAACTTGCAAAGGAAATAAACAGTCACATACTCCTTTCCTTATGAAGTGATACTTGCGTAGAAATTTTACCAGCATACTCTCTTCCTTCCGAAGGAATATTTGCCAATGAACCATCCGCATACTTCCTTACTTCTGAAGGGACACTTGCGTCAGTTAATAGAGATTAGTCATCGATGGTCTCTCTAAAAGAAATGCAAGAAGAAATATACATGATTAACTGTTTATTTACCTATTTTATAGGTCCCCGTTCCGTCAGTAAAGCTTAATCGGGCGAAGCAGACCCACTCTTTATCGGGTTTTCTAACTTCCTTTTCTGGTATATTTTCCCTCTGATGCATTTCTGGGCCGTTGTGACTGGCAACACAGTCATTATTTCTTCTTATTTTTCCTCTATCCTTTTGTTTTATATCCTCTTTTCCTTTGCTCTCTGGTAACTATTAATTTTAACTTTTCCTTCTCCTTTGCTTTCCGTCATTGGGGTAGGATTCGGTCCGCTCTAATCCACCAAATAGTTTAGCCTCCGCTGGCTCTGTACTTTGGCTCGCTGCAGGGGTCGGTCCGGAGAATTAAAAAGCACGCTTTACAACCGATAGCGAACGATACAGTTAACTATGACTTTCCTTAAGCTTCACTTTTCCACAGTAATTTCACTTCCCGGGAAGAGACGCTTCGCGAAAGCAAGTTTCGATCCAAGTTGTGACCGAATGTCCACTTCGAATTTCCGATTTACAATAAGTAATTTTTCTTTCGCGCACGCGACTCGACACTGACACTTTTGATTTGCTTTTGACGTTTCCAAACAGGATGCCGAAGAGCACATATGAATGAAAGACTGGCGTACGCAGTGGGTTCATCTGGAGATGGATTCTAGTGCGTTACGCTAAGGATTAATGTGTTACACTATACCAAAACTTGTTGTTTGGGAATTTTGTAATCGAAAATATTCGGTGGGTTAAAAATTGCTTTAAGAAGCCTGTTTTCGTTTGCAGGTGCAATGAGCCAATTTCTCGCAGAGAATATTACTCAGTGGCGGTGATTTGCGACTAGCAACGGTTTTGTTTATTTTGTTGGGAGAAGGTGGATCCGTTTATGTCACTATAGGCGGATGTTTAAACAACCACCTTTACTCAGTTATGTATCACGACGGTGAATTTAGTGGATTGCGTCTCCGCTAATCGGATGAATCCTGGTGTAGGAGACGAATCCCAGCAGTGTTTTGTGCGCTTGCGCAAAAGCGATAGATCTTTTGCGTTGAAATCACAGTCAGGCTGTAATGTTTGGAAGCGAGATGAATGAAAGAAACGAATGCTTGAATGGAGTGGGCAAATGGGGTTCTTCAGTAATCAATGGAATCTATTCTTCTAGTATTCGTTTTTAGCTTGATTGCGATGCACAGGTTTTTGGGTTAAGATGTTAGGTATTAGAACGATTTTGGAAATGAAGTAGTAAATATTCGCTGGAGACTGGAGTGGCAGGCTTAGTCAATGGACTAGGTGCTGTAAATAGAGATGTAGCCGTGTCGGCGATGATCATATATGACCCCGAATTTCGAATTTGATTTCCAAAAGCGAATCTATAGCCTACGGAAATTTGATTGGTTATTGTCAACTATCCTTTTCAATGCCAATCAAATTTCCGTACTTTTAGTGGGAAATGAATAGGGGGATTAGGGGCATAATGAGCACACGGGGCGAAATGGGCACCCCTCTTTTATGCGGAACTACGCATTTTTTAATACAATATGGTATGTGGAACTCTTCCGTAGTTACTACAGTATCTCTTTATGTAGAACAAAATATGGAAATATATTGAAAAAATCAACTTGGCTCCCGGATGTTGGAAAAATTATTATTATTGCGCACTACAAAATAAGCTTCTACGGTCGTTTGAATGGCTCAATCAAGTATGTAGACACATCAATACGACGTATGGGTCGTACCCCGAATTTCACCATCATTCATTGAAGTTTTGATGTTAAGCTATAATTAGTGTTAAAATCTCATGTTAACTTTAACTAATTCGGTAGGGGCAAAATGGTCACCTTTAGGTGGGGTGAAATGAGCACACCTTGTCACATAAACTTACTTGAAATTCATCTCAGTAGACTTGTGAGTTTGTCTGTTTCCATAGTCAGTATTTGTTTACAGTGATGGTTGTAACAAGTACCCATATAATTTGAATATACAATTTTCACTTCTTATATTACGTTTCTTTTCTTCTATATAAATGTTTATTAATTACTTAGTTTGTTAACGAACATAATTTCCAAAATAAAGTTAGAGTTTAAATTATTATTATTATTTTTTGCAAAAGATCTTTGACTCAAACACCGCGAGCAAGATCACGGTCAAAGTAGTAATTGGCATAAAAACTCAAAGAATGAGATCCCCGGTGCTCGAGTTCTCTAATTGCCTTTCTCCACCCATGCCACCGACGCGACGAGATGCTTGACCTAGCCGAAAAAGTCCACTGACCTTTACGTCTGCTGAGAGAGACACTTTTGCGCTCTATCCTTTGGGCTGGGACTGGTTGGCGAGATGAAGAACGATCGCTGGAAGAGGATCATCTTTCCTAGACAAGACGTTCTTCGTGCTTCTCAGCGCGGTTGGACGATTTTCGCGATACTCATTTCCGGTAAAGAAGTTACCGAAAGGCGGTTTGTCTGAGGACTTCAAAGCTGAGACCTTTCACTTTCGTCTGACTAGTGGTAGAGGTAGGAGTGGTTTTCATAGATCGGTCGTGATAGGAATAAAGTTTGAACAGGTGAATTAGGCATGAAATACTTAACTTAGCTTAGTGATAATTACCCTTTACGTAGATAGTCAGGTTGTGCCCGTGTGAAAAGACGTGAACCCCATCGTGCTCAGAAGGCAGAAATTCTCTGTGTTTTTAAAACCCATGAGGTAAGCCGCCCATTCTCGGCCGGAAGGCAATTTGCCTAAAATGCCACGTGTGGCTATCCTTTATATAACTAGCTATAATCAGCACGGCGCACTAGTGACACCCAACCACATCGCCAGCAACCGTCAACCCACCGACAGTCGGACAGAGATCCGGCTAGCCAAAAGGCCGGAAGAGGGCCAACGACACCACGTGCCCAGAACAACCACCTATAGGCCGATCAGGGATCGGCAACTGCAGCCAACGACAACCGTGAAGGCATATAGCAACGAGCAGCAGAGGGGAAGGGATCCGCGTGGGCGGATCGGACTAATCGACGCCAGGAACAGCGAGCAACGGACAGGACGCAGCGAGCGGCGATGCCGCCCTCAGAAAACATTCTCAAGTAAACCCCGGGTATTGAGTGAGTAGAAAGCCTTTTCTTATTTATCCATGCGCTTGCGATACTAAATGCCTCCATAAGTAAACGAGGTTGAAAAGCAAGCGAGTTTGCCAACCGCTTACCCCCCTACCCCCAATCGTGGGTGAAATTGAAACCGCACGGGGCACGTGATAAGAGCTAGAATGATAAAGAGGAAAGGGAATAGAGAAATAGTTATGTGCTAGAAGACAGGATGGAATAAATGTTAAATCATGGTTTAAAAAGCAAATAGAATGAAAGTTATCATTTAGCGCAGTTGAGATGTTTTGACGCGCTTTATCACAGTTCTCGGTTAGGTTTTTCATGCTGTTCGGTTCGTCTACTTTCTTGTTTTTTCATGAGTTTACTGGAGAGGCTGACTCCGATTTTAGCCAAGGCAACTCCCAATTCGCTGATAGGCAGTCGAGTGGGAAGTTGAGGCTTTGCCAGGGATGAAAAAACCCCCTTGTGTATTATCTGTGAGATCTAAAATCGTGTGTTAGGACGCCGAAGTCGTCGCGTCAGTCAGGTTTTCCGACGCAGGTGTACGCGGAGTACAGCGAGAGTTTTGAGTCTGCCAACTTGCTTCCCCTCCCTAGGATAGGGATAAAAAGGAACATCCACCCAAAGGTCTCAGGTCGGGCAATCGTTAATCGTGGTGGGTGGTCTCTCGCATGAGAGTGGCGCTTAAGCCACCCACTTAGCACCGGGGTGCAGGCAGGCGGACCAGTTACATGGTGCTAACAGATATTAGAAAATTTTTGAAACCGAATCGGTCAGAAAAAGGGACTGAAGGCATAATTGACCACCATAAGGTGCGACGGGACATTCACGAAACAAGCTGTCAAGTATCACGGCATCTCGCGACAAACGTTGGCCCATTAGTTGAACTTCTACACAGTTTCAAGATATGTTCTACTAGCTGACCCGGAAAACTTCGTCCCGTCTATTTTAGTGTTTAATTTAATAATTTTAAACATTTCAAATTCATTGATTCCTTGCGATTGGATTATATCGTTTAAAAATGATTGGTCTTATCGGAATGGCAACATCCTCGACTTTTGGCTTTTGTACATGACCTCTATTCCGGATATATATTGGGTGCATTTCAGTTATTTTCGTTGTTTTCCAGAAACTGAAAGTGGTCATCTTCTAATTCAATATGGTGTTCAGGGTCAATGCTTGGCTTCTCTACATCATTTCGATTACGGACATATCCATATGTAGTAGTATTCGGTTATTTTCGGCTGTTTCCCAGAAGTTGCCATTTTTTAATTCAAACTGTTGTCTAAGGTTAATTTATAGCTCCTTGCATCATTATGGATCCGGTGATACTCATATTGGGTGGTATTTGGTCACTTTAGGCTGTTTTCCGGACACCGGAAGCCGCCATCTTACAATTCAAAATGTTGTCTCAGGTCGATTTGTGGCTTCAGTGCATCATAACAATCCCGGAAATACCCATATTGGGTGGTATTCGGTCAATTGCCGCTGTTTTTCAGAAACCGTAAGTCGCCATCTTGGATTTCAAAATGACATTAGGAGACAATTTTTGGCCTCTGAGCGTCAATCTGGTTGAAAAAACACTCATATTGGGTGGTATTTGGTCATTTTCGGCCGTTTTCCAGACCTCGGAAGTCGCCTTCTTACAATTTAAAATGTTGTTTGAAGTCGATTTGTGGCTTCAGTGCATCATAACAATCCCAGAAATACCCATATTGGGTGGTATTTAGTCATATGCCGCTATTTTTCAGAAACCGGAAGTCGCCATTTTAGATTTCAAAATGGCATTAGGAGACAATTTTTGGCCTCTGTGCGTCAATCTGGTTGAAGAAACACTCATATTGGGTGTTATTTGGCCATTTTCGGCTGTTTTCCAGACACCGGAAGTCGCCATCTTACAATTCGAAATGTTGTCTGAGGTCGATTTTTGGCTTCAGTGCATAATAACAATTCCGGAAATACCCATGTTGGGTCATTTGGCGCTATTTTTCAGAAACGGGAAGTCGCCATCTTGGATTTCGAAATGGTATTTGGAGACATGCCAGAAGAAGGAATGGTGTCGAAACATTATTGACATGTTTGTTACATCTAAAAACATTCACCTGCCAAATTTGGTTTCATTTAGTTGGTTAGTTCTCGAGATAAGAAGAAATTTTTGTTTCATTTGTTATGAACCCCTCCCTCACAGAAGAGGAAGGGGAATTGAACCACTATGGACATTCTTGTTACCTCTAAAAACATTCACATACCAAATTTGGTTGGATTTGGTTGATTGGTTCTCGAGCTGTGCGAAATTCGTGTTTCATTTGTATGGGACCCCTCCCTTACAGAAGAGGTAAGGGTGTCTAATCAACATGGACATATTTGCTACTCCTAAAACATCCACATGCCAAATTTGGTCCTATTTACTTAGTTAGTTCTCGAGATGTGCAGAAATTTGTGTTTCATTTGTATGGGACCCCTTCCTTCCAGAAGAGGGAAGGGTGTCGAATCAACACGGACATATTTTTTACTCCTAAAAACATCCACTTGCCAAGTTTGGTTTTATTTGCTTGGTTAGTTTTCGAGATGTGCAGAAATTTGTGTTTCATTTGTATGGGACCCCTCCTTTACAGAAGAGGGAAGGGTGTCGAATCAACATGGGCATATTTTTTACTCCCAAAAACATCCACATGCCAAATTTGGTTCCATTTGCTTGGTTAGTTTTCGAGATGTGCGGAAATTTGTGTTTCATTTGTATGGGACCCCTCCCTTGCCGAAGAGGGAGGGGTCTCGAACTATCTTAGTCACCTTTCTCGGCCCATAAAACCCCTGTATACAAAATTTCGCGCCGATCGGTTCGGTAGTTTCCAAGCCTATATGAATCAGACAGACAGACAGAGCTGCATTTTTATATGTTTAGATAAGAGTGCTCATATGCCCCGTGGGTGCTCATTATGCCCCAGTGGGGTGCTCATAACGCCCTACACATCGACTGATTGCTAGTTTTTGATGCATAAATCTAATTTGTGTTTCTCCTCATTATACGATAAACTTTTCAATTTGTGAATAGTGATTTATAGATAGTTAATTCAAGTTTTGCACTGAAGACAGCTTGAAATTTTTGTCGTTTTACCTGCTTAAATCAGCAACCAAGTTAGGGTGCTCATTATGCCCCTATTCCCTCTATACAATTTTCATTTCTTATATTACGTTTCTTTTCTTTCATATACATGTTTATTAATTATTTAGTTTGTTATTGTCATCGAATATAATTTTCAAAGAAGAGTCAGTTTTTGCAAAAGATCTTTGACTCAAACACCGCGAACAAGATCACGGTCAAAGTAGTAATTGGCATAAAAACGCAAAGAATGAGATCCCCGGTGCTCGAGTTCTCTAATTGCCTTTCTCCACCCATGCCACCGACGCGACGAGATGCTTGACCTAGCCGAAAAAGTCCACTGACCTTTACGTCTGCTGAGAGAGACACTTTTGCGCTCTATCCTTTGGGCTGGGACTGGTTGGCGAGATGAAAAACGATCGCTGGAAGAGGATCATCTTTCCTAGACAAGACGTTCTTCGTGCTTCTCAGCGCGGTTGGACGATTTTCGCGATACTAATTTCCGGTAAAGAAGTTACCGAAAGGCGGTTTGTCTGAGGACTTCAAAGCTGAGACCTTTCACTTTCGTCTGACTAGTGGAAAAGGTAGGAGTGGTTTTCGGTATAAGTAGATCGGTCGTGATAGGAATAAATTTTGGACAGGTGAATTAGGCAAAAAATACTTAACGCAGCTCAGTGATAATTGCCCTTTCCGTAGTTAGTCAGGTTGTGCCGTGTGCAAAGACGTGAACCCTATCGTGCTCAGAAGGTAGAAATTCACTATTGGTTTAAAACCAATGAGGTAAGCCGCCCATTCTCGGCCGGAAGGCAATTTGCCTAAAAAGCCACGTGTGGCTATCTTTTATATAACTAGCCATAATCAGCACGGCGCACTAGTGACACCCAACCACTTCGTCAGCAACCGTCAACCCACCGACAGTCGGACAGAGATCCGGCTAGCCAAAAGGCCGGAAGAGGGCCAACGACACCACGTGTGCCCGGAACAACCACCTATAGGCCGATCAGGAATCGGCAACTGCAGCCATCGACAACCGCGAAGCAATAGATTGACCAAATGAGCGAATACACGAGCAACGAACAGCAGAAGAAAGGGATCCGCGTGGGCGGATCGGACTAATCGACGCAAGAAAGCGCGAGCGGCAATGCGGCCCTCAGAAAACATTTTAAAGTAAACCCCGGGTATTGAGTAAGTAGAAAGCCTTCTAGATTTATCCATGCGCATGCGATACTAAATGCCTCCATAAGTAAACGAGGTTGAAAAGCAAGCGGGTTTGCCAACCGCTTACCCCCTCCCCCCAATCGTGGGTGAAATTGAAACTACACGGGGCACGTGATAGGAGCTTGCTAGAATAAAAAGATAAAGAGGAAAGGGAATAGACGAATAGTCATGTGATAGAAGACATAAAGGAATAAATGTTGAACCATGGTTTGGAAAACAATTTAGAATAAAAGTTATCATTTAGCGCAAGCCAATTAAGATGTTTTGACGCGCTTTATCACAGTTCTCTGTTAGGTATTTTCATGCTGTTCGGTTCGTTTACTTTTTCGTTTTCTCGTGACTTTACTAGAGAGGCTGACTCCGATATCAGCCAAGGCAACTCTCGATTCGCTGATAGGCAGTCGAGTGGGAAGTTGAAGCTTCGTATCTGTGAGACCTAAAACCGTGTGTTAGGACGCCGAAGTCGTCGCGTCAGTCAGATTTTTCGACGCAGGTGTATGCGGAGTACAGCGAGAGTTTTGAGTCTGCCAACTTGCTTCCCCTCCCTAGGATAGGGATAAAAAAGGAACCTCCTCCCAAAGGTCTCAGGTCGGGCAATCGTTAATCGTGGTGGGTGGTCTCTCGCACGAGAGTGGCGCTTAAGCCACCCACTTAGCACCGGGGTGCAGGCAGGCGGACCAGTTACAGGCCAGAATTTCCCCTTCTGCTGGTCGGTTTCCTTGAAGCCAAAAACGACAAACCTGTTCTTTTTCTTCTTCAGAAAAGCCACAAAAACATATTGTGAATTGTCATGAAAAATCTTTGTTTTGATTATTTACGCTCGCAAAACGTTTATATGGAAATAGCTACAAATGAGATATTCAATTAAAATATGACATTTTACCCGCCTATTGGTAGCGTACAAAGGGTTCTAGAACGATCTATTTCTTGTTCCAAAAAGTGACAAAAAAAGCCCAAAACGTATACCAGTTTCAAATTTAGATCTGGTATAAAACAAAATTTACACCACCGGTGCAGCAGTGAATTTGAGTTTGTTCCAAAAAAATAAAACAGAACAACGATTTGGACCACCGCTGAAGATGCCCAAGCGCTAATACGTTCTCATCACAAAACCAGCAAACATTTCAATTGAAAAAAACCTAAATTAATCCACCTAGCGGTCAGACCCAGCCTTTCTCATTCAAACTTATTATTTGTAAAAATAGATTTACATGAACGCTTCAATCCAATTTATGTGTATTCACTCTTTGGGTTCTAAAATAATGATATTGTAATAGAAGTAAAAAATATGAAATTTGACGTAATGTTAGTGCTTAAGAAATAGCGAAATAAAAGAAATGACTCTTAATTTCGAACAATTCAATCACGAGCGATACCTGGAACATTCAAATGGTACGATACCACATTTAAATTATATTGTGGCCACATATATTGATCAAAGCAGGTATAGTTTTAAATAGCCTTTGAATTTCTTTTCTTTCCACATTCGTTGTTTTGCTCTCGTCTCGATTAGACGCAAATTGTTTATTTCCGTTTGAGTTCGCAAAATAACAATACACGAGTTATCGTACGGGTGTTTTTTTTTGTCGATTAGTTCTTGTGCTGCGCGATAACAATAGCCTGTTATATATCGGCAGAAACATCTGCACACTGGTAGGGGCAGGCTACCCCGCCAGTGATTCGATACGCAGCTGATATATCAGCAAGAATAATTCTCCCGCACCGCTGTTACCCCGCTAGCAGCACGGACCATCATACGATCGAGCGAGTGGAAGTCAACTACAATTGGCATCTACAAGGTCGCGTGTAGGACACGGCCACTGTGTCACAACACGAAGCTGGATCGTCATTGTTTGTTCTGCGGAGACGCTCGATTAATCCTACTATCAGCCGTGAGGTCGTGACTTAGACGTTCGGTGAAGTATTACCTTTAGAATTTTTACTATTATTATCAATATTATTACTATGTTATAATATTATTATTAATATTATTATTTATATTATTATTGTTATTATTGTTATTATTACTATAATTATTATTATTATTATTATTACTATTGTTATTAGTATTAGTATTACTGTCTTTTTTTTATTTGATCCAATGTAGATTGAAAAATTGTTTTTAAAATTTAATATCAACTACTTGAACCCCCCCCCCCATATTCGAATATTTATCGTTTGTGTGCGGTAGAGCGTAACGCTCCCGCAAAATGGACGACATGCAGGTGCAACTTTTCCTGGAAGTGGAAACAAACGGGGAAGAAATTGAAATTTCTCCCATCAGCTCACCCCTACCTTCCCCTGTGCCCTCCCCTTCGCCAAGTCCTGTACCAAGAGTACCGGAAGTACGGGTAAAAGCTTACCCAGATGCCGCTGGCGGTCCCTACGTTGTTTATTTCCGGCCCATAAAGAAGCCATTGAATATTATTCAAATTGGCAAGGACCTGGCAAAACATTTTTCGGCCGTAACCGAGATTACGAAGGTGAGGCCGAACAAACTGCGAGTTGTCGTGAGTAGCTTGAAGCAAGCAAACGAAATTGCTGGCTACGAGCTCTTCACGAGAGAGTATCGCGTGTACATCCCTGCCAAGGATGAAGAAATCGACGGTGTGGTTACCGAGGGGAATCTCACTGTCGATGACATTTTGCGTCATGGAGTTGGCTGTTTTAAAAACCCCTTGATGCAAAGTGTAAAGATACTGGATTGCAAGCAATTGCATTCAGTATCCATTGAAGAAGGGAAGAAGAAATTCCTCCCTTCGGATTCCTTCCGAGTAACATTCGCCGGATCCGCGCTGCCGAACTACGTCCGCTTGGACAGGGTTCGTCTACCTGTACGCCTGTTCGTACCGCGGGTCATGCATTGCCAAAACTGTAAGCAGTTAGGTCACACAGCCACCTACTGCTGCAACAAGGCACGCTGTAGCAAGTGCGGAGGCAATCATGCTGAGAACGCTTGCAGTGGGGATACTGAAAAGTGTCTTTATTGCGAGGGAACTCGGCATGACCTTCCGGCATGTCCCGCGTACAACAGCGCGAGGAAAAAATTAAGCGTTCCCTTAAGGAACGATCAAAGCGCTCTTTTGCAGAAATGCTTAAGAGGGCTGAGCCACCCTCGACAGGAAACATCTTTTCCTTTTTGCCAACCGATGAGGGTACATCTGACGATCCCGTCGAAGGGTGTTCTTATGCCTTGCCAGAGGGATCTAGGAAGAGGAGAATGCTCAACTCTCCTAATCTTTCTCGTAAAGGTCGTAAGATAACCCCTAGCGGAATGACCAATAAGACAACACAAAAAGGAAGCGGTGAAGAAAAACCGAGGCAAGTACCCCCCGGTTTTAATTTCAAATCAAACCAGGAGTACCCACCGCTTCCTGGGGCACCAAAAACCCCTCGTGCACCCATTTCTCGATCAGAAGACATAAAAGAAACAGGGTTCATAAAATTCTCTGATATTGTGGACTGGATATTTAAAACATTCAACATACCAGATCCCCTTCAAAACATTCTTCTTGCCCTTCTCCCTACAGTGAAAACCTTTTTGAAGCAACTCACAGCAACTTGGCCCCTCATTTCAGCTATCGTATCTTTCGATGACTAATACGTCGAAAGAGGTTAGGAATTTTGTCACTGTGTTACAGTGGAACTGCAGAAGTATCATCCCCAAATTTGATTTATTTTCACATTTGATAAACACATACAATTGTGATGCGTTCGCGCTTTGTGAAACTTTTCTCAATTTAAATGACTAACTTAATTTCCACAATTTTAACATCATTCGTCGAGATCGAGACTCACACGGTGGAGGGGTACTTTTAGGGATCAAAAAGTGCTATTCTTTTTTCAGAATCGACCTCCACTCGATCTCGAATATTGAAGTTGTTGCCATTCAAACGAATATGAATGGAAAAGACCTTTGCCTTGTTTCGTTATATATTCCCCCATCCGCGCGGATTGAACAGAAGCGACTCCTTGATATAGCAGAATTGCTTCCCGCACCTTTTTTGATTTTGGGAGATTTTAACTCTCACTGTTCGCTATGGGGGTCGCTGTACGACGACAACCGATCTTCTTTAATTTGTAACTTGATCGACGACTTCAATATGACACTTTTGAATACTGGGGAAGCGACACGTGTACCTAATCCTCCAGCACGTGAAAGCGTGCTTGACCTATCCCTCTGCTCGACATCACTAGCGTTAGATTGCCAGTGGAAAGTAATCAACGACTCCCACGGTAGTGATCATCTTTCAATCGTTATATCAATTGCTAATGGTTCAACTCCCCCGAACCCAATCAATATTTCCTACGACCTTACACGTAATATTGATTGGAAGCGTTATGAGTCTATTATAGCGGAATCTATCGAGACTCACGAGGAACTTCCTCCGGAGGAAGAATACACGTTCTTAGCTGGCTTGATAATCGACGCCGCGACGCAAGCTCAGACGAAACCGATACCAAGGGTAACGATTAGACAACGCCCTCTCAACAAATGGTGGGACAAAGAGTGCTCTGAGCTGTACGCGCGAAGGTCCGCGGCGTATAAGGACTACCGGGAGTACTGCATTGTCAACCTACTACGAAAGTACGAGGCACTGGGCAGGCAGATGAAGAGCTTAGTAAAGGCGAAAAAACGCGGGTACTGGCGGCGGTTCGTAAACGCGTTGTCGAGGGAAACAGCGATGAGCACTCTTTGGGATACCGCCAGGCGCATGCGGAACCGTGACGTTTCGAATGAGAGTGAGGAGTATTCAGATCGCTGGATACTTGATTTTGCCAAAAAGGTCTGTCCGGACTCTGTACCGGAACAGAAAACCTTTCGCGACGCGTTTATAGTAACTACGGAAGCGCCTCCATTTTCGATGTTGGAATTTTCAATGGCTCTCCTGTCGTGCAACAATAAGGCTCCGGGGTTAGATAGAATAAAATTCAACCTGTTGAAGAATCTACCCGACTCTGTAAAAAGACGCTTGTTGGACTTGTTCAACAAGTTTCTTGAGCTAAATATTGTTCCGCATGACTGGAGGGAGGTAAAAGTCATTGCTATTCGGAAACCCGGGAAACCTGCCTCTGATCACAATTCATATAGGCCGATTGCGATGCTCTCTTGCCTCCGGAAATTAATGGAGAAAATGATCCTCTTACGGTTAGACAAATGGGTCGAAACAAACGGGTTACTTTCAGATACTCAATTTGGCTTTCGCCGGGGCAAAGGGACGAACGATTGCCTAGCGTTGCTTTCTACTGAAATTCAACTCGCATTTGCTCGAAAAGAGCAAATGGCTTCTGGATATTAAGGGGGCTTTTGACTCTGTCTCTGTAGAAGTTTTAAGCGCGAAACTTCATTCGCAGGGACTTTCACCAAATTTGAATAACGTTTTGCTCAATTTGTTGTCAGAAAAGCATATGTTTTTCTCACATGGCGATTCGACAACTTCCCGAATTAGTTACATGGGCCTTCCCCAGGGCTCATGTTTAAGTCCTCTCTTATATAATTTTTACGTCAATGACATCGATGAATGTCTTGCAAATTCATGCACGCTAAGGCAACTTGCAGACGATAGCGTTGTATCCATTACTGGTAGCGAGGCTAGCGATCTGCAAGGACCATTGCAAGATACCTTAGACAATTTGTCTGATTGGGCTCTTAAGCTGGGTATCGAATTCTCTCCGGAGAAAACCGAGTTGGTCGTTTTTTCTAGGAAGCATAACCCAGCTCAGCTGCAGCTCCTACTAACGGGTAAAACGATCTCTCAGGTTTTAGTCACTAAATATCTCGGGGTCTGGTTCGACTCTAAATGCACCTGGGCTTGTCATATTAGGTATCTGACACGAAAATGCCAACAGAGGATTAATTTTCTTCGTACGATTACCGGAACCTGGTGGGGAGCCCACCCAGGAGACCTTCTAAGGCTTTACCAAACAACGATATTGTCAGTTCTTGAGTACGGCTGTTTCTGCTTTCGCTCCGCCGCGAACACGCACATTATAAAATTAGAGAGAATACAATATCGTTGTTTGCGTATTGCCTTGGGTTGCATGCAGTCGACCCATACGATGAGTCTTGAAGTGTTAGCGGGTATTTTTCCGTTGAAAAATCGTTTTTGGAATCTCTCTTACCGGTTGCTAATTCGATGCACAGTTATGAACCCATTAGTAATTGAAAATTTCGAGAGGTCGACCTTCAATTTCAATCCAGATTTATGACTTTATATTTTGACTATATGGCTCAAGATATTAATCCTTCTTCATACGATTCCTCCAATGTCGCACTTTTCGATACTTCTAATAATGCTATATTCTTCGACACCACCATGAAACAAGACATTTCTGGTATCCCGGATCAATTGCGACCCCAAGAGATCCCTAAGATTTTTTCCAATAAGTTTAAACATGTTAGTTATGATAAAAGGTTTTACACTGACGGATCTAATCTAGATGAGTCCACTGGCTTCGGTGTTTTCCACGAAAATTTTACCGCCTCCTACAAACTCGATGCTCCTGCTTCCGTGTACGTCACAGAACTTGCTGCTATTCAGTACTCTCTTGGAATCATCGAAACCTTACCCACAGACCACTACTTCATCTTCACAGATAGTCTCAGTGCCATTCAGGCTCTGCGATCGATGAAGCCTGTGAAGCACACCCCGTATTTCCTGGGGAAAATACGGCGGTTTTTAAGTGCTTTAACAGATAAAAATTACCGGGTTACCTTAGCGTGGGTCCCTTCTCATTGCTCGATTCCGGGTAATGAAAAGGCTGACTCTTTAGCTAAGGTGGGTGCTATTGATGGCGATATTTATGAAAGACCAATTGCTTATGATGAATTTTATAGCATTTTGCGTCAGAGAACACTCAACAGTTGGCAATCATCATGGAACTCAGATGAACTGGGACGGTGGCTACATTCCATTTTTCCTAAGGTATCGACGAAAGCATGGTTCAAGGGGTTGGATGTCGGTCGGGACTTCATTCGCGTGATGTCCAGACTTATGTCCAATCACTGCACGTTAAACACGCATCTCTTTCGTATAGGGCTTGTAGACAGTAATCACTGCGTTTGTGGCGATGGCTACCATGACATCGAGCATGTTGTTTGGTCGTGTACCGAATACTGTGGTGTTAGGTCCGAGCTTATAGATTCCCTTCGGGCCCGAGGAAAACAACCGAACGTACCCGTTAGAGACATTCTGGGAAGCGGTGATCTCCAGTACATGACACAGCTATACTGCTTTCTGAAAAACGCTGACATTAAAATTTAAAATTTTCTTTGTCTATTTGTCAGATTAAGGATACAAATATGCTATGCTGAAGACACGGAAACGAAGAGCCCGCATCTATGCTTACACAAATATTTTGAACCCACAACAAACAAGAATACAATTGCTCTACCAGTTGAAGAACAAAGTTCCAAAATAGTTTTAAGTCAAAATTGTATCTCCCCTCCTCTCACCTTAAATCCCCACTAGCTCGTAGTCGGCCGCGAGAATAAAAAAAAGGCCTCCCTCTTTTCCCTGCTAACGTAGAATTAATACGAATTGTACTTGGCTCAGTAAAACAGAAAATGTATCGTGCCGTGTCAAATAAACTAATTTAAACCTAAACCTTTCTTTTCTTTCCATAACTTTTGAACCACATATCAAATTGTTATGAAGTTTGTTATTTGTAAGTTTGAGAGATGACTCGTTCGTATGACACTAGTTATGTTCAAATAAGTCATGTAATCTTTGAGGTAATAGAATTTCGTTATTTTATTAACAACTAGCTGACCCGGCAAACTTCGTACCGCCACCTTGAGTTTTATTGACTGTTGTATTGCAAAAACTGAAATATCTAACTGCTGCCAAAAAACATACCTACGATATGTTTCTGCTCTGATTTGTTTTAAGTTTTTTTTTTCAATTCTTCGCTCGTAAAATTCTGCGTTTTTATTTCATTGAACATTATGAAGCACCTTTCAACCATAATCAAATCATTTCAATACATTTCTGAAAATAAACAGTCATTCTTTTAAATATTCTGAAGGAAATTATTACATTATTTTTTCAATTATTCAAAAGCTTGGCTTAATGCAAATATAGTAATACCCTTCTGCCTGGCCTATCTCACTGAAACAGATTTTATAAAAAACTTCAGAATTCTAAATAATTCAAGCTTAAAATTCGGAATATACGAAACATGTGAAAGTGGTCAAGGCGGTCCTAGCCACTAAATTCTATATATTCCACAATGTCGGGGTCAGGGTCACGTGAATATGCGACATAGAGCTGTCCATGTGAGAAGCATGAATACTCGGAGTTTATGCCACAAATTTTCAGTGACTGTCCTTGGGTTTTATCAATAGTCATCGCGGATGCGCGACGCACGGGAAGTTGCAGACGTTTAAAATTTAACGTTAAATCGGTAAGATACGCGGGATTATTACGACTTCTCCTTTGTAGTTTCCTGTCAGAATAGTCGCTTCAAGGACATTTGCCATCGGGTAGTGGCAGCAATGCATCTGTTCGGTGGTAAAATTGACCTTGAATCTATGAAGTAGCAGTATTTGAAAATATTTGATTAGCATTTTTCTCTCAATTGAGTGTTTAAGTTATTATACTTTATATTTCTTTTGTTCAAGACTCGTTTAAAGACTATGGAAACTAAGTGTGTAACTGACGATTTTGAGATATATGGGGTGTCGAACGTCGTGCATTTCGAGCTCGTCTTGTTCTTAACCGATCAACTTCCCTTCGGGACTCGTATATTTCCTGACTTTTTAATATTCTATCTTCAGTGTTGCGGAGCCTGCACTTTTATTGACCTGCTGCTACTCGTGTCTTAGCTCGCAAATCTGGAACAAAAACAACGAATTTAATTTTAATTCAACGGCATGTTAAGTATTTGAACATTCCACTTACAATAACTTCATCTGAACAAAAAACACTTCGACCACAGCAGAAATTCGTCAAAATCAACTGGAAGATAAGCAAAAATCAGTTTGATCAAGTAGATTAGGGAACATTCCTTTCATAAAAGACCCTTAGCGGCATCTTCGTTAGGAAGCATTCCCACTACATGTGGAAGAAAATTATTCGAACTGAAACCAGTATGAATACTCCTCAGAATTCTTGCTAAAACACATTATTATTTTTAATCTATTATGTATATTACATTCCGACAGTGTCTTCTTCTTTCTTGAAAAATAGTCACAGCACAAATTAACAGAAACCGACGTTGAATTTAAGTGGCATCAATAGAAACCAATTCGAAAATCGCATAAAACTATTCCATAAAATATTTAAAAAAATGAAGGCTATCGTTTAAGTACGCCCCGGTGATGAAAACTGGTTCGAATTTTTCCGATCAAAGGCAACAAAAAATCGTTACTCACTAAAACTCACAGAAACCCTCTCAGAGGGCGGGAAATATCAAGGGTTGGTTTTTAACGTTTTATAACTTTTCCAGTTGATTTTCGTTATTGCCATGGCATAGTGACAATATGGTTTTGTCCTGAACAAAAATTCTCGCAAAACATAATGGCCAACCATTTTTCGGGTATCTTTTTTTTTACATGATACCAATTGTTTTTCACTTGACCATGTGACATAAAGCTGTTTATGCGAGAATATGCATGTTTTAGGTTTAATGCCACCAGTTATCAGGGCTTTGGGCATTATCTAATATCACCCAACTGCGGAGCGCGAAGGTACATACACACGTTTGAAATTAAATGATAAATTGGTAGGTACACGGAGCTTCGAAATTTTCGCTTCAATGACATTTTTATTTCATTTGCTTATTGAGGCAGATTTGCTGCCTAAGCACAGTGCAATTGACACTTCGCAACATTATAGTTTTCAATTCAACATTCAACAATTAATTGTAAATCCAGAGATTTGTAGGAATGCAATAGTGCCTATTTAACGAAACATGAACAGAAATCAATGTTTTTTGAGAAACAAAAAATACACGTTTCTTTTACCAGCTAACAGAATCATTGCAGCATGAGCAAATGTCAATGATCTAAGTCAGTGTGCATTTTAGAGAAAATTGAACAGATTGATTAGATCCGAGCAATGGTAAATTAAATCATCGCACATGTAGTGTTATTTATCAGATAAATAAAACGATTATATGCAACTTTGCTCAAATAAGCCAGAAATTTAATTTACATTATCAAGTATATGCCCTTGAATGAAATCAAAGCCACGTTGAGAGTATTCACATACATGTTGAGTTTGCTGCTACCACGCCATAGCGCTTTTGCATAGAAAAGGTGTAGTAGGCAGCGAAAACGAATATCACCTAATACGTGAATCAATAACAGGTGCTTGTTTACTCAACTACGACGCCTCAATAACGACGCTACAACAACTTGTCTACCGGTCATAGCCTACAATCATAGTAATCTAATGACGTTGTTCTTGGAGTAAAAAGCGGGAAAAAACCGAAAATATATTTCAATTTTTTTCTAACTCTATCAGTTGATTATTGTTATTTTTATGGCCTATTAACTCGTCGAAGATGAAGACAAAACAAACACAAAAAGAATCATTCAAATCCGTTGATTCTACTTCGAGTGAAACGCCGTTATACAGACACCAACTTATTTTTATTTAATAGATTTAATACATAACGGTTGCTTAGTTCGATTATAATCAAATGAAATGGGAACGTATAGGGCAGCCAAACTTTGAAACCACGTGTTAAATCACACACACACATACATACAGAAAATGCTCAGCTCGTCGAACTGAGTCGAGTGATATATGCCATTCGGCCCTTTGGAGCACTTTTATACTTTCGGTTTTGCAAGTGATTGCTATACCTTTTTAAGAGAATGGCAAAAAGTTAAAAAAATTATTAATTAGGAGTAAAATATTCGTGCTGAAGAAATAGCGAAACAAAAGAAATGACTTTGAATTTCGTACACTTCAATCACGAGCAATACCGGGAACGTACGAATAGCACAATACCAAATTTAAATTTTGTTGATGACATATGTTTTGATCAAAGCAGTTACAGTTTTAAATAGTCTTTGAATTTCCCTTTTTTTCATAACTTTTGAACCACATATCAAATTGCTATGAAGTGAGTATGAGTGTTTAATCACTATAAAATTCATCAATTAACCTTTAACTAGCCCGTTCATTCGATACCAATATTGTTCATATCGGTTGTGTACTTACTGAGATAATGAAGTTTCGTGATTTTCATACTTTGATACATTACAGACAAAGTAACAGACCGATTACATTGAAATTCAATAAGGTGTTATGAGGCAGCTAGACCTTCCATTTGACACTAATTTCGTGAAAATCGGTTCAGCCATCTCTGAGAAAAATGAGTGAGTATAAGTAGTCTTCGGAATATGTTTCTTTTCAAAGCTGGATTTCACATTTTTAATAATAATAGTCCGATTGCAAAGTAATAGTCCGATTGCAAAAAAAAATCAATAGGGTCTTATGGGGTAGCTAGACCTTCCAAATGACACTGATTTTGTGGAAATCGGTACAGCCATCTCTGAGAAACCTGAGTGAGATTAAACACTCTCCAGAACACGTTTCTTTAAATAACTTCTGAACCACACGTTCAATCTTCATGAAACTCAAAAGTAAAGGGTTTTTTAAGAAGCCCGTTCATTTGAAACCAATTTTGTTAAAATCGGTTTAGTAGTTTCTGAGATAATGATGTTTCGTGATTTTCACATTTTTAAACATAACCTCTAAACTAAAAATCTGATTGCAATGAAATTCAATAGGGTCTTATGGGGCAACTAGACCTCTCATTTGCAATTAATTTCATGATGATCGGTCCAGCCATCCCTGAGAAAATCGAGTGAGATTGGGAGAGCGTTACACACACACACATACACACACACACATACGCACACACACACATACAGAAAATGCTCAGCTCGTCAAACTATGTCGATTGATATACGTGATTCGACCCTTTGGAGCACTATTATACCTTTGGTTTTCCCAGTGATTGTTATACCTTTCTAGGAGAAAGGCAAAAACAGTATCTCTTAATAGGCAATGGAAGTTGCCTATACTGGTTTTTAATAATATTGTAACAAAACAAAAAAAAATATTGATGTAATAATGACAAACAAAAAACACACGAGAATTTTAGACACAACAATTCCCGGTCTTAAACACATTGCCTTTGACAGTGGTAATTACCACATTACTATGAAGGATTATAGAGATGAGAGTACGCTTGTATTTTTGTCTCAAGGCCCAAACACACTGTATACGTTTGCGTTGCGTTGACATTAATTTGGCAGAAAATGTATGGGCTAACTGTCAAATTGCCGCAACGTATCCATTGTGTTTAGGCCTTCTTGCTCTAGCGCTTGCGGCAAGCGATGTAACCAATTTCTCAGTACAAAGAGAAACAAAGAGTGAAATTGTGCACTATCATTTCTCTTTTTTTGTTCGCGTCATTTCTCTTTGTGCTGGTGAGTTTCTCAACGGCTGCAGGCGTTCTTCTCAAAGTGTAAAACGGAAAGTTGACACTTTGTGCACTTGAATTGAGCAGATAACAGCCCTGCCACGCAGTTACTTTGGTTCATTACAGTCCAAGGAATTCGGCCCAATTCAATTGCACATATTTACAGATGCTGGAGAAAATGCATATGGATCGGCAGGCTTTCTGTGAATTGAAGCAGAAGAAAATGTAAGATGTTCACTTTTCATGGCACGGTCGTAAGTAGCCCCTTCGAAACAGCTCACGATTCCCCGTCTAGATCTACAGGCAGCTGTGTTGGGTGCCCGAATGTCGCACACAATGGAAAAATCGCATTCGCTAAAAACAACACAAACCTTTATATGGACTGATTCACGAACCGTTCTATCTTGGGTGATATCAGACCAGAAACGCTACAAACAATTTTTCAACTTTAAAATCGGAGAAATACTAAGCCTGACTAAACAATCGGAATGGAAGTGGTTATCATTAAAAATGAATATCGCAGACCGTCTCAGGAAATGGAGGCCAGAGCCGGTAGCATGGAAAATTGGCCACTACAACCATTACCACATGCGAACACCAAGATAGAAATGCGTGCAATGTATCTTTTCCACGACGTAGTGCTACCAGGAACGCTCATTGATGTGACCAGATTCTCCAAGTGGAATATTTTGGTGAGAACAGTGGCTAATGTACAACCAACACCCAATCAACTGAAGAAAATAATGGTAGTTATTTCAACGATCAGAGTACCGTTGACTCAAAGCGAGTATCATCAAGCAGAAACAATATTATTCAGATATGCCCAAAGCCCCGCGTACGGTGACGAAATAAAGACTCTTACTAAAAATCAAGAACTTGAACCGTCACGGTGGATGCATCTGGAGGAAAGTAGCCCACTTTATAAACTGACACCGCTCTTAGATTGCAACAACGTACTACGGATGGAAGGAAGATGTGATATGGCAGATACATTACCGTTCGACATGCGTTTTCCCATCATCCTTCCTAAGGATAGCATCGTTGTTCGGATAGAAACCAGATTTTGTAGCAGCCGATTAGTTTCCGGTAACGCTCAAACTAAAATTTATTACCAAATTAATATTATTTCTTTGATCAAATTAAACATATCTAACTTACAAGAAGTGGTTCACCTTTTCCGTTTTACTATTTTCCCGTACTGTTTACCGTTACTTGTATTATGAACCGCAAAGTTATCAATTTGTGTCTTGGATCGGACTAGTGTGAGCTACCCTAAAAAATTTTAAGCGTGATAGTGAATGTTATCTACGAGTGGATTGATTAATATAATTAAGTTAATATTTCATTGTCAGCTACTCACAGCAGAACCGATATATGTATTTTAGGGTAAGTTCCTTTTAATCCCTTTTCAGGTGAATACTAATGGTCGCTGCACCTACAGGTAAGTAATAAACCGGTTACTTCTACTCAACGATCAGGTTTGTTTTCGCCGTCCACAGCACTACTTACAATCTACAATATACAGGAGCAGTTTTTATGACACCTGTTAATAACACCTTTTCAAATTTAATAGCAGTAACTTGATTTTTTTAACAAATTCCTTCTTGTTTCCAATACACTTTCTTAGCAATCGTAATGGCGAAATTATCTTCACTTTTCTACTCTCCACAATCTCCGCTATCAACAAACTCCTTTTTTTCTTTTTCTTCCTCCTATTTTTTACTTCCCTGCAAACTATCTATCTCTATCGCCACAACATAAGTGTCAGTTGTCCGATCTACCGTATTGCCGTGCGGTGTTGTAACACCCCAGCCCGTAACATCCGTCCCTTCCGGATTTACTGAATCTCCAACACCGCCAGATTCACCACGCCACGTCTCTGGATGCTGCCGTCAACGGTCCTCACGTCCGCTTGTCTAATTCGTCCATCTGCTCCCTTTATTATCGCCTCAACAATCCCACGCCTCCAGCATTTTCGGTTCTTACCGTCAACTATGAACACCAAATCACCTTTAACGAGCGGTTTCTGCTCGTCGTGCCATTTTGTACGTTGATTGATCGTTGGCAAATACTCTTTTCTCCATCTCTCCCACATCTTGTCCGCAAGGTATTGCGAGCGCTTGTACATATTTCGAAGCACATCTGCCTGAGAAATCGGTTCATCGTTCACCTCCAAGTCAGCTGTGGTCACCGTTCCCCGTAGGAAATGGTTCGGGGTAAGTGCTTCAGTTTCGTCCGCGTCTTGCGGTAAATACGTCAACGGTCGTGTATTTATAAGGTCCGCTGCCTTGGCTAGTGCGGTCCCCAAGATCTCATCTGTAAGTTTGCAGCCATCATCAAGACCACGCAACGCTTTTTTTACTGACCGCACCATGCGTTCCCAGATGCCGCCCATGTGGGGTGTGCTGGGTGGATTAAAATGCCAGGCTGTCACGGAGCTGGCGATATTTTCAGCACAATCATGGTGTATCTTCTTCATCCTTTCCATCTCGTTTTGCCCCCCTCTGAAGCATGTTGCGTTGTCTGAATATATATGAATTGGCTTACCAAACTTGCTTTGGAAACGATTTAACGCCATCAGACAGGACTTGGTGGTGAAACTGTGCACGATTTCCAAATGGACCGCCCGAACGGCTAAGCAGGTGAATATTGCCACCCATCGCTTCTCTTTTCTCCGGCCGATGGTTACCTCCAGGGGTCCTAGGTAATCAATACCTACAGAACTGAACGGCCGAATATGAGACGTTACTCGGTCTATTGGCAGCGGGGCCATCCTCGGGTACCGTGGGCTACATTTGTTCACCTTACACCACACGCAAATTCCTACCGAATGTTGAATCGAGGAACGCAACTTCGGAATTTGAAACCGCTGTCTCATTTCGTTGAACACAGTTTCGGAGTTTGCGTGCGCGAATTCCTCGTGGTAGTGTTGAATTAATTTTTTCGTGATCTCGTGTGAGCGCGATAAAATAATTGGATGCTTCTTGTCGAAAGACTCTTCTTCCGCATTCGCCAGTCTACCTTCCATCAGCAGTACACCATTCACGTCAAGTATAGGTGAGCTTTTGTAGATAGGACTACCCTTTTTCACCATCTCCAAATTTTGGCTCGGTTGACGGTTCAAGTTGTTAGTGAGCGCACTAATTTCTTCTGGGAAACTGTCCCATTGGACTTGTCGCCACAAAACTGTTTCTGCCTGCTGCAATTCTTCCTTCGTGAGTGGAATTTGAATCGAAACATGTGTTGCTCGAGCCCGACTAAGCAATCGCTCTTGGTTTACTGTAGCTCGTGTTGTCGTTATCGGCTCACCGTTCTGTTTTCGTCTGCAATTGGCGATAAAACGTAGTGCAAAAGCTGTCGCACGCAATAATCTCGTCCAACGGGAAATGGTCACGGCGTTAATCACTTCATGGAAAAGTACGATGCCCCTAGCTTCTTCGCTCGTTTCGCTAAACGCGGTCTCCTCTGATGGCCACTCATTTTGTGGCCGGTATAAGAATAGCGGGCCTTTAAACCATTCCCCATCACTTTGCAATGGCGGACCTTGTCCCCATTTCGTCAGTACGTCTGCTATGTTGAGCTTCGTAGGTATCCAACGCCAGTCCTTCGTCTTCGTTAGCTCCCATATTTCGCCGACTCGAAACGCGACAAATTGTTTATATTTGTGTTGGTCTGAGTGTAGTCAGCTGCATACGGTACGAGAGTCTGTCCAGAAAACGGTGCGAAAAATCTTGTAGGAGTGCGTGCTCAAAACAGTCTGGCACAACCTGGCTCCCAGAACCGCTCCCATCAGCTCCAAACGAGGGATCGACTGTCGTTTTAGCGGCGCCACTTTTGATCTAGACATCAGCAGGCTACATTGCACCTTGTCATTGATAACAGCACGTAAATACGCCACGCAACCGTAAGCGTGTTCGCTTGCATCGGTGAATATGTGAACCTCCAACGAATCAATGTCGACGATCATGGCTTCTCCAACATAGCATCGTGGTAATCGAATTTTTTTCTACCTCTGGCAGCAAATTGGTCCAACGTCGCCATAATTCCCAACAACCACCATCAATCTCCTGGTCCCAATCGCACTTAGAGCGCCATAGATGCTGTATTATTATTTTTCCGTGAATGGTAAACGGGGATAATAATCAAAAAATCCCATCACACAGCTCGCGACAAGACTTTTGGTCGGTCTCTTTTCTTTGAACAGGTATGGCAGCATGTCTTCACGATGCATAGTCGAAAAGGCGAAATCATCGGTTGCTGGATCCCAGATCACACCTTAAACGCGCTCCTCGCTAGTATGCTTATCCTGGTTAAAGTGCACTGGCTGTAAAGCCTCCTCTTCTCCAAGACTCTGCAAAACTTTTTGTGAGTTCGACACCCAGTTTCGGATTTCAAACCCGCCTTTTGAGTGAACGAATCGCACTTCTTTGGCCAACTTAACTGCTTCCGCTACCGTATCAACACTGTCAAAATAATCATCGACGTAGTGTCGATCAATGATTGCCGCTGCTGCTGCAGGATATTGAACAGCGAACTCTTTGGCATGTTTATTTTTCACAAATTGAGCCGAGCTTGGAGAGCATGTCGACCCAAATGTTGCTACGTCCATAACGTATACGCTTGGTTCGCTGCTTGCATCCTTTCGGAAAACAAACCGTTGCGCTTGCTTGTCCTCAGTACGGATTCTGAGCTGGTGGAACATTTCCTTCAAGTCTCCTCCAAATGCGATTCGTTTTTCTCGAGAACCAATCATTACCGTGATCAGGGTAACCAGCAAGTCCGGACCTTTAAGCAGCTGTGAGTTCAAGGAGATTCCTTGGGCGATTGCTGCAGCATCCCATACAAGGCGCACTTTCTCGGGTTTTTTGGGTTTTGTACGACGTTTAATGGGAGGTACCCGATTTTATCGGGCGCGGTGTTGGACAGTTCTTCTTCCGTAGCTAAATGCGCGTACCCTTTTGATTGGTACTCATCTATCTGTCTACACACATTCTCGTACAGCTCGGGCCTTTTTTCTAACCGCTTTTCTAATTGCTTCATCCTTCTTAAGGCCATTGGGAGACTATCCGGAAATCTCTGACAATCTTCCTTCCACAGTAGTCCAGTCTCAAAACGATCACCGACTCGTTTGGTAGTTTCCTCCAGTATTTCCCGTGCCCGTTTTTCCTCCGCAGTTTCTTGTGGGACTGCCACTACTGACTCTTCTAAGGCGTAGTGACTTTTAAGAAGTTCGTGCAAGTCTTCGTTTGAAACTCCTTGGTGATAACCGAGGTAACCACTGGATGCAATCGGCTCGGAGTATCTTGACCCATAAACTGTCCACCCAAGTTTACATCGAACTGCAATTGGCTCCACAGGTGTACCTGCTTTTGCTTCCAACGGGGCAAACGAATGAATGTTATTCAACCCAATGAGTAGCTCTGGCTGCCCATCGTAGGACTCAATTGGTAATCCCCGCATATAATTGTATTGCGCGGAAAGCTCCTCCAAATCCAGCCTTTGATGAGGCAACATCAGTTTGCCAACAGTTCGCACACCGTGCAAAAGCAGCTTCTTTGCACCAACTCCGACACCAGATGCCCATAGGTTCATTCTCCTTGAGTCCTTTTCTTCGCGCTTGACATCGGCTGTCCATTTTATCGTTAGCTTTTCTTGCACACCCACTACGCCTAGCTGGTCAGCTAGCTTTTTTTCCACTAGCGTAACGGACGCACCTTCGTCCAGGAAAGCAAGTACCGTAATCGTCCTTTCGCCGCAATATAACTGCACGGAAACCATGCGAAACATGACGGTAGCATTACATCGTATATGTGCGCTGATTCCTACAACACTATTTCCAACGGGGTGCATTAGAGGATTATGATGTTCCCTGCAGTCGCCTATATTGCAGCGGATTCTAAATTTGCACTGACCGCCATGCTCATTGAGACATACCTTGCAGAGCTTCTCGCGGGTCGCCAACTTTATTCGTTCAGCGTGCGGCATCTTTCCGAAACGATCACAGTGTCGCAGGCGATGCTCTACGCTTTGGCATACCTTACACGGTTTTAAATGTTTTCGATCGTTCAAACTGGCACCCGAACCTCTGGCTTCACTGTGGCTGTACCCTCTTTCAGTCGTTTTTCTCTTAGCAGACTGTGAACCACCTTTCAGTTGTTGCATTGGCTTGTTCTGTCAACGTCCGCAGCACAGGCGTCATCGACAATCTCCATCAAGAAATCTGTCAATGTTTGCAGAGTTGGTTCCCCAGCAGCATTTCGTCTCTGGTAGTGCACCCATTCACGCTTTTCGCGATCCGGTATCTTTGCTACAAGGCTCTTTATCAATAAAGGGTTGATCAAGTGCTGTCGCAGTCCTGCAGCTTCTAAATGCTCACAAAGCTGTTCCACGGTATTCCCGAAAGGAATAAAACTTTTTAGACTATCCGGTTTTGGAGGCTCCAAGTCGTTGACTTGATCTAAAAATTCTTGCAGCAGCTGTTCTGGTCGCCCATAATGCCGCTGTAATTTAGCGATTACTCTCGGTACCGATTCTGGAAGAAGCAATTGGCCCGAAACTAATTCCAGTGCTTTGCCTTCCAGACACTCCTGCAACCGTACCAAATTTTCGTGGTTCATATAACCACATGCATCGTTAGCGGCCACTGTTTGGGTTTGCCAGAGAATTTTGGGAGCTTACTGGTCAATCCCTTCCTCGCTGCAAGCTGGGTCTTTGTTGGCCTGACTTGTTCCTGCCCCAGCCCGTTTTGGCTGGCACCTTCTAAGTTTTTACGACTCTGTCGTGAGGTACAACTTTCACCTTCAAATGAATAGGAACGCTGGCTTAAACGATCTGATTCTCTTTCGTAATCGTTATCATCGAAATCCTCATCGGTTTCCTCTTCCTCCGCCAAACCGCTTCCTTTAGCCGTATTCGGTTTTAGCAACTCATTTTTGCCTACACCAGAAGGAACATTTTTCAGACTAAGAGCTCGTTTTGGAACCATCTTCGAATTATGGACGACTGAGAAATCATCGAGTTCTTTATCGAGTTCAGCCATTTGCCGCTCAAACAATCGTTGGTGTGTTTTCATTTGTTCAATTTGCATCTTTTTTTTTCTACAAAAGGTCTTCCTGCATAGCTCTAAGCTCTTCTTACTCTTCAGCGCGCAGTTTCATCTCCATTTCCAACCTTTTTCTCTCATAATCACGCTGCATTTTCCCTGCCATCCGTTGCAACCGCATTTCCGCCTCAAGTTCCTCATTCTGCTGTCTTTGTTTTTCCTCCAACTCGTTCATTCTCTGTTCAACGGTGGAGATACCCTCAGTAGTTTTTGCACTATTTGTCTGCTTTTTGGCGTCTTTTAGTTTTTTTTTCGGTACTCCTGAGCGGCACGCTGACACGCTCTACTTGGGCAGTACCATTTTTCCGGAATAGAGTCTTCCACCACTCCTACACAACGTGGATGGAACCATTTAGTGCATCCATCGCAACCAATCATCTGCTCGTCGCATGTTGACGGGCCGCATATTTCGCACGGAGTCGCAGTTAAATCGAGATTTTCCCGTTCGGTTGTAGATCTACGATCGGGAGATGTATCACGGGACAGGTCCGACATCTCTTGTGACAAGTTTTTGTCACTTCTTTTTGAGAATGTTCGGATAGAAACCAGATTTTGTAGCAGCCGATTAGTTTTCGGTAACGCTCAAACTAAAATTTATTACCAAATTAATATTATTTCTTTGATCAAATTAAACATATCTAACTTACAAGAAGTGGTTCACCTTTTCCGTTTTACTATTTTCCCGTACTGTTTACCGTTACTTGTATTATGAATCGCAAAGTTATCAATTTGTGTCTTGATAAGAGTTATCAGCATCAACTGACTCTCCTGTGTGTGATGAGACATTCAGTCTATAAATAATGCTTGCACAGCAGTGTGTGTAGTTAGGGGTGAGCAATAGAATAACTCGGCAGCGGAATGTGTTACGATATAGATTGTGGAACAGTACCACCGTCACCCGTAGTTTAATTGGTCAAAACACCATGCCGGAGACAGGGAGATTGCGGGTTCAAGTCCCGTCGGGATGCGGTATATTTTTCCAAATCTGTATCATATTTCCAGTTCGCTTATTTTTCGTTTTTTCCTACTTCACATACTGTCTGCTTAATGAACTTGCGTGTTAACGGGAAAAAGCCGTTGTTAAAAATAGAAATTCAGTTCCACCTTTCGTAGTTGTGTCTCACTTGCAAGCACGACGCAGACTGACTTTGGTCTCGATCACACAGGTCTATAAGAGTTATCAGCAGTGAGTGTAGTTAGGGGTGAGCAATAGAATAAGTCGGCAGCGGAATGTGATACGATATAGATTGTGGAACAGTACCACCGTCCCCCGTAGTTTAATTGGTCGAAACACCATGCCGGACACAGGGAGATTGCGGTTTCAAGTCCCGTCGGGATGCGGTATATGTTTCCAAATCTGTATCATATTTCCAGTTCGCTTATTTTTCGTTCTTTCTCTACTTCACATACTGTCTGCTTAATGAACTTGCGTGTTAACGGGAAAAAGCCGTTGTTAAAAATAGAAATTCAGTTCGAAAAATTTAGCCGTACGGAGCACCTTCCGTAGTTGTGTCGCACTTGCAAGCACGACGCAGACTGACTTTGGTCTCGATCACACAGGTCCATAAGAGTTATCAGCATCAGCTGACTCTTCTGTGTGTGATGAGACATTCCCTCCAGTCTATAAATAATACTTGCACAGCAGTGTGTGTAGTTAGGGGTGAGCAATAGAATAAGTCGGCAGCGGAATGTGATACGATATAGATTGTGGAACAGTACCACCGTGCCCGTAGTTTAATTGGTCAAAACACCATGCCGGAGACAGGGAGATTGCGGGTTCAAGTCCCGTCGGGATGCGGTATATTTTTCCAAATCTGTATCATATTTCCAGTTCGCTTATTTTTCGTTCTTTTTCTACTTCACATACTGTCTGCTTAATGAACTTGCGTGTTAACGGGAAAAAGCCGTTGTTAAAAATAGAAATTCAGTTCGGAAAGTTTGGCCGTACGGAGCACCTTCCGTAGTTGTGTCGCACTTGCAAGCACGACGCAGACTGACTTTGGTCTCGATCACACAGGTCTATAAGAGTTATCAGCATCAGCTGACTCTTCTGTCTGTGATGAGACATTCCTTTCGGTCTAAAAATAATGCTTGCACAGCAGTGTGTGTAGTTAGGGGTGAGCAATAGAATAAGTCGGCAGCGGAATGTGATACGATATAGATTGTGGAACAGTACCACCGTCCCCCGTAGTTTAATTGGTCAAAACACCATGCCGAAGACAGGGAGATTGCGGGTTCAAGTCCCGTCGGGATTAGGGTTGTCGATATTAAAAATAAAATATCGATATTCGTTTTATCGATATTAAACGCGGTATCGATATTGAAATCGATATTACGTGTCGATATCGATGTTTTATCGATATTTTCCTTCATATATGTTTTGTTTGGATTTTAGTTAGGCCTGAAACAAACTGAACGCCGACGTGAGCGATCGGGCGAGATTCTTGCCGAAGGTTAATAAACAGCCGTGAGTAGAGTTGTTCATTAACCTACGGCGAGAATCTCACCCGATCGGTCGCGTTGGTGTTCAGCATGTTTCATGCCTTAAGCAGGTATTAGACGAAGCAAATATTTGCTATTTTTTAATACAGATTTTATTTTGTGCAAATAAAAATCGTACCAAAAATAGCAAATATTTTCGTCGTCTAATACCTGCTTTAGTATTGCATATTCCGGCGAAGGGTTTGCTATTTCATCTCGTCCGTTAGGACAGCGGGCCGTTTGCTGATCGCTTTACGCAAGGTGCATTTTCCAATCAGATTAAACCGACGTTTCGTGAGCCGCGTCTCCTAATCGTCACTGATTCATTGACTAATCAGCAGCCAGTTACTGAAGCATCCTACCTGAACATTCATGTTATCGCTTATGTAACACCGATTCTTTACTGAAATTCATCGATCCTGCCATCCCAATGTAACACCAAGGCATCGCATTTGATCGGTTTAATGTGGTGGTTATTGCTCCGAGAAGTTCCACACCCAAATTTCTGGAAATTCGCTCTATACATGCTGTCAATAAAAAAAGAAAAATGGCAACCATATTTCTGTCGAACTGCTTACATTTTCCATCTAGCACTTATTGATTCTAATACCAACAATTCTGGTACCTACTTTTTAGTTGGTTTGCCCTAAAATAGCTGAAATAGAGTAAACGTCCTTTAATTTCTATTGACCTTTTTTCGAATAAATATATTAATCAATGGAAAACCCAGCCTTAACCAGGGTGGCCACCCAACCGAGAAAACCGGGAAAAAACCTGGAATTGTTTGGAACCGGGAAAAAACCGGGAATTTCACTGAATATTACAAGCCGGGGTGAGATTGTCAGCTATCTCATGGCGATCACTAAAATTCCTTGAAAAAGTTTTCTTGAAAACGACCAAGAAAGACTGGTCTTCTGACCCGGAAGAGATGGCTGACAGGTCACGGGCTGGATGGCACAATCTCACCCCGGCTGCCAGTATATTCAACTCATTTCTCACAGTGCTTATATCAGTTTTGTTTTTATTCATCTTACTCTTGGAAACTAACTCGACCACGGTAAGCTCCCCGGAAGTAGCAGTGAGACGGCTCGAATTTTGCCTAGAGCAAATGGTTCACGAAGATAATCTCGCGGGAACTGTAGTTGACAGATTTCGCCAAGAATACTCACAACTGTTGGGTATGCATTCGACGGAGACATTGCTGACTTCCTACCGCCGTAGTGAAAAACGCCTTGATACTTCCTGTAGAGATCTGATAGCTGATTTAGGCAAGAAACGTCCTAACTTGACCGTGTTTATTAAGGAGATTTTGATCCAGCGATTGGTGTACGATGCAGTACAGGATGCCGGTGGTGAAGACGAAATTGATATCACCAAGTCGTTAATCTATTACGCTCGCGTTTCACATAGCCGATATATTGAATTGTTGAAGACAATGAAGAAGGAGAATTCAGATCAAGATGAAGAAGCCAGAAAGAAGAATGCCACGGCCCGTGCTCTTGAAGCTAATGTGTTTAAGTGTAATTCTTTTATATATTGAATCTTCGGTGGTTGAGGTAAAAACGGTTCCTACAAACTTAATTTGGCCTAGGAGTCCCCGGTAATGAGTATTTTATGCGTTGTTTATAAGTTTTAAAAATTCTACGCCCCTGCGAGCGGCCTTCCGGCAGTTAACCGGAACATTCGCCATGGCGGACGAAAACCTGCGTGCAGGCATGTTTTCAAGCTTTTTCTGTGTTTTTTATTAATTCCTCCTCCGTTTTCGCGACAAAATTGTTGGAATAGATCTTGCGCTTCAAGTTTGCCCAGAAATTCTCCATCTCCTCCAAAGATCGCTTCGAGTAGTGGGCCGACGCCAAATCTGGCCAGAACACCGTGTCTTCGCCCTTATGGTATTTCTTGATAAACGACACAACTTCTGGCAGGCACTTCGTACTGGAAATTTCCTCGTTCACGGCCAGCCCGGAGCAAAAGAAGAGCAACTTTGACATCCCTTTCTCGCTGATTGTCAGCCACAGCCGCACCTTCTTGGGGAACTTGGTCTGTGAAATATACTTCACCTCGGTGCTCACTTTCTTCGTAGGGGAGGTAAAATACAAAGTGCCCTACTAATCGTTGTCATCTAGGGTTAGATAGGTCTCGTCGTCCATCACCACTGTCACATCGCGATTTGCCAGGGAAATCGACTTGACCATCTTAAACCTCTGTCGCTGCGTCATTGCCTGCAGCTCCGAGACTAGCACCAGTGGACGGGACTGCTGCTTCCTGACATGTATGCCCATGTTTTCCAACAACTTTTTCACTGTTTTACCGCATGCACCAACCTCCCGACCAAGTGCACGCAGTGATTTAGCCACTTTTCCCTCGGTCTTCCTCTTCAGCATCCTTTGAAGCTTCTTGTCGTTCAGGGTCGTTGGCCGTCCAGAACTGGGCTTTCTTCCGATGCTTTGATCGTTGTCCAATTGTGTCAAGATATTGTAGATGCCGGAACGGCATACCAGGCGTCTACAAAGTGCCGCACGATGTCCGTTTTTGACGTGGCGGGGTACCATTTTTTTACCGCAAACGTTATCCTCTTGAAAAAGATGACGTCCGTCACATTTTTCGAATTTCTGCAACAATATTTCTGGATTATAATAAGCCTGAACACGCTTAAAAAGTGACTATATTAGAATGTAATTCGATAATGGGATGTAAATCGACAGTCACGCTTTTGAAGTAGAATACTTCTCTCAGGAAGTTCGGCTACATAGGGATGTGAAATGAAAATCTAAAACCAAAAAAAGTATAAAATATGTCCAATTTCAAATGCTAATAAATCGGTTAGTATTCGATGGATTTCCTCCGTTCTTGCAGCAATAGATTGGAAAATCTTCTAAGATTCTTCCCAGGATAAGATAATTGTAATTTTATTATTCACACTATTGTACTATTGAAAATAGTCAAGCCTCGTCAAAACGAAAAATTCGACTTCTGATTGGTCGTTATATGCTTGCTTCCCAAGCACGGTCGACAGGATCATATACCTTGCAATTGAAAACATGCTATTTGGCCTATATAAGAGCCTGTTTCAGCCGGAGCCGCTCATAATAGTTCTAGACAGCGACAACAGCAGTCGTCCTTCCTTAGCAGCAGCACTAGCCCTGTGGTTGGTCACCACGTCTCAGGAGCAGTGCGGTTCTTCTCAGCGTGTGTCGCCAGACAGCCATTATTCCCCCCGTGTTGGGGCAGCATGAAGATTGCCATCAGGAAATCCAATTTCGGAAATCAAAATGCTTTTTTCAAGGCAAATAAACAAGTCTTTGAAAGTTAATAATTTTTGTCAACGCAAGCAAGCATTATGTGTTGCATCCTAGCAATGTGAATTTGTCGCACCCGTCTAATTTACTGAATGTGAAATAGCTTCCACAGTGCATGTTGTCCGTGTATCTTAATTCCCCCAATGTTAGGGCAGCCCAAAGGTTGTAATTAGCAACCGATTTTGAACCGCAACATGCTTTTTCCAAGGCAAATAAAAAAATAATTGAAGGGAAATAATTTTCTGGCATCAACACAAGCAGACATTCTGTGCGGGATGCAATCAAATTCTGTTGTAGTTGTCTAATTTTCACTTTATTTAGTAAACCCCCCACTGTAGGGGCAGCGCAAATGCTGCGATCAGCATAACCGACATTGAATAATAAACTGCCCTGTTAGAACGCATTCACAAAGGCAGTTAACTCGAATATGCAGAGCTTATTTGAAGCCGATTCAAGCAATCAGCATTAACAGAATTTCGTCGTCTCCCAGCTGCCAAGTTGCAACATGATGCAACACGCAACAACGAGCAAACGAAATCGCTTGATGTTACAAACCGCAATAAAATACGGGTTAAAACCGTTGCGTGTGTGAGAGCACCATCGGTGTTTATTCGCTGGATACAAAAATCGAATGCGAATTGTGGAATAATTCGTCTAAAGAACATAAGGAAATGGTAAACCTGAACCGAAAGGCGTGGCCTATTACGTAGCACCCTTCGGCTATAAAAGAGTGTGTCTGGTAAAATCAGCTACATTCATTAGTCGGAAGGTGAGCTGGATGGACCGTCCACAACGTTGACAGCAGTAACAGCAGATATCGGCACTTAGCAGTAACAGACCATAGCAGCGGGTCGCGCCTGTGGCTGCCTTCAAATTAAATAAATCACTTGCCCTGCGGTTGGTCACCACGTCTCAGGCCTCTGCCAGGCTGAACGCCAACGCGAGCGATCGGGCGAGCTTTTTGCGGTACCCGACACTTCCTCTAATGGAAAAGTAGGATCATTTTGTTTAGAAGAATATTACTGTCGGTAATATTACAGAGAGATGCGATTGCATCATATCCGATATGGAATTGAACAATTGTTCTTTTGAGGACAAATAAAACACTTAATTTAAAGAGTTAATAGCTTTGGGTACCAGTAGCAGTATGGTAACAGCCTCAGCGGTAGGTGCAGCCGCTACTTCCCTAAGGCCGATGTAATAAGGAAGTAAATGGAAGCGGCACGGCGAAACAGTTCGGGTGTTCTTAGACGCGCGTCATTTTTCGCACGATAGCGGCGGTATTAGCGGTAGATGCATTTGCCAACACTTACTCCAGTAAAGCCGTGTCTAATTTTCAGTGTGAAAACATCTTTCTATTGTGTTGGCCGTGCGCATTAGGCCTCGACCAGGCTAAACGCGATAAGCGGCGCGAACCGATACGCCGGCCGTAGGTTAATTTACAGCCGTAAGTAGAGCTGTGTAAAAGTATTCTACTTCAACCTTGCGGTCGTGGCTTTGCACACAACCCTCCTGTGATTTTTTTAACCCTTAACTGTATGAAAAAATGCAGAATTCTGAAGTACAAAGAACCGGGAAAAATATTTGAACGGACCGGGAAAAACCGGGAAAAACCCGGAAATTTAATTTCGAGTTTTGAGTGTCACCCTGCTTAACGTTTGTTTTCAGTATAATGTGCACTTTTAATGAATATCTTATATTGTGTGTAAGCATTTTAAATTTAATTTTGATGCCATGATGAATTTATGATCGGTAGGCAAAATTTTGCCGGTAGCACTCCCCTGATGGCAACCGAGAATATCGGACAGCAATATCGAGTCGCAATATCGACATATCGATAATATCAAATGCGCCAATATCGGTCAAAAATATTGATATTGTGACGAGCAAATATCGATAATATCAAATATCGATAAAATATCAACAACCCTAGTCGGGATGCGGTATATTTTTCCAAATCTGTGTCATATTTCCAGTTCGCTTATTTTTCGTTCTTTCTCTACTTCACATACTGTCTGCTTAATGAACAATAAATTCCTATCTGATTAAATTAAAAGTTGGAAATTAGAATTAAACTATCTATCTAAAGTAAGTGTTATATATAAATATATTTAGAGAGCAGTGGATTCATACAGAAATTGAATATCCAGTTTCATGCAAGTATTGGATAACCTAACTACCCAAGTAACAAAATAGCTTATATCCAAGTTTTTTAATAGGTAATACAACCAAAACATAAAACTTTCAATGCCGACCACGCAATTATAACAACCTAATAACAACAGCTATGAACATGTATCATGGCTAGTTGGCCCAGCTTTATTGAAGTCGTCAAAACTTCATATGCGCTCCACCATACGACCAGATGTTTTTTACAACCCAATTTGATTGCCATAGAATGGCTTCGAAATTTTAACAGAGATATATTCTCCAAACTAACTGTGATGCATTAAATTTTATCTTGGTTCCATTTCTCAGTAAAACATTTCCTTCCGACACTGCAAACTGAATTGTGTTAAGTTTTATTTCCATATGAATTGAATATTGAATATGTTGTTGTCTAGTTAATCGTTTTCGTACATGTAAAAACAGATGCCGTGAAATATTTATGTTGAAACCGGTCACGAATTTTATCGTAAATACTGCGCGCCGTTGAAATTCTGCAGAATATTAGTATTTTTTCAAAGTTGAATTCTTCTGAGCTAAAGCAGTTTCTTGAATTAAAGCTAGGATTTGTTGCATTTTACTAGATGTATGCCTTAATCAATTATTTGAATTGTACAACTACCCGTGGTATCGTGAATATCATAAAAGAGAATGAAAACATTAGGTCCAATTCCAAAATTTTGCATTATTTCCATTGAAGACGACATGTTGTTTCGAGTAAAACCACAAACGCATTGAAAATCCTGTATTATAACCGATTCTCTTAAATCGATCAGAACTTAGCTTATCATGCCTATGTTACGATTATCAAGTGTTATGTGAGCCACAATCTGATGTCGAACTCGTTTTTGCGGTGTAGCTACACGAGGACTACACTTTTGCCATGTAGCCGTTTTTTCACTTTGCGAACTACACCAAAATAGCACGTTTTCTGTCCCGGACTACACCCGAAAAACTCAAACTGTAATGCGGTACGAAAAAAATGACAGCTGAGTGCAGTTTCGTTTGAGTGTTCGTTTCCCTGCTGGAAATTATTTTCGTTTGGCTGCGCAAAATCCAGTGCAACCAGAAGAATTTAATGTTTATGAAATGTTTATATTTATTCAACGGAACAAAATTTCGAGCAGGGGTATAATTGCTATTTGGGACTACGAAGGTACTGATATTTATTTGGTTTTTGCACGAGAAAAAGAAGAAAGGACATATTTTTGCCTTTGACAGCCTTTGAAATCTCTTTTGACTTCGTAGTCACAAATTTTTCTATTGCCATCCTTTTATTTTTATTTTCTCTCGTTTCACCAGACTTCATTGAAACAAAAAAATAATGTAAAGTGAACAAGTGATGATTTCTTTACCAGAGCTTGGCACTTCATTCAAATTCTTTTTAAATTTTATATATCGCAACTCCCCAAACTGCAATCAAAATAAAATTGTGTTAATTGTGTTTCACTTTCAAAATTTAGCTTTTTTAAAAGATCGAGCCAAAAACCAGCTATTTCGCAACACGGTTTGTTGAACTCATTTGAAATATTTTCACGCACTCGTGCTGTCCAAGTCAACCAATCACGTTTGGAGCAAAATACCTGCAGCAAACCGAGGCAGGGTTGCCACAATTGATTTTGTTCATTTGGTTGAACAAATTTTAATTATCTGTACTGTTAGGCATATCTGCTCAAAAATCTGTACAAAGCAGTTTGGTTTTCTGTCTCATTTTAGATAGCTCAAATTAAATTATTCAAGCCTGTTGTTGAGTAACTTGGCATTACTTATAAAAAATAATAAAAATTGATATTTTGAATGATTTATGGAAACAGTACAATTAAATAATTAAGATCTAAACAATAAAAAGAATAGTAAATCAACACGGAGATGTGAATGCAAACAAATGTGAAAGACTGTAAGACTTTAAGAGCTTAAAATAAACGACGATTTTAGTTAATACCACAGCAACATGAAATATAAATGTGCTTCAACACAACCTTCGTAGCATACATTTTAATAGCCTGGAATCAATTTGTTAATTTAGTGTACTTGCTAATAGATTCTGTGTCATCGATTTATTCTGCAAATTTGTAAAATTACAGATTATTTTGCACATGTGGCATCCCTGCCAACAAGCCGAATTCACGTTGCAACCATGGCTCACTGTCAGAAAGCCTAAAAATATAAAGTACGGACCACGTAGCATGTGTAGATAGCTTAACAAGCTCATATAAAACGGTTAGAAGATAATCACGTATGTGTTTTTAGATATCATTTTTCAATATTATCCCGGTACAATCATTCAAACATGTGTCTGTCACCGAAATACGAAATACGAAATACCTCGCTGTCAGTGAGTATACGGTAAACAGTCTTTCATTCAACAACAGGAAGCTGCTCGTTTGTGGAGTAAGTACTCTGTACAATTTGAATAAAATTAAAATAATTTCAAATCGGACTCCTGGGATGCCATTTAAAATTGTGCAGACATTCGAGGACGGCGACCAGTGCCTCAGTGTCGTACCATCCGGCTGGGATGGAAGTGTGACGGAGTTCTCTACTGGCCAAACACCGCCAACAACGCCAAACTGATTCGAAATCAATATTCCATACCGACGGTCAAATGGCAGCAAATTCCACGCACTAAGAAGCTTATTCGGGCACAGAAAAGGAGGAGTACCTAAACAATTTCCCTTCGCTTACTATGAAGGAGCCTCGATGGCAGATCACACCGATTAATGTTGACCAAAAATGTATCCGTAAGGATTTTAATCAGTTCGTTCCTTCCGATTCTGCACTGCAAAACGCATTTCTGCAGTCAAGTTCAGTCAATCAGAATCAAGATGAATCGCGAAAGCAAACGGTAAGTTTTGTTTTTGCTTATTTATTTGACATAACCCTAATTTTACCGCAGGAATCATTACTGACTGATGATGTTTTCGAGAATGTAGTGTATGCGAACCAAGATTCCAATGACGGAACAATCGTAATCCAATCGATCAGTCAGCCATCACCAAACGACACTGGTGCCAATCAAGCTGTCATCATTGAAAGTTTGGCGAATATCGTCGTCACCCTTGCCCAGTTGAAAACTGGTTTGGATTTTCTTAACACCAAAGTGGAGAAAATTGAATCTCTTTTAGAGTTTCGAGACAACGTTTCGCTTATTACTACTGACGAAAATTTCAAGCCAGTGGATTCAAAAGAAACGCTGGATGCTTTAGAAGCGAGCTTGGATAACGAAAAAGTAATGGCCAACTATATATCTTTTAATCGACCTGGTAATGACACGGCAATTTTTGACGCAGTGCTCTTGGACGGGAATGTCCAGAGATCATACACCATCGGAACATACCGGATCAGTGGAGTCTCAAATGAAAGTTCCTTTTATGCTTTACACTAAAGTGCGTAAACTGTTTCTAAGGCTGATCTTGCAAGCTGACAGCGCGTTTACTTCAGTTATGTGCGATGTTTTTTTTTTAAAGCACTGAAGAATAGCAAGCAACGTTTGCTATCGAAAACAGTTTCTAAGCACAAGAATCGCCCAAAAAACCTACAATATAGTATCCGCCAACATGAAGTTCAGCCGATTGCTGCCCAGATGAGATCTAATATTGTAAACATCGGATAGAAAAACTGAATTCAAGTTTGACGTAAATAACAAAATGTATTTCTGTACATAATTCAGGTCAATAAAATAAAGTTGTTTGGAAATTCCTTTTTATTATTTACTGTTTCAATGTTGGCAGCTGCCTCGTCTTCTTAATGTTTAAAAAAGTCTAGAACGTCTTCATCTCCACCATCAATCACCTCCGGATAATTCTGAGTGTAGCTGGCGTCACAAACGTTATAAAAGTCTTGTTCCATAACATCATCCTGCTGCACCATTTCAGCGTTGTTATTTTCCGGAACCGAAGTCGAAGCTTGTTGAAAATTTGACACCACATTATACTGAGATGACAAAGAACAGCGAATTCTCGCGATGTTTTGTCTTACTCTCCTTCTATATGTCCCACTTGCCTTAAATACTTTCCAACCACTCATTTTAAACAATCACTTGGACAATCAGTTTTTTAACAACAAAAATTTTCTGTTTATGTTTTATTCAATGATATCTTAATGCAGGTTACACCTTCCATACAATCAACATGAAATCAAATTACAGCTTGGTTTTTTAATATACCTTGCTGACTGACTATTATACAACTTTCACAGATTGTGTATTTCTGGTTTCACTTGGTTGTTATAAATTTCAAAATAAAACAATCTTAAAATCGACAATAAAACTGTGGAGCTAAAGTTAAATTATGGAAGGCATATAATGGTTGTGATGAATATTTGCGGAACATGTTTCATGATTATCAAATAAAACCAAAATATAATCGAAGACTTTAATGCGAGCCAACATAAAATAAAAATATAACAAGAATAAATTTTAGAAGCATTTTGATTGTTACTTGGGTAATCAATACACATGCACTGAATTAGATATCTATACCATTTCATAGAGTAATTATACTATCTACCGCGTAATATAATTATCATTTAGACATCTGTTTCCAAAGAGCATGGCTGAAAATTGAAAAAATAAATTCTATCGTTGCCGCCGAATTACGTACGAAGTATATAGTGTTTAGTTTTCTTCCCAATGCTGACAATTTATTTAAATTAATTTCTTCAGCCACAGAAAGCAGCACAACAACCACCGTTGACATTTCGTGGATTTTCTTATAATAGTTCACTTACTATTTTATTTTCGTAACATTTTTTATTATACCCTTGCACATTATAATTTCAGCTGTGGAAAAATGCTATCAAAGCTCTTCCTTGTATGTTTTTGGGCCGTAACAAATTTTATTGGTGAACGTGTGCATTTTTGTCAGGAAATTTGAACTGCGTTGGAATTGATGTGAACTTATGTAATATAATGTGTGAATTATCTGTACCGATGACTCTAAGTAGTGAATAGTTGGAGAAGGGAGCAACACATCTGAGCAAGCACTGCAATGTAATAGTAATAACTTATTTCAATATATATTCTTTATGCCGCAGAAAGCAGCAGAGCAATCACTATCGACATAAACTAGTTACATATGAATTCATCTATTTTATTTCAGCAAACCATAACGCACACTCTCCATTTGTTTTTCGAATATTTTCCTATTACTTTTTTTACATGTTGTACGTTAAAAATTTGAAAGTTTCAGCTTTGAAAGGAAGTCAATACAAATATTATTTAGATATTCTTATTTTTCTTATTGTATTTTAATACATTTTTATTCATCCCACTTTATAAGTAAATAATTATTATTATATTGTTATAATTAATTAAATGAATTATGATCATATCACTTATCAAAGTGAATCCTGATCGGTAACCCACCCTATTAACAAAACTTCCATCCGTGGTCTTTGTAGGGATGCAGAGGTATACTCGGTCTCTAACAAAGCAAAGACTGCATTCTAACATTCCTTCCCTATTGTAGGTTTCGTGCGGCACTGGCACAACAGGAAATTTATAGTTTCGAGCGAAACGTGTTCGAAAATTTTCGTTTATAATCATTTTCCTTTTCACGAAAACCTCAAATTTTTCAAACTTTTCCTACTCACCCAACCGATTTGAGTCTGTTATAAACATATAATGAGCAAGTTGTATCACGGTGTCTCTGGTTGAAGAACTTATCCAAAAAAATTAGTATCGCTCTAATACTCGTCATTCGAAAGCTTGAGCTGTCCCCTTTAATATCCTACCAAAATTGAAATGTTCTATCGGGGGGTCTAGAACAGTTTGTTTTCGAACATATATTTGTAATTGAAAAACTAGTGAAATGGAAATAAATAATATGTTTCAAAAATATAAAAAGTTATCAGGGTTCTCTGATCGTACTGAAATATTCAGGATTGTTTTTATTTATATAACAAAACAAAGCTTTACAGAATATCAGATTTTTTGAAAAGGATTAAGTGGGGTAAAAAAGACCCTTGAAAATTTGGAGTCGAAAAACAGCTGAAAACAAATAAAATTTTGTGACTTTAATTACGTTGATTTCGATTGATGATTGATTTGATTGATTTATTCAAAAATCGACATTCTATCCTACAAAAAAAAAAATAAAATGCCGGTTGTCGTGGTTTCATTATAGGATATTTGCATTTTTCTTCAAAAAATTGTGATTATTACAGCTCTTTTCTGCTTGTCAACAAAACTGGACCTATACGTTTTATAGAGCAACTCAAGAGCTTTCATTTGATGTTATTAAAAAATGCGCCGTTTTAGTAACGACCGAGAACATTTCATTATTCATACATGTTTCAAATCATTATTTAAACCCATTGTGTCAGGAGTGCAACTCCGTTGTATCGATGTCCCCCAAATTTCCAGGGTTTGTTCATCCATGAAATAATTTGTACATATAAGTTTTTTGGGAAAGGAGTTATTGGGGTGAAATGCAGAGCGGAATTCAGGTGTTGGGGGCCCAGGACAAAAATTTTCGTGGGGCCTCTTTTCTCAATAAAAATTAGTTGAAATGATTTAACGCTTCGCTGGAAGGTGACGAGCAAAACAAAAATAAAAGGTCTCCAACCTGTATTCACGTCTGGTCTAGAACCAGGGGGCCCCTCGTGTCGAAAGGCCCGGGGCATTGGGGGGCGATGCCACTTAAATCCGGACCTGGTAAAATGGCATTTTAAACTCTAATGTCCAGGTGCTGCTAAAATCATAATGCTACTGTAACTTTGAGTAGAATGCATCGATTTTTCTGCTATTCGGTATGCTCATTCTACCATTAAGAATGTTTGAAGTACTGGCTACTAGAGATGGTCGGGTTTGGCTTTTTTTAAACCCGTACCCGAATTTTGTTTTTTGGTCGAAACCCGAACCCGAAACTTTTTTTCCGATCAAACTGGAACCCGAAAATTTTATTTTTGAGACTGGGATGTTATAGAGCTATAGCCAGCATTTTAAATGTAGGTACAAAATGGAGTTGCGCTCCTTGTGTAACAGGTTCAAATGATGGCCTAAACCTTGTTATGAAAAAATCGATTTTTTTTAAACGGTGCACTTTTTGAATACGTCTGATCAGACTCCCTGTACACGTGCTTTTTCTTCAAGCGACGAGAGAAATCTTTCTCGCGCTCGTAGAATTTCCATGTATGTGCGACGAGACGAGACACGTCACTTTCAATTTGCAGGTTGCTCTTTCGCTTCTCTTTCGGTTCGGATTGCGATGCGCAAGGCGATGTTTCATCGCACTACGAACTGAGCGAGACGCCCGTACTGTACATACTTGATACAGCTCGTGCGCTACAGCTCGTGAGACTTTCTCGTGTACACAGACTTCCTGTACACGCGCTTTTTACTCAAGCGACGAGAGGTTCCTTTTCTTTTTTTTTTTCGGTAAGAGACTGCGGCGCACCAGACGATGTCGCATCGCTTCACGAACTGAGCGAGACGCCCGTACTGTACCTTATGTCGTTTTCGTTTTCGCGGTGTAGCTACCCTTTTTCCGTGCTATACTTTGCAGCTTCAAATAAAACATTTTCAGTGTCATTGCATTGGTATGCGTAATAATGGGATAGCTGTCAATTCGTTTTGTTTTGGTCATTATCGCATTCGTCGTTTTGTCTCGTTTCCATTTCATATGTCCATCTCGCAAATGTGCTGAGAAAAAATTTACCTGACACTTTACCACGTGGAACGAAAACCAAAACAAACCAGTTTTGACACATACGTGTGAATGTGTTGGTAACTTCCTACAGTACACTCTGCTTTTTTCGGGTGTCATCAATGACAGAAAAAGTGTAGGGAGAGACAGAAAAAGGGTAGCACGAAAAATCAAATAAAACATTTTCGGTGTCAAAAGTGTCGTTTGAGTGTAGCTACACCGCGAAATCGAAAACGACATTAGTGAACCTGTATATTAGAGAAATGACAAAGCACTCACCGTTAAGGAAACTGTCTACATCAGAACGGGGGAGCTGTATAATTTTGCATTGCCGTTATCCGTTTTGATGTTGACAGTTGCCTTAACGGTGAGTGTCTCTGCGTCTCTCTGGTGTATAGCTGCCTAACGTACCTACATACGATATATGCCGTCAGACCCTTCTGAAGGTGTATTAATCGGAAGAATTCACAAAACTATATAACTACGATCAGATTATCACGAACCTTTAGAACCTGATTTGCGACATCTATACACTAAGGTCGCTTTTTACGCGGATTCCGGAATTTACGCGTTTTTTTTACGCGGATTCCGGAATTTACGCGGTATTTGTTTTCGTGCGGATTTCGGTTCCTCTTCAGTCGGATTGCAGAATTTACGCGGGTTTTTTACGCGGATTCCGGAATTCACGCGGTTTTTTACGCGGCATGTATCCCCCGCATAAAAAGCGACTTTAGTGTACTCAATTCGAAAATTCTATCCAACATCAACATGTACTAGAAAATATAAACAATTTTAATGGTTTTACTATTTTTAACTCCCGAAAAACTTATGTTGTAATTTCAAACCACATTTTTTATCCTTAGAACTACAAAACAGAGTTCTATCATAAGATAGTCAATGACATCTAAACTGACGAAAGAAACACTTCTGTTAACCAACGTAGCACTCTGCATCCGGTGAAAAGAAAGATATTACTCATTTTCGTACCGTTAGCATAATAAGTATAGTAACAAAATGTTCTTAATTCATGTTAACAAAAGTCGGATGAATTAATCATAGAATTTTGAATTGATAAATAAATGAACTAGATTATATCATTGATATTTCTAACGGTGTTTTGATGCATGCTGCTATAACACCGTAATTAAAAAAACATAAAATCCCCTGCCTGTATCCTTCTGCGCAAAATCAATTTCCTTCTCGCACCATTAGCGCAAAGCAACATGTGAGGCAAGCTCGCGAGACGAGCTCACGAGATTTTGCACGCAAGCTGTCTCAAGTACGCGTCGCCCATGCACCGCACTTGTTAAGTTGAGAGATGAGGTATCTTCGTGTACGTCGCAAAAAAATTCCCAAGTGACGAGACATGGCTCGTACGAATGGTAAGTTTTCTCGCTCGCACGCTGCACACAGCACGAAGCGACTGAATGAGAAACGAGACTTGTAGCGCAAAGCACACTGTCTCTTCTTTGTGCGAGCGAGATTTCAGGAAGTCTGCGTCTGATAAAAGCTCTTGAGTTGATTTATAAAACGTATTGTTTAATTGTAGGACCTAGTTCTGATGACAAAAAAAACCTCCAAAAATCACCATGTTTTTGAAGAAAAATGTAAATATCTAATTATGTTACCTCGACAGCAACTTTCAATAACCGACATTGTATATTTTTATAGGATAGGATTACCATATCAATTTTCAAAGAAATCGATTAAGCGTACAAAAAGTTATAGTTTTTTTTGTCTTTTCAGCAGTTTTTGGACTCAAAATTTTCGATTCTTTTTTACCCCACTTTACCCTTTTCAAAAAATCTAAGATTATGCCAAATATTGTTTCATTATATGAAAAAACAAAACTTGAAGGTTTCAACACTATCTGATCGGGCCCCCCAGCACCCAAATCCCTTGATAAGTATACATAGTTCCCATTCCACTAGCTTTTCAATTACAAACAAAATGTCTGAAAAAAAAATATTCTGGACCCGCCGATAGAACATTTCAATTTTAGTAGCATATTAAAGGGGACACCTTGAGCTTTCGAATGATGAGTATAAAAGCGATACTAATTTTTTTCGGATATGTTTCTTCTACCAGAGACACCGTGTGTATAAGTTTTAATCTCTTTTCTACCATCTTTTGAAGTATATTTTTAATGTGAATCGCAAAAAAAAATTTACTTATAACTCTAGATATTTTGTTAATTTTGAAACAAATTTTTGTGAGATAAAACTGAACCGCGTTTGGCATCGTTTGACATCAAAATCCAAAATAAAAAATTTTTAAATGTGCCGTTATTACACGAAACTGACGATATCCCCAACTGACTGTAAGGATGTGGCCGGTGCCGTTATTGGTCTATAAAACATCGGGTCATTGAATGATGCACAGTAAAGAGGAATGGCCACTCCCAGTCGTTTCTTCAGTTGATTCATTGTGCATCTTGAATGGCTCGGACCCATCACGGAGTAGCAACCATTGATATGTACAGTCAGAACTAAGCTAAGCTAAGCTAAGCTGTCTACCGCGTAAAATAGCTATGTTAATCACACACTTTGACTTAGTTAGTAAAACAGTGACGAGAGACTGCGTAAATTAGCAGCTTAATTCCGGAAAAGGAGTGTCTTCTTGCCAGCTGAGAAAAAATAGAAGATAACTTATTGTAAGTTTTTCAATCCATGTTAGCTTCTTTAATAATAAATAAAACTATTTTAGTTTCAAGCTGTTAACATAACAACTGCTCTGTGGAAAGTTTATCTTTTATTGGAACAGAGCCTTTCAAATCTGCAAGTGTAGGTGGAATATTTCCAGCATTGCTTCAAAAAGGTGAAGCAATACTGATTCCTTCTCTTATTAAGATTCTTAAGGCCAGTTTAAGGTTAAATCATATTCCATCAAAATGGAGGCTAGTAAGCAGGCATGTCTAAAGCCACCACACTACCGCGTGTGTGTTTCAAGCGATGCCACGGAAGGTATTTAGATTGCCCTTCAGTGCGTATACAAAACGAAAAACCCACAGTGTTCTAGATAACACAGTCCTTCGAAAGATTCGGCAAACACAGGCCCGAGTGTTCTTGACTTCGTGAGCCTTCGGGAGCCCGCATGCCTACACGTGTTTTCTCAAACGCTTCATTTTTTTAAAAGTACATATGAAAAAAATATTGCAGGTGGTAGTATGCAATGGCTAACATCACAGAACGGAAGGTCACTTTACTTTTGACATATGAATACAAATATTTTTATCGATCTAAAGATTTGCAAATTTTTTCTACTAAAAGGTACGGGGATTTTTTTTTTATCTCTGTATGCCTGAAGGGCACTGGGTACTGAAATGCCACTGCGACATTCTTGCTGATTGTCTTTTGTGGCGGGCCCCGATTGCTGTGCACAGGTTACGGATTGTTCGTACTCATTGATGGAGTAGAACTGTTTTGTTGTAAACCTGTACCCCAATTAGGTACAACATAGTTGATGAAACTAATGACCTGCTTGGGATTGGAGCTCCATGCTTGGTATGGAGTTAAAAGGTAACTTCCTAAGAAGTTGTACCTGGAGGAAGCAAGAGCTTCGCAAGAGCAAAGCAAATGCTCTGAACTCTCTGGTTCAGATTTGCAGAATCGGCAGGTGTCGTTCAACACTACGCCGATTTTCTTCAAATGATAAAAAGCGGGACAGTGTCCGGTGAGGAGTCCCGTGATTATCCGTAGGTCACTACGATTTAGACTAAGTAGCTTTCTGGCGGTTCCAGGGTTCGGATAGATAAACTGTTTGCCTTGTCTACAACCCTGTGCCTGTTGCCATTGGGATACTATTTCTAGCCTTTCCCAAGTTAATAGTTCGCTTTTGATAGCGGAAATGGACGTACCCAGAAACGGCTCGGGACCAATAAACCGCTGAGCTGATCTCTGTCTTGCTAGGTAGTCAGCGTGTTCATTACCCTCGACTCCGCAGTGTCCGGGCACCCAAAACAGAAAAACTGAATTCTGTCGGGAAAGTTCCCGTAGAGTTTCAATGCATTCCCAAACAAGTTTGGAAGCGCATTTGACGGACTTAAGTGCTAGTAGTGCTGCTTGACTGTCCGAGAATATACCGATTTTCGCATGTCTGTAGTTGCGTTGCAGACATATTTTTGCGCAGATATATATGGCATATACCTCTGCTTGAAAAACGGTGGGCCATTTTCCCAGGGAAAACGTTTCCCTGATACCGGGTCCGTATATACCAGATCCCGTTAGGGATCCCATTTTCGAGCCGTCCGTATAAAAATTGACGATGCCAGGTGGAAGATTAGGCCCTCCATTGTTCCACATAGAGCGGTTTATTTCAATCACTCTATATGGAATATCCATGTTGGTCCTAACGTCCATCCAGTCGGAGACTGTGGTTAATAGCGGAGTTAGTTTGAACTCCCTAAGTATGCGAAGGTGGCCGATTTGGTCCCCTTCAAGTATGGTTTTCCTCCTTTGCAACCTTAGAGCGCCAAGCTCTGCTTCCTTTTTCACATGAAGATGTAGAGGTAGTAGGCAAAGCATAGCTTCCATGGCTGCAGTTGGAGTTGTTCGCATAGCGCTGGTAACCGAAAGACATGCAAGTCTTTGAACTTTTTTGAGTTTGGCTTGCGCAGTCACTTCGTTCACCTTAGGCCACCACACTAGGGCAGCATAGGTGATTCTTGGTCGGGCAATGGTCTTGTTAGACCAGAGTGCAAAGCCTGGTTTTAGTCCCCAGGTCTTACCGAACAGAGTTCTGCAGGCCCAGATCGCTGAGATCGCTTTCTTAGCGGCATGATCCAGTTGTGCAGACCAGTTCAGTTTCTTGTCCAAAATAATTCCGAGATATTTGACTTCATTGCTGAAGCCCAGTCTAACTCCATTCAGTATTGGAGGAGTGATGGAGATCGTCCTTCGTCTGCCGAATGGAATTAGGACTGTTTTTAAAGAGTTTATGTTTAGACCCTCCTGTAAACACCATGACATGGTGGTATTCAGAGCCGTTTGCATTCGGCACGACAGAGTTGCGTCATCTTTACCTCTGACGATGAGGACGATGTCATCGGCGTATCCAATGACCTCGTAACCAAGCTGTGAAAGCTTGTTGAGAAGTGCGTCGACAACTAGTGACCATAACAAGGGCGAGATAGGCATGTTGGTTCCTGTTCAGCGGGGAGTCTTTAAGAAACTCGTCACGGATATATTTATCCATTATTTTCTCCATCAACTTGAGAAGCGATGAAGTCAGACTTATGGGTCTGAAAGTTTTAGGTAGGGTTTTGTCCTTTCTTCCAACTTTGGGGATAAACACTACCTTCACCTTCAGCCAGTTATCCGGAATATGGCCCAGGATAAAGCTGGCTCTGAAGAGGTTGATAAGTTCGGATTGATAACTGCGGCCGATTTTTGTAGAAAGATGGGTAGTATGCCGTCTGGACCAGGAGACTTCATAGGGTCGAATGAGCTTAGAGCCCAACCTATTGAAGCTTCCGTGAACAGTCGACGGGCCAGCAGGATGGACTCCCGAGACGCCATATGTCTCGAATTGTCCTGCCGCGACCCATCACTATTCAGTTCTTCGGTCTCTGTCGATCCAGGAAAGTGGGTGTTTATAAGAACCTCCAGCGTTTCCTTGGTAGTGACAGTGAGGCATCCATCCTCTTTCCTCACCTGTCCTAAACCGTTAGTATGGTCTTTGGACATCGCCTTTTGGAGCCGCGTAGCTTCCGGCAGAGTTTGGATTCTTTCACAGAAACTAACTCTGGATTTCCGTTTAGCCTTGCGTAGCTCGGCGTTGTACTTAGTGAGGGACGCCCTGTAGTCGTCCCAGTTAGACGTGACTTTCGCCCTGTTGAACAACCGCCTAGTTTCCCGACGAAGGTCACTAAGTTGATCATTCCACCAGGGTACGTCACGGCATACTGACCGCTGTGTTAGTGGACAGTTAGCGTCGAAAGCATCCATGATTCTGTTTTGTAGATCATTTGCTGCTGAATTCAGATCAACTGAATTTCGAATGTTGCTGTAACTGAAAGTTCGTGAATCGATCAGGTGTCCCTTAAAGGATTCCCAATCTGTATTCTTAGGATTTCTGAACAGCTCTTTTTTCAGAGGGCTAGCCTCTATATTAAAAACGATGTGTCTGTGGTCCGACAAACTAGTTTCATCGGAGACATGCCAATTTTTAATCCTTTCAGAAATAGAGGCGCTACACAGAGTGAGATCAAGGACCTGCTGTCTGATAGCGTTGATAAACGTGGGGTTATTCCCTACATTACATACATTGACATCGTTAGAAGTAAGGTATTCAAGTAGGTACTCACCCCTGGTGTTGGTGTCCGAGCTGCCCCAGATCGTGTGGTGAGCGTTGGCATCGCAGCCGATCAGAAACGGCTTGTTGATGGCCTTGCAGTACCGCACGAGCGCAGCAACTTCGGGTGGCGGTATATCACCTTGGTCGCCCGGGAAGTAGGCCGGCGCGACAACCATTTCCTGCTTTCCTCTGGTTGTCGGTACTTCAACCGTGACGGCAACGACGTCGCGTTGGATAAATTCTGTAATAGGTAAAAAATTTAGTTCTCTATTTAGCAGAATTGCAGTCCTTGGTTTGGACTGCGTGTCACAGTAGATTAACCTACCGTTAGGAGCGTTAAGTCCGAGAACTTTGGATTCGTTGATCCACGGCTCCTGGATGAAAGCAGCCGCTAGCTGCTCTTTGGCGAATCTCCTGCAAAGAACACCCGAGGCGCCTTTTGCGTGATGGAGATTCGCTTGCAAGCAGCGAAGGCTGCTCACTTTGCAGTGAAGTTGCCGTCTTTGTCCGGATCGGAAGATGATCCTGGTATTGGCTGACGGCTGCCAACAGCGGTTTGGCTGGTTGATGGAAGTTGCTCTTCCTCACTGTTCGGCTTCGGTTGCAGCAGTCGATTGGCAACAGAAGGTCGTCGCGCACACTGTGGTGGTTTTTGACTCCGAGGGGTGCGACTTTTCGGTGGTTGATGCTTCACACTCTTGCGAGTCTTCGGCCGAACCGTCCGAGCAGCCGCGGGGTTGCGTTGTTTGGGTGGTGACAGGGCACTCACGGGGGAGCATCCTGCGCGTACTTTCCCAATCGCAGGGTTGCGTTTGGGTGGATGTGGGGCACTCCCGGAGGAGTTTCCCACGCGAACCTTTAGCCCATTCGCAGGATCGCTTTGCCTGGGTGGTGGCAGAGTACTCCCGGAGGAGTTACCCGCACGTACCTTCCCTGACATTGCGACGGAGTCTTTCCTGCCTGTGACGTTCGGCCTTCCGCTTACCTTTCGGATGCGTGCTTTGCCGAAACCGTAGTGCAGTTCATTATTTCTACCCTCAACGAGTTTGGCCGATTCTTCGTCAATATCCAGAACGAGTTCGACCAAGGTCTTTACCAATTTGCGGTTACAGACTCGCCACATTTTGGTAGAGAGATGGTCGTTCTGATTCTGGAGTGAACGAAGAATCTTCTCGTCCGGAGAGTTCGCACTGTCCGCGAAGTAACCGACATACCGTCTGGCCTTCGGCAGATCCTTCATGTGGTATACACGAAGTTGTGCTCCCTCCCATGGTACGAGAGAAGGTACCTCCCTTTCCAACCATTGCACTGTGTCGTTGTCGGCACAGACAAGTTGCAGGAAGCCATTTTTTTAGATGGCAACCGTTAAACTTGGGCTTGGTGGTTGGATTTTCCTGGTCCGCATGTGATCGAGGATGGAGGTCCGGACAGCCTGAAGCTTGTCCGTTGTGAGTAGGGAGCTGGGGTGGGTAGCAGAAGTAACCGCAAGGCTTATAGCTCCCACCATGTCCCTATATGTGGCCTTCGGGAGCGGCTTCGAACCCGATGACCCCAAACCAGTGCCGTTCCGCAGTTTTTTAGGCTGTGGACACTTAGTACTGGTGTTTGGGGACACCAAGTCGTCCGACCGCTGTCGCTTGACGGCAACTTGGTTCGATTGAGCAGGCTGCTCTGTTGGAAGGATGGCCAGCTTCCTGGCTTCTTCGTACGAGAGACCGGAGCGAAGATTTTTGCTCAGTCGCCGCCTTTGCGCATTTGAAAGTCGCTTGACAAGGGGTGCCGATGATTCGGGTTTCCCTTCGTCATCGGGCCTTGTCTGTGGACCGGGAACTAAGTCCATTTGACTTTCGTCATTCCCTTGTGGAGAAAGTAGGATTAAGGATGAAGCAGAGGGTCCTCCGTCCAGCGATTCGCTGTCGAGGTTGAAATCATCCTCATGCTCCATCTCCTCCGTTCTGCCCGGTGCGTTTGTTTTTATTGGACTACGCTCCGATGAGTCCATGGGTTCCGGCAAAGGAAGGCTGCCGGTGGCCGAATTTTGTGAAGTTTTGTCGTTCATAAAATTTCCACGAGTCGCTGGGTAAAGAAGAGTCCGCTGCATCAGTGACCCGCGTGATGCAGTAAGGGCTAATTACTGTGAAGGGTGCCCTGGTACTCCACAGGCTCCGTTAGAGGCTGGGTATTTCTTAAACCCCCCCCCACCACGTCATCCATCGGCACGGGTCGCATAACACTTTAGCTTAGGGGTTTTAACCATTGGATTTTACGCAACAGCCATGGTTAAGAGCTGTTGCAACCATCCTCCTTTACAGGGGCTTTGGGCCCTCTGCTACAGTTCTCAATAATTCAAGTCTATTCGTAAAGGCTAAACTGAACCAAGAGAATCGTAACAGGCGGAGTTAAAAGGTACGGGGATGAAAAGAGGCGACCGCGAGCGGACGTGAAATAGTTTCCGCGTGCAAATTTGTGCTCAAATTTTAACGTGAATCATCCAAATAAACGGGATCATGTTTGCATCTTGTGTTTGCCCTTGTGCTCAAATTGTAACGTGAATCATCCAAATAAACGGGATCATGTTTGCTTCTATAGTGCCGGGATATCAGAGTAATGTAAACAATGAAATGCTGTTAAATCCTGTGTAAATTAGCGTGAATTTTATTGGAATTCTTTGTAAGCTTGCGGAGGTTTACATAAAGGATGTTAGTGTGCGAATAATTGAAGTGTTATTTCACACGGTTCAGGAGTATGCCAATAGTGAAAACTGGCATGGCGCTACGTCACCGGTAGCTTTTTATATAGCTTTTTTTTTAATATGTGTGCGCATGGTGTTGATAAATAGTGAAAGTGAAAAGAATAACCTACAATCCTAGAGATAAGTTTAATTAGGAAGGAAGAGCTGAAGGCAAACTGCGCGTACTGCTTCTATGTAAAAAATTTTGGCCCTAGAAGCTCTTTCCCACGAAATTAAATGGTGTAATTAGTGAAATGAAACAGTTCGAGCTCTCCTGTTCAACCTGAATAGTGAAGAAGCGAATCACCGAATCGCTCTAGGCAGGATATGTATCGTTATATTTTCGATTTGTTTTGAGATCAGCTGGACTAGCCACACAAAAAATACCAACAGTGAAGTAAAACTAGACACGCTCGCAGCGCTACCGCCGTTCGCCGGTGGGTAGACAAATTAACCAATAAAACTGCTAATGAAAGAAATGAGGAAATGCCTACGAACACATTTAATTTCGTTAGTTGGATAATCCGCTTTACTTATATAGCGATAGTTTAAGTATATAGTGAAACAATAATTTGTCGCGCGCGGGTATAGAGAACATATATTTGTTTTCTTGTTTATTGCAATTCATGATTTCTCTAGCTTTTGAACAATTGTCGAATATTCATATTTTTTCATTTGATCATGTTAAAACTTGTAAGTGGACTTGACATGAGTTCTTGTCTACTATATTTGGATTTTGACGGGTTTGGCTTTTTAAATAAACTTTGTTCGTACAGTAAGATTTTTTATACGATTTTATTTTACACGTTTTTTTATTACGGTCTTCATAGTAACGCAGTTTTTATACGTCTTTTTTATAAATAACTCGGTTTTTTTTACACGGTTTTCGCGTAAAACACTAAGTAACAAGAGCGACAACAGGCTACAAAGAGGTGTTTTTTTACACAGTTACATTTTTACACGACTCTTTACGACGTTTTTATAAATAACGCGTACTTATCCCTTGTACGTATCCCTTGTGTGAAAAAATACTTGACCGAACTTTGCTTAATATGCATATTTGCATTTTATTTCCAGTTTTTAGGCTTTGAACGCATGTAACTCTGCCAATTTTTATACTCAGTAGGTGTTTTACGATAGTCATAATATTTACGAACTCGTTCGCATGATATTTAAAAGTTATATGTGTTGCGTTTGCGTAGCTCGGTTTCAGAAATGAAAATATAATAACTCTCGAATTTCTTTCGACTAAATCATAAACATTTGGAGTGGCCGCAACCCTATACGTCGGTTTAAACCGTCCACATCGTGTAGTATAATATTTTTCATTACAATCATATACACCACACACACCTGTGCGTGGCCCGGCATTCTATTGGCTTTCTGCTCTAAAAACGTCTCAAATCAGGAATTCGTTTTATAAGAACAGACGAACATCATACGAGAAACGTCACTATTCGATTTGATCTAGAAACTTCGCATCGATACCTTCGAATTTTTCCCAGATAGATTTTCAACGCGTTATAGTTTTAATGATGTACGAATATTCGGATCAGTTTATATAAGTCATAATAAGGATACCGGACTTTGTGTGCGCTTCAATTTTGCGGTGCTACATCATCAAAAAGAAATGATCGCGTTATGATTTCCGTGGAAGATATAATAAACTCGTACGCGCGATTTTGTTATTATGAACCCGGTACTTGAACTCAGCGCATCGTTTACCAGAACGAACCCTACTGAAAACCCTGCCCTTTTCTCCAACATCCCAGTGATTTCTCGTGGAAGTGCAGAGGTGCTCTCGGCTTCCGATTAAGCGAGTATCACGTCAACATATTCCTATACAAACTCCTTCATTGACCTGCATCCTGATGCGGCCGGCGCCGGTATTGCCTAATAAAAAGATTAAGGTCACCAGTTTTTACACATTGAGGATGAATGTTAGTCCCAAACATCATCTGTTGGTTCTCTGTGTAACTACAGCTGATCTGGCGATAACGGAGTAGCAACCGCGGGCGGTCAATCATGCTCATGCTCATGCTCATAAAAGGTACGGGGATGAAAAGAATATCTCAATTGCGTCCGTCACGAAAAGTTATTAGGATTCGAATGGTTATAGAATCTGCGAAGTCGAACCGTCCCAGCTGGTCTCGAGGTACGATGCTAGCCTACCAAGCCAGTTGTCGTAGGTTCGAGTCTCGGCTCGGAAGAGACTGTTAGTGTCAGTAGCATCGTAGCACTAGCCCTGTACACTCAAACAGTTGGCTACGAAATCTGTGTATAACCGAAGGTCGAGTTCCGATTTTGAATGTAGTAGCAAGGCTTTGCTTTGCTTTAAAATCTGTGATCTACATAGTATAGCTGCAAATTACACCTCACCAGAGAGATTGCGTTTCCTATTTGCTAAATCCTCTACTATCATTGAAGAGAAGATATTCGTTACATCCACATAATGTGAAGGATTATTCGAAGACTTATTTCAATTTAATATAAACGTGTTCTAAATTAGTTTCGCTTCGACGCACATTGATTTTGTGAAATAGAACTCTGTGTTGAGAAGACCCGCTTTTTAGAGTACATTTTGCGAAACAAGACCAGTGAAACAGGAGGTGTGAAACGACCCGATGACAAGCTGTTTCATTCGCACTCCTGCTCAACATGTCGGCAACTAGCTCGACGGGCTTTGGCAAAATATATAACTGTGTTATTTAGGCCGAAGAGCAAGACATTCACACATTCACAATTGGGTTGTTCAGCTGTATTAGTTTTTATATCATCTTTAAGAGCTGCATTTTCTAAGCAAATCATGATTTTAAAAAATTTTCTATCGTTTTCCTTCGGTTTTAAAATTTCAATTTAAAACAGTCCGAAACCTGCTCGAAATCGCTACAATACTGTCATTCATGCGTTTTAGTGCGACTTTTATTTACGGCAGTTACTCAGAACGACTCACATTTTTTTACTGTTGTTCTGATTTAATCTTTGTTTTGCCACACGGTTTAAACAATAAACAGATATTTCCATGTTTTCTACGCAGATTTTTACGAGCGCTTTTTACGCAAAGTCTCGGACTTACGTGGATTCTCGCTTTTACGAGTTTTTTTTTTGCGTTTTTTCACACGGTACAGAATACGCGGAAAATATCGTTCGAAAAATTTATATGGTACAACCACATTATCCGTTGGTACAACCACATTATCCGTTGCTCCAGATACTTATCAAAGTTTACCTAATCTCATCTTGCTTATTTTCCTCCCATCCGACGCATGTCGCATCAATCAGTCCAAAACCCATATACCTTCAGAGTTTGGATCTCGGTTAATCGATAAAACATGTGATATAATGTAATAACAGGATGAAACCTGTTTATAAATTTCATGGTCGACTGATTCAATATCATAAAATATCTGGATATTTGCCTAACAAAATTTATCTGTACAATATCTTCTTACAACACAAAGTAGCACTTCCCTCAAACAAAAAAAAACACTTCCTATTTGATTTATGACAACGATAAAGTTTCAAACTATTTTTTATAAACAACTGTCGCTAACACATGATACAATCGTGAGAGAAAGACCTTCGCAATAATTGCATCATTAACAGTTTCGAACACCCGGTTTTAAACAGCATTGATTGTGGTTCGTGTTTCAAACTAACACGTACGGGACATTCGATAGCTTTTGTTGATACTTTCACTACGCTATATTATATTTTTTTCGAATATAAAAAAATGCACAAATGTGAAATTGCTGTTTTCGCCCAACGTTTTTGCATTGCACATAAAAGTTCGGATTGAACAGGTTAAACTGTTGAAATAACCGTCAATTTAAAACATCGAATAAATTATGCCACTTTATACCACTTTCGCAGTGGCATAAACGTACACGACAAATATATATTGCTGAGAGCAAAGAAAATTCATTTGTGATTTTTCAGTCCTCTTTGTGTACACTTTCTGTTTGATCATATACCTGAAGTTGACCTTCCGTTCTGTGCTAACATCCAATTATCCATTATTATTCCACTGTCAATCTCTTCGTGGCGACTCATGCTTCTGTGTTCCCCGAAACTACAATCTCTCGGTTGCCTCATGTGCCGAAGTTAAAAACCCTCGGTTGGCGTGTTTACGAATGGCTCTCCAGTGTTTTGTCTTGAACTCGCGACGCAGACGCGTTAGCAGATGAGCCACATGCGCTTTGGAGTGCTGTGGTTTCCCCATGCCTGGTAGTAAGAGTAATCTTCATACCTAAAACTGGGAAGCGTGATAGGACGCATCCTAAATCATTCATTAAAATTATTAGAAAACTTTTTGTATGGATTTAATGTTATTTTTAGTATTATTATTATTATTATTATTTTCCATAAAACAGTTCAGCACTAGTGATCTGAATGCACTTAGATGGTGAATTTCATCAAATACGGCCGGTAGATCCCCTGTTGATTGAATAGCAATTCTCATGAGCTTCGATGAAAGTGCCAAGTTCTTGGGCGCGCTTAAAATTGATTCAAGCTACGGCAAAAATATCGCTTAAGAAGTTCATAATACGCTAATGCAGGGTTGTCCAACGTACGGCCCGCGGGCCACATCCGGCCCTCTGTTTCATTTCTCGCGGCCCGCGTTGAGTTTTTAAACACGTTCCACATTTGGCCCACATGTTGATGTATGCGGATTGGAATTATTTGAGATACAAAACATCTTTGTATAATTTAAACTTATTAACGAGGAATGACATCCTGTTTCTTTCTTTCAACCAAACTTTCAATCCATATCGACATTTAAAAAATGAACCCTCAAAAGAATGAATGTAGTTAAGAAATGGTTGTCGTTCATCTTAATCAGAAGAGAATTTAGAATCATGTTTGCGGTTTTCGGTATCAGATTTTGATATCAATATGGCACGTGTTCTGGAAAAAAGCCTATAGTTTCAAGTTTCTCATCAATTCTCCAAATTCATGTAATTTTTAAATCTTAAAAATCATATTTCAAAAAATCATTGTTTGTTTTCCATATTTGTTATGGCTGTGGCTTGTAAGATTATTTTCATTATGGTGAGCTTCAACTGGTATCTCCTTTGGCTTTTCAATCTAAAACGGACTGCTTTTATATCAAAGTTAACCAGCATGATTTTTTAACATATATTTGCACATATTCTAAAAACTAGCTGAAATTTAAAAGTTTTCGAAGTTTTAGCCCGGCAGCCGTTGTGGATTGAGAAATTATTCCCGCGTGTCATGAAGGTTGGACAGGCCTGCGCTAATGGATTGAAATATTTCGGAAAAGTTTTGAAAACTAATCAATACTACTTGTCCTCTTCATTTCTATGTGGTCCCCGTGGCTCTGTGGTTAGCGATGTCGGTCGGCTAGCTCTCCCACACGGTTGTGATATCGGGTTCGATTCCCGATCGAGTCTAGGATCTTTTCGAGCTGGAAATTTTCTCGACTCAGCACTGGGGCACAGTGTATCGTTGTACTTATCCTACACATACAAAATGTGCCAAAAACAATATCGATAACGAATTCTCTCAACTAATCTAGTTGATCGAGACCGCTATTAGCCCCAAGGCTAAGCGTGCGATATTGTTTCTTCATTTCTATGAACTTTTTTGCAAAATATATTACATGGCAAAAGCATCGGACCTGAAACACTTTTATTTAACCGTTTTACAAGAGCATCAAACGAAATCAACTCATTCACAGCCAATCAACTAACTCACAGCTTCAATGATCCGAAAGTTCTGATCATTGACCATAAATTGCATTCAAGACATGTCCCTGTTGGTAGTCAAACTTCACATTCAGGTGTTTTTCGGATGTACGAGTGCTGTCTATTGTATTAATCAAGTTATGAATTTTTTACGTGATTCTTTTGCTTATGCCAAAATGATAGTCGTCTCAGACGCTGTAACTAAAAAGATGAAGGATCGCTTGTGGTATTGAAGCCCAGAATAAGTTGGATTGGCTTGATATCCCGTTTTAAATTAAACAAAAAATGATCAGGCGATTAAAAGCGAAGGTGAAACGATATTGAAACCACAAACAGCCAATTTCGAATCACCACTTCAAACTTTTAGAAGCACAAGACTCGGAAATAGATAATGCATTCCCTGTGAAAACGCTATTTTATGTTTGCTTCACCGCAGCAAACATGAAATAGCGTTTTCACAGGTGACGCATTAACTGTTACCGAGTCTTGTGCCTTTGAAAATTCAAAATGCTAGCTGGAAGTCGGCCATTTTTGGTTTCAATACCTAATGTTAAATTTATGAAAAATTCTAACTGTGTTTCAACACATAAGACGAATTTCAGTTTATATTGCATGTTGTTGATTTATGCCAAAAAAATACACACCTCATTCAAAATACGAACTTTTTAACAAACACCAAAAGTTATAGATTTTTTTAAACTTAAATTAGGGTGATAATATTACTGTTTTTATAAAAATACAAGTGTATTTGAATACGTTTATCGAGTGATATATGTTAAAAAAAGAAAAAACTCCGTAAATTTTCATGCAAATCGATTTCTCAAACATAAGCACTTTGTGGGTCCATTAAATAAACTCCGATCAACTTCAAATTTTCGTGGCTTATTATAGAGGACAAATGGAAACTTTTTCAGCCCGGCGCTCATTAAGATCGATAGTTTCAAAAACGGCCATATAAAATATGGCCACTCTAATGCACATCTTGACTATGCAATCAAAAAGGCGGTCAGTGCATTATGTTTGTGCTACAAAACCGTAGAAAGAAAGTGGGACTTGAGATCGAAAATGGTGATGTGGATATTCACATCTATTATACGTCCAAAACTGACCTACGCTGCGTTAGTGTGGTGGCCAAAAACCAAAGAGTCCACCGCTCGAACAAAGCTAAATAAAGTTCAACGACTTGCATGCATTGCTATAACAGGAGCAATGAGAAGCACCCAATTAAGAGTTCTTGATGCAATTCTTCATCTGCTGCCGTTGTACGAATACGAATACAAAGCAGAAAAGAGTGCCTTGAGGCTCAAAAGAACAAAAACTATCTTGTCAGGTGATCTTGTTGGTCACCTGATTACTGATTTTTTTTAAAAGAGGGCCAGTGATGAGCAGGGATGCCACATATACATATTTTTCTGTATTTTACAGATTTTCGAACTGAAAAAGCAATACAGAATCTGTATTACAGAATTACAGAATATTGCCTAGAATACAGATCTTACAGATTTTTTCGTTATATCGACGAACTGAAATCAATTTTAAAGGTAGAATTTGATTCGATTTTCAAAGTTTTGTAAAAGAAACAATATCAGCATTATGTAGGTATCGATGAAGAAAAAATGGAATGTGACTTGAACGAAGCGCGAAAATGAACGTGTCAGGATTTCTATTCAAAATTCGTATTGCAGATTACATCTGAAACGCGAATTACAGGCAACTTGCAAGCAAAATGCAGATAACGTATTGATCGTATACCAGTCAACTAGAGCGAACGCGACAGAATGCCTTCGTTAATCGTATCTATACAGTCTATCGCGTTCACTCTCGTATGCTGGTATACGATAAATCTGACGTACAAGTTGTTTGCATTTTGCTTGCAAGTTGTCTGTAATTCGCGTTTCAGCGGAAATTTGCAATAAAACAATTTGCAAAGAGGTGCGATTTCAGCGATACTGTTGTAAAAATGGCAGCTTTAAGTAATCTTAAAGCGTTCGTGAAATTGGAAAATTTAAACGATTTGATGCGACAATTCCCCAAATTCGTAACAATAATTGACTGATAAGGGCTGCCCAGAAAATTTCGCACGCTTTAAAAAAAACTTTTTGACCGGAAGATTCTTTGAAACAAATAACCTAACTTGATCTGCGCTGTTGAACACCATTAGGCGGGATGGTAATTTCAAGTTTCCATTACAGATCAAATGTGAGATTTTTTTTTTAAAATCCACACTCTTCTGCTTGTTTAGAACGTATACTTTTAATATATAGTTGAAACCAGAAAAAGCTAATAATCTCATTTTTAAAAGCTGAAAGCTACGTTGCAGACCAAGGAGAAGATACATATATTAAATCAACGAAAACTTTAAAAAATAAACTTAACAAAAACCAGTATAAACATCACGTAGAGAAGAATGAATTTGTTTAAATATGTTCTGCAAGTAAATTTTTTTCTATCCAACATTCTGAGTTTGCTCGATACAGATTTTTAATACAGATTATTTGGCCCGAGATACAGATATACAGATATTTTCAAAGAAAAATACAGATATAAATGTGGCAACCCTGGTGATGAGTATGAATGGAGGCTGTATGGCACCTCAGGACAATCATGATATTTACTACAAGGTATGCGAAACGTGACGACAGACTAGGAAGTCGGATGTCCGTCCCGGTTCAACGATATTTTTCACAGATGGCTCAAAAACTGGTGCAGGAATCTTCGATCATGGAATTATTGTTTCAGTGGCAATGGGACACTGGCCAACAGTGTTTCAAGCAGAGATTTCTGCAATCCTTGAATGTGCGAATGTGTGTCTGACTAGAAAATACAAATATGCAAATATTTGTATTTTTTCTGACAGTCAAGCAGTACATCCAAGATTGTCTGAGATAGGGGTGGGACACCATGCGATAATTATCGATAGTATCGATAGTTGCCTGCTATCGATAGAATCGTTAAGCTTTCAGCGTTATCGATAGTTATTGATATTTTCCTCGTATAGACCTTTCTATCTGCGGTAGTATCAGTGCACATCTGTTCAACTAAAGAACCAAAAACGAAACAAAATCTCTTTATTTTAAGTATCGACATCTAGCCGTTGCACATAGGAGTATTTGAGCCAAAAAGCTGGCCAAAAGTCCAAGTCGCTCTATTTTGGTAGTAATTGGATAGATTTACATCAAAAACGTGTTATTTTCGTATAATCAACACAAAATAGGTGACATCCATTTAAAACGTCACCCAATATATAAAATATTACTTTAAATTAGCTTGTTCCATTTTTTTAGTGTCTTTTTACACATGATATAAAACGAAGATTTAGAAATTTCCATATAAATCTTCATTTAATGAAATGTCAATAAATTAAAAAAGAAGAACCAGGAGGAAGATTTTTCTTTTCGTATATTTTCAGAAGGCTTTGACCTGTCTGTCAATGAATAAAGCTTCGACGGGACTGCCCGGAAGGTTACTAAATCATAAAATTAATTTCACAATATTATGGATTTTTCGCGGTTGGTTTTCATAATCACTTATTTCGTCAACAATCCATGATTATTTTACTCATTCAACGTTTTAAATATTGCAAAACATTTTACTTATCTTGTAGATTATGTCCTGTGAGAGAGAAAAACTATTTGACATAATTTTTCAAATTCATACGCCACCCGAGCAGTAGCACGTATTTTTCAAGCTGACCAATTTAATGTGAAATAATTTTGAAATATAACAGTTTGGTTTATGTGATTAGACACCAATGGGTTCTGAGATAGTATGAGGGAATGTTTTAACTGAAATCAATTAAAAATAATGGAAATCGTGTAATTTGTATGTCGGACTTTTGGCCAACTTTTTGGGTCAAATACTCCTATGTGCGTTGGAGAGAACGCATTTTACATTCAAAATTTTATTTCACCTATACCATTCATACCTGCTCGTGGTGAAGAATTATTTTGGTCTCTCTTGTTCTCATACAAAACCAAAAAGCAAAAACACTGTGCGATCTCTCGTCGCTTTTTCGTCAAGAGAATTCTTTGTTCTCTTCGGTATAGCGAGAGTGCCTTTTTATGATAATTGTACAGTACCACCCGCATACGTGCAAGGTTATTTTGTACATATTTTTTTAATGAATTTCATTGTGGCCCGAGTTGAAAACCGAAAATCTTGACTAACGACAATCGTTTTTTACATTGTACCTAATGTCGCAAGCAGTACTATGTATAGCACGTCTGATATGCATTACTCGCAATATTAGGTATAATAAACGGTATGAGAAAAAAAAATATTGTCGTTAGTCGAGAAACGCGGTTTCCAACTCTACCAAAATATTAAAGTAATTCTACTAACTGGTTTCAACAGTCGTGGGGTGTACGATCCAAGAAAATTTGTTTAGCATTGTTTGAAAGGTTGAAAGATTTTTAGTTAATTTTTTTCTATCAATGTTGATTGTGAATTGTTACTTAATGTCTGCTTAAAAAATCTCTTGAATGCGATCCTGTCTTACCTTGATTTTGATAGATTTATGATCACCTTTTTGTCCGGTCATTGAAGCAAAAAAAAAATAGATTTTTATGCATGTTCAAACTTTTGGAGCGAACTGTATGAATGATGCACTGTAAACTCAATGTAGGATGGAACAGCAAGAAATGAAAAAAATTCTTCCTGCCCCGAACTTTAATCCAAGTTATAAGCCAATTTTTAGTTGTATTTCATCTGTTTTTTTATATCAGGCGATTCGTGCTATCGATGCCATATCACCTGATATCCCATACAATCGAGCTGTCATCGGATATTTCCTCGGCTACATGCTATCGCGGATATCATGTTGAAAAACCAATACAAACCAGATTTGTAGCAGTTGGCAACACGGCCCAAAGACATTTGACGCAACCCTACAAATTTCGAAACTCGCGTTGCATGCGAAAAACAAGAAAGGAAATATTTTTACTCTTGTCATCCCGCACATTTTGACAATTACATATGAGAGTTCGCATTGGTGCGAGCCAACTAGCTGACATCTCTTCTCTAATTGCATTGCTCTTTTTGTCTAATTTTTGCTTTTAATTTGTTTTTGTTTTCTTCTCTTTTCAATTGCCAAAAGAAATCTCAAATTATATCAGCTCACTGTAGTGTGACCACCCGAGGTGATACCCGATATTATCTGGCGATATCAGGTGATATGCGGCGTAGTCTGGACAAGGCACAACACTAATGAGCTAAGATACACAAGTCAATCATTTTTCGAAACCAACTATCAGCTGATTTTTTGGTTACCCGACCAAGGCTGTAGTGGTGAGATCTGGCGTAGAAAGCTCTATTGGCATTCATACTCCACAATGATGCCAGAGCTGAAAAAATAAGTTAGCCTTGCCATTGTTGAAAGAGATTTCGATGCTTGTTTGCTCTCACACGAAATTCTCTTTAAAATTGTTAGAAAATTGAGAGGTTATCATTTTCGCTCACTCTAACTTGTACGGACAACGACGAGATTTCGCATAAGTGCGAATTATGTGTGCGAATAAACATTTAAATATTGTTCCTGTCCATAACGGAAGCAACACTTTGTTGTTTTTCTTCATCTGGTTCTAGCTGTCAAACTATCGATAATTATCGAGAAGTTATCGATAGTTTCAGGAGTCTCTCGATAATTATCCATAGTCATTTTAGTCGATACTAGCTGATACCCGGCCCGCGTTGCTGCGCAATTAGGTTTACGGCAACCGCATATCTATCGAATGTACATGATTTTGATCAAATATTAACATTACCATCTATAAGGCTCTATGTATTCTCCCCTAAAAACTGTTTTTTCTGAACCATGTTTCTACAATGCGCCGATTTTTATCAAAACTCTAACAAATACATTTGAAAAGAATAAATAAAAAAAAAACTTTACGGAATGTTCTGATACTAAGTTTATTATTTTGGCTAGGAATAGCCCAATCATTATCCAAGTCTCTAATCAAGCAACACGTGCAAAAAGACCCACATACCAAACATGAATGAATTGAAGTCGGTTATTTCGATTAAAAATAATTTGAAGAGTGTATTTTACAAAAAAATAAAATAAATGGGTATTCATTCATTGTGATAACCACCTCAACTGTTAAAGTTGGGTGGTAAACAATTATTTCCGTCATTATAATCTAGTAATAAAAATGTTGGTGCCTATACAGTCAGTGTTTTTAACGTGGGGTATACGTACCTTGTAAAAAAAACGCTGATTGGAAAATCCGCGTAAAGAATCGTAGTAAAAAAGCTCAGCTAAATCAATAGTATCAGTAAAAGTCCAAATTATTTTAATTTTAATGAGATATTCATTTTTTAATGTTGTGTTCAAAGCCACAACCGCAAATTTGGCGTAGAACTACATCAAGCTGTTTATAACATGGCTTGCATTATTGAATTCGAGAACGATTACAAAAGATGGGTTCAATAATTATGATGGATTATCATGTATTAACATGTTTATGTCTATAACTATCACCCATCATTTTGTATGTTTTCCAGAAACCGAAAATCACCATCTTGGGTTTGGCGCCTGGTGTTCGGTATTGCGGAAACCGGAAATCGCCATCTTGGATTTTAAAATGGCATCTGGATTTGATTCCCAAGCAACATATTTTATTACATCTAAGTGTCAGTAAGCATTATACGACAAATTAGAAAAATCATATGCGGCCTCTGCAACAAATATCATTACTACTATGTAACCTGAAAAGCGCAAATTTGAAGTCTATGTGCAACCAGTCCAGTTGTTACTAATGATGTTTCTGTCCGACCATTAGGTAACATGATTTGTAGCATATCGATCGCAGCGAAACAGATGCATATCATGAAACTTTTCTTGGTCAAATTGAAGTTTCAATTCAACAAATTTCTCAGCATATTTGTCTGGCTTTTACCCGCAACATATTTCAAAATTTAACCAGCATGCCATGTCATAATATGTGAGTGGTTCTCTGTGCATATACATGATTTTGACATGCAAAATAAAATCCATGGTGAAACTGATGATTTTGCTCACGTAAAAAGCACGCGCCCCGAAAATGTTAGGGTATTTAATAACTCAATTACTTTTATTCACCATTCTACATACTCGTTCAAAACCATTTTCAATGCCGGATAAATATATCCATATATCCATATACCATATATCTAACAGTAGTGTAAATAAAAGTAAAAATTAATAGATCTCTTTTATTGTTGGAAAACATTTATGCAAGATATGTCTATATGAAGCAGATTTTTTTTTCATTTGCTTGAGATAATCGCCATTTTTATCATCTTACCCGAATTTACACTGCCGGTCAATAGAGTGGCTATATCTTTCGTGGAACCAAACACACATATTTATTAAAGGAAAACCAAAAGATATGAGAGTAGCATAACGAGTCAGTTTAATTGAAACGAAATGAGAGAAAACTCTCAGGTTTTTCAGGTGTTTTCAACGCGGATTTTTATACTAGTTTTCCTTGCGCTGACTTTTGATTATCGCGGTTTTTTACGCGAGTTTTCGAATCAGCTCGATTTTTTTCGCGGGTTTTAGAATTAATGCTTTTTTTGCGCGGATTTTCGGATTATGCGATTTTTGCGCGGGTTTTTGAACCAACGCGCATTTATAAATAATCTTGTTTTATATCCGAATTTTCGTTTTCAAAAGGTTACAATGTAAATTGTTAAATTGTAACTGAAATTTTTATTAAAACATTCTCAGGAAATATTTTTGCTCAAAAAATAATAATAATGTTACTTTTAGATCTTCCCTTTGAGCAAAATCATTTCAAATCGCCTGGAAATACGCGAAAATTTAATCGACCATTTTTGATTTGAATGAAACTTTGCACACGTATTTGGCTCAGCAAACTGAGCATTTTCCACAGATGGAGTGATTTTTTACAACCATGAGTTACATTCTAAAAGGGCGTATGCCTTTTGGCATAGGTTTTATTGGAAACATTGTGGCCCAGAAACCGTTGGTTGTATAGAAAAACTGTCTGAGAATGAGTTGCAGGGATTTAAAAATGCATCATAAAAAAAATATACACTGTACAAAAAAATTTTTTTTTGACAAAAATAAATTAAAAATAAATATTAAATTTCAATTTAAAAAAAAAGGATTGAATTTTTTTTTTGATTTTTTTAAGAAACTTGACGTTAATACGCAACTTTTAAAAAAAAGTCCAGGATGGAGAAATGAAAAATAACTTTTTTATGGTAGATTAATTTTTTTTATGAAAAATCTAATTCAAACATTTTTCAAAATATTTGTATTCTGATGATTTTAAAAGATGCAGAGAGTCATTTTAATTCAAAAAGCATTTGGTAGCTAACATTCTAAAGGCATTGGTTTTCGAGTTATTTCTAATTTAAGCTCGAACAATTATTAAAATTTAGGAAAATGCACGTTTTTCTTAATTTGTCCATGGTTCTCCAGCAAAAACCATACGTTCATTGAAATGCTTGATCAAAAATATACAATTCATTCTTTGACAACAAAACGATTGGGCGAACGGTTCTCAAGGAAAGAGTATAATGTTCTAGGTGATATAAATATCTATAAGAATCAAATATTTATTTTCGAGTTTTATTATCTTTGGAACATATTTTTTTATGACATAGATACTTTACAGAACTAGTTTCGCCTTATATTTTATATACATCATAAGTAAATGATTCGTCATCTTTTGAAAACAGCTTCGTTTGTATCTTATTTTCTGAAATCGGAACAAACGAGTGATACTTTTGTGTGCCAGCTATTATTTTAGATTTTTTGAAAATATTGCTCCATTCTGTTACTCCTTGTTTATATTCTTCATACCCAAAACCCAACTAAATGACATTTTTGATGAATTTTCATTACTTTTCTGATTAGCCCAATCATACAATTCTTTTGCGCTGGGATGTTCATGTTCTTTAGCTAAACTTGCATTTCTTGCCATTCGTTTTAATGTGCCACCAATTGCATCGCATGGGCCTTTACCATGAGAAGTCGCAAAAAAATGCCACTCTGCATCGACTTGCAAAGTTTGCAAATATCGCCTTTTTCAACTGTATTTTTGTTTTCAAAAAACTCATTAATTTGGCAATGAACACCTGAACCGCAACAGTATCATGATGGAGTACTTCCGATATTATGATGAAGCTGATATTCTTAAGTGTTCCAGATTCTGAATAGTAAACAACGAAGGGATGAATGGTGGCTTGACTACTATTCCAATAACTACTTTGAGCGGCATCTTGAAGAACAAATGAATAGTTTTCTGAGAAATCGCACACTATAACAACTTCACCATCTTTCAAATTATTTTTTGCTTCTCTCATGTAAGTCGACTGTTCAGTCGAATGGAGCAATATTTTCAAAAAATCTAAAATAATAGCTGGCACACAAAAGTATCACTCGTTTGTTCCGATTTCAGAAAATAAAATACAAACGAAGCTGTTTTCAAAAGATGACGAATCATTTATTTATGATGTTTATAAAATATAAGGTGAAACTAGTTCTGTTAAGTATCAATGTCATAAAAAAATATGTTCCTAAGATAATAAAACTCGAAAATAAATATTTGATTCTTATATATATTTATATCACTTAGAACATTAAACTCTTTTCTTGAGAACCGTTCGCCCAAATTAAGAAAAACGTGTATTTTCCTAAATTTTAATAATTGTTCGAGCTTAAATTAGAAATAACTCGAAAACCAATGCCTTTAGAATGTTAACTACCATAAGCTTTTTGATTTAAAATGACTCTCTGCATCTTTTAAAATCATAAAAATACAAATATTTTGAAAAATGTTTGAATTAGAATTTCCATAAAAAAATTAATCTACCATAAAAAAATTATTTTTCATTTCTCCATTCTGGACTTTTTCTTAAAAGTTGCGTATTAACGTCAAGTTTCTTAAAAAAAAATTAGAAAAAAATTCAACTCTTTTTTTTTAAATTGAAATTTAATGTTTATTTTTAATTTTTTTTGGTCAAAAAAATTTTTTTTTGTACAGTGTATATTTTTTTATGATGCATTTTTATTTCCCTGCAACTCATTCTCAGACAGTTTTTCTATACAACCAACGGTTTCTGGGCTACAATGCTTCGAATAAAACCTATGCCAAAAGGCATACGCCCTTTTAGAATGTAACTCATGGGTGTAAAAAATCGCTCCATCTGTGGAAAATGCTCAGTTTGCTGAGCCAAATACGTGTGCAAAGTTTCATTCAAATCAAAAATGGTCGATATTCGACCATCGGTGATTTCGCGCGATCTTGCTCCTTTTCCTATTATGATTTTTGTTGCAATAGGATTAAATTTTTAAATAATGTTTGCAATGGTCTTCCTATTTGAAAATAAACATGACATTTTAAGATAAGGTGTACAGAAACTTTCAGTTGGTAGTAGAATATATTTGACATTATAGTCGGAAATCACAATTCGGTCACAATCATTTACTATCAAACTTTAGCATGTTTCTTGGTCACTTGTTTATCGTCCGAATTTGTTTGACTGAAACAACGGCATCTCAAATGTTGCCAGTATATTATCCTGTAACAAGGCTTGACAAATCTGGTCACGAAGTAACTTATGCTGCCCATGCATCTTGTTATAATGTAACGAAGCGGTCGCATAGGGAAACCACGGCACAGTGGGGCGACTTCATACGGAGGCTGGCCAAGCAAAAAAAGTGTCGATAAATGCGACAAAAACTTGGTATTTACATAATTTTGGGGCGCTGAACACGAATTTGGCATCCATTTTTTGTTTGGGGCCGTCCATAAAGCACGAAATCCAATTTTTAATATTTTTTTTGCACTTTTGTCCTTTTTTATAGAATTATATAACCTTTGACCACAAGGCGTCGTACACAAATTGCATAGCGCTAAAAACTTAGATTTCAGACCCCCTCCTCCCTATGTAACGATAAGTAACGTTCGATATGACTCCCCCCCCCCACTGAAATTACGTAACGCTGGACAACCTGCTCCCCCCCATCCAAATTTGCAATTTCGAGCAAACATCACAGTTACGTAACGGTCTCAACTACCCCCCCTCCCCCCTATGTAACAATAAGTAACGCAGGCTTGACCCGCCTCCCCCCCTCCCTTCATGCGTTACGTAATTTGTGTACGACGCCCAAGTAGTGCCACCGGGCATCCTCCTATTGAAAAAATACGTAATTTATGGACGACCCCTCGAACTAAATAAATTTTGCCTAAATATATGTATTTTTGTAATATGTAATTTTTTTAATAAACTAGAACAACATAAGTAATACAAACTAATTACAAATTGAAAAAATCATTATCAGCATCATCATCTTCCGCTGTGATCGGTTAAATCTTGTGTTGAATTGTTTCAAGAAAATTTGAAGTTCATTATACTTATCAGCAGGAAAAATGTCTTTCGCTGCAATTTTCATTTCTTCTAGTGATTTTCGATGTTTCATTGTTTCATATCTATTTTATCTTCCTAATCCGGTTTCTATGGTTGAAAGAGGACATTCTAATACATGTATAACACCATGAATTGACAACTAACTAGACATTGAATTAGGTGGTGCCGCTGAAGTTGAAGGCTCCATAATAAAAATCAACGAATTTATGAATTTGAAAACCAAGACACTGGAATGACACAACGTTCTAAATGAATTCGAAAAGGTGTGGAGGGCGACGACTGTTCTTTGTTTTTTGTTTTTCATAAAGCAAAATGTGTGCTTTACTTTCGTATGCCAACGAGTGCGAAGCAAAAGCAATTCTCAAACGGGTTATTGTTAGCCGGAGTTTGATGGTATAAATTTGCTGCTTCAATCAGTTTAGCGAATTTCATGATCATAAATTGAAAAGGGCTGAATTTTTTTAATATTGTTTTAAATTTGCAGAAAGTGATAAAGTTTGACATAATTAAAAGTTTCATAAAGATTTGTTTACTATTTTCTTATTGAACACTTATTTTATAACTTTTAATTGATAAATTTTGTAATTTTCGCCCAAATTTTTATTTTATTCTTACGAATTGAGTTCGAGATCATAAATTTCCAATAATGGGGTATCACCATGATTAATTTTATCCAGGATTAATTTTAATCATAACCATTATGATTAAAATTAATCCTGGATGAAATTTCAAACTCAGAAAAAAAAATGAAAAGAACTGCTATCGCTTTTTTTCACTAACGTGACAATTTGCTCAGTTTTGCGCAGCAGCGGACAGTATGCATTTGAAAGCTTACGTTTTTACCTAAATTTTGAATGTAGTCACAACCGTGGCAAACTGCGGCAACTAAACTTTTAAGCTACTTTTCTACAAAAAAATCACGTTTTTTTTATTTTTTCTAGTGTCAAGCCTATGTTGACCAAATTTTACAATATCTAATGAAAAGGGTTTGTTTTGCACAATATTTACAACAACTTTTTTTCTGACGTCAAAAAAATCCAAGCTATCATTGAAGCTACAGAGCGTTTCAAAGTAATGTACTTTTTTTCAAAAAAAGACAAAAAACGTCAGTTCGCCAAGCTTTGAAAAGCCATAAAAAATTCAGATCACATGACTTATTAATTTGTTAAAATATCTATAGTTTAATATAGAAATGAACAATGGTCCGTCTTGCCCATAGTTTTCCTGTGTTGTGTTTTCATCGCAAAGAGTTTGGGAACAAGGTAGCGATGCCGCTTTGACTGCACAACACAAGCACAAAACGCATAGACACGGATAACTAAAAAACCCTACCAGCTATGACGGTGCGGTGATGCAGGCAAACTGGGTGGTGAAAAAATTGTTTACTGGCCATCCAACACATGATTAGTTTGGTAAAAAATGACGAATCTGTTGCAAATAAGTAGCGCTGTCCATGTTTTTGGTCAGCTAAGCAAACAAACTTCGAATCACATCTGCAATGTAACCTTTCAAAATATGTTAACTGCACAAAAGTCGTCGACTAGTGGCAATGTGTCAATTTTGTTTGTTATTTTGCATATTAGTTGCATGTAAACATGATTGTTACAAAGGATGATTGATAAAAGTTACTGTTCGACTTCGGAGTTACACTAACCACTATGTAACAATACTGTATCTTAGAGAGTTGAAAAGTCGTTTCGCGTCATATATGTGACCTTTCCCTCTCTCATGCAGACTAGTATGTTTCACAGTAACTGCAGTGAGATCACAGTGCGACTTTCTTTTTTATTGCTTTTTTCAGGAAAATGTTACAAATGCTGCTTGGGTTTCCAATCTCTGGGTATCATATCGATTCCGGAATGATCATTTTTGGCTGTTTTCCAGCATCCTAACGTTGCAATTTCAGATTCAAAAATAGCGTCTGTAGTCAATTTTTAGCTTCCGTGCAACACAAATATTGGGTAGTATTTGGTAGTTTCCAGTAGCCGGAAATCGCCATCTTGAGTTACAAAAAGGACTCGTCTGGACTTGTTCTCCGGTTTCCGGGCATCATCTTGACTACGAAATAAATATTTTTGTCTCTTTTCCCACAACCGGAAGTTGCCACTTCGGATTGAAAAATAGCGTCAGGGGTCCATTTTTGGACTATGTACATCATCTCGATAACGGAAACACCTATTTTGGGTGATGTTTGGAGATTTCTGAAAACTGGAAGTCACCATCTTGGATTTCATAACAGCGTCTTGTATGATTAAAGGTCTCTTGGGATCATTTCGATTCCAGAAATACCCATATTGGGTGATGTTCGGTTGTTTCCAGAAACCGGAAGTCGTCATATTGGATTTCAAAATAGTCAAAGAAGTCGATTTTCGGCCGTTGGTTATTATTGGTATATGGTATTTTCGGTGACCGGAAGTCGCCATCTTGCATTTTTGAATAGCGTCTGGACTGGTTTCCGATCCCTGGGCATCATCTCGGTTCTGGACTGTCGATTTTTGGCTGTTTTCCAGCAAATGAAAGTTGCCACTTTGATTTCAAAATAGTATCTGGGGTCGATTTTTAGGTATTATAGGTTGGTTTCCAAAAACCGCAAATCATATCATATTGGGTTTCAAAATGGTCAGTGAAGTCGATTCAATGTGGTATTTGGTCTTTTTCGGTAACCGAAAGTCAAAATAAGCAAAGCCTTGGTGCTACATTCCGTATCTAAAATTCGACCTTCTGTTTCACTATACACAGACTTCGCAGCCGACTGTTAAGTGTACAGGGCAATTGCGGGCCTAGCGCTACGATCCTACTGACACTAACAATTTCTCCCGAGCCGGGACTCGATCATACGATGACTGGCTTCTTAGGCCAGCATCGTACCTCAAGACCAGCTGGGAGATTTTACCGAAAGTCGCCATCCTGTGTTTTATCTCGGTTCTGGGATGCCTATTTTGGGCTGTTTTCCAGCAACCGGAAGTTGCCACTTCGAATTTCAAAATTGCGTCTAGGGACGATTTTTGGCCTATGTGCATCATCTTGATTGCAGAAGTGCCCATATTGGGTGATATTTGGTCATTTTCGGAAACCGTAAGTCATCATTTTTGATTTCAAAATAGTATCTAAAGTTGATTCCAGGTCTCTGGGCATTATCTCGATTCCAAATAAAACGATGTTGGGTGGTATTCGGTCTTTTCAGACTGTTTTCTGTAACCTGAAAATCGTCATTTTGAATTTTAAAATGCTGTCTGGAGCCGGTTTTCGGTCGCTGGGTATCATTTTGGTTCCATAACAAACCATAATAGGCGGTATTTGATAATTTTCAGAAACCGGCAGTCGCCATCTTGGATTTCAAGATGGCGTCTAGATTTGATTTTCAGTCTCGGCACTGTTCTGGTTTGAGAAATATTTATATTGGGTGGTATTGGACCGTTTTGGAATGTTCTCCAGAAACCGGAGAATGTCATCTTGACATCTTGGGTTGATTTTCGGTTTCGAAAATACCAATATTAGCCTGTTGAGTTCAAAACATGTCTCCACATTTTTCAATAGTTCAATAGTTCACGTGATAACGTTACAATTTCGCCGCATACTGATAGAGGTATAACTGATTTCCCAATCTATTGTTGTGAAAACGAAGAAAATCCGTTGGAAACCAACATCAATATAACACCCTTAAGGATTAATACACCCTGCAAAATTAGCAATCTCTGATTTGCAATACGAAAAATTCTATTCCCTCCCCTCCCCTTGCACACGCTAGTGGAATGAAGCGACACTAATGTATTAGAAACATACCCGAAACGCAAAAATCTCTAGATACGAAATTTCAAGATGAACTGTTAGAAGGCTCGAAAATAATGACGGTTGTTGTAATTTCCCCTCCTTTTAACTACGCCACTGAGATACATAAAATTTAAAATCACGGAAATATACCTCGTATTTGAGATCTCACGTGTACAGAATAACACAGTGATCTTGTTTGGTGTTCAGAAGTGTTATTGTTTGGCATTTAGGAGTTTACAATGAACAAATTTGTAGTTACTCTCGTCTCCGCTTTTTCCCTTCCTGTATGAGATAGACATAATTTAAAGTGATAGAAACATATACGACCTTTATTCACCGAATTAAATAATAACCGGATAAGCGGTTTAAAAATTAAAAAAGGTTGACAACATTCATCTCCCCCCCTCCCTTTTTCTTAACTACGCTACTGAGATGTAGTATTTGTATATAAATTTGCACGGTTATCGGGGAGAAAGTTTTCACGTTCATGAAACACAAATTCATCCCTTTTGCCTACGCTTATGAGATAGAGCAAAACTAATATTTTAGAATTACTCCCCGTACTCGAAAACCCCTATGTACAAATTTTCACGGTAATCGGTCCAGTAGTTTTTGAGTCTATTGGGAACAGACAGACAGACAGACATTCGCATTTATAGATATAGATTTCCCATCCCTAGTCTGGGAATTTATTCTCACATTGCGACAGCTATGTCCAACAAACTCAGTAAATTTGTATTGGGTTCCAGGACCACCCAGGACCGATTCTTTAACCTAGCTCTCTTACTTACCTTACCAATCAGACGATAGCCGTAGTGGCTCGTGCTGTATCAAGAAGCTGTTGCCATGCTGCTCGGTTTTGGGCTGTGTTTAGCCAGTACCCCAGACGTCTTATCACCCGCAAGTCTCTTTCGATCTGATCGAGCCATCGTGCACGCCGCGCCCCTTTAGTTCTGGTGCCGGCAGGGTTGCTGAAGAAAAGCAGGAATGTTACAGTCGACGCAGATTTTGCGTTTTTTGCGTTTCTCGCGGATTTGGCGCGTTTTTACTACTCCATGGCGCGGATTTTGCGGAAAGCCTTTCCATCTTGCTTTCAGCAACCTAGAATATTGAATATTGAAGGATTTCGCACCAATTCGACTGAGTAGTTGGCAGCACCTTCTCATTTCGATTCAATGAAACTTTGTGGGTGCAAGGCAATTAAGCAATTTTGCATACTTGCTTCATTTTTTATTTATTTATTTTTTTCAAAATATAATGTGGACTAGCATTTGAAAAAGACTGATTTTTTTCGATTTATCTACTGAACAAGGGAAAAATTTTCAAGGGATGACTTTTGGGAAGTTGTCAGAAATTTCATTTCAAATTATTAAAGAAAATTACTTTAGAAACAAAAAGTGATTTAAAAAAAGGTCATATCTGATTTAAAAAAAATTCCAATCACAATTGATTCTTAGATAAACAATTAAGGTGCCGCCACTCAGACGCCAATACACCACTGCAATAGTTTCTAAGACATAGTTGATCGTATAAAGCATGGTAGGCTACGAACTATTCCGTCTTGACGGATTAGTTCAGACTTTCAGAGTCTTTATGTTATAGCTTTTGACAGTACAATCTCATGCTATACATTTATATCGCATACTTTTGAGCCTCATAAGCTCATAGTTTTTGTGCTTCGTGTGGCAGCACCTTTACACTGTCTAAAACTCTTCGGAACATTGAAAAAAGAGCACTCTTAAGGGAAAAAGCTTATCTAACAAAAACTTCTCTATTTAAAAATCTCAATTTTATTTAAAATGCAAATATCCAATTTTATTCAATCTTTAAAATTTTATCAATGTGTTCATTTTACCAACGTTCAAATGGTTTTTTTAGTACAAACGCGAACAAAGGTATCACCGCACCGCAAACAAACAGACGTGTCACGAAATTTCTTTTCGTGGATTTCAATGACAGTCAATTCAAATAAGTTTGAGTTACGCGGAATAAGGCAGCGGTGATGTCACTGACAGGGTTATCAATAACATTTTGGAATAAACTAGAATAATGTTGGAAATAAAAGTGGAAAAAACTGGAATCCTAATATGAGAGGAACAAAACTAACATGTGAGAATACGATTAGGCAAAGCTTATTTATTCGCTTAAGATTTTGCTTTAGATGGGTTTTCTCTAAATTTTATTAAATCGCGTGTCAATTTCGCAAATGGATCACAGATATGACAAGGTGCCAATCACTTAATATGTATAGTATTCTCGCTCCAGGTCACAATCAAAAATATTTAATTACGCCAAAGTCAGCCCTATTCGAATACAGAATTTACAAAATTTTAAAAAGTTGCTTTATCCATTATTCAGCCTTTTGCTTCTACACTATTTTTATATTTTTTAATCCTATGTCTTATCATGTTGCTATTAATTTGGATGAGTTCGTGCGAGCAGAGGATAGGAAGAAAAAAATTAGTGAAATCCTTATTGACTCCCTCCTAAAGAATGTTTAAAGATGAATTAAGATACAACTTTTACTTAAGGGGTAATATCTACCAAATGCTCAAAAAAACAAGGATATTTTTTAAAGGACATTTGAGATGTAAGGTATATAAATTATATATCATTGAATTAAGCAACTCTTGGAGAATAGAAAAAAATTTATTGCTATTTTTGTGCAGCGATTGCCGTGAAACGCTTTTTTTAAAAGTTCTTCCGCGGCGAGCAGTAGAAGTCGTGCCCAACGCCACCTATAACCAAAACAATTTTTTTTTCATTATCTACATAACTGTCGCTAGTGAAGTACACATTATCATATTTTAAGAATTTTTCTTCGCAAAATGGCAACGGTTTGAAAAAAAATTCTTTTTAGACAAAAAAAATCGACTTTTATTGTTTGTAACTTTTGTTGTTGTTAATCAATCACCAAAATCGTGTGTACTTCACTAGATAATCTAATGAAGAAGCTACAGTTAAAATTTCAAGTCAATCGTATCACAGAACAGATATGCAACTTCGAACAAAACTCTGCTGCAAATCCTAGCCCACGCTTTTGCATTCGTTTTTCGCTATTCCATCCCACATTGATTTTACAGTGGATCGTTGAAACAGTTCGCTCCGATAGTTTGAGCATGCAACAAACATCTATTAATTGCTTCAATGACCAAATAAAAAGGTGATCTTGAATCAATCAAAATCAAGTTAAGACAGGACCGCATACAAGAGATTTTTTAAGCAGAAATTCAGTAACCATTCACACTCAACATGAATAGAAAAAATTAAACTGAGAATTTCTCAACCATTCTAACATTGCTTAACAAATTGTCTTAGAGCGTATACCCCACGACTGTTGAAGCCATTTTAACCAGTTAGTTGAATTATTTAAATATTTTCGTTGGAGTTGGAATCCGAATTTCTCGACTAACGGCAAAAAAAATTTTCTCGTACCGTTTATTAGACCTAACATTGCGAGTAATGCATATCAGAGTAATGCTTGCGACATTAGGTATGTAAAAAAAAGATTGTCATTAGTCAATATATTCGGTTTTCAACTCGGGCAACAATGAAATTCATTTTGAAGAAATGTTCATAAAAACGATGCACGTATGCGGGTGGTACTGTACGATTATCATGAAAAGGCACTCTCTCTATACCAGTACCGAGAATAAAGAATTCTCTCGACGAAAGTGCGGCGAGAGTTCGCACAGTCTTTTCGCTTTTAGGTTTTGTATGAAAACAAGAGAAACAGATATAATTCTTCACGACGATGATACCTGATGAATGGTATAAGTGAAATGAAATTTTGAGTGTAAAATGCGTTCTCTCCACCGCTAGATGTCGATACTTAAAATAAACAGATTTTGTTTCGTTTTTGGTTCCCTAGTTGAACAGATGTGATCGGGTGTAAACTTTTTCAGTTCTACTGCTCGCCGATTTGAGACATGGTTTTGAGAAAAACGCGTTCAAAGTTTCAATACGCTATAAATCTTTAGAATCGCAATAATAAAGCCCCTAATATTTTTTCTACCTTCAGTCAGCTATCCCTGGGCCGTAAAATTGTCCTTCCTGGGCTTTATTTTCCTCTTCTTTCTTTTTGTTATCTGATGTTAAGCCTGTATCAGACTAACCGTTGCAGCGGTCAACCGCTACCGTTCCGTTCTTTTTCGACCAATCAGAACACAGCGGTCGACCGTCGCTTGTTGTTGTTGCAAAAAATAGAATCTTTTCTAGTTTTGCCGCCGACCGTTCCCAACGGTTGTCGGCTGCTGTCATTGACATGGTGAAGGCAAACGAATCTCTTCACACCTACACAAGATCACATATAGAGACTTGACAAATGAAAATGTGTGCTTCTCTTTTTGGCACACACGACAGCCAGTCAAAACATTGATAGCACCGGCAACGCTGGCTGGCGATGTAAAATCTCGACCAACGCACACTGGCAAAAATAAATCCAAATTCCCACTAATTAAAAGCCGCTGGGCTGGATACCTTAAATATAGCATTTCTTATGTAAAATTGGCCAATAAATCGATGGTTGATATTTTCATTCTGTGCAGGGCGCGGGAAATGGTCTATATTTCCAAAAATACGCAAAAATAGGGTGAAAAGAGGCGAAAAAGACCATTTCCCGTGCCCTGCCCAAAATGAAACCATCGTCAATCAATTTGTTGACCAATGTGGGAATTTGGATTTATTTTTGCCAGTGTGCGTTGGTCGAAAATTGATATCGCCAACCAGCGTTGCCGGTGCTATCAATGTTTTGACTGGCTGTCGTGTGTGCCAAAAAGAGCAGCACACATTTCCATTTGTCAAGTCTCTATATGTGATCTTGTGTAGGTGTGAAGAGATTCGTTTGCCTTCGCCATGTCAATGACAGCAGCCGGCAACCGTTGGGAACGTCGGCGGCAAAAATAGAAAAGATTCTATTTTTTGCATAAACAACAAGCGACGGTCGACCGCTGTGTTTTGATTGGTCGAAAAAGAACGGAACGGTAGCGGTTGATCGCTGCAACGGTTAGTCTGATACAGGCTTTAGGCTGCGCTTAGCCTCGTTCGCGATATCAGACATGCGATGCTTAGCGACTTTGGCTAGGTTGGCGTTCAATCCCACGCAAAACTCAAACTTTCCACTCATATTTAAGTACTTTTGAATATACCTCACAGTGAAAAAGTATAGAAAAACTCAAACAAAGAATGACACAACGAGAACGGCTGATCGACGTAACAAAGGGAAATTGTGAGTAAATACGTGCTGTAGAGACGCTATAACGATCCAAACTTGATGCCGCGACCACTATACTTCAAATTTGAAACACGATAACTAGGGACAGTGGTAAATCGCGATTTCGCGGAAGCCGCGAATTCCGCGGAATCCAGCATCGGCCGCGAAATTACCAAAAATCCGCGAAATGCCACGAAAAACAACAAAACGGACAAATCTAAAGATTAATGGGCACCTCTATGGCAACGGGAGGCCTTTTCCTACGCAACCAATAAAGATGTATTACTGCTCTCTTACAACGAGATTTTGTCAGCCTGGGTTGAATTGTTTTCGAATGGTTTGGTTGCTAGATCCTCTTCGGGCAAAGATTTTGGTGATTGGAGACCAGCATGATAGAGTTCCAGAGTGTGCAAAATCGAAGTTGAAAGATGTACCAATTTACTGCCGTGAGATGTCATTGTGACGTAGATCCAAGTGATCAGTTTTTCAGTACGGCCCAAAAACGATTGCATTTCTTTGCACTTTTGTATTGAAATGGTGCCTACGTCGCTTTGTTTTTTTTTTTTGATTTTATGCAGCGTACGAATAAGTAAAAACGAAAAAGGAAGATATCAAAAGAAAGGTCTTTGAAAAATGAACAAATTGGCATGAAAAACTCATTTTCGAAAAAATGGCACTTACGTCACTTTGTCATATCACGGCAGTTTAGTTCAAGTAGCAAACATTTTTGCATATTTAAAAATAGGCAACAGTGAGATTGATATTATAATTTTGGTAATTATTCGAAATGCGGACGGTTTCTTAAGGTTTTCCGGTTGGTAAATAAATATCTATAGATTCCCGGAAACTCGGTAGATGCGGAATGCAGCGTGAATCAGAATAACATGAATAATACGTGCATACCGACACCAAAATATGATTGAAGATAATTTGGCAGTAGTCCGTTGCCGTTCTGCAAAGAAATCATGAATCGTACGGTTAAATTACCCTACATTAAATTGACTAAAACAGTCTTTTTATTGTTTTTACCCAAAAAAGCACTTCATTTGGCGCTTTCTAAAGAAAAGGTTGCCGCGAAATTACCGCGAATTCTATATATTTTCTATTTTACCACCCGCGAATTTTCAACTTTTTTGCCGCGAATTACCACTGTCTCTAACGATAACGATTAAAGGTAACTTCTGCTAGTTAACAAAACCTCGAAAAACGAGCATCGCCAAAATTATCGAAAAATGTGATTTTGGAGCATAAAAGTTGTTCGATAAAAATTGATTTAAATGAATTTTGAGTTTAGATCAGTACTTGGGCGATGTAGATTTTGATTCTATGATAGTTTTAGCATGATTTAAGCCCATATCAAAAAATGACAAGAAAAAAATTTGTTGGTAGATATTACCCCTTAAAAATATTTTAAAAATAGACAGAAACAATGGGAACTTGAGCTGATAAAAAATGTGGATAAAACTGCAAAATATACAAAAACTGGATGATTTTGTGATTCGACTGTTTCACTCGAGAAAAATTTGAAGAATCTAGTTTAAATTGAAACATTGGCATCTCTGGTAACATTTTTTTAGAATTTTGTATGGAGCTTACTTATAAAAATGTTTTGAACTGTTATTTTTAGCAAAACTTTATATGAATTGCATTATTAACTACTTATTGAATGTTCCCGGCAATGTACTGGATTAACGAGTTAGATTTTAAAGTATGTATCAAACCTCTTAGTCCACATTTTTTAAATCTCGTCATTCAATTCTCTCTTCAAACATCAATTTTATATCTTACTGGTGCGTTACTTGTTATAATCATACTTCTCTAAAAAAAGGAAAGGAGAGAAAAAATCAGTGATACGAACATTTTGCATTTATAAATAGGGTTGTTAAAGAATTTTTTTCAGCATTATTCCTAACATTGGCACAGTAAGGGTTTTGACTTACGATGAACTTTAGTTTCTAAAGTTCATGTTCAAAAGTTGTTGACGAAAGACAAAATTCAAATGTCCTGCGTTTCAGACTCAACACAAATGAGCTATACATTAGCGTGGGACAAAAAATTAAAGTCAGCTACAAGGTTCAGTTTCCATACGAATTCTATGGAATAATCCACTTTTCTAAACTTATTCTCTAGAAATGTCCAGTTTGCTCATCGATGAATGATATTAGCAGGAAAAACTCTTCTGAGGACTGTAAGGCGCTACGATGCTTGTAGAAACCATGCTTAAATCAATAATTTTTAATAGTTTTTTTCGGCTCGGATTTAGTTCTCACGGCGCGGATCTTCAACCCCGTGGCGCGGTTTTTGCGGACTCAAAATCAAGATTTCTGTAACAACCCTGGAGAAGTGATTTCACAGGGTTGGTGTCCGGCATCTTTACGACGTGACCGGCCCACCGCAACCTATTGACTTTCGCCAGGTGTGCATCGTTAAGGCCCTCCGCCAGAAGCGTCGTTGTATCGATTCCATAGAGTACTACCGGTCGTATCAGGTACATCGTCAACTTTTTGCTTCGTCTCAATACACTCGATCGAAGTGGTCATGTCCGAGCCAATATCTCCAGGTGGTTTTGTGGTTGTCCCTCTGGGGAAATAAGATACTGCGGATTGCCAGTCTACGGAAAGCTGCGAAGTTTACGCATCGCTGGCCGTTGTCCTTCGTCACGGTGTGCAGGCTGTGCGGCCGATCACTGGCTTATATATGTCTTCCCTACCGATTTAAGCGTCATGTTCTCGATGACGATCTTGATGTCTGTACGCAAACGCAAGCAGCTAGCAGCTGTGTGTAGAACGTTTCTTCCTCTACATCGGGTCGTCCTTCGTGAGAGCAGTGCACATTGAGGGTAGTGTAGTTGTAGAACCGGCCTTTCATTCTTAACAAACACAACCTGTCGCTGATCGTCTGCCACTCGATCGCACGACTGTACATCCTGCCCAGCACTATAAAGCCGGTACCCAGCTCTTTGATTGTGCCGCCGCTCTGGTAGTAATGTGCCCTGCGGCCATAACTTTTTGCTGGTAGTAATGTGCCCTGCGGCCACAAGTCCGCCGTACCTTCTCTTCTTTCCGGCAAAGCTCCTAGAGCGCATTTTAGCATGCTGCTTTAGCTGGCGCAACACCGCATTTTGAAGTTTAACCGTTCGCTTCGAACCAGTCGCTGTCCTATCCTGGGGAACAGAAGCAAAGACAACCTGCTCTCCAACGAGAACAACTACTCCTTCACTGTCAGCATACGACCAAGTTCCCACCGGTTCACCGATCTTCCCTTGGTTGCTCGTATTCTAGTCGGTACCACAAGGAGGTAGGGATATGGCAACTAGTACAGGTGTACTGCTAATACCGTTTACCAAACCTAGCTCATCCAATATCGAATCAGTGATGTTGAAAGAGGATGGCATGGACGCTGTAGTCAAGATATTCAAATACATCTTTGGAGATTCAATCCCAACCAAAATGATGCACAGGAGCTATAAATCGATCACAGACACCTTTTTGAATTCAAAGATGGCGACTTTCGGTGTCTGGCAAACAGCCGAAAATGACCAAATACCATTGAATATGAATGTTTCCTGAACCAGAATGACGCCCAGAGGTCAGAAATTGATTTCACATGCCATTTTGAAGTCCATAATGGCGCCTTCCGGTTTGTGCAAACAGCTCAAAATAACCAAATACCATCCAATATGAAAATATCCGGAACCAGAATGTTGCAATAAAGTAAAAATTGACCTCGGGCACCATTTTAATTTGCAAGAGACAGCCGAAAATGACCGAATAATACTCAATATGGATATTTTCGTAATCGAGATGATGCATAGACACCATTTTGAATTTAAAGATGGCCACTATCAGTTTCTGAAAAAACAATCAAAACTACTGAATACTACCCAATAAGAATGTTTCCGGTGTCAGATTGATGCCAGAAAAACAGATGAAAATGACCGAATAACACCAAATATGAATACATTCAGAATAAAGGTAATGTACAGAAACCAAAAGTCGAGGATGTTGTCATTTCGATAGAAGCAACCATTTCAAACGATTTGTCTTTTGACTTTGATCATATCTTTTGGCTGATTCGTCGTGCATTTGCAGAATATAAACACATCACAAGGAATCAATGAATTTGGAATGTTCAAAATTATTTGATTAAACAAAAATGAGCGGGACGAAGTTTATATATATATATATATATATATATATATATATATATATATATATATATATATATATATATATATATATATATATATATATATATATATATATATATATATATATATATATATATATATATATATATATATATATATATATATATATATATATATATATATATATATATATATATATATATATATATATATATATATATATATATATATATATGTATATATATATATATATATATATATATATATATATATATATATATATATATATATATATATATATATATATATATATATAATATATATATATATATATATATATATATATATATATATATATATATATATATATACAGTGGTTAAAATTATCAAATGAGTTTCACAACATTGAAACTATGCTTTTTCGTCGTGTAGGTGATACATATTACCATGACAATCGGTTTCACTATCCGATATGCGATGTAAACAAAAGTGTTCATCGTTACTTGACGTCTCAAAATGAATATAATACCCAACAAGAACGAAACAGAAGATATTCGGATCAAAAAAAATCAATTTCGATTTGAGGTACTGATATTTTTTGAAGTGCAGTTACATTTTTTTTATTTCGAAAATAATCTGAAATGGATAGCAATACCAACTGGAAGCTCTTCTCGTAATAACGATATTATCAAAACTAGAAAGCTTTGTGCAGGTATGGTTATCGTCCATATGTTTTCAACGTTGTAAAAAGTGCTTCAACATAAAAAATCTTCTTTTAGGGAAGCGTACGCTACAGGAAGTTGCTTTACCGCTGATTGCACGTGGGCGATGTCAAATTAATGTTGGGAGCGAATGCAAACATTCCTAAGTCGTTTTGGACGTCGGGAATATCATCCGGCATATCCGTACTAGTCATTCTTCTGAAGCGTATGAGCATGGTTTATTCAAAGGTGATGAAATTACACAGAAGAAACTAAGAATCATCACCAATAGACAGGTCGCTTTAGCCGATCAATTGTTCATGAATTCAAATAATAAGTTTGTGATTATGATTGAACTTATTTATGAGAAATATCATTTATTAGAATAAACGTATTAAACGTTATAACTTAAATAAATTTAATGAATTATATGCTATGATGGCTGCTGTAATTACGTATGAACTGGTCTAGGTCAGTCGGTAGCTTGTCGAATCCCAGAAATTTAATATTGAATATTGCATCTGAGCTCAACGTAATACAAATATTCAGTACAAGTTACTGACACTGATATTCGTTCTCATTTCCGTGGTGATGATAATGAATTTCAACTTTGACAACATATAAACGAATGTGAACTTTGACTGAGGAATGAATACCAACAAACAATGAATACCAACAAACGTGATATATATATATATATATATATATATATATATATATATATATATATATATATATATATATATATATATATATATATACATATATATGTGTATATATATGTGTGTATATATATATATATATATAAATATATATATATATATATATATATATATATATATATATATATATATATATATATATATATATATATATATATATATATATATATATATATATATATATATATATATATATATATATATATATATATATATATATATATATATATATATATATATATATATATATATATATATATATATATATATATATATATATATATATATATATATATATATATATATATATATATATATACAACATAAATTATATACAGTACATATATATTCTTTTATGCGTAGGTTAACGCAATACGTACTGGCTTTCGAAGCGTTCCTTTAAGAAATAAATTTAGTGAAGAGCTGGAATTGGCAACACTTCTAGTACATATTGTTATTCGCTCTAGTAACGAAGAGGTGAGTTCAATTCTGAAAGCACATAGTGAAATTTTGATATTAGTACCTATTGTTAAGTGCTCCATTGACGCTTACAATTTTCATTCTAATCTTTCCTTTTTTGCAGAATGGCTGAGGAAGTGTTATGCGTATGTAAAGAGTTACAATTGGAAGTATTAGTTATTTGTAGACTTCAAACGCAACAAGCTAAAACACAACTAACATTTGTTCAAAAGTGCCTGAATATGTTATTTTTAACAAACAGATCGAGCTATTTGGTGTAGAAAATCTATATCTATTAAATAAAAATCAGTTGGTATCTGTAAAAAGGTGCATCACTTGAAATAGAGTCAACGAATTTATATGATTCATTTTGTGTTTGTTTTGTTTTGATCTCCGACGAGTTAATAAGCCATAAAAATAACAATCATCAACTAATAAAGTTTAAAAAAATTAAAATGTATTTGCGCGTTTCCCCGCCTTATACTCCAAAAACAACGTCATTACATTTCTAAAATTGCAGGATATGAGCGGTAGACAAGCTGTTGTCGCGTCGTTATCGAGGCGTCGTTGTCGAGTAAACAAACACCTGTTAATGATTGATTATAATGTGAATTTCGCTCTCGCTGCCTACTACACATTTTACAGTGGAAGGGGGAAAAATATGTATAAAACGACCCCCGGGGCATAATGCCCCAGTCCATGTCGAATCCCAGAAATTTAATATTGAATATTGCATCTGAGCTCAACGTAATACAAATATTCAGTACAAGTTACTGACACTGATATTCGTTCTCATTTCCGTGGTGATGATAATGAATTTCAACTTTGACAACATATAAACGAATGTGAACTTTGACTGAGGAATGAATACCAACAAACAATGAATACCAACAAACGTGATATATATATATATATATATATATATATATATATATATATATATATATATATATATATATATATATATATATATATATATATATATATATATATATATATATATATATATATATATACTAGGGGTGTGCGAAACTGGCTTTTCTGGTGTCGAAACGAAACGAAACGAAATTAACCCTTAATTTCGATTTCGCCAAATTAGTCGAAACGAAATCAAGGTGGATTTCGAGTTCTCGAGACGAAACGATATTGGGCTCTAAATTTCGCGAAATTTCGCGAAATTTCTAAAAATAAAATAAATGTTTCTGAAACATAGCATTACAATGATTTGTAACGTTGGAGCGTACGCTAACGAAGTACGAAGAGTACCGTAGGTATTCAGATATCGATAAACTGATAATGACGAGAAAATCAAAAATGTTAAAAACTAAAATCTTGATGCATTCATTTATACAGATTATATTGCAGGTTATAGCACCTCGATAGATACAAATGATATAAAGGTCAAACTCGAAATGTCTTTGTGAATAATAATTTAATAAACTTCTGAACTGATTCTTTTGGTTTGAATGCAACTATGTTTAAAATAGTAATCCTTCTTTCATAGCACTTTCATCATTCAAAATCCAAGTTTTGTCCTAGAGCTCGAACTGGAAAACATGAGAGATGGGCCCTATGCAAACGTAAAAGCGACGAATCCGATAAGCAATTCCTCGGCGGCCTTCTGATGTATTTCTGCATTCTAAAAGCAGCAAAATTCACAGGAATGGTTAAAAGCTGTAAAACCTTTGGAGGGCAACTTTTTTGTCGCTTTTGTCGACCAGTGTTATTGAATTTTTTTTAACACTGTTTAGTCAGACTAGACTAAGTGACATCTTTATCAATTCGAGGAAAACAAAATTTAAGTTAACTATTCTGTAAACTTTGAAGTTTTCAATATTTTTGCACATTTTTTAATATAACTTGAAATAACTTTTTAACTGAGCAGTTCCACAAAAATGTCCCAGTTTCAATATTTTTCGACATTTTAGATTTGGCCTAAACTTCGCATAAACGTTTCTATAGGCTGAGAAGCTATTGAAAATGCTATTTTGGGAGGGTTATTGTGATTATAAATATTTCCAGAGCCAAAAGTTTTTTGATCAGTGTGACGTCTCTGGAAAAGTTTTAGACAGTAATTTTATCTTTCCGATAAAAAAACTCTAAAAAATTCATTTTTTAATGTAAAAGAAACATTAAAATTAAAGCTTATTTTTCAAAAATCTTTTTTTTTTTGTATAAAAATTACAAAAAAATTACCGAAGCGATGAAGGAGTCAAAAAAAAGTTATATTTAAAAAAAAATTTACAACATGTTTATTTTTGAAGGGACAATATTGTTATCTACAACTTTGCCAAAGGCACTATGCCAATCAAACCAACTGTTTTGATTATAAAAATACTTTAATTACCCACAGAGTGTCCAATCCGAGATTAAAATTATTTTTCCAGCTAAATCGGTTTGTTTGACTGGCATAACTAGTGTCTCTGGTAAGGTTGTAGAAAATAATTTTGTCCTAAAAAAATATGCCCTGTGAGTTTCTGCGAGACCAAAAATAATAAAATGCATTTGGGACCATTCCTAAAGTACGTGGTCATATTTTGATCCCTTTTATACCCCCCTACTCCCCCGTGGTCTTTCGTGGTCTTTTGTTTTGTGATCTTATTCTGCAAATATATGTACAATAAAGTATGAAAAATTTATTAAAAAAATTAAGGTTCAAGAAAACTGATTATTAGTTATTGCGCAAATTGTAAATAGAATTTTCAGTATTATCATTTTCTCACAACCAAAATAACAAATAGATATAGTTGTTTAATTTTTGATAATATTTCATTGTCTTTAACAAATATAATAATTTCCTTACCTGAAAGTATTTTAAAATATGTTTTTCTGTTGAGTATATTCAAAATGATTTTTAATTTGTTGTTGAGTATCAAAATAAATAAAATTTGTTTAAGTAGTTTGATCATCTACGATAAAATTTTCGCTTATAGTTATGGTAAATTGTATACTCATCTAGAAATCATCTAGAAAAATATCGGAATATATATAGTTTGCTTGTCTTTCAGTCACGCGCACGACAAACGAAAGTTACTCAAATTGCCTTTTTCCCAAGCAAACTCTGAAGCTGAGGTACACTAAAGTTTGTTTTTTTTTTTTGTGGGTAGCAACGCAAACACTCCTGTTCTGACTACAAGTTACCTTTGCTTTTAGTCCTCCACTCACCTCCTCTCGCCTGGTATGAAGCCAGTCGTAAGGAAATCAAAGCTAATTGCGTCTAAAACTAATATTCGGCACACGTGTTAAATTAGCACATGGCTATAGGCTCTGATTCAGGTGCATCGACAAAAACCGCCAAAAACGTAATAAAGGACGGAAGGCAATTTTAAGATGTAAGAAAGACATAGTATCAAAGATATCAAGCATGTAAATGAAATCTAAAGTTAACCAAACCACTGTAGGTCGATTATGAACGTTATTTTATAGTTACATGTCCAATAAGTTCTGTAATGTCATGGAATTGACATCAAAATTAGGTTGTCGAGTGATGGAATAAGGCAGTACATGTTGTAATTCATTGATGATAGACTATGAAAATGTCACGAACATGATGGGGATTATAAACCTTTTTGCTCGAGAGAATAAGCAGTTTGGATTTTTTTCAATTGTGTAGCAATTTTTATATGATTGAAATTGTAATTTTTCAATAGTACAGTTATTCGAGTGCATAAAGTTGTTTGTTTATTAGAAAATCAATTACGACCGAAGACGTTAACATTTATAAAAAAAAATTGTAGATAACCGGCTGTAACTCGGCAAAGCCATTTTATGCAAACAACATATCGAGTTTCAAGTTTAGCTTATAGCGCCGTGACGAGCCGCACTTGAAATCTATCTAACTTTCTTCCTATTACTCAAGGCTCTAACAAAATTTACAAAAATGTTCTCAAGAAGTTGTACTTAAAGATAGAGCAATATAATTTTTTTTCGATATTTTTAAAAATAGCAAAGACATTTAACCTTCACATGACATGCTGCACATATTGTACCCCAAATTAATTCTTCAAGTGTACTACGACGTTCAAGATGTACGGAGAAAGGGATAATTATTTTGCTGATACGTGAAAATTTTAGCTGTTTCAAAAAAACTTAGAGTATAAGATAAACCCATTCCCGACGAGTGACATTCAAACTTTGATTCAAGTTCAACAATTATACTTGAAAATTTTCACGATGAAATTATTCAGTAAGGTACAGATTGATCTTTAATTTGCAATACAGTTTGTGTTAATTATGTTTATATTTGATGAGTAATAAGAGTTTTTTTTTTCATTTTTTTGAGGTAATAACTGATTTCTCTCCGCCGGGATCGGGTTAAGCTATTGGCCATTATTTTTGAACATTATGTAAAATCTGATCAACAGTTTTGATTTAAGATATTTTGGTATATCGACCTTAAATTTTTAAATTTTTTTAAAATTAAACATAGGTTCATCTACTATCCTGCAAATGCGCTACAGTAAGCCAACTTTTTTAATTTTTTATCAAATAGTATTTGTTTACTTATGTAGAAGAAGACGAAAACAAAGAACCCAAGTAACACACGTTGTTATAGAACAGTTGGGATAACTTCTCTAATGCAACCTTCAATTATAGATTTTAGTTGACATTACCTTTTCCATGACATCTCTATCACCAGAAAAGCGCAAAAATTGAAGGCTACTATAACAAGTACTGGTGCTATATGAAGTATTATATAACTCCATGAAAGCAAGCCAACTTGTTAGACTGAAGCTGCAAAATACATCTCCAGGTTATTTTCAAGTTGTAATTGCTAACTAATCAAAACATCGTTGACGCAAGCATAAAACTTCAAAGTGAAAAATTTGCCGAACGGCGCTGATTTATAGTAGGAACAAGAAAAAAATAGTGATTATGGCGTTTCGAATAATCACCGAAAAATAAGAAACAATATTAGATCATCCTTTCGATATTTGTAATACAAAGTTCTACGTACGCGTCAAATTTCATGGTGAAACATTGTTTGTTACTTCTGAAAAAAAAATCATGCGCCATTCATTGGATACCGTTTTCTATTTGTCAATCAGTGGAAAACAGATTTTGCATTGCAATTTACCCCACCACCGCATGGGCTTAGTTCGTAAACAATTATCTGGCATCTCTTTCTTACATGCGTAGTAAATCGCAATGTCGTTTTTTTTCTTGGGTAGATCTGCACTGACTCAGTGCAATAAAGAAATTTGCGCATTCGTGGGTCAGAATTCGTTATAACAAAACGCATGCGCAAATGCGTTGCCATGACAACATTTACCCAGCGCATGCGCAAATGTATTGTTAATGTATTGTTAAGCTAGAAAACATTGTTAGATATATGGTAACATAAAGTGAAATGATATTGGTTGCACTGCAAGCGTTTTGTTTATCTTTTCATGGCACATTTTGACCCACCTCGAATAGTTTTATTGAAATCGTTTAAATAATTTCAATAACAATTTGATCAAGCAATTTAGCGTTGGCTGCTGAATACTAAGACCAAGCAAAGCACTTTGCAGGTACGTAGTATCGTTATTAAGCGTGTAATATTGAATTGGTGCGGCTGCTCCGGCTGGGCAATTCAAACACAGTTTTTCTAATAGTGTAAACATCTGGTAGACATTTAGAAAACAAGTGCCATTCATGTAATAGTTATTGTTCGCTTAACCCATGCTGTTGAAAAACATCTCCAAAACCAGGAAAAACCGAGCTTGTTTTCGAAATGTGGTTGAATCACTGATGAAAAATAACTTCTCACAAATGTTGTATTTTAAGTTGTTTTCTGTGCAGTTTTGATAACATCATAAACACAAGTTACAGACGAGCAGCGGTAGTTTATATTCAATAATCTATATAATACAATTATGCTATAAAAGAACATCTCGAGAATAACAATATAACAACACAAGTTTTCAATTGCGTTTATAGTACTCTTATATGACTACTGTCATTGTGAAGTCTTTTCTAACATGTTTTGTGTGTTACTTGGGAAGTAGACAAAGGTGGTGGTGATGGAATGAGGATTGTTATGTTGTTTCGCAACACTATAAAAGGTTTCTGTGATGGAACGCAAATGTCAGATGTTTCATGCGCGTCATTTATCATGTGTGAAGTTATATCGAAGTATTAGAGAGGGATTTGAACTACCCATCAAAGATTAAAAGAGGACAGTACTTCGTCATTCCAAGCTTTGCTATTGTTAATAACAAATTGCAGAGACAAATGTGTGAATGTTGCATGTTGCATGAATGTTGCTTGTGTGAATATTTTTTTGAGCAATCCAGTATTTTTTCATGAGCAATGGTTTTTTTTTCCTTTTTTTTTTCAATCACTTTCATTTTCAGTTATTTTGTAAGTTTAGTTTGAATATAACATATGAAACATCAAACAATTGAGAAAATGAACTATTATTCAAGTTATGAAATTTAAAAATAATATTAAATCGTTTTTCGAAAATAATCAAATAATGGAGAAAAAGTCTTTAGATATTGGATAAAACAGCTGTGCAGTGGATCCGTATAAGAAGCGAGATTCAGAGTCGTTTTCGAGTAAGCAATCAATCCACGATCTACTGAACGAAGGATTTATCGTAGTTTAAATAATTAATTTAGTTTTAAATCAGCGCTGGTCATCTGCATCGAATTGTCGATAGTGTCATAGTTACATCTTGAGCTTCAACTCGATTTTTCAAAAATAAAAATTCATCTTAGATTAAATACCAACTTTTAATAGTTTAAAATGCATTTGAAAGTGGCTAGCCTATAACTATCGCTTATAGTTATGGTAAATTGTATACTCATCTAGAAATCATCTAGAAAAATATTTAGTTGATAATAAGTGAAACCTTACTTTTAGTGATTTTCGGATATCGGATTTGTAACTTAGTTTTTTTTTAATAAATTACAAAGTTTTTGAATGTCGAACAAAATATAAACATCTTTCTTTCTTCCTTCAGTTCACGAACATCCAGGTCTTATATATTGTTTTTAAGACCAAAACGTTGATTTGTTTTACCGGTCGTTGAGTATTGAAATATACTTCCAGGAAAAATAACATAAATCCTGACGCAAAGCAAAATAGAACTATTATTCTAAAGAAGTAAATGCCATATAAGGCAAAGCCTGTTTAAAACAAAAAAATATTTCTTCGTTCGGATAAATTTGAAATATGTTTCAAAAATTTGATTACAGTTAATTGCTGACAACTCTCAAACTTTCCGTGACACTTATTAATTAGTCGTGTCAAATAAATTTATTAATTAAAAAATTGCGAAAGCTTCGTCTTGACTTAGTGGCAATAAAAAATTATAAGTCAGAAAAAAGACTACGTGGTCTATTCGTTAACCCCCACACCCCCCACGTGATTTTTCGTGGTCTTTTGATAACCCCCCCGTCTCCCTATATATGACTACGTGGTTTGGGAACGGCCTCTTTGAAACAAACCAAAAATTATTTTTCTTTTAACCAATCAACAGTTAGGATGGAATGTTGTAATGCAACAAACAAATAGTTTTCTCTTTACTCAATTAAGTTATTCGTAATCATCTTCGTTCTCTTATTTCTCGTTCTTTCTAACCTCTCTTTTCTTCTACCTCGTATATTCGTCAAGTGCAAAGTCAGAATCACTTTTATGCTATAATCTGAACTTGTTTTTGACATTGTAAAATTTTGTGTCCCATAAAACAAGAGTAACATTTCTCAGTTATGTGTTCAACGAGAGCGAACCATGTACTTTTTATTCATTCATTGATAAAGTATACTTTTTGGTAACACGTTTAAAATATTTATGATAAGGTACCTGGCAATTTTGAAACCTATGCTGACTTTGAAGTCAGAGTGTTTTGAAACAATACTAAAAATTCAGGCAATTACAACTTTTTCTGCTTGACACATCGATCACTAAGTCTGCACACTATAAGGCATGATATCCCGTCAGCCTAGTGATAGCAATGAACTATCTGAAAAAACACATTTAAATACGCTACGGTGTGCGAAGAGGAGTCCTCTAACACAGAGAAATCCGAAAAAACGCTTGAAAATTTTTACAAGTCGAGTAGCATAGAACATTTGGCCTGTAAGATAGAGCTTCAGAGCTTTAGTTTTGACAGAAATTGCTATGCCCTCCTAAACGAAAGACTAAAAGTTACCTCTTTAACCTTGTGGGCTGCAAATATAACCACATTTTGATGTACGTAAAAGATGCGTAACATTTATTCCTACAAACAAATTACTAGATACCTTGTAGCGCATTTGGACGTCTTCATATTCCTCGAATATGACTTCAGTGATGACATGAATTTTATGCTCTGCGCGAATAAAAAATACCGCATGATGTTACGGTTTTGTCTTTAAAAACAAAAATTACCGGCTGAGAGTTTATTCTTCTATGATTGACTTAGTATACCAGATATCTGTTGAGATATATTCAATTTAATTTATAGTCGCAATGAGCACAAACCAAATAAATGTAATAATGTGCATCGGAAATTTGGTCCGAAATTTCGCGAAATTTCGTAATCGTCGAAATTGGAAGTTTAATTTCGCGAAATTTTAGGCGGAATTTAGCGAAATTCAACGAAATTTTTCAGCAATTTCGCGAAACCGAAATTTCGCGAAATTTCGGGAAATTTCGAGTTTTGCGAAATTATACGAAATCATTCGAAATCTCGCACAGCCTTAATATATACATATATATGTGTATATATATATATATATATATATATATATATATATATATATATATATATATATATATATATATATATATATATAATATATATATATATATATATATATATATATATATATATATATATATATATATATATATATATATATATATATATATATATATATATATATATATATATATATATATATATATATATATATATATATATATATATATATATATATATATATATATATATATATATATATATATATATATATATATATATATATATATATATACAACATAAATTATATACAGTACATATATATTCTTTTATTCGTAGGTTAACGCAATACGTACTGGCTTTCGAAGCGTTCCTTTAAGAAATAAATTTAGTGAAGAGCTGGAATTGGCAACACTTCTAGTACATATTGTTATTCGCTCTAGTAGCGAAGAGGTGAGTTCAATTCTGAAAGCACATAGTGAAATTTTGATATTAGTACCTATTGTTAAGTGCTCCATTGACGCTTACAATTTTCATTCTAATCTTTCCTTTTTTGCAGAATGGCTGAGGAAGTGTTATGCGTATGTAAAGAGTTACAATTGGAAGTATTAGTTATTTGTAGACTTCAAACGCAACAAGCTAAAACACAACTAACATTTGTTCAAAAGTGCCTGAATATGTTATTTTTAACAAACAGATCGAGCTATTTGGTGTAGAAAATCTATATCTATTAAATAAAAATCAGTTGGTATCTGTAAAAAGGTGCATCACTTGAAATAGAGTCAACGAATTTATATGATTCATTTTGTGTTTGTTTTGTTTTGATCTCCGACGAGTTAATAAGCCATAAAAATAACAATCATCAACTAATAAAGTTTAAAAAAATTAAAATGTATTTGCGCGTTTCCCCGCCTTATACTCCAAAAACAACGTCATTACATTTCTAAAATTGCAGGATATGAGCGGTAGACAAGCTGTTGTCGCGTCGTTATCGAGGCGTCGTTGTCGAGTAAACAAACACCTGTTAATGATTGATTATAATGTGAATTTCGCTCTCGCTGCCTACTACACATTTTACAGTGGAAGGGGGAAAAATATGTATAAAACGACCCCCGGGGCATAATGCCCCAGTCCATTTATTCGGAAATACACAAAAAATAAGACATGAGACTAATGGGAATCCGTAGCGGGTCATAGGACCAACCTTCTGTGCAAGTTTGATAACTGACACTAGCAGCAAAGAATAAACAAAAATCAATTTTGATTTGAGCTGCTTCAGATCTAATTTCTTGTAGCGTTTCCGTAACGTTTTTTCACTAATGTATAAAGTTTATTACCTGGTTTTTGTACTTATATATCTCAAATGAACATCTAAGCAGCTGTATCTAGTGAAGAAAAGATAAAAAATATATGAAGCTACTGCATGGGGCATATTATACTGCATCTGGGGCGTTTCGCTCCGGTAGATTGGAAAGCTTGCAATTTAGTCATATTCTTTTAATAAAATTATGGCGTTTTTGTGTAACAGTAATTACAAAACAAAATAATATCAGGGCATTACCAACTCAATAGTGTATCCAACTGCATGAAAGATTTGTTGTTTGTGATAAACATAGCTACAATATTGACGATGTTCCTTAGGGGAGGCGTATTATACCTGTTTACCCTACAGAAAAGGTGTAGTTTTGGTGTAGCTCGAAAGCCAAATTTAGTCAATTTAGTGCAAAAGAGCTATAGCGTGGTAGCACTACTCTGCCGCTCATAGCAAGTCCGTCCCATTTGCGTTTTGGTGCTGATGAGAAAACAGCAATTGAAAATCGTAACACTTTTGGTGAAATTTTGCACTCAAATGCTTTTTCAATCAAGACCATCAACAGAATTTAGTACTGCAATGACAATCTAACACTTTTGCATCATAAAATTCACATACACACCGAAATTTGATTAAAATTTGTAGAAAATCATAAGCTGGGACTCACATGCGATTACTTTTAGGGTACGTAGCCAGAATGATAGCAAGTCAGTCCCATAGCCAGCTACGACCAGTGATGAAAAACAAACTACTACAAATCGATGGCGGTGCTAAAGCTTGCGTTTGGAATGAATCCATCGCTGGTCAATTCATAAATGACCTACTCTCGTGCTTCATTAAACAAGTTCTTTGTGAGAAGCATAACACAATGTAGCAACTGCACCACTCAAAATAAAAGTAGATTTTGTTTTTACATTTGATACTACTGATAAATTCGAAATCAGTTTGGGTGTAGGAACTTGTTCTTAATTTTCCTGATAGCGGTCACGCGTTCGTGACGGCGGACAGGTTCCACGTAGCAGTGGAAGCAAATATGAAAGCACACCTATAGCTTGGGAAAATGTTTGCTGTTAGAGCTAAGTAGCGTACCGAAGTATTTGATATGACTGACAAATTCTTCAAAACGAAATTCACGATAATAATTGAACAATTCTTGCCCACGTCTCTTCATAAAATACGGAAAAAATACGAAAAGTAGCATTTACTAAGGAATGCTTTAACTAACAATACAGTGACACACCTAAAGCGTTCACTGTCAACAAACAACAGCTGAACGAAGCTACTGGTGGAAACTTTGTTATGAAGAAAACATTGTACTAGCTAGAGCCACACGATGTAGAACGCGTAAAATTCAATCAAACCTCCTATCGAATATCACTTGGTACATCCAATTCCAAACTTGAAGACCATAAGTTGTGGTGAATATCACATTTTTCATAATTATTATTGGCTGTGGGGTTAAATTGCGAAGATTTTTGCAATGGGACCGACTTGCGATCACTTTTGCTATGGGACAAACCGACTTGTTATTTTTTTCATAGTTCCTCAGAACGAAGTATTCAAAAATATTTGTTTTATCGAAAGTAGATTTAAAAAGGAGTTGATTCCATAAATAAACGCAAAATTGACAAAAATGCATTTGGGACAGACTTGCCATGAGCGGCAGTACTGTAGGAGCAAACTCGACATGCATGTGAATACTCTCAACGAGGCTTTGATTTTATTTAAGGGCATTTCTATATGCATGATAATGTTTATAAAATTTCTGGCTTATTTAGGCAAAGTTTAACGGAAACATAGAACAAGAAAAACACAACATATGCGATGATTTAATGTTCCATTGCTCGGATCTAATCAATCTGTTCAATTTTCTCTAAAATGCACTTAGATCATATTTGTTCATGCTGCAATGATTCTGTTAGCCGGTAAAATGAACGTGTAGTTTTTGCGCCTCAAAAATCATTGATTTCTGTTCATGTTACGTTAAATAGGCTCTATTGCATTCCTACAAATCTTTGAATTTACAATTAATTGTTGAACGTTGAATTGAAAATTATAATGTTGCGGAGTTTCAATTGCACTGTGCTGAAGCTGCCTCAAAAAAACATAAAATATTAATGTCAATGAAGCGAAAATTTCGAAGCTCGTGTATTCAGATATTACCTACCAATTTACCATTTAATTTCAAACGTCTGTATGTACCCTTGCGCCTTGCAGTTACGTGATATTAGATAATGCCCCAAGCCCTGACATTAAACCTCAAACATGCATGGTGACATTAAACCTCAAACATGCATGTTCTGGCAGAAACAGCTTTATGTCACATGGTCACGTTAAAAAACAATTGGTGTCATATGAGCCGTTGCGGAACAGAGTGGTCTATGTGCCATCGAGCCAATTTTTTAGGAGAAGCAATTTTCGAAAAATCTCTGAATGAAATTCTGTTTAACGGATTCTTTCAAACAAAATGTCATAATAAAGAGGCTATGAAGTGGTTTAACATGGGAATACATGAAATGGCCATTCTGTTTCGGACGATCGATTTTTCGAAATTTTCTTAATTTCCCAACTTCAACTTCTTGAGTAGATGCGGTTTAGCATGAGCATGAGCATGAGCATGATTGACCGCCCGCGGTTGCTACTTCGTTATTGCCAGATCAGCTGTGATTACACAGAGAACCAACAGATGATGCTCGGGACCAACATGCATCCTCAATGTGTGAAAACTGGAGATCTTATTCTTTATGTAAGGCAATACCAGCGCCGGCCGCATCCGAATGCAGGTCAAAGAAGGAGTGTGTATAGGAATATGTTGACGTAATACTCGCTTTATTGGAAGCCGAGAACACCTCTGCACTTCCACGAGAAATCACTGGGATGTTGGAGAGAAGGGTAAGGTTTGCAGGAGGTTTCGTTTTGGTAAACGATGCGCTGAGTTCGAGTACCGGGTTCATAATAACAAATATCGCGCGTACGAGTTCATTATACCTTCTACGGAAATCATAACGCGATCAATATGTTAGATGAAGTAACACCGCAAAAATAAAGTGCACGCGAGAATACCGGACCTATGACTCAATCAAGACCGACTCAAATATTTGAGCATCTGTTTGTGTAGTCATTATGCAACTACCGTAACGTGTCTCCCATTGATTGATCTCAGCTGACTACACAATGTTACGAAAGCTACGAGAGGTGAGTCCACGTTAACGCCTCGCGACTCCTATCACTTCTTCGTGGAGTGACCCTATTTATATAAAAATTATAACACGTTTATAACCAATCTGTAGAAAATACGACCTCATGAAAGGTATCGACGCGAAGTCTCTAGATATTCGGTCACCCGGACATCTGTCTTTGAGCTTAGCAGGTCGACTAACGGCGTTTCTTGTATACTGTTCGTCTGTTCTTAAAAAGCGATTTTTTGATTTGAGACCGATTTAAAGCAGTAATAAACTAAAGAGTGTTGTTAGGGTCACGCACAGGTAAGTGTGGTACATCCTAGTGAAACGCAAAAGGGTATACCACACTAAGTGGACGATTCGAACTAACATATCATAAAGTTGGGTTACTACATTTCGAAAACGTTTATATGAGCAAAACTCTCCCGGGCCGGAGACGGGTTTTACCAAAGCATTGTGCACGTCCGCTCAATCCACGACTACCGACGAAGACGCTCGGGAGCACGATATTTCACGCCGATTCTCTATTAGCTGTCGATGCGAGTGTTGCCTATCAAATAGAAAAATTGGCAAAGTTTCATGCATCCAAAGCTCCAATAATTTGAAAATGCAGATACGCAGATTGACCAAAATATATATCTTAAGTTTGTTGACAAAATGCCGAACTAGTAATTATTGGGACATAGTATACAAAAACCTCTGCTCAAAAACTAGAAAAATCGAAAAAAAATGAATTATAAGATTTCGACTTCGACTAGCAACAATGCACCATATTCCGAATTTCACAAACCACAACCACAATGTTACGCGTTATGTTGGCTCATAATTAAGCTGAGCGATGGGGACCTTTTTGTCAAACGACATGCGTAAAAGCATATGTAATGTCGAACTCGTCTCCGCGGCGCATTCACACCCGGACTACAGTTTTGTCCTGTACTTTTTTTCACTTTCCGGACTATACTTTTTCTGTATCAGACTACACACTTTATCCTGGACTACACCCGAAAGAGACAGGGTGCAGTCTGAAAACACTAATAACAAAACAAATGCTCTCAAATGGCGTACTAAAAATATGACAGCTGAGTGTAGCGTCGCTTGCGTGTTCGTTTTCGAGCTGTAAAGTGTAGTCCAGGACGGTGTAGCACAGCCGCAGAAACGAGCTTGACACAACATTACAGTATTTCTAAGCCCTTTACAAAATGCCAGAACAATTATTATTCATTTTACCGTATCGGATCTGCGTCTATAAAAATTTAGCATGTTTAACAAAACTTTGCTATGGCGTAAAAATAATTATTCAAAAGCTAGTGAAGTCATAAATAGAAAAGGAATGACAATGGACATTAAAACATGGTCATCAGATATATTTCAGTTCAGAAATTCAAGACATTTTTAACATTGGGAAATATCGCAAAATAGATAAACAGCAATCGTGTGGTACACCTTTTCAAACGGTGCATGAATGAATGACAGAACAGTACGAAAATGCTACGCTGTGGTAGCACACATGAAAGATGAATTCGCCATTAAATGACGCACAAATTCATCGCTAAAAAACTCATACTATACTGCACACGCTACAACACGAAATATAGAAAAAAACAATTTGATTCTTGTCGGTGAAAACTACTACCTTCGAGTCATTTATAAATAAACAAACATGTCTGTAAATGTATGCACTTATCTTAGCCATTGAATCAGCTTTCAGCAAACCAAACATGCCTCCGCTCGCACACAAACAAGTATAGGCAACTTGTTTCTATGGTTACAACTGCCGCTCTCTCAGTTTCTGCCTCTCAGCAGATCGTGCCGTCGGCGGAGAATATGCTTGCACACTACCGTATCGAAGGAAAGTCACCAACACAGCACTGCGCTTTGAAAGCAGCCATTTGCTAGGCGACAAATTGGTAAAAAACGGCAATAAAACTTTGAATTTCCAGATCGTTTCACTTCCAAATCACTTTTAATACACTGTTCTAACACTCGAAACACTTTCACCTACAATTACCACACGAAATTCACAATTTATCGTGCTATATATCACTATAAAACGCGATTACCACGGACGCAATAAATAAAGCGTCTACACACGTCGCCAGCGATGCCAGCTCCCATCTTCAACTTCTTGAGTAGATGCGGTTTATGCAAAAAACTCATTTTCGAAAAAATGGTCTCAAGACCACTCCGCAACGGCTCATATATGAAAAAAGAAACCTAAAAAATGGTTGGCCATAAGGTATTGCGAGAATTTCTGTTCAGGACAAAACGATATTGTCACTATGCCATGACAATAACGAAAATCAACTGGGAAAGTTATAAAACGTTAAAAACCAACGCTTGATATTTCCCGCCCTTTGTTGCAAAAATTGCAAAGATTTCCGTGAAACTGGGTTACGCGAGGTAGTCAACAAATTGAAGCGTCGTTGTCAAGATAACATACTCATATAAGAAATGTTAAAGGTGTTTTTCAAAGTCAAATTGATTTTATGTTGCTCCTTATTGCTTTCATTCCATATTAAAATGATAGTTATAGTTGTAGTTATAGTTATAGTTTTAGATATAGTTAAAGTTATTGTTATAGTAACGATAGTTAAAAGATATTCATCTTAAGATTCTGAGAGGTTTTCTGTGAGTTTCGCAAACGTAAAGGTCAAATCAATTCCATTAAATTCATCATTAGAGCCATTGCGAACATTAGTGGTGAAGAAGTGGAATCCAAAAGTTTCTTCTGAACATCCAAAAATATAACTGTTGCTTTCAGATGACGCCGTTTGGAGCAACTAATATTGTGAGCGATGCCAACGTTTAAGGTAATTTGAAAACTTTTAAACTTTATATTCTCTTTTCCCTCCGCAAGACTTAAAAAAAAGATCACTCAAGAAAGCAAACATATAAAGTGTATCAAACGTCTTCGGCAGTGTTTTTTTCGTAAGGTTTTTTACTGCATTCTTAGGCAAAAGTCTGCCGAAGAAAAGCTTAGTCGACGACGACGTTCGACACCCCGTATATTTCAGAATATAATGAATGTATCATCAGTTACATCACTTAGATTCCATAGTCTTTAAACGAGTCTTGAACAAAAGAAAAGTAAAATATAGTAACTTAAACACCCAATTGAGAGAAAAATGCTAATCGAATATATACAAATACTGCTACTAAAATAGGTGCATTGCTGCCACTACCCGATGGCAAATGTCATTGAAGCGACAGTTCTGACAGGAAACTACAAAGGAGAAGTCGTAATAATCCCGCGTATCTCGATTACTCCTACCGACTTGCCGTTCAATTTAAAACGTCTGCAATTTCCCGTGCGTCTCACATTCGCGATGACTACTGATAAAACCCAAGGACAGTCACTGAAAATTTGAGGCATAAACCTCGAGTATTCCCACTCCCCGCCTTGACCACTTTAACATGTTTCGAATATCCTGAATTTTTTCAGTAAGAATGGCCAGGCAGAAAGGTATTACTATATTTGCATTAAGCCATGCTTTTGAATATTTGAATAGATAACGTGATAATTTTCTTTAGAATATTTAAAAGAATCACTGTTTATTTCTAGAACTGTATTGAAATTATTTGACTATGGTTGAAAGGTGCAAAAATGTCCAATGGAATAAAAACTAAGAATTTTACGAGCGCTGGATTGAAGAAAAAAATTTATAAACAAATCAGAGCTCAAACATTTCTTGAGTATAGTATTTTTGCAGCAGTTGGATATTTCAGCTTTTGACTATATATATATATATATATATATATATATATATATATATATATATATATATATATATATATTGGGCCGATGCAACTCTGGCCCTGAAGACAGCCAAACTTAAGGTTGGCTGGTCAGTATGTCCCCTGAGCATACTCCAGCAGCCGGACGTTTGCTTCAGGTGTTTCGAGGGAGGACACAAGTCCTGGACCTGCAAGGGGCCCGATAGGAGCCAGTTATGTAGGCGTTGTGGTGGTGCTGGCCATAAAGCTAAAGACTGCGGGGAGCCTCCCAAGTGCTTGGTATGTACTGGAAAACGGGACGCCAAGCACTTTATGGGAGGCCCACGGTGCCCAGCCGGTAAGGCGGCCACGAAACCACGGGCGTGAGGGTGACACAATTGAACCTGAACCATTGCTATGCGGCACAGCAGCTGCTATACCAAGCAGCGTCTGAGTCGCGGTCGGACATCGCAATCGTATCGGACCCCTACTGCATTCCTCCCGGAAACGGTAATTGGGTTGCAGATAAGTCCAGTACGGCGGCCATATGCACGACCAGCAAGTTCCCGGTTCAGGAGGTTGTGTCAACCTCAAATGAAGGATACGCGGTTGCCAAGGTGGACGGAGTGTTCTACTGCAGTTGTTATGCTCCGCCGCGTTGGTCTATCGAAAGGTTCACCCAGATGGTCGATTTGTTATCTATGGAGCTGACGGGACTAACACCCTTAGTAGTGGCGGGCGACTTCAACGCTTGGGCTGTTGAGTGGGGAAGCCGCCGCACGAACCGGAGGGGTCAGATCTTGTTGGAAGCTTTGGCAAAGCTCAACCTAGATCTGGCCAACGTTGGAACCAAGTGTACATTCAGCAGAAATGGTGCGGAGTCGATCATCGACGTGACGTTCTCCAGCCCAGGACTGATCGTGAACTGGAGGGTAGACGATGGCTACACCTATAGTGACCACCAGTCGGTCTGCTATAGCGTAGTCCAGAACGTGAGGCGGCAGGCAACGGGTAGAGCCAATACTCCGACCGTCCGCGGGTGGAAGACATCGCATTTCGATGCCGAGGTATTTGCAGAAGCAATGAGAAGAGAGCGCGAGGGGGGCAGTTGGCTCCGCCCGAGTGCTGACCAATTAGTTGCCACATTATCGCGGGCGTGCGACGCCACCATGCCTAGGACCCGCCAACCTAGGAATGGTAAGTCACCGGTATACTGGTGGACCGACGCGATAGCGGACCTCCGTAGCGCGTGCCTCCGTGCAAGACGGATGTTGCAACGTGCACGTACCGATGCACAGAGGGTAGAGCGCCGTGTAGTATTCGGATCTGCAAGATCGGCGCTTAAAAGTGCGATAAAGGCGAGCAAAAGGGCCTGCTTCGATAGGCTATGCGCGAGTGCCAATACGAATCCGTGGGGCAACGCCTACAGAGTCGTAATGGCGAAGACCAAAGGCGTGTTGGCGCCTGCAGAGCGATCACCAGCGATGCTGGAGCGTATCATCGAGGGACTCTTTCCACGACACGAGCCAAATCCTTGGCCTCCGGTTGCTGAGTCTCACGTCCGACGTTCCAGTATCTCAGACACAGACCAGGGATGGTCGGCCAACCTGCCGGGCATCCAATCCGTGAGAGACGGCAGCCGTGCCGAGGTTGTGGAGGAGGTAAGGGTTACGAATGAGGAACTCATCGTGATCGCCAACTCCCTAAAGGTGAGCAAGGCACCGGGACCGGATGGAATCCCGAACTTGGCCATCAGGACGGCCATGAAAGTGGCCCCCGATCTATTTCGAGCAGTCATGCAGAAGTGCCTGGATGACTGCCTCTTTCCGGACAGGTGGAAGCGACAGAGATTGGTGCTGTTGCCGAAGGCTGGGAAACCGCCAGGGGACCCATCGGCATACAGACCTATCTGTCTGCTGGACACTACGGGCAAGGTGCTTGAGAGGATTATCCTCAACAGACTGGTGAAGTACACAGAGGGTGTAAACGGTCTGGCAAGTAACCAGTTCGGCTTCCGGAAAGGTAGATCCACGCTGGATGCTATTCTCTCTGTCACCAAGACGGCAGAGGTAGCACTCCAGCGTAAGAGTTGGGGCATTCGCTATTGCGCAATCGTCACGCTTGACGTGAAGAATGCATTCAATAGCGCCAGTTGGGACTCCATAGCGCTCGCGCTTAGGAGCATCCACGTACCGGTGTCGTTGTACAAGATTTTGGAAAATTATTTCCAGAATCGGGTACTAGTTTACAACACGGAGGAGGGTCAGAAGTGCGTCCCAATCACCGCAGGGGTACCGCAAGGTTCCATCCTGGGCCCGGTGTTGTGGAATGTCATGTATGACGGGGTGTTGAAACTAAAGTTCCCTGTAGGGGTTGTGATCGTCGGTTTCGCAGATGACATCACGCTAGAGGTCTACGGCGAGTCGATCGAAGAGGTCGAGTTGACGGCCGCGCACTGCATACGCAAGGTCGAAGACTGGATGCACTCTAGGAAACTGGAGTTAGCGCACCATAAAACGGAGGTTACGGTTGTGAACAACCGCAAATTAGAGCAACAGGCGGTGGTCAGAGTCGGTGACTGCACCATTACCTCAAGGCGTTCCTTGAAGCTCTTGGGGGTTATGGTTGACGATAAGCTCACATTTAAGAGTCACGTCGACTATGCCTGTAAGAGGGCTTCAACGGCCGCTGCAGGACTATCTCGAATGATGTCCAATAGCTCAGCGGTATATGGCAGCAAGCGTAAACTTCTTGCCAGCGTGGTTTCGTCCATACTTAGGTATGGTGGGCCAGCGTGGTCCAAAGCGTTAGGTACCAACAGTCATCGTCGTAAACTGGAAAGTACCTACAGGCTCATGTGCCTGAGGGTTGTGAGCGCGTACCGTACAGTGTCATACGACGCAATCTGCGTCCTGTCCGGCATGATGCCTATCAGCATAGCCATTAAGGAGGACGTAGAATGCTTCGATCAACGTGACACAAGGGGTATACGAGGCACCAGAAGGTCATTCTCGATGATCAGATGGCAGCAGGAATGGTCCAATTCCGCAAAGGGTAGATGGACGCATCGACTTATTCCGGACGTATCCGGATGGGTCGGGAGGCGCCATGGAGAAGTTAACTTCCACTTGACACAGATTCTGTCAGGTCATGGTTGCTTCAGGCAGTATCTACACAGATTCGGGCATGCGGGGTCCCCCA